>NC_090266.1:1054352724-1054987724 GCF_040414725.1 Anabrus simplex
AACTCCTGAATCTTTCTGGAATCCTACAACATGAGCTTCAGTTGAATAACATTTCTTAAACCTGAACTGCCTTCTCTCATCCTACAAGATGAGCTTAAGTGGAATAACATTTCTTAAACCTGAACTGCCTTCTATCAAACTAGTTAGTAATTTTTCAAACATGCCTAATATTATCAGAAATAATGCTTTGGCAAAGCTTACATGCAACACATGTCAAACTGACTGGCCTGTAATTTTCAGCTTTATTTTTATCACCCTTTCCTTAATACATAGGGGCTACTATAGCAACTCTCCAGTAATCAAATAAGTACTTCAGATATGGTACTTTAGTATATCCTAACTAACTGTCTTTAGTATAATCCCAGAAATCTTATAAATTCCGGCTGCTTTTCTAATTTTCAACGTTCGTATCTTACAGTAAATGTCTTTGTTATCATAGGTAAATTTGAATACATCCATCAGTATTAGTCCCCTCTTCTATCTGGACATTTTCCTTGTAAACAACAATCCTTTTAACACTGCTGATCTAATACTCTGCCTTCTGTAGATCCTCACGTACACAATACTCTTTTACATTAATGATTCCTGGAATGTCCTTCTTGGAACCTGTTTCTGCCTTCAAGTACCTATACATACCCTACCATTCTTCACTAAAATTTGTATGACTGCCAATTATGCTTGCCATCATGTTATCCTTAGCTGACTTCTTTGCTAGATTCAATTTCCTAGTATGTTCCTTCAGTTTCTCCTTACTCCCACAACCATTTCTAACTATTTCTTTCCAACCTGCACCTCCATCTTAGTCTCTTTACTTATCTGTTACTAGCTGATGTACCCGTGCTTTGCTACGGAATTCTACATTGTATACAGAATTCTAGGTTAGGTAGTATACACGTTGTAAGCAAGATTGTATTAAATTGCATAGCTCTTAAAGTTACCCTAGAAATGTGTTGGGAAGGTCACCAAACGTCTTTTCTCATATGAAGACAGGGTTAGGGAATTTTCATTGTAATGGTAGCACAATCAGGTTGGGGCGTTTTCATTATAATGGCAGACACTTACTCTCCACCTGCCTTTTTTACATCTTCACAAAGGCTATCTTATTGGTTTTCCCAACTGAAATCAACATAGGTCATTACAATGATGTCAGTAAGAATGGCACGATTAAAAGCAATGCTTTCAAATGAAATAATCAAATAAAAGACCACACATTTTCTCACTTTCAATGAACAGTACAACGCTGCCGATTTAACAGTCCAAAGTTTCAGAGCTAGAATGACCAAGCCGCAGACAGCCGTGATCCGTGAACACTCACAGTCTTTTTTCGTTGGTGGGGAGGGGGGTCGAATAGTGGAAAGTCCCAGGGCAAAATTTATGCCCTTTTACTCATTGTTTTCTAGGAGTTTCCGATGAGTCGGAAAATCTCAATTCATTAAACTGGCGGTGGAAAAATCTATCTGACTTGGATGCAAATTTTTCCTCCAAGCCAGAGGAGAAACTCCCTCTTCACTGCTAATTTGGAATAAAATGAATGTAGAATTAAAAGTGAAGAGGAAGAAGCTTTTCTTAAGAAACGGCTCTTTTCAGGGTTGAATTTTAAATTATTTAGTGAATTGCCGAGCTATAATTTGGAATAGGCCTAAATTGTTATTCTAGACCAGGTCATACTACTACTACTACTACTACTACTACTACTACTACTACTACTACTACTACTACTAAGTGAGCCTCTGCCTTAAGTGTGCACACAGCTCATTCAAAACAGCATGTCAGAGTAGAGATCAAATAGCTTTAATGCTATGATGAACCAATGTGTTACGTACTAGCAGTATCACAAAATGTATGAACCAGAGGAACAGCATGCTAAAGAAGAAAGTTATCTAACTCCCCAACTATTTCCCGAGAAAAAATAAAGACAGGCTGTTATACTCGGTACGTAGCAGTAATCCCATCCATCGGAGATGAGTGGCAGCATAAGAGACAAAGAACATCACAACAAACAATGGTCAATGTAATGTTATTGTTGATCACTCTTACGCGTTTTCAATATTGTAGGCCTTCACATTTAGTTTTCTTCCGACTCTAAAATACCACTCTTATCACAGTCAGTACGCTAAAACAGAATAAAACATAAATGATCGGAAATTGTATTCTTTACAACTTTTGTTATGGAGTACTTTTCAATAGGACCAATAACATTGGTATTCAAAAATTAAATTTTCAGACGCCTTCCCCTAAAGTACACTTTTGTCCAGAGTGAATAAAATTGTTTATACCTTACAATGTAGTTTTTATACCCCGACTCTATATACCGATTTTCATTAAATTCTGTTAACCCATTTTCTCGTGGCTCGGCGTTGATATGGACTTAGCAACAAAAATTTAAAAATCATGAATATCTGTGTTACCATAGCCAGTAAAAATGTACAAGACATAAATGATCGGAAATTTAATTCTATGTAACTTTAATTATGTAGTATTTATCAATAGGATCACTAATAATGTAAATATTTGAGAATTAAATCAATCGCTACCGATCTGCATTTAGGGCAGTCGCCCAGGTGACAGATTCCCTATCTGTTGTTTTCCAAGCATTTTCTTAAATGATCGCAAAGAAATTGGAAAATTATTGAACATTTCCCTCGGTAAGTTATTCCAATCCCTAACTCCCCTTCCTATAAACGAATATTTGCCCCAATTTGTCCTCTTGAATTCCAACTTCGTCATATTGTGATCTTTCCTACTTTTAAAGACACCACTCAAACTTATTCGTCTACTGATGTCCTCCCACACCATCTCGCCACTGACAGATCGGAACATACCACTTAAATCGAGCAGCTCGTCTCCTTTCTCCCAAGTCTTCCCAGCACAAACATGGCAACACTTTTGTAACACTACTCTTTTGTCAGAAATCACCCAGAACAAATCGAGCTGCTTTTCTTTGGATTTTTTCCAGTTCTTGAATCAAGTAATCCTGGTGAGGGTCCCATACACTGGAACCATACTCTGGTTGGGGTCTTACCAGAGACTCATATGCCCTCTCCTTTACATCCTTACTACAACCCCTAAATACCCTCATAACCATGTGCAGAGATCTGTACTCAAAACTACCATTTCACTCACTGTGAATAAAATGATTTTTAGCCTAGATTGTAGCGGCTTTACATACTGCTTTTTATTAAATTCTCTTCAGTCGTTTTCTCGTGATGCGTGTGCATACATACATACATACATACATACATACATACATACATACATACATACATACATACATACATACAGACAGACAGACAGACAGACAGACAGAAATTACGGAAACATAAAAAGTGCATTTCCTTGTTACTGTGGGCATGACCAATGCAGAAATACCATTCTTTTCAAATTCTGCACAATGTACAGACAAAACTCTTATTTTACATATATAGATAATATAGCATGTCTTTACCATTCCTTACCACCTTTAAAGGTATATACCTGTTTTCATATTCCTCAACAATTGCTTTAAATCCATCCCAGAGTCTCTTTACATTTTTATTTACTGTTTTACACTGATCATACTTTTTTTTTTAACTCCCTGATGCCTGTCTTATTAGCCATATGGTACTACCTAATAGTCCTACATTTAAGACCTACCTTTCTATCACATTTATTTTTAACTATGACAAAAACAGCTTCGTGATCACTAATACCATCTATTACTTCCGTTTCTCTATAGAGTTCATCTGGTTTTACCAGCACTATGTCCAAAATATTCTTCCCTCTAGTTGGTTTCGACACTTTCTGATTCAGCTGTCCTTTGCAGATTTGCCATTTGGTGCTCATGCTTCCTGTCATTTGCATTATCTTCCCAATTGACATTTGGTAAATTGAGGCCACCTGCTACAATCACATTCCTTTCCATAGTGTTCCCCCACATAGCTGAATATCTTATCGAATAATTCTGAATCAGCATCTGTGTCACCCTTTCTAGGTCTATAAACTCCTAAAACATCAAGTTGCTTATATTATCATTAGAGATGAGCCTTACACATAGAATTTCAGGTTTGTCAATTTAAAATTTTTTTTAGCTTACAAATTCTTCTTTCACCAGAACAAATACTCCCCCTCCTACCATTCCTATCCTATCTCTACGATAAACACTCCCACTCCAGGAGAAAATTTCTGCATCCATTATATAATTTCTCAGCCATGATTCACCTCCTATATTGAGTAGGATAAGTTTTCATTCTGTTGTTATGTCTAACAAATTATGTTTCTTGATGTTTTCAGTTTCCAGTGTGAATTTTATGTGTGGATGTAATTTATTCGTTCTAATATGCTCTATTATTACAAATAGTTCATGCACATACCTCAGTCAAAGTACTATCCCTTTCGTATTATTTAATATTTTGTGTTTTTCTAGATAGTCTATGTAAATTTCTGCAAGAATCCCAGATGCTGGTGCTCCCATTGGGAATCCCTTTTGCTGATATATTGCTTAAACAAGGAATCATTTTTATTAAGAGTGAAATGTAGGATGGTCATGAATTCATCTATTTCCTGGTTGCTTAATTTGCTTTTTTCCATTAAATGTTTCCTCATTATACGCAGTGTTCCTTTTATTGGGATATTAGAATACATATTAGTGACATCAAATGAATTTATAGTGCAAGATGGTTTTATTTTAATGGTTTTTTTTGTGGCATTGCAAAATTCTCGAGAGTTGTTTATTGATGTCTTAACTATGGAAGGTGTAGTGCTTTTGTGAAAAAAAAAAACTGTGGATAAATTGTGCTGTTTCATAAGCAAAACTGTTTTTAAAGTTGATTATTGGTCTTGTCAGAATGACATCTTTATGTATTTTGGGTAGAGTTCTAGCAACTGGTAATCTGGGATTTATGTTGGTCAACTAAGATGTTTCAAAATCACTAAGAAAGAAATTTGTGTTTTTTAATAATTGATTTTCTTTTGTATAGTGTTTGTGGGATCTTTACTGACAAATGAAAGTGCTGCCTGAAAAGAATGTTTCTGTTTTTTCTATATAAACTTTTTTGTGCATAATAACTGAGACATTGCCTTTGTCCTCTTTAGTAATTATCAGGTTGTTGTCTTTAATTTTTTATTTTGGTTGTTAATTACTTGGATGAGAAACTGGGATGTATTTATTTGACTTCTGAATTTAGAAAAGTTCTGGAAGTTTTTTACTTTACATCGTATCCGATTTCAATTTGTTTTTCCTTTAGTATTTGAGATATAACTAGTTCTATTTCGGCAATAGTGGTGATGTACTGCTTTCTTGATAGGAACTTGGCCAATTATGCTTCGGACCTTTATTGACAACCTATAGCTCTTTGTTTCCTAAAATTATGACTGTTAAATTGTTTATTGGGGTGTAAATTGTCTGGTTAGTTTAAAAGGACCACCAGGGAGGATGCATTGTATAATTTTGAAATCAGTAAAGATTTTTTCGTTCTTGATCCATATCCTATTATTTTTTTCTTGAGTTGCTTTTGTCCAATTTTGCCGTGCAATGTTCCCTCTGCACCAATTTCAGAAATTTTGGGACTAGTTTGTAATTTAAACATTGCTTCAAGGAATTTCTGTCTTTGCCAATTTTAGATTTTTTATTTTAAGATTCAGAAAGATATTGGAATGTTTTTTGCCTGACTGGCTAGATTGCAGTTTATAAATTTCATTGTAACGGTCTCTATCGACTCTAATTCAACTTTGATTTAGAGGTTGTTTCCACCTTCGAATACTTGTTTACTACTACTACCACCACCACCACCACCACCAGATGTAAAGTGTTTTCTTCCTTGGTATGTGACATAATAAGATGTTCAGTCTTAATTAGATGCTTCTAATATATGACTTGTATCTGTTTGAGTTCTAAATGGAACAGTCTAATTTCTAATGGCAAGGAGAAACTCCTCTATACCTTGGTTGAATTTAGGTATAGTGTGTTGTATTATCTGTCAATAATAATAATATTGAGGAGTCTGAAAATAGAAAGGAGAGAAGGGGATTGTGTTTAGTCAACGGAACCTTGCCGAAATGATATTCAGCTTATTAGAGTATTTCAGGTACTAACCTTCCCGCTGGTTCCGTTGGCTCTTGTTTGTGTGCTGTCTACTAGCTGAATGTTTGCATCGAGCAGCTGACCGGTAAGCATGAAAAGAAGGGGAGAGGAGGCGAGAGTAGGGGTGGTATTGTGGTGGACGTAACTTGTATTTGGTAAGGGTGGGGGGGAGTTGAGTATTTTATGGTGCCTTTTTTTAGCAATATTCCTTCGTGAACCTATGTTTGAAATTTCTTTGAGGAGTATGTTTATGATACCTGTGATCTCATTGATGTTGAAATTAAGGTTTCGTTTCTGATCTATTTCTATGAAAATTAATTCGAAGAAGCTCATTAGGTTTCACTAATCACTAATAATGAACATTGCATTTTTTATAATTATTTGTGGTTCTCTTGTATAGCATTTTGAGACCTCTGTTGACATGAATGAAAGTGTTGTCTGAAAAGAACGTTTCTGTTATTTCTATACATGTTTTGTGCATAATAACTGAGACATTGCCTTCGTCTGCTTTAGTAATTATCAGGTGTCTTTGATTTTTTGTTTTAGCTTGTTAATTACTTGTGTGGGAAATTGGAATGTATTTCACTTCTGATTTTTTGAAAGTTCTGTTCAAAAGTTAAAAAGTGTTATGTTGATATAGAACTTGAAAAGTTCAGCCTGGAAACTGAAAACAACAGGAAACTTAATTTCTTAGACTTAAGGCAAAACGAAAACTTACCCTACTCTATATACCAGGAATCAACCCGAACCGTCATCACCATTAAAAAAAAAATTCTTATCACCCAGAAATGCACAAAAAATGTTCACTTCTATGTATGCTTAATACAGCATACAATATCCTGCTTTTAAAAGACAAAAAGAAATCAACTTCATATACAAAATCTCAATCAACAAAATATACACAAAAGACTATGTTGACTGATTATCAAAAAAAAAAATAAAAAAAATAAACCTCAAACACAACTTTTAAAAAAAGAGCGAAAGAATAATAATTTCAAAAACTTTGCCACTTATACGAAGGTCCATCAAATATGAGATTTTTGTTCCTGAATATCAACAGTTGGTAGGACTGGCCCCGCGCTTCTGCTATGCTTAGGCAGGACCGTTAGGAGTGGGGAGAGCGTGCTGTTACATATTTCCCGCCGTTTCATCAGTAACGCTCACGATGTTGGAGCAACAGGTGCACCCCTCCACTGCGCAACGCATAATTATAAAATTTCTTGCTAGTGAACGTGTTACAGCACTGGGAATTTGCCAGAGATTGACTGCACAATTCGGTGATCAAACATTGTCAAGGACACATGTGTGTAAGGAGTGGTGGAGGAAAGGGGAGGCAGCACCAGTGAAAGCCAAGACTCTACTGTCAGCTGGCAAAGTTCTTCCAACCTTTTTTTTTTTTTTTTTTTTTTTAGCTCAGCAAGGCATTTTGCTGATTTTTTGCATGAGCGACACACGATCAATGCTGCTTACTACTGCGAGCTGTTGAACAAGGCGAGGGTTGCATATCGCTGCAAAAGAAGAGACCAACCAATTCGACAGGTCATCCTCCTCCACAACAATGCACGGTCCTATACTGCAGCTCTAACTGTCTCCAAGCTACAGGAAATGCACTACACTACACTTGATCATCCTCCTTACAGTCCGGACTTTTCACCCTGCAATTTCCATTTGTTCGGACCACTTAAAGAAGCTTTAGGAGGACAACGAATTTAAGATGAAGAGAGTGTGGAAGACTTCGTGTGCATCTGGTTGGTGACACAACCCTGTTCTTTGTACGATGAGGGTATCAAAAAGCTGCCCATACGCTGGGACAAATAAATTTCGAAAGCAGGAAACTATGTGGAAAAATGAATTGTAATTGCCTTGTGTTCTTCAATAAATGAATTTAAATTTAAAAAATTAAATCCCAATTATATTTGATCCCCCCTCGTACTTATAACAAAAACATCTATCAGATCACCACCATTTTTAAGAGCCTTTAAAAATAGCATTCTGCACAAGCAACACTAACAGACAGTTACTTTCCAACCACCAGAGCATTACACAAAATAACATACTTGAATTCCAGAATATACAGGCTAGAATTCGTGCAATGCGAAACATCATACGTCGGACAAACAGGGAAAACTTTTAAATTCAATACTATGTATGTATGTATGTATGTATGTATGTATGTTCAGTCTTCAGCCCTAAGGCTGGTTGGATCCTCAACAGCTCTGCCATCAGGTGTCATAGATGGCCTAGGCATCACTGAAGAGGCATACTAGAGAAATGAGGAGTGAGGTAGTTTCCCGTTGCTTTCCTCACTTCAATACTAGGAACATAAAAAAGCAGAAAAAACATAACAGATACGCAGCCATGAGCTCATATATCCTGATGTTGAAATAGAAATTTTGAAAAGTTCACACTGGAAACTAAAAAGAACAGGAAGCTTAATTTCTTAGACCTAACAATAGAAAGGCAAACCATAAATTCACTACAATAGAGAAAGACCTAACAATTTTACATACCACAAAAAAAAAAAAAAAAAAAAAAACTAATAAATATCTTCGAATTAATTTACATAGAAATAGACCAGAAACAAAACCCTAATTTCAACGTGAGAGCACAAATAACATAAACATACTCCTAGAAGAAATTTCAAACATAGATTCACGAAGAAATGCAGTTAAAATAGACACCATAAAATATCCAAACCCCACCAACCAAACACAAGTTCCGTCCACCACAATACCACCCCTACTCTCCCTTTCTTATTCCGCCTACCGGTCAGATGCTCGACGCAAACACTCGGCTAGCAGACAGCACATGAACAACAAGAGCTAACGGAACCAGTGGGGAGGTGAGTACTTGAAACATACTAATAACCCCAATATCATTTCATCAAGGTTTCTTTGACTTAATACAACCTCCTTTTCTCTTTTCTTATTTCAGAATCCTCATTATAATTATTATCAACAGATAACACAACACGTTATACCTAAATTTAACCACAATATAGGGGAGTTTCCCCAGCCAATAGAAATTAGACTGATCCATTTAGAACTCAGAAACATATCATCTATTAGAAGCATCTAATTAAAACTGGACATCACGTACTGAGGACACAAACACTTAACATCTGGAAAAAGAAGAAGAAACAAACAACAAGCATATTATCAGTGTTTAACAAGTCTTTAAGTATTTTAAAGTTGCTTTATATATGTTTTATTGCCTGTGTCATTTTTTGCATGCTTTTAGCTGAAGATGTCTCCAAAAGGAGACTAAACGTGTCCTAAGATAGACGTATACTTTAAATGTTATTTGTGAATATATGATAATAAACAAGTAATGAAATGCAGAAACTACCTCTAAATCAAAGTTGAATTAGAGTCAAGGAAATTTACAAACTGGAACTGCATCCTTTGTAAAAGACTCATAATAAAATTGTCCGATAACTTGACTTTGCTCTTTCTCCCCCCCTTCCCCGATGTTCCAAGTTTCTTTCTAGCACAATAAATACCAGCCCTAGAAATGCCAACAGTCACAACTACTAACCTCGCCACATTCTCAAGAGTTCTACGAAGATTTTCATCACCAAACTTCTTCAAAACATTATGAATACCCTGTTTTTCTCCACCTCTCAATGCTTTCTTTTCCCCTTCTTATGCTTTAATTGAGAAGGTCCAGGCTCATCCATCTTCATTTCACTTCACACAGAACTTTAACAAAAAGGTTATGTAAATTAAGACAGTTAACGAAATCTCAAACACCAACACAAAGACTGACTGCCAACTTAATTAATAATGATATGTTACTAAATATTAACAAGAAATATTAACATGAAAGGAACCTCCATGAGATTGCAATTATAGACGTACAAGAAATTAATAGCAATCGGGTGTGCACTGGGCAATGTCAGACGATGCAACGAAATGTGCTGACGGCTGAGCCTTTCACAACCGGTCCCTATCCAAAAGGATTGCACAAAGATCTATCTTTTTCAAGACCACTTGTGTTTATCTCTTTAAACATCGAGGGATTTTCTCGAGAAAAAGAGGTCCTATTAGCTAATTTGTGCCAAAAACATGCACATGACAACCCTCTAGTCCAGGAAACACACAGGAGGAGTACTAGGTACCGTCCAAGAATTGCTGGTATGCAACTAATCGTAGAAAGGCCTCACGACAAATATGGCAGTGCCATCTTTTCTAGACCTAACCTGAACATCATCTCAGCCTCATTGACTGAAGACAATAACATCGAGCTCCTTACAGTCAGCACTCCATACTTCCGCATCACATCAGTCTACAAACCACCAAAGAAGCCATTTTCCGCTTTGAAACACCTGCCAACTTCAACCACCATGCTTTGTCACTGGCGATTTCAATTGGAGAAGCACAGCTTGGTGATACCCAAATTCTGGTGCAAATACAAGTCTAGAAACATGGGCTGAGACTCGTGACTTGCATCTGATCCACGATCCGAAGCTCCCATCTTCCTTCAACAGTGGTAGGTGGGAAAGAGAGGACAATCCAGACAATATCTTCATGTCTTCAAAAGTAGCTGAGCAATGTGTGAACGGTAGGTGGGAAAGAGAGGACAATCCAGACAATATCTTCACATTTTCAAAAGTAGCTGAGCAATGTGTGAAAACTATGAGAGAGCCCATCCCTCGCACCCAACATAGGCCTGTCATTTGCACCGTAAATTCCATAGTGATGCCTGAAAAGGTACCATTCAAGAGGTGGTTTAACTTCAAGAAGGCTGGCTGGACAAGGTTTAGCGAAGAGCTTGACTCAGAGAAAATAATAAGCATTCCACCACAACCAGGAATGTAAGACACCTTTATAGAATGCAACCAGCAACATTCAAGGAAAACTATTCCGAGAGGATGCAGAACGCAATATGTTCCAGGCTTGCCCGGTGATGACAAACTGCTATTAGAAAGATATCAGACCCTTTATGAAGACAATCCATTTGCTGAAGAAGCTATCCAAGCTGGAGAAGCACTGATCCAAGCTGGAGAAACACTGTTGCAAACCATCACAGCAACTCATAAGGCCAAGTGGAGCAACCTGGTCGAGAACCTCGACATGAAGTTGAATATAAGCAAATTATCACAAAAATAATTCTATTCAATATTCGACAGGCCTGGAAACTGCTTAAAAACCTTAGCGGTGACCCTGTAAAACCACAGGAGAACTTTACTAGAGTGACACCTAATCAAGCGGCGAACCAGCTCCTGCTGAATGGTAAAACAAAAGAAGCTCTTCAGTGTGATTTGGAAACAGAGAATCATTCCTTCGAGATCCCTTTTCCATGGTTGAACTTGAAGCTGCCATCTCCAGTTTGAAGATGTACAAGGCTGCTGGTGTCGATGACCTACGAGTTGAACAGATAAAGAACATTGGCCGTAAAACATTGGAGCGTTTACTAAGCCTAATGAACCTGTGTCGCCAAGTTACACATCCCTAAAATGTGGCGGAAATCTCGAGTTATCGCACTACTCAAGCCTGGCAAAGAACCAAACGACCCAAAAAAATTTCGACCTATTTCCCTGCTATGCCATATCTTCAAGATACTGTAATGTCTGGTACTTAACCAAATCAGTATCGTCCTCGAAGAGAAGTTCATCACACAACAAGCAGGCTTTCGTGCTGGCAAATCATGTTGTAGCCAGATCTTGAATTACACCCAACACATAGAGGATGGTTTTATGAGTGGTGAGATAACTGGAGTCACCTTTGCTGACTGAACAGCTGTGTACAACACTGTGAATCATAGGAAGTTGTTGAAGAAGGTGTATGATCTTACCAAGGACCACCAAGGAACATCCCTTATCAGCACCTTCATTCAAAACAGAAGATTCCAAGTCTCGCTACAAGGTAAGAGTAGATGGCGAAACCAGAAGAATGGTTGCCCCCAAGGCAGTGACCTAGCCCCAGCGCTGCACAACATCTACACAAATAATCAGCCAATTCCAGCAAGCACCAGGCTCTTCATCTATGCCGACAACACAGCGATAGCTGCTCAGGGATCATTCTTTGAACAAGTAGAAGGAAAGCTGACTTCAACCATGGATGAACTCTCCAAGTACTATGATGCCAACAACCTGAAGCCGAACCCCAGTAAACACAAGTGTGTGCGTTTCATCTGCAAAACAAGGAAGTACGACAGCTGAACTTCACATGGTGAGGGGAACGACTGAAACATTGCCCAACACCAGTTTATCTAGGTGTCACACTAGACCGCGCTCTAACGTACAGGCAGCAATATCTGAAAACGAAACAGAAGATCAGTGTTCGCAATGGCATACTTAAGAATCTGATCAGCAGCACCTAGGGAACCAGCCCGCACATCCTGAGGACTTCTGCGCTTGTGCTGTGTGTGGCAGCCGCTGATTATGCCGCTCCTGTGTGGAACGCTTCAGTAAATGCTAAGCAGGATAATACCATGGTCAACGATACTGCAAGGATAGTCTTGGAATGCCTAAAACCAACGCCAGTACTGAAACTGTACCCAACCGTTGGAATAGCCCAATTCAACATCCCGAGGGCCACGGCTGCAGACGCCGAGAGAACAACCCAGAAGAATGACCATCGACATCCACTCCATGGTCACCAAGCTGCAAGGTCCCGCCTCAGATCCCGCAAGAGCTTCCTTGCCAGAACTCTGCCGCTGGAGGGAGCCTTAACTGATGGAGGAGCTCACTGCCCACAGACATGTCACCAAAGGAAGAACTAACTCCTGGCGCCAACCTACCTTACCCTGTATGGAAGCACCTGAACTGCTTAAGACTGGGCATCCCTCAATGCAAGACCAACTTGAAGAAATGGGGGATCCTTCCAGCAAACGCAGACACCTCGTGTGAATGTGGTGCTGAACAAAACCCAAGCTACCTACTTATCTGTCCCCGCCTGGACAACCCATGTATATCACAAGATGTTTTCTGAGGAAACAACAAGGCAATCGCAGCTGCAGTTGTTTGAAAATGCTGACCGGACACGAAAATGAATGAATGAACAAGAAAGAAACTGATGATGATGATGATGATGATGATGATGATAGTAAGTGAATTCATTAACACACCAAGAACACTGTCACCAGCAATAAACAGATAGCTCTTCCCACACGTGGGTTGGATGGTAGCTAAATGAGCTTAGTTTACATAGTATAGTGGCTGTTCCATGGCTGACTCTTCCCCCTCCCAAAAGGCACTTTTCTACACTAGTTTCAATTAAGAATTGATAGGTCTTATGGCAATATTGGGATAGGTAAGGGCTAGGACCGGGAAGGAATCAACTGTGGTCTTAATTAAGGTACAGCCCCAGCATTTGCTTGGTGTGAAAATGGGAAACCACGGAAAATCATCTTCAGGGCTGTTGACAATGGGGTTTGAACCCACCATCACCTGAATACAAGCTGACAGCCATGGGACGCAAAATGTGCAGGCACTCACTCAGTAATACATAAAATGTTTATGTGGAAATGCATTACACATAGCGGGTGTCTCATGTAAGAGTCGTTAGGCATCCTTACTCTAGTGTTTTGGAAGATATTTTTCATGTTTTTGTAATGTGTAAGTAGAGTCAGCCCATACAAAGATTGCTCATAAGGTATGTCATGTGACATCCAGAGCCAATAGAAAATGTTGTTTAGGTACTCACTGCAAACATGTTTAAAGTGTAATTTTTATGTGCCTAAACGATAGAGCATCCTCAAATTAGTCTGCTGCAATATTCCATTCAAGGATATTTATTGACGGGGACAGAACAACGGGAATAGTTAGTTACCAGTAGCAAGAAAGTGAGGCTGCTGTATGACAGCAGTGTGGAGAAAGCACAACATGCTACAAGGCTGCACGACCAGGGAAACTGTACTGTCACAATCAATAAATATTCTGATGATGATGATGATGATGATGCGTGTTGTTTTAAGGGGCCTAACATCGAAGGTCATCAGCCCCTAATGGAACGTGATGGACGACATGATACATGATATTTAAAATTTAAAAATGTATCCACTGACAAGAGTTTAAAAAAAATAGTGATGAGAAAATGAGTATGAGATTAAAACAGCAGAGGATCTAATTCGCAATGCCTTATTTTCTAATAAAATAAGAGAAAATACAGGGAGAAAAGTAATAAGGCATTGCCTGGTAGTGCAGATATGTAATTTACATTAGACGTTAAAATAACACATTAAAATAAGCAACACAAACTAAAATGAAGTCAATAGGATAAAAGCGCAATTGAAACAAATACACGAGGACAAAGGACATCACTAGACACGATAAAACAGACCACTATCCCTCATAAAGCGGATGACGAGGTCTGCTGACTGCTCGTCATCTCGCAAGATAAGGGAGATGGTACCCGGAAGGTTAAAACTACGGCGAAGATCGACCAGGTCCACACACTCCGTAAGGATGTGTACCACGGTAAGATGGTCGCCGCAGGTACACACCGGAGGGGGTTCTCCTTTCAAAAGATGCGAGCGAGTTACGATACCGTGACCAATCTGAAGACGACATAATACAACGGCTTCCCTCCGCGAAGCCCGAAGGGAAGTCCTCCATACCTTCGTTGTTCCTTTTATCGCTCTCAGCTTATTGGGAAGTGGAATGGCCTGCCACTCCGTCTCCCAATGAGACATGACCAGATGTCTCAGCTGAGAGCGAATATCACTTGCTGGAACCTTGAAAGGCAACAGGGCAGTGTAACTGCCTCCTTGGCAGCTTGATCTGCTAACTCGTTTCCCTCTATATAAATACTAGACTAATCATCTCCTGGTTAATTTGAGATAGGCTATACAATCAGCTACTTAACATATGTAACAAAACACAGACGGTATACCGTGCATAATAACTTAAAATTGGAAATAAAGTACAGCAGTAGTTGTTAGTATAACAAAACATTACCAACATTCTTGTTACTATTACAGCAAAACTTGCTGTGCAACTTGAGTAAGTCTATTTATGTCTGTCCATTGCAAAAACACCATTCAATAACATAACCGACTACTGCAAGTGTTATTGGACATTATAAATTTTCCAGCTCATTCCTGGTTGCCAGCGTTTTGCCCCAGTGTGCTAAGTTGGGCTCATCAGTTGGTAAACAGCACACCCACCAAGATGCACGGCTAGTGCCGTGGAGGCCACTGTAAATTTACTCATTCAGAACAAATATTTCAGGTTCCCTGTGCGAATCAATATCTTTATCATACTGTAAGTGTTGCAACAGTACTGGGTTATTAACCATTGAGTATTTTGTGCGCGTTAAAAAAGAACCAAATATGATTACAGTATTTTTAACGCACTGTTGTCTGAAAACTTGAATATAAGCATGATTACTCCCTCCTTCATTTCTTATTATCACCAATAAATACTACGCACACACTGCACAATGTCATCGCCTTTACACACAAATTGCAGAAATAATTGTTATTCTTCACAGAAAGAGTACTGTGTGATCAGCACAACTAACACTGCAGCCATTAATCTTTGTTTACTAGCTTTAGTGCGCACTGCAATCCAGCCAATTTTAATATTTTAATTATTAATAAGACGATTTTTGCTAAAAATGAAAAACTGGGATTTTCTTTTCCAAAATTTTAAGGGAAAAACTGGGGTGTGTCCATTATGCAGCGATGCCCATTATGCAAATAAGTAGTCCTACAGTACCTCTCATGGTTTAAGGACCACAGTGGATTGGGTAGTTCTAGGGTTGCAAATCACAAACTAGTCGTCTGAGATGGTAAATTCTATTCCATGGTAATGGATATCCGAACACTTAGAACCATTTATTAGGCCACTGCCCAAGGTTCATAAACTATGACATGACTACAGGAACCATGTTATGTACACTTACAGTAAAATGTCACTATAATAATGAATGCCAATATAACGAAATGTTCACAATAGTGAAATTATTTTTAAGCTCCTTCCCCTTTTTCTGCTTTTGACATTTTAGTAGAATAAATTAATATTTAGCCCTTTTGCATATATTTAACTTCAGTTTTTCAAAATATAATTGAAATTCATCCTGTTTTAAACACTGGGCAATAAGAAATCACTGATGAAATTGTGGCAGATTTATGAGTGATGAAATCCAGATGATGATGAGAAGATGTGCCTCAAAGTTTGATACTTAACCCCTTTGCAGGCAACAAACATGGCACATAGTTTTCAAGATTTTCATTTATCAGGAAGTGCCTTGTCTTAAATCCTTGTGCAGTGGATGGTAAATACCTTGTATGTTCTTTTGGGTCGAGGAGTGTTTAGAAGATAATCACAGACTTTTTCAAAAATGAAGTCCAGAATATAATGTACCGGGACAATGTAAAAGTTGATATGCTGTAAATTCACAAAAAACCTCTTGCAATTACCGTATATCATTACTTCGAGTACGTATATCCTAATTTTCATTCATCTAAAAAATATTAAGTTTTTTAATCTGTAAATTCATGCTGAAGTAGAACCTCGATAATTTGAAATCTGTTAATTCAAAATTCCGCCTAATTCGAAGAAGCTCTCGTTCCCGAAAACATTAGGTACGGTTTTGCTTGTTATTTAAGTTGTTTACTTCGAAATACAGATAGTTTTGTACAATTTTGTAACAAGTAACTTGTAATTCAAAGAACAGTGTGGCTCCCATTACCAAAATTCAGACTTTTAATTCAAAACTGCCTTTACATTTTTAAAAAATAGCAGTTTACAGAGTAACATAAGTTCAAAATTTATCTGCGTCATGATAGAATGCGTCTTCCGGAATGGCAGGAGCAGCTTTACGCACTTTCACTCACTTTGGTGTGTGTTCATTGTGCTTCATATTTGCCAAGATCAAGTGAAATTGTAATTCTTTTGTATTCAGCACTTTAAAGAATGCCACAATATCACGTAGCAGGCAGTGTGCGGAGAAGCAGAATCCGCGGACACTGGCGATGCCCACATTTGGCGAAAAAGCGTGGCTCATATAATCAATTCATACGCACCAAACAATATTGTCAATGCCAATGAAACTGCATTTTTTATGGAGAGCCCAAATCGACTTATTGTTTTAAAGGAGAGAAGTGCCAGCCGGGAAATAGTACAAGGATGGGGTCATTGTACTGTGTTACAATGCACACGGAAGCGAGAGACTTGCTCCCCTGTTCATGGGAAAATTTGGTAAGGCAAGATGTTTTAATGGCGTCAGGCACTTTCTGTGTAAGTACAAAGCACCTAAAAATTGGAAACAATACAGTAATCCAAAAAATAAATAATTTGTACAGGGAAGTCAGCATAATTTGTCCTCGTTTTTTAAAAGTGATTTTTCTGTCATTGCGTGAGGTTTTGTTTGCCAGTGATTTATCGAAGTGCATTATTTGAATAATGTAAATGCACCTTGTTGGAAATAGTTTTCTCTGTGGCATTTCAAAAATTAGTCCCGACGAACCCAAGGTGCCCAAGTTTAAAGTCTCTCCCAAAAATCCACAAAGAGAATTACACTGTAAGACCTATAATTAATTGTCGAAACAACCCCACATTTCAATTATCTAAATTTTTACTTAAACACCTACAAAACCACATCACATTAGAAAATAGCAATTCAGTATCAAATTCTTTGGAAGCTATTTCCAAAATACAATCAACAGAAATAAACAAAGAAACTATAATGGTATCATATGACGTGACCAACATGTATTCCAACATTCCTATAATAGAGACTGTAGACTTAATAGAAGATTAAGTCACACAGAAATTAACAAAATGATAAACTTATTAACTCTAATATTAGAAAATGATTACTTTACATTCAATGGAAAATACTACCAGCAAAACACAGGTTTACCAATGGGGGGTCCACTATCAGGTTTCTTAGCCAATATTTATTTAAATAATCTTGAGAAAACCATCTTGAACACATATCACAAAGAAATAAAATTATGGGTCTGTTTTGTTGACGACACGGTAGTATTTTTAAATGGAGATCTCATTACTCCCGAAACATTTCTGGGTTGTTTGAATTTGCTTGACAACAACATTAAATTCACTATGGAGAAAGAAATCAATAAAAAGTTAAATTTCTTAAACCTCACATTAATAAAAACCAACAATAGGATAGATTTCGATATTTTTAGGAAACCCACACAGGCCATCACCACCATCAATAAGAATTCCAACCACCCAGGAACTCACAAACAAGCAGCTTACAACAGCTATATTAACAGATTATTAAAACTTCCCCTGAGTAATGAAAACAAACTGAAAGAAATTAGAATAATAAAACAAATTGCTAAAGCAAATGGCTACAACCCAGAAATGATAGACAATACAGTAGAAGTCCACTATAGCGAGTACGGTATATAACGAGAACTCCGTTATAGCGACGACTTTTTTCTGTCCCTTCAAAATTCCTATATTAAACTGTGTATCGTCCTTCGGTTACAGCGAGAACCCTATCACTGGCGCATCCATTATTACGAGCGATTAAGCGCGAGCGATTTTTTTTTTTTTTTACTAATATTTATACACCCCAGGGATGATATTGCATGCGATAGATTACCTTCGGCATCGTTTCCTCGCTATGTGCACTAGCGATTTATCTCGTTGACATTTGAAGGCGATGTCGGGGTCGATTAGTAATACCCGTTGACAGCTGTTCTGTAAAGAAAATTCGAAATGAAAGAGAACATATTTTCATAATAAATGCGTAAATAACGTGTCCGATAACGGTTGTTAACTCGTTAAAGTTAAAGCTGACTAAACTACCGCTTAATTTTGAGGCTAAATACTGCAGTTAAGTAAGAATGGGAAAAACCTTGAGATACGGCAGAGTGCTTAATTGATTTCAGAGGTTAGTTTATATTCTGTTGCATCTGGTTAAATTAGGGAAAGGCTATTATGAAAATTTATAGCGAGAAAGTTATAATTTCTCTACTGGCGCTTGAAGTGTGTTTTCATCATACGTATAGTACAGTTAAGTTAGGATACGTGACGCTGTTTGAATAAGAAAACTGAAACGTTTGCAACAAAATGCGATCGATCATCTTCGGTACGGTACAGTTTTCTCACTTTGTGCATTTGCGAGCTCTCTCGTTGACATTCAAAGGTGATGTTGGAGTTGATTAGTAATACCCATCGACTGCTGTTCTCTAAAGAAAATTTGAAATGAAAGAGGATAACACGTTTTCGTATTAAATGCGTAAATAACGTGGCCGATAGCAGTTAATTCGTTAAAAATAAAGACTGAAGTAAACGATATCTTCATTGTAATGTTATATACGGAAATTAAGTAAGAATGTGATACACCTCAAGATATGGCAGAGTGCATCACTGATTTCAGAGGATATTTCATATCTTCTCACGTCTAGTTACGGCTATTTACATGTACATTTTTCGCGTAGATGTTATTTCTCTACACGCGTTTCAAATATGTTTTCATGATAGGCTACATATACGGTTAGGTGATGCTGTTTGAAGAAGAAAGCTGAGGTGTTTGCCACAGAAATCTCTGGAGTGATACCGTATTTTTCCGAATCCAAGACTTTTTTTCTCAGAATCTCATGCGAAAACATAAGGGTTGTTGCATTCGCGGCCTAACAGTAAGTTAATTGATACCACTGGCAACTACCGCGGTAACCATGCTGCTTCTTTTCACACGCGCACAGAACTCATTGACAATAAACGACCGCCTCTTTACTACACACCGCTAGCCGCGACAACCGGTTGTGCAGTGCCTGTGTGTTTCTCAAATCTGCAGAATGGCATCAAAACATGCGACCCTTCGAATTCTTAGAAAAGCCATGGCTACTCAGTGGCAGAGTCATAACGCGTCTATTGTACTTGACGCTTAGTAAAATTAAGGTTTATAGACAGTAGGAATATTTTCGTGATGGATAGTCGTATTGTAAAGATACGTGGAAAAGGTATTGCCGGGATATTTTCAACGGGTTCTAGTCGATATTATGATGCCAATTTTAAGTTAATGTTTATTAAACACTCGGAAATGTGGAATAATTGTGCAGCTGCAAGAAAATACGGCATAGGCCTAAAAAGCCAATATTTGGCGTTAGCGTGAAGACAAAGAGCTAAAAAAATGCGTACTGTACAAAAAATGCATTCAGTGGTCCGCAACAAGGACACTTTAAAGAAGTCGAAGATGAAATTGTGAGGTATGTGCACGAAAAACGCAAGCGCGGAATGGCCATACCGTGGCGCAGTAAACTCGTCCCTTGACTTTCAACGTTCACGATTAGGCCTATACATCGCTAGCCACTGAATTTGGCCGAACCCGACAAGCGAGACGTGCGTGTAGCGGCAGCCGGTTATATCTGACGCTGCGTAAAAGTAACAGTTTTATAGACAGCAAGAATAATTTCCTGATGGATCGTTGTATTGTAGAGAAGCATAGAATAGGTATTGCCGGAAAATTTTCAAGGAGTTCTCTTCGGTATTATGATGCCAATGTTAAGTTAATAGTCCTTAAACCCGCGAAAATAAAGAATTGTGCAGCCGCAAAAAAAAAAAAAGAAATACGGCGTGACGAAAGTCAATGTTCGGCGTCTAAAAATAGTCTAAAAATGCGTAGGCATACTGTACAACAAGGCATTCATATGATTTTACAAACTTCTTTTTGAGCCTGATTTAAATTTTTTGAAGGGAAAAGTGGGGTTCATCTTGGATTCGGAGAAATACGGGACTATATTTTTTTTAGAATGAAATTAAACATACACTTTCACGTAGTATCGGATTACGAAAAATAACAAACAAGTAAGCCGTAGTGTGGATATCTTCTGCGGAAACACAAGTTTTGAACAAAATTATTGCCGTTTCGTACCGATTTTAATGTGCATGAAGGGTTTTCCGACTTTTATCCAAAAATCGGATATAACGACAATCCGTTATAGCGAGTAAATTTTTCACTGTTGTGAATTCTCGCTATAACGACTTCTACTGTATTATACGTAAGAAAGAAAACGGAAAAAAAAAAGAAAAACCATGAGAAAAGAAAGAAAATCCATGAACCTAATCAATTTGTAATATTTTTGATATTTTGGAAGTCAAGTTTTTAAAATTGCAAATATATTTAAGAAATTTCAACTTAAAACAGCTTTTCGAACCAGAAATAAAATATCAGAACATATGTATAATGCACATAGTGTCAATAAAAAAGATACATATATCAATTCGGGAGTATACAGGCTCACTTGTAACGACTGTAAAATGTTTTATATAGGAAGAACTGGCCGAACCTTAAATCAAAGATATCAAGAACATTTCAAGGCAGTAAAGTACCACAGATATTCCGCATTTACAACAATAACCACAGCATTTTAGGGATCGAAAAGGATATGATGTTAATCTTTAAGGGTAATTATGGATTTGAATTAAATACACGTGAAAACATTGACATATTTTTGGCGCAGACAAGGGAACCAGATAAAATTTTAAATGAAACAGTCGCAAGCAACATTTTGTTTACAGTCTTTAGTTGACGTAACATCAGGTGACGTAACATCATGTGCTTGCAACGCGGTTCCGTACTTAAAGCTGAACGTTTGTCAGTACTCGACCAACAGCCTGAGCATGAGGAAAAGCCAGCCCTTCCTATGGTATGCCCATACCTTTTACACCAACATTGTAAGTTTAAATGTATTTCATATTTTTACACTTGTTTTTTTCTTTTTCTTATTTTACAGTTGATGTCAACAGGGCTACATTTTAAACTCATTTTATGCAATTTTGACGACACACTTATGTGAAATTAAATTTAAATTTTAACACTGATGATGGACCTTAGTGTCCGAAAACTGGTAATGTTTTAATAAAGTGTGTGCTGATACGACTGTATATAATTAATAATAATAATAATAATAATAATAATAATAATAATTGTACCAGGCGGTACACCTCCACTCCGCTAATTTAAAAATTGCGCCAGGTGAAACTCCTCTGCTGGAGGAAGTCTGAACTTTATCTACGCTGTTAATTCTTTACCTTCTCAGAAGATGTCACCACGTGGAAAATTTTGAGTTTTTGAACTGTGTCATTTTTGATGTGTTTTTGTTTCGCTTGAAGTAAGAAGTGTGAACTTTCTCTTCTAGAGGACACTACTGAAGATCTACAATAGTGCAACCTAGTGCGGAGTCAAAGAACTATTTTTTTGGAGAAAATTTAATTTCAAGAGTTTGTTCTTTGTTAAATTTCTTTCTATCATTGTTTAAGTTGGCAATATTTACCCCTTTCTTCCCCTTGTTATGAATGTATCCAATCCCGAATTTCTTCAATTAATTTCTATCCAATCAGATGTATCTTCCCCCAACTTGAATCTGTTGCGGGGTCCTATCCAATAAAGAGTTTGTGGGAGGGTGTTTTCTTTCCCCTAACGCCTAGAAACTTCCGCGAGAGTATTTAAACTGCTGATTTTTGGGTCTCTCGGCCACTTCTGTTCCATCTTTCAGTGTGTTAAGTACATAGCAGGGGGCGGGAAGCGCCTCTTTCTTCTCCAGCCGTTCAACACAAGGTAATGGCCGATTAATAACTTCTTTCTTTGCTAGCTCAGCAGTTTAACTTTCGGGGCAGGTTCTAAGCGTTCAACCATGTAACCTTTTCCTAAAATGTAACTTCTCTTTTCATCTATTCTCTTGTAAAACGACATATTGGGATAGAGAGTGCTAACCCTCTCGAGCTCCCACTCACATTGTCTTGAGGTGAACTTATTTTCTCAACCTATCAACCTATTCTTCGTTAATGTAAAACAAATTGTTCTTTTCTTAAGTCACCTCTTTAGCATGGGATTAGCCCTTGTATTAACGGCCTAGTGCCAAGTAGGTCTTAATCAAAGTGTATTAGGAGTGCAAGTTCGCCTCCTCTCAAATTGTTATTTTAGAGGTCATTTAATTAACCTGCTTTTCTTTTAATAGACCTCAGTAGATTGGGTATTTTACCCCTGTGTTTATGTCCGTTGAGGACAACTTGAAGGTGGAGTTTGGTGTGGCCTGGGAGAGGCTTAAATTTTGAGAGCGAGTGGCTCTTTTGAAAATTCTGGGTTGTATGCCTCATGGAGGTTTTTCAGTGTAATTTGGAGCAAGGGCTCCTAGGTATGAATGGGGTTTTCTCCCCCTCTGTTAACACTTGTGTGTGGGGTAAAACTGAGCTGATTGCCCAAGCATTGTGAAGTCAGGGCGCGAAGCCCAAATTCTGTAAATATTGTAACTAACCCCTTTTGACTTGCTACTTTGTACCTGCCATGCTTGTTATTTCTTTGTTTTCGAAAAGAAAATATAACCTTGTTAAATTTTAAATTAATTTTACATTGCACTATAATTTCGTAGCTTGAAACCCATTCACACCCGCACCTTCTTTCACCTCTACCTACCGCTAAAACACGGTAACAATAATAATAATAATAATAATAATAATAATAATAATAATAATAAAAAACTGTGAACCTGCCTTTGGGAGATGGGGAGTTTGAATCCCATCGTCAGCAGCCCTGAAGACGGTTTTCTGTGGTTTCCCATTTTCACATCAGGCAAATGTTGGGGCTGTGCCTTAATTAAGGCCATGACCGCTACCTTCACAATAATAGCCCTTTTCCATCCTCCTATCGCCGAAAACCTTTAGTGTGTTAGGGCGACATTAAAGAAGTAGCCATTTTTTTTTAAATTAACAGCAGCAAAGTTCAAACATACCTTTGAGCGACACTATTGTGAAGGAGGAAGCCGAAGAAATCACATACGTATTAAATGTGCCTTTCACTGTGTTAAACGGGTGGCAGGACCGCTTTAAAAATTGAGCTGGTATAGTTTACAAAAAAATTAGTAGCGCAGCCGTGAGTGTAAGTGAAAAGGAAATTGAAGCATGGAAGGAGCCAATTTTGCCTGCTAAAATAAACAGTTACAAACCTTGTGACAGTTTTAATGTTGGCGAGTTTTTTTTACGAAGTTATCCCAGATAAATCTCTAGTTTTGAAGGGAGAATCTTTAGAATTTGCTTTATGTTGCACCAACACAGATATGCCGTATGGCAATAATGATATAGGAAAGGCCTAGGAATGGGAAGGCAGCAACCGTGGCAATAATTAAAGTACAGCCCCAGCATTTGTCTGATGTGAAAATGGGAAGCCATGGAAAACCATCTTCAGGGCTGTAAAAGGGAGAATCTTGCCAAAGGGGCAAATTAAGTAAAGTGTGAGCTATGGTACTAGTTGGTGTGAATATGGAAGAAACTGAAAAACTGAAAAACTACCATTACACCATTACTGATGATAGGAAAGTCTAGGAAGCCATGTTGTTTGAAAAATGCCAGAACAGGAAGATTGTGGTATTCCCATTTAAGGAATATAAAGGTGGATTTTTTACTCTGAATATTTTCTACACTGGTACTACATACCGTGGACCAAGGAATTATTAGGGTATTGAAGCAGGAGTACTGAAAATCAGTTGTGCACCATATGCTGCTGAGTGTGAAAGCATGTAGACCCATTTACAACCCATTTCCTTAGGACATGATGCATTTTATTGCCTCGTCATGGAATTCAATAGTGCCTATAATAATCGCAAGCTGCTTCAAGAAAGTAGGCTTTGGTAGTGGCACCAACAGCAGCATTGTTGTAAAAGCTAGTGATGAAAAGCCAGAGCAGGTCATTCGTCAATCGATCACTACTGATCTGCATTTAGGGCAGTTGCGCAGGTGGCAGATTCTGTATTATTTGTTTTTTTAGCTGTTTCTTAAATGATTGCCATCAGTCTATATATTATAATATTTCAAGGAGTCTTTGGAATAAGTTGTTCTAAAAGTCAGTTTGTTCACGAACGACCCATCGCCAGTCCGCCCAGTCTTCATCTGAAACGTGTGGAGTGAGTTAACTGGACCTGTACCAATTTGTGTACACAGCATTACAATTAAGCGATCGTTTACTTCAGCCTTTATATCTAGTAATAATAATGCTATTTGGATTTACGTCCCACTAACTACTTTTTCGGAGAGGCGGGGGTGCCGGAATTTTGTCCAGCAGGAGTTCTTTTACGTCCCCGTAAATCTACCGACACGAGGCTGACATATTTCTGCACCTTCAAATAACACTGGACTGAGCCAGGATCGAACCTTTATATCTAACGAGTTAACAACAACTGCTATTGGCCGTGTTAATTATGCATTTATTACCATAACATATTCTCTTTCATTTTGAATCTTGTTTATAGTACACCAGTCGATGGGTGTTACTAATTGACTCCGACATCGAATGTCCACGAGATAGCTCGCTAGCACATGTAGTGAAAGAAGGATATAGAAGAGACATTTACTACTGTTCTTAAGACGAAGATTTAATAATAGTTTCAGACACAAAGTTTTAAATTGACATTGTGATCATTTTAATTGTTCATGTTGTCACGTCTTTAAGAAGACCTTTAATGTTGTTTTTTAGATGTAATGTTATTTGGTTTTTAGACTAATGTAATTTTATTATGGACTATTGACTTTTTAATATGTTTACGACTGTTCAAGAACATTATTTTAAGATTAAGATTAAGACTGAAGATGCTCTTTATAATAGCGAAACATGTCCCTTAGAGAAAATAATTCTATGAAAGTGTAAACACCAAATAGGTGATTTGTATTGAATAGGTGGACAAGAAATACTTCGTATTATAATTGCTGTGAGTAAAAAAACATGGTCGATCTCATTCAATATAATCGCTGGAGGGTATAAATATCGATAGCAGAAAAATTTTCTAAATTCACTTATTCATAGATTAGTTTTGACAGACTGAAGAACCTAACAGTTATTTTGAATACACTTTTCCACAATTATGGTTACGGTATATATGGGTAGAGGTATTTTGTAATACTGGTATTCTATCCAAACCTAAATTATTCTGGATTTTCGTCTCTGGAAATGAATAAACTGTTTGAAGGCTGGAGATATGGCCAAATATCAACAGACAATGTATGAATGTAAGAATCAAGTATTGGCACTGGCTAGGCTATCATGGGAGACCTGTAACGCAGAAACCAAACCTCACTGCAGCCAATAGGCCTACTGATGAAAGAATCTGAGATGGTCAGATGCTCTTTGTCATTTCATATTTTCTGATAAGTCATCCCTTCCTCAGTTTTCAGGTAGAGGACATACATGGGTTTAGAGAGAATCCAGCCAAGAATTTATGAACTAGAGGTAATCAGCTGTCAAGCATGGTAGATTTCCCATTATGGCTACCAGCAGAAAGCAATTAATGTGTTTACATGCTGAGTGGACCAACTGGATTCACAAATAATTGGGCTTTGGTTTTGATGAAATAAATGGAAGGGGAAATAAGAACTAGGTATAAATACATGTACTTGTCATTCGTAGCAAGCATACACCGTGAAATAAAATCCAGTATTCGGAAACCAGGGTAGGTATTCATTTATATACAGGTTATTTCTGTAGTCTCAGAACACCAACATCGTGGTTGAAGTTCATCCGATCAGAAATGATATTGCTAAAACAAATATTTAAAGATACAATTATTAATGAAATTGTCTATTAGAAATATATCAGTGTACTCAACAAAATTTGTGTTCTTATTAAACACAGATTTAAAAACACAGTTACCATAACCATAAGCGTCATTTTACTGGCAGCAAACCAGCTTGTTTGGGGTCATAACTCGACTGATTTCTGAAGACATGAAAATCCATAGAATGCCCAGTCCCTTGTGTTGGTGAGTAAAAGAACCCTGCTTAACACATCAGGTGTTCATTCATTACAAACGAAGGGCTGTTCTCTTATATTTCAACCTTGCATACCACATTAATTCATTAAGTCCAGATTAAAACCATGGATCACGAGTTCCTAAAATCTGGCCATTTCATCATTGCCAAGGTGCTGGAAAACCATGCAGGAGAGGATAGAGTTAACCAGTAGTTTCAACGACTACACTGCCATTGATGATATGACAATCACCAGACCATCAATCAAACCTGCAAGGAAATTCAGGCAGATGGGAATGAAGAAGAAAAAGAAGAAATGAAATGGTGTATGGCTTTTAGTGCCGGGAGTGTCCGAGGACAAGTTCGGCTCGCCAGATGCAGTCTTTTGATTTGACGCCCATAGGCGACCTGTGCGTCATCATGAGAATGAAATTATGATGAAGACGACACATACACTCAGCCCCCGTGCCGGCGAAATTAACCAATTATGATTAAAATTCCCGACCCTGCCGGGAATCGAACGTACGACCTCAGTGACCAAAGGCCAGCACGCTAACCACTTAGCCATGGAGCCGGACAGAAGAAGAAGAAGAAGAAGAAGAAGAAGAAGAGGAGGAGGAGAATTCTACAAGAAAGTCTTGCAGTGAGGCAAGTTTCTACCTTAAAGAGCTGAGGAGATTTATGGAAAGTGCAGTTAGTGAGCTTCAGAACACATGGAAAGCAGTTTACGAAATGGAGAGGTTTATATAGCAGAAAAGCAGTAAAAACCTCTAACAATCTACCCTGGACAATTTCCTTTCCAAGAAGGAGCCTACGCTTTTGAGTTCAGAAATGTATTTAATGTCTAACACAGCACTGCTTTTACATAATGTCCAGTTACTATCTAACCTTTTAATGTTCTTAGTATCGCTTCTTAACTCTCGTGCAAATGTTTATGTAACATGTTCAGTTCTCTCATCAAATATTTTATAATACAGTACATCCAATTATTTTAGTTTATCTCTAAAAATACATTCATGATAATTATTTTAATACTGTGGCTTTTCTTCTAGCAGCCCATATATATTGGCCTATTGTGGTATCGTTCACAAACCAGGAATCCGTTGGCTGTGTATTTCATGTAGATTTCAAGGCCTTTTTTTTTACAGAGGTTTTCTGTTCAGAGGAAGAGAAGTCCAAAATAAAAATGAATTCAACCAACAGTACCTGAAGAAGAGCCACATCCTCTACCAGACGAAGGAACACCATCAGCACCAGTTCAGTCTGACTTTCTCCAAGTTTGCATGTATTACTAAGCTCCTTTAGAAGATCAGGCCAATGTTGAGGCCACTCACGTTTGATCATTTCAACTACAACACGTGACATAGCATCCTTTATATGAGCATGTTCCAAAAGTTCTGGCTCCATGCCTCTACCCAGCAACTTCATTACATTGTCCTGAAAGAAAGAGAAGAATTAATCAACAAAATGATGCTCCACAGGATGATTTCAAAAATGCAGCAAAAATGGCATTCCTATCATCTCTGCATTTAAATAGCCATGGAACATCAAAATCTACTACTAATAGGTTTTCTCATTTAAGGCCTGAGACCTTGAGAACATCGGCCCAATTGTTATTGTAATTATTATATTGTGTTACTAGCAATTACCCGCAGCTTCGCTCGCATGGATTTCGTAATATGATCAAAGTAATTGTTCCTTGGTACTGTACTAAGGCATTATCTGAAAATCCCTAAAGTATAAAAGCTCACACACACCCCTCCAACCAAGTGGAATTTCCGAAAACAAAAAGTACGTTTCTTTATTTTTAAAGGAGATTCCATATACCAATTTGCACGTCTGTAACATCTTCAGTTTTTGAGATATAACTATTCTCATTAAAAAAATTCAAACCTTTTTCCACTTCTTTTCACCCACAGTTAAGTGTCTTTTCCGAAACAAAAATAGTTTTTTTTTTTTTTTGCTACTTGCTTTACGGCGCACCGACACAGATAGGTCTTATGGCGACGATGGGACAGGGAAGGGCTAGGAGTGGGAAGGAAGCGGCCGTCGCCTTAATTAAGGTACAGCCCCAGCATTTGCCTGGTGTGAAAATGGGGAAACCACGGAAAACCATCTTCAGGGCTGCCGACAGTGGGATTCGAACCCACAATCTCCCGAATACTGGATACTGGCCGCACTTAAGCGACTGCAGCTATCGAGCTCGGTAAACAAAAATAGTAGATGTTCCTATACTTTTAAAGGACTTTCCAAATACCAAGTTTCTTGTCGGTAACATTTTCAGTTTTTGACATATACAGTACTGTAGATATACCGGTACTCATTTTAAAAATTCACCCAATTTTTCAATTCTTTTCAGCCCTTTATGTAGAATTTCCGAAAACAAAAAAAATATGTGTTTCTTTATATTTAAAGGAGATTCCAAATACCAGTTTTTTCGTCTGTAACATCTTCAGGTTTTGAGATATAAGTACCCTGAAAAACAGAATTCAACTCCTCCTTTACTTATTTTCACGCACCCCCCCCCCCCCCCTAAGTCGAATTTCCAAAAACAAAAAAGTGTTTATTTTTAAAGGAGATTCCAAATACAGATTGCCATGTCTGTAACATCTTTAATTTTCTTATATAAGTAAAATCATACAAATAATTCAACAAGTTTTTCAATTCTTGCACTCCTTTAAGAGAATTTTTTGAAGATGTGTTTCTTTACTTTTAAAGGAGATACCAAATACTAATTTTCACATCTGTAACATCTTTAGTTTTTAAGATATAAGTATCCTCATACAAATAATCCAACTAATTTTTCTGTTCATTGATCTCTCACCCCAAGTGGATTTTCCAAAAACAAAATAATATGCGTTTCTTTACTTTGAAAGAAGACTCCAAATACAAATTTTCATGTCTGTAACATCTTCAGTTTTTTTAGGTATAAGTACCCTCATAAAAAGAATTAAAATCCCTTCTCACCCCCCTGCCCACGTTAAATTGATTTTCCCCGCAAAAAATGTGTGTTTCTTTATTTTTATAAGAGATTCCAAACATCAATTTTCACGCTTCAGTTTTTGAGATTTAAGTATCCCTATAAAAGGAATTCAATTTATTCACTTCCTTTCACCCTCCCACTTAAGTGAAATTTTTGAAAAAAATATGTGTGTATTTAGAAACGAGCTTCCAAATACCAAATTTCACATCTGCAACATCTTTAGTTTTTGAGATATAAGTATCCTCAAACAAAGAATTAAACTAATTTTTCAATTCTTTCACAACCCGCCCACTAAGTGGATTTTCCAAAAACAAAAAATAAGTATTTCTTTATTTCTAAAGGAGACTCCAAATACCAATTTTCACATCTATAACATCTTCAGTTTTTAAGATCTCAGTATCCTAATAAAAATAATTCAACCCCGTATTCAATCCTTTTACACCCCCTTAAGTGGTTTTACCAAAAACAAAAAATACATGTTTCTTTATTTTTAAAAGAGATTAAAAATACCATTTTCACGTCTGTAACATGTTCATTTTAAAATGCTCATTTTAAAAATTCACCCCCCTTTTCATTCCCCTTAAGTGGATTTTCTGAAAACAAATTATCTGTATTTCTTTACCTTTACAGAAAATTCCAAATACCAGAGTTCACGTCTGTAACATGTTACGTTTCTGAGATATACTGTAGATATAGTATTTTTTTTTAATTCACCCCCCTTTGTCACTCCTATTCACTCCCCCTTAAGTAGATTTTAACAAAACAATAAAGCATGTATTACTTCACTTTTAAGGGAATTGCAAATACCAATTTTCACATCTGTAACATCTTCAGTTTTGGAGATATAAGCATCCTCACACAAAGGATTCAACCCTTTTTTCATTTATTTTTAGCCCCTTAAATGAATTTTCAGAAAACAGAAAAAGTATGTATTTATTTTTAAAGGAGATTCCAAATACCAATTTTTATGTCTCAACTTTTAAGTTCTTGAGATATGGATATACTTATTTAAACAATTCAGCCCCCTTTTCACCCCCTTAGCGATGGAATATCAAAAATCCTCCCTTAGTGAGCACCTACACTCTAATATATATATATATCCCCAAAATTTCATTTCTTTATGTCCAGTAGTTTTGGCTCGGCGATGATGAAACAGTCAGTCAGGCAGGACATGTTATTTTATATATATAGATTTGCATTTGTAATTATGTATAGACTTATATTTTCCAGTCATTAAGTGTAAGAGAGGGCCCTGAGCCCTAACTTCGCCATAAGTAAGGCATTTTCTATCTGTATGTTCAGTATTCAGCCCGAAGGCTGGTTTGATCCTCCACATCTCCACCAACAACTGTCATAGATAGCCGAGGTGACACTGAAGAGGCATACTAAGGAAATTAGGAGTGAGGTAGTTTCCCGTTGCTTTTCTCACTGAGCCAGAAGTTATTACATATCAGTCTGCCAAGCCCACTGAAAAGCATGTACCAACCAACACTATGAGCGATATTTTCACACCATTCATAACAGGGACAGGCTAAACAAGGAACGGTATTACTAGAATCGCCCATACCTTGGTCACTTTCGTATTGTCAAAGCCAAGGATGAGACTGAAACAGGTCAATGAAAGTAACAAATACATTCTAGCCCATACCAGAAGACATAGTGCACTGTAAACACTACATATCACCACCAAAGGCATTTTCTATCTATCTGTCTTTTAATTGAAAAAAACAAAATTATCCTGCCATTTCTCCTTCCAGTAATGCCATGTTAGCCCAAGGTACGTAGAATACAAGGCAGGGATCACGAGAGAGGTGCGCAGTAGCAAAGCAGAGCTGTAACGTCACGCAGGACCCTTGCGTTGAATCTGCTCTGACTGAGGTAGAGGTAGAACTAGTTTGAATAAGAATCGCTGTGCACGCAGAAGCTAGGTGCTAATAATACACAAAAGTAACATATCTGTGGTGTATAAGAAACAGTGTGTGTTTATTTTATGTGATAAAACGTAAAAAAGCAGTAATAGTGTACACTTTTCAGTATGCTTTTTCATGCCATTGCAGGCTGCACAAATCATAGCAGGCATGCAAAGGAATGGAACATACATTTTCATGTATTCCCTAAAGCCACTGACCTAAATAAATGGTGACAGAAATAATCAAGACATTATCGAAAGCTATCTTTCTCAGCTTTGAGGGTTCGGAAGGCTTTATAACCATCCGCTTCCGACAGCTGTGACACGAAAGGTGAGATCATTACTTCTTAGCTTCAATGCTTCCAAGGCGATAAGAAATTCCAACTGTTCTCCGGAAGATTATGGAACATTATGCCAAAATATGTTACATGCTACTGATGGACTCGATCAAAACTCGGATATCGTGTGCCAGACTAAGGCCAGCGTTGAGCCCACAACATCCTATTCTTTACCGGAGGATGAGCAAGGGTTCGTTAAAGCCCTTTAAGAGCTAGTAAAACAGCTCGAGGACAGTTGCGAAACCAAGGATCGTGATGAGCTGCTTAGAAACTTCACTGGCTATATTGTAGGTTTTAGGGTAAAGAAGAACCTCTATATAGAAAGCAATTACGGAGAGAAAACAGGTCAAACTACAAGGGGTGGAAATTAGATTTCAAAAAGAGTTCCATTATTCTCTTTGGAAGGTGCTTTACGTCGCACTGACACAGATAGGTCTTATGGCGATGATGGGATAGTAAAGGGCTAGGAGTGAGAAGGAAACGTCCATGGCCTTAATTAAGGTTCAGCCCCAGCATTTGCTTGGTGTGAAAATGGGAAACAACAGAAAACCATCTTCAGGGCTGCCGACAGTGGAGTTCGAACCCACTATCTCCTGAATACTGGATACTGGCCGGATTTAAGCGACTGCAGTTATCGAGCTCGGTAGTTTCTATTTCACCACTGGAAAGAACAAACCTTACGGATATCCTGAAGAAGAAACTCCCCGAAATTTATGAGCTTGCAAGTTGCTTCATGAGAAGCTGTTCTTTTATTCGAATGGAGGCTTTAAACAAAAGTAAGACATTCAAGAGACCAGGTTTCAGTTAATACAATACCTATAAAGAAAGAAGAACCGGGTGAGTTGGCCGTGACCTTAGGAGCGCGCAGCTGTGAGCTCGCATGCGGGAGATAGTGGGTTCGAACCCCACTGTCGGCAGCCCTGAAGATGGTTTTCCGTGGTTTCCCATTTTCACACCAGGCAAATGCTGGGGCTGTACCTTACTTAAGGCCATGGCTGCTACCTTCCCATTCATAGGCCTTTCCTGTCCCATCGTCGCCATAAGACCTATCTGTGTCGGTGTGACGTAAAGAAAAAAAAGAAGAAAAGTAAAGAAATTCCACTGATGCTATGGATAAGTGTGTTTGATATTATTTTTTTTAATATCAGCATTATACTTTGTGTATAACATACCTGTTATTTTTTTATGAAAGACACTTTATTATGTTGTATGTGAAACCAGTGCTAAGAATGTTAATATACAGGTTCATTAATTTATATGGCCTATCTAATGTTAACGTGGAATTTGTCAGTTCCTGGCACTTAGAGGAGAACATTTACTTTACTGTTTGTGTTGTGGACAGTTTCCTAACATTTGCTGTTTTTGTTGTTGACAGTGTATGTAGTTTCCCAATATTGCTTGTAACAACGGACATATTTCTTGCAGTCATCAAGCTTTAATGTTAGAGTCTGTAACAATTAGAGCCCCTTGTTATTGTTATCATAGGTATTGAGAACATGAACATATGGAATGGCCATTCCACCGCAATCAGTCTTAGCATTGTTGCAACCTTTTATACAGATCGAAGTACTTCAGAAACGCTGCTGGATTCACACTGTATTTGATCTCGTATTAGGTGATGTTAAAATGTTAAAACAGAACAGCTTACAGCTGGCTGTGTATTAGTCTATCTCATACAGAAGACAAGGCGCTGAGGGTTCACGTTGACGTCATCAACGGCCAAGCGTGGTGGGGAGAACTGCGTGTGATCCCTACCTCTTACTCTAACTACCTTGATGTTAGCCATAGCCTTATGCGGCCTGGAAGACTTCCAACAGTTTGTCAACCAAAACCTTATGCTGACAACATGATAGGCTTTATTCCAATTGTAACTCATTGCATCATACCATTGAATAAGACATTGGATAACACGTTACTGATCAACATTGCCATTTTAACATACCAGATGCTGCAGAATGGTACCTTGTTGATATCCCAACACCAGGCGAGTTGGCCGTGCGGTCAGGGGCACGCGGCTGTAATCTTGCATCCTCGAGATAGTGGGTTCGAATCCCACTGCCAGCAGCCCTGAGGATGGTTTTCCGTGGTTTCCCATTTTCACACCAGGTAAATGCTGGGGCTGTACCTTAATTAAGGCTATGGCCTCTTCCTTCCAACTCCTAGGCCTTTCCTATCCCATCATCACCATACGACCTATCTGTGTTGGTGCGACGTAAAGCAACTAGCAAAAAGATATCCCAACAAGATGACTATTCTCTCCAACAGTTATTCGTGCCAGACATCCACAACACTTCTTACATGTAGTATATCCTTGGTCAAACCCTTCTCTGCAAATGCAATTTCCCAAAACAATAGATTATATTCTCATATACCAACAACATAACCACTTTAAATTACCTCACTTGACGTTACGTTCTGTGACATGGCACTGTCTGTTAGGCCTAAAGTCCCTTCAAATGAACCAATGAAATATCTAGGCTAATAATTTCACCAGAACTGTGTATTGAACATGTCCTGCGAAATTTGGATGCTCAACATGGCTCCATTGGATATTCATGAACAACACTGTAATGGTGTGCTCCTTAATGACTTATGAAGTGCCACAGAGTTAGAATATTGGAATGGCTGTGCTTTAGCAAAAGAATAAATCTCCTGGCATAGGTCTCTTAAAGTGATCCAACATGCTGACCAACTGAACCGAGATTCTATGCTGCAACCTCAAACAACTGCGGTAACATATTAACCAGCTGCAATACACAGCACGGAGCATAAATAGTCACACTTTCAGATGTTGATTACATAGTATTCTATTCAATAATATTAAGCATGACAAGTTCATATAAAAACTACTTAGGGTCATGTTAAAATGGCATTGTAAGGCCAAGTGATTATTTTTAGAAAGTAATAAAATAGATATACCTTGATAAAAATCTTCTCTTGTTGAGACATTTGATTCCAACGATATTTTACACAGTGCTCAACAAGTTGCAAGCCAAAATGACGAACAAATGGTGATTCTTTTGGACATTGAGCAAGGAAAAAGCCACACTGTGCACAAACTGAGGAAGTATCTTTGAAGCGCTCTACTGCTGTATATGCCTCCATGCGTTGCTGCTGAGGAACCAATGGGTCCATAGTAAGTTCCACTGCACCCGCAAGTTTACGAGCCATCTCAGCAAGCCCTTCCACTTCCATAGCTGAAAACTAGCAAATTTTACAACCATCAGAATCAACTATATTAACATAAAACTGGACATGACAGGCTTTATACTATGTGAGTTGAGACATAATGCAGGAAAAATATTTTGCAAAGACTCTGTTTCTTAAGAGGTAGAACAGAACTGTTCTAGATACATCAAAAGGTTTTGCAAAGACTCTGTTTCTTAAGAGGTAGAACAGAACTGTTCTAGATACATCAAAAGGTTTGAATTAAAATTCACTGTTGCTCTAACTTATTGGTAAAATAGTCCACTTGTTTAACCACCATTTGGCCAACTATGCATCATTATACTGGGTGGTGCACCAGCCCCTTGTGATTTAGTTTTATGCATACCGCCACTTTAACTACAACTCTGAAATACATCGGTCCCTCTCCCTAAACCAGGGTAATATAACAAGATGTATGTTTATGGGCTGGAAGACAGCAGGAATTGTGAGCATTACTATTAATTCATTATGAGTACCTCAAATGAACCCGTAAAACTAGCACAGATACAGAGGACATGTACCTTACAAAAGGAGGTGCGTATACAAACCAGGAGTATGTATTGTACAGGCTAGAAACTGAGCGCTGCACGTCAAGCCTCGCAATAACTCACTTTGCAGGGTCGCAATGGGTGTTGTGATAGTGGACGGTGGTCTAATGTTCGAATCCCACGCAAGTTTTTTAAATTTTATTATCTGCCACCAACTGCCTGGGATGATGTAAGGTTGCATACATGAAAGCTTCCACAGACTGATTTGCTTATTTGGCCCTGTAATGGGACATACGTATCGTGGCATAGGGTACTGAGCTAGGTTGGACGAGGATGAGGAGGTGATGGTCTGTGGCTACGACGCAGGAAACCAATTAGCTATGTTGTAGACCACGGGTGCGGCAATGTGTGCCCTACTGAAACGATAATGACATGAGATGACAGGTAGGTATGTAGCTGCATGAATTCCCCTCCTTCAAGGCAAGGCAAGATAAGTCACAACACAACACAAAAGCTTATTCACTGCCTCATGATGTATTCCAGCAACGAGTATGTGGGTAAGTTACTCATCTACGGAGAAACTAGAAAGAATGCACACCAGGCACAACGCCTGTATTAACGACACTATCCGGATAGACAACAACTGACAGGCACAACACTTCGGTGTGTCATAATTTATAACTTTCATTTCCGTGTTGACGTTTGACTTATACGACAGGAATCAGCCGAGGGATGTTCTACCATTCAACACTTTATATAATGTGTATCATTTATACCTTTAATAAATGTAGATTAGTTTTGATTCTCTTGGAATCATCATCAGTTCAAACAAATATGTAAATCAGAAAGGTATCAGAATTAACACATATTTTACATAGAATGTGCTTTAAAAATACACTTAAAATGTTAACATAAGTTGTATGGCATAAAAAAGTTCACACGGGGTAAAAATAGCATTCAGGACAATCAACAACAATCTTCCTCATTTCCATAATCCAACATACGTAAATAAATCCGACAAGTTTGGTAAATCAGGTATTTACAAAGTATAGTGCCAATCTTGCTTAGCAAGTTATATAGGACAGACCAGGAGGAGCTTTAAAGTACATCGAACATACAGTATTAACACTAGGATTACCGAACATTCTTTCTACCTACTTTTACCAAAGCGGTCATTTTGACCAATAGTAACACATATTCATTTCTTGAGAATACAGGTGCCAGAAGAAGGTTCAAATTGAGTACAAAAACATCATAGACCCTATATAATTTAACTGTGATCATGTAGGACTTGTAAACACTATTATAAATAAATAAATAAATAAATAAATAAATAAATAAATAAATAAATAAATAAATAAATAAATACACTAGTAAGGCAGAATGTGTTCGGCCCCGCGGTGTAGGGGGGCAACGCGTCCGCCTGTCACCCGGCGGCCCCGGGTTCAGTTCCCGGCCGGATCAGGGGTTTTTAATTGTAAATGATTAATATCCCTGGCCTGGGGACTAGGTGTTTGTGTCGTCCTTAACATTCCTTTCCTCACATTCAACACTTTACACTTCCGCAATTTCCAAATACACGCAGGTTCATAACATATGGTGCAAAGTAGGGGCAAAAGATCTTTCTAGGTCGAAGCCCCGAATAAATAGCATTTAAAATTATAAAAAAAGAAAAGGGCAGAATGTTCTTCTTACACTCTTTGGCTTCCATTATATACATATCTGCATGAATGTCACTTTCTGTTTATCAACTTATTTGTCGCACTGTACACATACACTTTGCTTGGTCACCTTTGAAGTGCACTTCCCACAGACCAGTTTTCTACACATTGCACACCTTTCCTTTGTCTTGTTCCCTTTGCACACTGCGACCTGGTAAAACAAGGACAGCTTGCTGTATCAGGTATTTTAACCCACGACCTCATCTACTTAGGTCACTCTCTCAAGGTACCAAAGTACAAAACCAGGTACATAATACAAAGGGACTTGAAGCATTTTGACACTTAGGTAATATGAAATGAAGTATATCAACTGCCATGGAATGACACTGATGATAAGGTTGACAGATTAAACTCATTAATACTAGGACTGTATGACAAATATGCTCCGAAGAAGCAAATTCGAGTTTCTCACTCTTCGTCTCCTTGGCTAACAAATGAAATTAAGTCGGCCATGGGAAATCGTGATGCATGGTATAGGTGATTTAGGCAAACTGGAAGCACTAGGTATAGGTCGCAGCCTGACCAAGCAGGCACCAAGGATACCACTTGATGATCTAAATTCTCATTTTGCGAAAGCAGCATACACTAATAATGACTGTACTATTATAATAAGAATAATAATAACAATAGTGATGATAATCATCATCCAGATGATGATAACTGCTGCTGATGATATTAACACCATAAATACTCATCCCTGAGTAAATCAAGTAAAATTTACTTCCAAAAAAAGTTAGTGCGAACGATGTGAAGTGTGTAATTTATTCCCTCAAGTCAGCTGCTCCAGTTAATTATGACATACCTTTATCCTTCATAAAAAATATTACCAAATTCATCCAAACAGGACCAATGTGCTGTTATCACCGTGAGCACTGAAGCACTCATCACAACATGTCTTGAAGAAAATATGAAAATGAACTATAGGAATAAGAACATTTTTATTTTACGGACAGCCAAGCGGCCATTAAGGCAATAGAAGGAGTCCAGATAATATCCAGAATTGTCTGGTATTGCCATTCATTTCTCCTGAAGCTCTCAAAGTACAACATTGTCAAAATAATATGGGTACCAGGGCAAGCAGGTATAGAATTAAATGAAAAGGCAAATAAACTGGCCAGGAAAGGGGCAGAAACACATTTTGTTGGCCCAGAACCTGTATGCGGGATTTCCTATGGACAAGCCTGACACTACATATGAACATAGGTACAAAAGAAACAAATGGAGAACTGGAAAAATACTCCAGGATGCAGGCTTGCAAAGGAACCGATTAAAGGGCCAAACAAGAAGCATACTAAAGAACTGCTGAAACTCAGCAGAGAAAATATAAGATGGGTAGTAGGACTGTTGACAGGACACTGCCATCTGAAAAAACACCTACACAGAATTGGAGTAATAAAAGATAATATATGTAGGAAATGCATTGAAGCAGAGGAATCATCTGAACACATACTTTTTGAATGTGAGGTGCTGGGTAGAATCAGACTCTCCACTCTAGGACTACCTACCAGGTGAAGAGAGAGAAAAAATCCAAGAAGACCCAGTAAGAACAACCTGCAGCTTTGTGAAGGGAGCAGGTATATCTAGGAGGGTATGAAGGAAAAACATGGTAGCAAAAGATCTTAGAGGTCGACGCTAATTAGGAACTAATACTTAGAGGCCCCATGAAGGAAAGAAGAAGAAGAAGCGCTCTCATTACTTTGCATTCTTCACTGTACCACCCACTATTTATTTGTATTGTTATCCTCTCTGTGCATGCATTTTATGTCCTGCTATCAATACAATATTTTCTATTAGCTTTACTGCCTCATCTACTTGGTTATTTTCAATCACTAGCCTTGCTCCTGTCTTGATCATTTGAAAAGATCCCCCCCCCCTTCAAAATATTCCTTCAATTCTATTCCTGTGAAATGAAGCCATCCTATTCTCCTCCTTATTTATCAGATTTATTATTACGGTTAAATGATGAGATTCTTCCCATCCTTTAACAGTTATCAACTTGAGTGATAAGGCCACCCTTGAACACATAACTAAATCAGTCGCACTACCTTCCGTTTCTGTTATAATAAATGCTAAATTAACCCTTTCATATCCTAGCCACCAACTATTTAAAATATAGAGTTCCTCTGTACTATACAGTTCTAATAATTGTTCACCATAAATATTATAACATTTATCTTGACTAGTAGAGCCTCTGTGGCTCAGGCGGCAGCGCGCTGGCCTCTCACCGCTGGGTTCCGTGATTCAAATCCCGGTCACTCCATGTCAGATTTGTGCTGGACAAGTGGAGGCAGGACAGGTTTTTCTCCAGGTACTCCAGTTTTCCCTGTCATACTTCATTCCAGCAACACTCCCCAGTATTTTTTCATTTGTCATTCATTAATCACTGCCCCAGAAGAGTGCAAGAGGCTTCGGCAGCCAGCACAATTCCTATCCTCGCCGCTAGATGGGGGTTTCATTCATTCCATTCCTGACCCGGTCAAATGACTGGAAACAGGCTGTGGATTTTCATTTTATCTTGACTAGTCTTTTTTAAATTACCATTTCCTGTACCTCTTTACAATATACTTGTTTTCGGTCTGCAACCCTTGCAATGAAGTCTTCCATCAGCACAATACCTACGTTTCATAAATATTCTTTAATCTTCTTATTTCTATTGCTAACTCAGTAAAATAAATCTTTATTTGCAAATGTGAGCCCACAGGAGGGTTGTAAACAAAACCGAAGCATAAGCTGACATTCCCCTCCTGTTTCGTCTTTGTTTCCCGAAATATTTCCTCAATATCTGTTAATTTAAGTTTGATTTTCTCCTTTATTGCTTCCCATATTAAGGTTGGTATTCCACCCGGATACCTACCCATCCGAGCATTCCTACCCGTCTTCGTAACCAGTTTAAAACCTTCAATGTGTACTTCATATCCCGGTGCAATCCAACTCTCAATAAAGGTAATAATGTGCATTTCTGCCATTATTAATTTCACCTATTCAACCCCTATCTTGTTCAAAAATTCCTTTATATTGACAGAACCTATACTCCATTTAGTAATTTCTTACCTTTACCCTCGGTCAAGTTAATAGACTTACTTCTAGTTACTCTTGCTTTCTCCAGTTTCAATAAGCCCTGGAATCGGGTCTATTCGCCAGTCAGCTGTTCTTGCATCCACCTCTGGTGCCAGTTCACCTGTCTGCTCTTTTCCGTTCACTCGCCGTGTAGTACGAAGGTTCCCGGTATCAGCTGATTCTACGGTAGCAGAGGTCTCACTCATAGCTACCTTGCACATTTCTTGCTTTGCTGGCCATGGACGTACTTCCTGAGTCAATGAATTAAACTGTAAGTTATATCCATTTCCTTTAGCTGGGTTATAGTCCAACTTTGCGAACAATTTCAGTCACATGCTATAAGGCGTTTACCGCTTATGTATGCCTTTACTCTGGAATTCCTAGCTTTTTCTAAATGGAATCATAGGATTCTCTGTTCGATGGTGGTCTCTTTATCCACATCTCTTCTCACCCAAATCTTTTCCCCCTTTAAATTCCTAGTATTGAGGAGGACTTTGCCATCCGAGTCGAAACCAATTTAAATTTAATCGGTCTTTTCCCCTTTGAATATCCCCAGGCTATGTACATCATCAATGTCCTCTTCCCTACAGTTTACCTTCACATGGTTATTTATAAGGACCAACACTTCACACACTAAGTCACATTAATCTTCCTTTTCATTCTCTGCTATACTGTAAATGAAAATATTTTTTCTCTTTGCTTCCTGCCTGATCATTTTCTGTTGCCTCTTGACTTGTCTCAACTCCAGCCCCTACATTTTAGTCTTCAGTAATTCTACTTCACTAGAATTCTCGACCACTTTTCCTGTTATAATTCTTAGCTCTTCATTTACACACTCTCTTATTTCTCTCATTTCATTGTTCTGCGCTCACGAATTAGCTCCCTCATTTCTTCAGCCTGACAGGCCTCTGACTATTTCCCTAATTTTTTCCATGTCTTTCCAGCCCATTTCTTTCACTGGTCCAGGATTCACTTCTACACCTATTACAAGAAGAACTACCACTACTGCTGCTAACATCAGAGTTACCTGCAGTCCAATTTGTTGCAGGTGCATCTTCCCGCTTGCCATATGCACATGCACTCACCTGTGCCATTGACCTATGGCCACCCGATACCGTTGCAGAGCAATCCCCATTCTTCCCACTCAGCACTCACGGTACAATGCTACCCCTCAATATGCTAGCTCAACTACAACTTATGAATTAAAGATCTTGTTAGCCACAAAATAAACTGATGCTACATTTCAAAACCAATTCAACTTATGCTGCATGTAGTAAAATCATCTTCAAGAAGGTGGCTGGCTCCATGGCTAAATGGTTAGCATGCTGGCCTTTGATCTTAAGATCCTGGATTCGATTCCCAGCCAGGTCGGGGATTTTAACTTTCATCGATTCCTCTAGCTTGGGGGTTGGGTGTTTGTGCTGTCTTCATCATTAAATTAATCTTAGATAGGGCCCCATCCTCACAGACATGCAGGTCGCCTATAGGGCGTCAACTAGAAGGACCTGTACCAGGTCACTCCGGAGGCCACATGCCATTATTATTATTATTATTATTATTATTATTATTATTATTATTATTATTATTATTATTATTATTATTATATCTTCAATGGGGTTAAACAGAAAACCCCATTACCACAGTAAAACTATCTTAAATGGAAATGAAACACGAAATTATCTTTGTCAATCAGTAGTGTGTATCCGACATTAAAACAGTTCTGAAAAATAATGCTATCTCTTTCCACATTCCTTCCAATTTTTCGAGATTTGAAGAGATGTTCAGCTATCTAATTTTTTCCCGTATGATTTCCTTCAGATGCAGGAAGATGACACAATTTCTTTCATTTAAACATCCACAAATCCAACTGAACTCAGGATCCCATGAGTTTCTAGAGAACATAAGGGCGAAAACTAACTGGCTACGCCTCTGAGGAACAGAAAAACATATCTACTCACCTAAGAACATCATGTGAAACATCAAACATGATCCTTAGGCTTATAACAGAAACAAACAAATCAACTACTTATAAACAGGTCACTTGCATCAGTAATAAAACCAATGCATTCTAGCAACTAGTACTAAAGAAAAAATTTCAATTCCACCCTAAAATAATCTCTATACACGATGAGTAATCAACACCCACAGCCCGAACTGCAAGCAGCGAAGTGAGCATATACTTCAACCTTACAGGTGAAAAGCGATACAACTTTACAATTTAGCATATCTGTTACATCACTAGAAGTGAATTACGCATCTATTCTCTGTCCTCCAATTATAATATCCCTCACACCATTACCTCTTACTCTGTTCACTTCTATTCCCAAACTATAGCATAACCTTCAAACCTGATCGTGAAAACTTATTTAAAAAATTCACAAAAGTTTTACCATCAAGATACAACTATGGGTTCACCGAAGATAGGTTAGAGATCCCAAATGGCATGGTTTGGATGATGTCACAATACAGTAAAGAGTGCTGCCAATGATGGTGCATTAAACCAACACTGCACAGCACAAAGTATTCTACATTCGAGAGTGGACAAAAGTTGAATCAAGCTTGCATGGCTAGCAAAGGGGTCTGGGAGCATAAGCCCCCATGTGACAGTGACAAGTGGTTGGTTAAGTTTGGTCCCAGACTTCCACAACAAGCAAAGGTGTTCTGGAGTCTAAGCCCCCAAGTTAGCTGCCAAGAAGCAACCTCCAGGCCTACAATGGACAAGAACATTGGTCTGATTTGTTTAGGTCCTGTGAGTAAGAAGACCAATGATCTGCTTTGTTGCCTGCACATGCAGAGACCTTTTTAAGAGGGGCAATTTTCTTATTTTCATCAAATATGGCAGCCCTTTGGCCAGACATGAGTTGAACTGTATCAGACACAATAGGAAATTTTCCTTCACAGCCAGCCAATAGCAACACAGAAAATGATAACAGTTTGCACATTTACACATTTTAGATTTTAATTCTTGTATATAAGTTAGAATACTTCTAAAGGCCACTCCTCACTGCCACTTCACATCATTTTTGTATGCTTTTACTGTTTCTAAACATCAAACCCCCATTTGAGTCACTGTCATTTCCCCTCCAGGATAGTATCGCATACTACATAATATTTTCATTACACCCTAGAAGTCCCACCCTGAGTGCTGCTTAGGCTCAGTATTCACTTTATTTACAATGTTTTCTGAACCTACTTAGCGTTCTCTTGCCTTTTCATATTTCATATGATCTGTATTGACAAGTACTCAACGTTTAATGGAGGTAAGAATGGATCCACCTAATCAGTACACAATTGTAAATTACAGTATATTTCCATTAAAATATAACTAGCTATATTTTATTTTCAGCATGTGTATTAACTTAGCCAATTTTGATTCTAAGCAATGACCAAGGGTGAACATATAATTAAGGTCGAAAAAAAAACTAGTCCCATTGATTTATAATGAGAGTATAGCCAATTTTTTTTAAAATGAAAATACAGTTATATAGTCATTAAAAATTGTGTTGCTCGTTGTTTAAAAGGGCCTAACATCTAAGGTCATCGGCACTAAAAACTGTGTATTGAATAGATGGACCTATTTTTACCCCCATTAAACGTCTTGTCATATTTATCGATTTGTGTTAATATTGACATGTATTTGTATTTAAACCTTTGCCTACTGCCTTGAATGAAATAATGTATTCCAGAATGAATGTCTGCCAGTGTAAAAAGGGACCTAAAGAAGAATTTTTCAATTTTGATATTTTTGTTGTTTTAAAATTGGCATAAGATATTGAGCACTTAAAAGAAACAGTGATTCTGGGTACAATACTTCAGAAGATATTAAATACTGACTGTTGACATTAAAAAACTATATTCTGAGAAAAACACATTTCAAATTTTTTGACTTTCTTACTGGAAATGAAAATCCTTAGCCTGTTTATAGTCATTTGACTCAGTCAGGAATGGAATGAATAAAGCCATCTAGCAGCGAGAATAAGTCTTGTGCAGGCTGCCGAAGCCTGTCGCACTCATCTGCGGCACTGATTAATGAGCGACTTCACTTATTTTTCATACTAATTGTACAAAATTTTCATGACATCTAACGAGGGAATATCAATCAATGTTAAAAAAACTTGAAACTGATTTACGCACCATCCAAAAGAGCACACTGAAATACTTAAAACCCTTGAACATTACATCTTATCATGCTTATATCTACGAGTGAGTGTGAGTGGGGGTCATCAATGACCAATCGGAGTGAAGTAGTTTTGAACTGATGGCGCGACGTAAGGGGACGAGAGCAAGAGAGTACTGTCAGTGCAGTGAACCTAGCACCGTGAGTTGTGCACCGGTCGTTCCGAAGTAAGCTCCTGCCGATAAAATTAACTCTCTTAACGTAGTGAATGAGTTATATCAGTTAATCACTTTAAAGAAAAGAATTTCCAGCTCTCAGTTTCTACCAACGTAGATGAGACAATGTTTCAGTATTTAGTAGATATATTAGAGTCTGATACAGAAATAACATATCAATCAAACAATCAATCACTACCGATCTGCGTTTAGGGCAGTCGCCCAGGTGGCAGATTCCATATCTGTCGTTTTCCTGGCCTTATCTTAAATGATCGCAAAGAAATTGGAAAATTATTGAACATTTCCCTTGGTAAGTTATTCCAATCCCTAACTCCCCTTCCTATAAAAGAATATTTGCCCCAATTTGTCCTCTTGAATTCCAACTTAATCTTCATATTGTGATCTTTCCTACTTTTAAAGGCACCACTCAAATTTATTCGTCTACTGATGTCCTCCCACGCCATCTCTCCACTGACAGCTCGGAACATACCACTTAATCGAGCAGCTCGTCTCCTTTCTCCCAAGTCTTCCCAGCCCAAACAAGGCAACATTTTTGTAACGCTACTCTTTTGTAGGAAATCACCCAGAACAAATAGAGCTGCTTTTCTTTGGATTTTTTCCAGTTCTTGAATCAAGTAATCCTGGTGAGGGTCCCATACACTGGAACCATACTCTAGTTTTTTTTGTTTTTTTTTTTGCTAGTTGCTTTACGTCGCACCGACACAGATAGGTCTTATGGCGACGATGGGACTGGGAAGGAAGCGGCTGTGGCCTTAATTAAGGCACAGCCCCAGCATTTGCCTGGTGTGAAAATGGGAAACCACGGAAAACCATTTTCAGGGCTGCCGACAGTGGGGTTCGAACCTACTATCTCCCGATTACTGGATACTGGCCGCACTTAAGCGACTGCAGCTATCGAGCTTGGTATACTCTAGTTGGGGTCTTACCAGAGACTTATATGTCCTCTCCTTTACATCCTTACTACAACCCCTAAATACCCTCATAACCATGTGCAGAGATCTGTACCCTTTAGTGACAATCATACTGATGTGATTACCCCAATGAAGGTCTTTTCTTATATTAACACCTAGGTACTTACAATGATCCCCAAAAGGAACTTTCACCCCATCAACACAGTAATTAAAACTGAGAGGACTTTTCCGATTTGTGAAACTCACAACCTGACTTTTAACCCCGTTTATCATCATACAATTGCCCACCGTCCATCTCAAACATTATCGAGGTCACCCTGCAGCCGCTCACAATCTCGTAACTTATTTATTACTCTGTACAAAATAACATCATCTGCAAACAGCCTTATCTCTGATTCCACTTCTTTACACATATCACTGATATATATAAGAAAACAAAGATCCAATAATACTGCCTTGAGGAATTCCCCTTTTAATTATTACAGGGTCAGATAAAGCTTCGCCTACTCTAATTCTCTTCTATTTTCTAGAAATATAGCCACCCATTCAGTCACTCTTTTTTCTAGTCCAATAGCACTCATTTTTGCCAGTAGTCTTCCATGATCTACCCTATCAAATGCCTTAGATAGGTCAATAGCAATACAGTCCATATGGCCTCCTGAATCCAGGATATCTGCTATATCTTGCTGAAATCCTGCAAGCTGAGCTTCAGTGGAATAACCTTTCCTAAACCCAAACTGTCTTCTGTCAAACCAGTTATCATTTTGCATACATGTCTAATATAATCAGAAAGAATGCTTTCCCAAAGCTTACATGCAATGCATGTCAAACTGACTGGCCTGTAATTTTCAGCTTTATGTCTATCACCCTTTCCTTTATACACAGGGGCTACTATAGCAACTCTCCATTCACATGGTATAGCTCCTTCAACCAAACAATAATCAAATAAGTATTTTAGATATGGTACTATATCCCAACCCATTGCCTTTAGTATATCCCCAGAAATCTGATCAATTCCAGCTGCTTTTCTAGTTTTCAACTTTTGTATCTTATAAATGTCATTGTTATCATAGGTAAATTTTAATACTTCTTTAACATTAATCTCCTCCTCTATCTGGATATTATCCTTGTAACCAACAATCTTTACATACTGCTGACTGAATACTTCTGCCTTTTGAAGATCCTCAGATACACACTCCCCTTCTTCATTAATGATTCCTGGAATGTCCTTCTTTGAACCTGTTTCTGCCTTAAAGTACCTATACATAACCTTCCATTTTTCACTAAAATTTATATGACCACCAATTATGCTTGCCATATTATCCATAGCTGACTTCTTTGCTAGATTCAATTTCCTAAAGTTCCTTCAATTTCTCCTTACTTCCATAACCATTTCTAACTCTATTTCGTTCCAATATGCACCTCCTTCTTAGTCTCTTTACTTCTCTGTTATAATATAGTGGATCTTTACCATTCCTTACCACCTTTAAAGGTACAAACCTATTTGCACATTCCTCAACAATTGCTTTAAACCCATCCTGGAGTCTGTTTAAATTTTTATTTACCGTTTTCCACCGATCATATTTACTTACTAAAAACTCCCTCATGCCTGTTTTATCGGCCATATGGTACTGCCTAATAGTCCTAATTTTAATACCTTCCTTTCTTTCACATTTATTTTTAACTACAACAAAAACAGCTTCATGATCACTAATACCATCTATTACTTCAGTTTCTCTATAGAACTCATCTGGTTTTATCAGCACCACATCCAAAATATTCTTCCCTCTAGTTGGTTCCATCACTTTCTGAATCAGGTGCCCTTCCCATATTAACTTATTTGCCATTTGTTGTTCATGCTTCCTGTCGTTTGCATTACCTTCCCAATTGACTTTTGGTAAATTGAGATCACCCGGTACAATCACGTTCCTTTCCTTATCGTTTCCCACATAGCTGATTATCTTATCAAATAATTCTGAATCAGCGTCAGCGCTACTCTTTCCCAGTCTGTACACTCCAAAGACATCAAGCTGCCTATTATCTTTAGAGATGAGCCTTACACCTAGAATTTCATGTGTCTCATCTTTAACTTTTTCGTACCTTACAATTTCTTCTTTCACCAGAATGAATACTCCCCCTCCTACCATTCCTATCCTATCTCTACGATACACACTCCAGTTCCCTGAGAATATTTCTGCATCCATTATATCATTTCTCAAATATTAATGAATATGAACCATTATCTGAAACAGTATTAGTGCCCAACTAACATAAATCTCCACCAAAAGAATTCACTTCACCTTCATCAAAACATGAATTAACATGAAAAGGTCCACAGAGCCCAGTAAAACGGAGTAGAATGGTCATTGGAAGAAAAACAGAAATGTTATATAAACAAATGGTTGAGTACCTACAAAGAAGCAGAAGCCAAAGCAAACATTTCCTCACTTACCATGGAACTCCATGAAAAACAGATATCCACAATTGAAGCACAAGATGCAGTTGTACTGGTTTAAGGAAGATATAGCAAAAATGGACTCAACTGGCAAGTCATCTTTTAGTTTGACAGTCATAGATAAATGTAACCAACTGTACGAGTTGGTGTTTATGAAATTTATGGAGGCTGGTGCAAACAACTTGATAGTATATATGAACTTACAAAAATGAGCCCGTGAAGAAGCCAAATCACTTGACTTACCTTTGTCAGGAAGTGCAACATGGGTTATGGAATTTCAAGCAATATTTTCACATAGGTACACAAAAAATCATGCAGCTTGTCACATGAAAAGAAGAACAGGAGTAAGAAAAAAAAACTACTAACAACATACGGCATTCCTGGAGAGAAGAGACAATGTTGCCTATAGAGCAGTATTGTGCTGACAATGTGTATAATGCAAATCAATCTGCCATCAATAAATAAACACATTTCTGGAGAACATTTGATCACCACAGTAAGACGACAGTAGGCCTATATGGCGTCACAAAACACAAAGCGCACACACAATTATGCCAACTGTATCATGCATGGGACGTCTCCTTCCCTGTCTGTTTATTGTCCTGCAGAAATCAAAGCCACCAAGTCAAGCTGTTCAGCAGGGAATGTTTAAGGACTTAATTTAATTGTGCAGTGGTCGAAATCTGGAAACATTATGAAAGACCTTTTCCATATATTTCTGGAGTTGACATTTTTACCTCACACTGGTCCACGAAATGTTTACTGTTGGATTCCTGGGCGCCTCACAAAGTCTTTTTTATTAAATTTGCTTTATGTCACGGGGACACAGATAGGTTTATGGCGGCAATGATATAGGCCTAGGAGTGGGAAGGAAACGGATGTGACCTTTATTAAGGTACAGCTCCAAAATTTGAATGGTGTGAAAATAGGAAACACGGAAAACCATCTTCAGGGCTGCCGACAGTCGGATTTGAACCAACTATCTCCCGGATGCAATATAATAATTTAATACCTTAAGTACTTTCATTAAATAACTATGAACCTGAAAAGTTGAAAGTGCAAATAATTACAGCAAAAACAAATTGTTAATTATAACCGTTATAGACAGGCATGTTTTCGAATGTTCAATACAAATGGTTTAATGGTTCATGGTGTGGGTTACTGTAGTCACGTCCTAGTTCGTGAACCATGGGCAATGGCTGAGTGGCCTAGTAAATGGTCCTGAGAGACGGAATACCAGTTGCTATAGGAAGGGGAGTGGCCATCTCGGACATATTCTGAATCATGGCCCTCCTTGTGCTCAGGCGGCTAGGACTATACAATCCACCGTTGGTCCATAACCCGTTAGAGGATAGATCCTCACTTGGACTATGTGTACGCAGGGTTGCATCCTGCTTCATGAACTTACCGAGCCCAGAACATCTTAAGCAAGACTTGAACCTATGAGAGTAACAGAGTCCCACTCCCATTTGACAGGCAAGGGACTCCTTGGAAACAACTTGGCGAACAAAATGGAATTCGACGGGGAGCTATCAATATTAATGGGGCTTACGGAAGAAAGAAAGTAGAACTGGCTGAGTCAGCAAAGAGGATGCATCGGGATGTGCTAGGGGTAAGTGATATTCAGAATCATCGCTGGAACTTTCTGATTTACTAAAATCATTTCCTTCACTTTCAGAAGCCACAAGATCAATTTCTTCTTCACTTTTGCCGAGCAGGAATAGAATATCTTCATTCACCACTGCCATGTTTGTTTACATGATCGTCAAAACATTACATGTTTAATTCGGTTTTACCATGTTATCCATGGAATAAAAGACGGCAAAGAGCACAAATTACAAATCTTCGATCTATCAATAGGAACAAGGAGCGACTGCAATATGTCTCGGTAACATAGTAACGAATTGACAATACGCTGAAACAGCACAGTCGTTGAGGATGGACGTATCCTTCAAAGTGCTTAACTGTTCTTGAAGAAATGGACGGACACATCCGTCAATGTGCGTCAATGGGTTAACACTGATTGATAGTCCCTTGTAAGTTAGTGGCAAAGAATCGAACTACTAAACTGCTTCGTAACTTGATTTGTTAAAAAGACCCATAGGTAGTGCAAGAAGTCAAAACAGAGAAATGCAATTTTTACATTCCAGACACTTTGTTCAGCCCAGCTGTAAGATTTCCACTGCCGACTTTGGGTCCCTTTCTGTGCAACTGGTCACATTTACATCTTAACATTTTGAAATCAAAGACAGCTTGGCTACTGCATCCTTCAAGACAATCCTCTAAATTTTAATGAGCTAGACTTCCTTACAAGCAACTTTTCAATAGAATTTTGCACTACATGTCTATTTACATCTCAACATTTTGTAGTCACAATTTTTTTTTTTTTTTTTTTTGCTAGTGGCTTTACGTTGCACCGACACATATAGGTCTTATGGTGACAATGGGATAGGAAAGGGCTAGGAGTTGGAAGGAAGCGGCCGTGGCCTTAAACTAGGGTACAGCCCCAGCATTTGCCTGGTGTGAAAATGGGAAACCACAGAAAACATCTTCAGGGCTGCCGACAGTAGGATTTAAACACACTATCTCCCGGATGAAAGTCCCTAACCGCACGGCCAACTCGCACGGTAGTTACAAGTCTTACCTTTGCTACTGCATTGTTCTAGACTATCCACTAAATTTTAATGTATAAGACTTTATTGTAACCTCTTCTGTAGAACTTTACACTGATAACTTCCATTATTACTGAGCCATGTGTTAGGCCTCTCCAGGCTATCTCCATGGGAGACGTCTTCATAAAAGTTGCCATCGGGAATCCATGTTCTGGAGTTCTCGTAAGGGAAATACAGTTGAGCGGGTCTCCCTTGTGTGTTTTATCTGCCCCTCACAATCTCTTTCAATTCTGGTTATTTTTGGTCCCATTTGGACTGTTGAAGATCCAGCGGATTTCATCTATTGTTTTCTGGTGGATCCTGGTCTTTTGGCTGATTTATGTTTGTTTTTTCTTTTTGATATTTTAATGTTTTGGTGTCTGCCTGGTCCGCATTTTCCCATTTTGTATTCCTTTGTGTCCTGCTTCTGTTGACAAGATATGTGGTGTATGCTTTGATAAGGTGTTTTTCCTCTGTTGCGGATTTCTTCGTCGTACTTGCCCTTGGCCATACGGGTGTATGGTGATTGTTCTCCTGTTTTGTTTTGGTTTTACTCTCCTGACAACCATAGTTGTTGTTTCATGTATTTTTATTCTCTCTGAGGATCCAGTGGATTTTAACCCTCTTATTTCTTTTCTCTTCTCTTCTCTGGTGGATACCCCAATTATCTTGGCATTGTATTTTAATTGAATCCCTTTTCCCTTTTGGGAAACACTGTATTTGTGTATACCTCCATTTTTGACAAATAACAATTGTGAGAGCAGGTTGCTGTTTCACAGCTTTCTCCATGACCGTCTTTCTGATTCTGTTCCCCTCTTTTGTTTCGAGCAGGATTTTTCCTATTCACTTTCGGTTGGTCACATGGTGTTCTGTTTTCTCTCCAGGGGAGTGCTCCCATCAGATCTGTGTGTTATGGTTAGGATTTTTTTTTTTTTTTGCTTTACGTCGCACCGACATAGATAGGTCTTGTGGCGACGGGTTAGGATTGTCCATGTCTTATTATTTTCTCTGAATTCTTTCTTTAAAATCCTCTCGTCATGGGCACTGGTTGCCTTGTCTGGCAGTAATGAATTTTATGCTGTACGTTAGCTTATTTCTACTGATACCCTATCTCGGTATTTCTGTACTTCTTTTGTTCTATTTGATTCTGAATCAAACCTGTGGTCCTTTTCTTTCCCTGCTAGTGATGTTATCTTTGATATTTTACATCTGATTTATTTAAAATCTAGTTATCTCCAAATTAACAACTATTTTCTTTCTCTTCTCAGTAAAGTCTAAGTATAGCTTTGCACTAGAACCGTACTTGTGCCTCCTTGGCTAGGGGCTTTACGTCGCACCGACACAGATAGGTCTTATGGCGACGATGAGATAGGAGAGGCCTAGGAGTTGGAAGGTAGCGGCCGTGGCCTTAATTATGGTACAGCCCCAGCATTTGCCTGGTGTGAAAATGGGAAACCACGGAAAACCATTTTCTGGGCTGCCGATAGTGGGATTCGAACCTACTATCTCCCGGATGCAAGCTCACAGCCGCGCGCCTCTACGCGCACGGCCAACTCGCCCGGTGTGCCTCCTTAAGGTCTAGTTAGTTATAGATGTAAGGTCTTTTGGACTCTATAGTCCTTGAATTTTATAAGTTCTCCAATATGTTTTGTATTAGTTGTCATTATGTTTAAGTTCTTTTGCTAACTTGAAGTTCTATTTTATTGTAAAATCTTCCCATTTTAAATAGATTAGGTATCTTCCCCACGCCGCCCCCACCTGCCTACTCATCTTTTCCTGTTAGCACGTTATCTGACGCCACCATCTCACCTCCACTGCGAAGTATCTGACTGAAAAATATTACAAAAACATATGCTGTTGCAAAGTGGTTTGTCTTACAGCTTCCCTTTTCATCTTTGGATGTGGTATTTTGAAGGGGCTCAAATACATCAGCCTCGTGTTGGTAGATTTACTGGCACATAAAAGGACTCCTGCGGGACAAAATTCTGATACCTCGACGTCTCCGAAAACTGTAAAAGTAGTTGGTGGGACATAAAGCCAATAACATTATTATTATTATTATTATTATTATTATTATTATTATTATTATTATTATTATTATTATTATTATTATTATAACTTTGGACGTAGTGAAAAGACTCTTCGGGAGATTTGCATCTGATGTCTTGGACCCATCAGTGCCTGCTTCAAAACTCCAATTTGATGCCAGCCCTGTTCCCATGTTCAGGGAGCTGCCTGGAAACCTGTATGAGCACAACCACTTCAACACTATTGGATGTCCTGGTCATTCTTTGTGACCAGCATTCTGACACGTCATTCTCATCGTAACGGGGACATGGTATCTCAGGGTACTTGGACGGTCCACCCTTTGATCTCCTATACTACGGCTGCCCTTCCCGTCAACGAAAGGATCTCTACTCGGACTTAAACTTCTGCTGACCAGTTACCAGAACTTCCCTATTATATGATATTGTGATTTATTCTGCAATCATATTACATCTACCTATTTCTTCAACATTTTTATTAAAATTTCCGGACTTATCTATTAACATGACTGTTTGTTCACATGTTCCTTTTTCATCTTTTTTTTTTTTTTTTTTCCTAGTGGCTTTATGTTGCATCGACACAGATAGGTCTTAAGGTGACGATGGGATAGGAAAGGCCTAGGAGTTGGAAGGAAGCGGCCGTGGTGTTAATTAAGGTACAGCAACCCCAGCTTTTGCCTGGTGTGAAAATGGGAAACCACGGAAAACCATCATCAGGGCTGCTGACAGTGGGATTCGAACCCACTATCTCCCGGATGCAAGCCCACAGCCACACGGCCAACTCGCCCGGTGTTTACATGTCCTTGTGGAAACGTAAACCTTAGGAGGGGGAGGTCTGAGCCATGTGTTAGGCCTCTCCAGGCTTTCATATTGTCCGCCAGTTCTAATGTTCCTCTCAACACTTCATACTTGTGAACTACCTGTGAAATTTAGTTCAGATTTGACGATCTGAGGGTGCACAAGTTGGAAAGTTTGGAAGATCGTAAACAGAGGTTGCTACTGCTGGAAAGTATTTAGACTTTTACAAACAGACGGCACCTCTGTTGATACAAGTACTTGAAGAAATTTGTTAATGTATAAAGATTCTGTGACATATTTTGCCCCTCTCCTGGAATCCTGTTAGCCAATCAGTATCTTCCCTCCCTTATCCTTCTCTAGAATGTTCCACCAACGTGCTATTTAAGGGGTGGGTTTTGCTCTGGGAGACAATTAGACTTTGCTCGATGAGCAGCAGTGTAACTTGTGCTACGGAGAGCAGAGACCCATGAGGTGGGGGAATGGCTGAACTGGAGATGGACTGAGAAGCTAGGGATGATACCACCCACGTAATTGTGTGTTAAGGAAGATTTCTGCGAGCCACCTAAGGGTGTAAATTACTATACTTAACTTTTGTAGGTAGGATCTTTCTGTGACTTAATTTTTTACGTAGACTACATCTTCATTCTTCGCCCTAATGAGTCTTGTAAGAATACGGAAGCACAAGTGAGGTACTCTCATTAACTTTCTCTCAACTTTGATTTAGTGGCTAAATTTCTGCGGACATTGAAATTTTTTGAAGATTTTTTAAATTTTATTTTTATTGAAGTTTAACTTTCTTCACTTGGATTAGCCACTGCTTCATGGGGCATTTTGCCCAGTCAGGGATGTAAGGTAATCCTTCTGGAGCAATTGCCTTAGCCTCCATTCATTTTTGTTTCTTTCCCATTTTGGGACAACATAGAATGGGCCTTCTGCTCCGGCTTACCTGGATCTTTCGATCCACCATATCTAGTGTTTTTATCTACGAATAACAAATGTACTTGTTTTGAAAAGGGCTTCTTACCCCTTTTGGTAGTACGGAATTCTTGGTCTATTGTGTGTGTGTGACCCTTATTATGGGGCACGGAGCTATGGCTTCTTTACTTTAAAGTTTCTAATAGAGGGGAATCGGGTAATATGGAATAATATAGATATAGATATAGATATTGATTCCCATAGGGAATCTGAAATATTTGTCCTGAATGAGCAAATTTATAATACCAATATAAATGGTCCGTTATTGGACATTATAAATTTTCCAGCTAGCTCATTCTTGGTTGCCAGCGTTTCGCCCTCGTGTGCTAGGGTGGGCTCATCAGTTGGTACCTAGCACACCTACCAATACGCTGGCTAGTGCATACCGTGGAGGCCACTGCGTAGGCTAACTGGAGCCACCGGCAGTGCCAATGCACTAAGAGACTTTGTCTCATCACTAAAAATTGATGCCTGCTTGGCCATCAGATGATATAGATATTGATTCCCATAGGGAATCTGAAATATTTGTCCTGAATGAGCAAATTTATAATACCAATATAAATGGTCCGTTATTGGACATTATAAATTTTCCAGCTAGCTCATTCTTGGTTGCCAGCGTTTCGCCCTCGTGTGCTAGGGTGGGCTCATCAGTTGGTACCTAGCACACCTACCAATACGCTGGCTAGTGCATACCGTGGAGGCCACTGCGTAGGCTAACTGGAGCCACCGGCAGTGCCAATGCACTAAGAGACTTTGTCTCATCACTAAAAATTGATGCCTGCTTGGCCATCAGATGATATAGATATTGATTCCCATAGGGAATCTGAAATATTTGTCCTGAATGAGCAAATTTATAATACCAATATAAATGGTCCGTTATTGGACATTATAAATTTTCCAGCTAGCTCATTCTTGGTTGCCAGCGTTTCGCCCTCGTGTGCTAGGGTGGGCTCATCAGTTGGTACCTAGCACACCTACCAATACGCTGGCTAGTGCATACCGTGGAGGCCACTGCGTAGGCTAACTGGAGCCACCGGCAGTGCCAATGCACTAAGAGACTTTGTCTCATCACTAAAAATTGATGCCTGCTTGGCCATCAGATGATATAGATATTGATTCCCATAGGGAATCTGAAATATTTGTCCTGAATGAGCAAAATTTATAATACCAATATAAATGGTCCGTTATTGGACATTATAAATTTTCCAGCTAGCTCATTCTTGGTTGCCAGCGTTTCGCCCTCGTGTGCTAGGGTGGGCTCATCAGTTGGTACCTAGCACACCTACCAATACGCTGGCTAGTGCATACCGTGGAGGCCACTGCGTAGGCTAACTGGAGCCACCGGCAGTGCCAATGCACTAAGAGACTTTGTCTCATCACTAAAAATTGATGCCTGCTTGGCCATCAGATGATATAGATATTGATTCCCATAGGGAATCTGAAATATTTGTCCTGAATGAGCAAATTTATAATACCAATATAAATGGTCCGTTATTGGACATTATAAATTTTCCAGCTAGCTCATTCTTGGTTGCCAGCGTTTCGCCCTCGTGTGCTAGGGTGGGCTCATCAGTTGGTACCTAGCACACCTACCAATACGCTGGCTAGTGCACACCGTGGAGGCCACTGCGTAGGCTAACTGGAGCCACCGGCAGTGCCAATGCACTAAGAGACTTTGTCTCATCACTAAAAATTGATGCCTGCTTGGCCATCAGATGATATAGATATTGATTCCCATAGGGAATCTGAAATATTTGTCCTGAATGAGCAAATTTATAATACCAATATAAATGGTCCGTTATTGGACATTATAAATTTTCCAGCTAGCTCATTCTTGGTTGCCAGCGTTTCGCCCTCGTGTGCTAGGGTGGGCTCATCAGTTGGTACCTAGCACACCTACCAAAATTTATAATGTCCAATAACGGACCATTTATATTGGTATTATAAATTTGCTCATTCAGGACAAATATTTCAGATTCCCTATGGGAATCAATATCTATATCATCTGATGGCCAAGCAGGCATCAATTTTTAGTGATGAGACAAAGTCTCTTAGTGCATTGGCACTGCCGGTGGCTCCAGTTAGCCTACGCAGTGGCCTCCACGGTGTGCACTAGCCAGCGTATTGGTAGGTGTGCTAGGTACCAACTGATGAGCCCACCCTAGCACACGAGGGCGAAACGCTGGCAACCAAGAATGAGCTAGCTGGAAAATTTATAATGTCCAATAACGGACCATTTATATTGGTATTATAAATTTGCTCATTCAGGACAAATATTTCAGATTCCCTATGGGAATCAATATCTATATCATCTGATGGCCAAGCAGGCATCAATTTTTAGTGATGAGACAAAGTCTCTTAGTGCATTGGCACTGCCGGTGGCTCCAGTTAGCCTACGCAGTGGCCTCCACGGTATGCACTAGCCAGCGTATTGGTAGGTGTGCTAGGTACCAACTGATGAGCCCACCCTAGCACACGAGGGCGAAACGCTGGCAACCAAGAATGAGCTAGCTGGAAAATTTATAATGTCCAATAACGGACCATTTATATTGGTATTATAAATTTGCTCATTCAGGACAAATATTTCAGATTCCCTATGGGAATCAATATCTATATCATCTGATGGCCAAGCAGGCATCAATTTTTAGTGATGAGACAAAGTCTCTTAGTGCACTGGCACTGCCGGTGGCTCCAGTTAGCCTACGCAGTGGCCTCCACGGTATGCACTAGCCAGCGTATTGGTAGGTGTGCTAGGTACCAACTGATGAGCCCACCCTAGCACACGAGGGCGAAACGCTGGCAACCAAGAATGAGCTAGCTGGAAAATTTATAATGTCCAATAACGGACCATTTATATTGGTATTAATATGGAATAGTCGGGCAATATGGAATACCATAATATCTTGCCTGTACGGTACTCCTCTCAGGTGGAAACTTGTCGAATTACGGTAAATGTTCTCTTGATGCTTTGTATTCAGTTTCGACATGCTTGTGAGTGAGGTTCGTGCTTGGAGCAAGAATATTTGTTTTTCATTTTTGAAAATCTTTTGCAGGTAATTCTTTTAAAGCTTGTATTAATTACCAACACTGAGTTTAGTCCTGGGAAATCCAATGTTACATTTTGTACAAGAGTTGTTTATATTGCTACACCAGTGTAACTTCCTTGTTGTGCAAAGTTTATGGCATGACGAATCCTTTAATTCAAACATGGTGTGTCGGGATATATGGAATACTGTTTTAGTTTCAAAGTAAAATGACGTTTAAAATTAATTAAAATTAATTGCATTAATCCTGGTATATTATAACATTTAATTACCTATAGATCTCAGTTTCTGCATCTGTGACTTTTGTCACTGAATGAACAAGTGACTGTAAAAAGAAAATTCTGAATAATTAGTATATACAGATTATCATTTAAGTTAATTACCAATTATATTCTTTCGATTTTTTTAAAATTTCTGTACGTCCACCTGTAAGAACGTTCCTTAAATATAACTGAAAGAATTTATTGAAGCTGTATTTTAATTTACATATTATTTACCCTACTATTCCATATTAGCCGAGTATTCCTTATTACCCACCAAGTGCAACTTTTTGAAAGAAATAATTTTGACGTGAAGACATTAACAATTTACAATTTAAAAATTTAGAGAATTTGGCTAATTATTTGAATTTTCAAACCATATTTATTTATATTTCATAACTGATTTTGGTAAGAAGTTTGTGATAGTACATATATCACACCCCCGAATTATATGTAGAAGTTAGAGATATTATTGTCAGTATTCGATTTATTATTATTATTATTATTATTATTATTATTATTATTATCAGTATTTCATTTGTATATTTTGCCATTTATATTGGTAAGCTGGAAGATATCAACATATGTAGGTATGAGTAATTTGTTTTGCACGAGTGGGAAAACATTGCTTTAATAACTCTGGCAATTTGGTTGAGTCATGTGGCTACCCCAGTGTTTGTTGTGATGTACTTGTGTCGAGATATTCCATGAGTCATGTATATATCCCAGCCTGATGAGATGAGCTTGTTGTTGTATTAGGGAAGTTCGTTGACTCATGTAATAAACCCCAGAGTTTGTTTATCTCTTGGGAGCAAGGTCTTGACAAGAGGTTCACTCATGATTGGCTGGCAAGCACCAATCCAGGCGTATCATCTGAGAGGAGGGGGATGTTGATGTCTATAAAGGTTGATCATACGGCGGCAACCAGTGACATTGTAAAGGAACGAGAAGGAAAACTACTACAACTACAAGCAGTAACACTATATGAGAGAACGACAACTGACACACTGTACGGGAAGGAAGTGGTGCTGATACACGGTACTGGAGTGACACGGCTGCAATGGACTGGACTTCAAACGTTCGTGGAGCGTAGTCTTGTTATGTTCGTGGAAAGTGGCTGATTGTGGAGAGTGCTTGTGCATTAAGTATTGTAGCACTTGTGGCGGCCTAGCATTATATGTTGGTGAAAGCTATCTCAGACTTTCCATAATTTATGTTGAGGATCGACAGACGTGTGTATATATCGTTACAACAAGTGTTAAAATATGTGAACACAGTATTACAAGGTACAGTATCTGTGTGATGTGATAACTGCCGATTATGAGAATCGGTAAGTCGAATTGATATAGAGACAGTGAAGGGTATTTATCTTCATACATGTACATTGTTCATCGGACTATCTACAAATGGTAGCTTAGTTCTCGCTTTCATTTTCCCACGGTTTTCATTATTGTTGTTGTTGTAAATATGGAGTCTTCCAGCAATATTTTATGTGTGTATTATATGTATAATGTTGTATGTTGATGAGGTGCTCATGCACGGATTTTCTTAAGAATATAGTTAGCTATTTTAAAATCAGTGTTATTGATGAACCTAGGTGCAGTTCCTACCTATTTAGTCGTTTTCAGGAGGTTAGGTAAGGCCTGCAGCAGATGTACCAGTACACGCCCTGGGATATAAAGTTTATCATGCTCTATCAAAATTCGAGGGATCCATTCTGGTGAACTCTTGTGCCCATACTACGGACATTTCGATGCATTATTTTGAGTAATATTAATTTATTTCAAGTATTTTATGAAGTTTTTGAGTAATGTTATTTACATATTTTTATTTATATTTTATTCATGATTTTATTTATTAGTAGCCATTAACAGGTTACAAGTTATACTGCCAAAAGTAAATGGTATTCCATATTATACGACTCTCCTCTATATATTCAATAACTTGTACAGGCTGGGCCTTTATTAACGACTGATAATTTTCTGAGGCTCTTTTAATGAGCAAAGTTGTAAGAATTATGCTGCTTGTGTCTACTTGGGACTTTACCCCTATAAGATACCAGGTGGTTTGGCATCTGATTTGGTAACTGTATGTTGTAACATCTACCGGAGGTGTTCGAAGTAATGCCCTAAGGGCTGCTGAGCTCTTCTCTGAGGATAATATTGTACTTCGTTTCAATTAATCTTAGTGTGGTCTGAGCTCTCAGCTCGACTACATGGCTTATTAACTATGTCAAGTTCATATCTACTGAAAATAAAAAATAAACCTTTCCAAATTTCAGTTGGTTTTCTTGTACTTTTGTTTTGATCTATCTACCCTTTCATCCCTCGCGCTTCTTTCCCTCTCTGAGCTACAGATAGTCCATAACAATTATTATCATATTTCCATGTGTAAAAGCTTTTCTACTCTCATACACTTGCAGAAAAATTTGGCTTATTTGTAACAAATCAGGTAATCGTTCTGGCAGACGAAAAAATTCATGGAAAGGACGTACAAATTCTTTTTTCTTCTATTATTTGCTTTTTACGTCACACCAACACAGGTGGATCTTATGGTGATGATGGGATAGGAAAGGGCTAGGAATCAGAAGGAAGCAGCCGTGGCATTAATTAAACAAAAAACCATCACCAGGGCTGCTGACAGTGGGATTTGAACCGCTATATCCTGGATAGAAATTCAGTAATTCAGTTTTATAACATTATAATGGATTTTATGTAGAATACCTTGTAGAGGAGAGATGTGTTTACTGCGAGCACCAGGACCCACCCACCAGCCACCAGAGGTACATTTACTTTTACAATCTAATGTAATTTAGCACCCATCATTCTTCACTGCTGTAGCACACAGTAGCATTTCCATTAACTGAGACAAAATCGGATATGTCATGCCCAGCAATCAAGTCAACTGCCTTCCGTCACCAATTCGCAACAAGAAAAAAAAAAAAACACAACTAATAGTTTTGTCAACAGCCAGGCCTAACCAATTTAGACCAAAGACTTTGTCACTAGCCCAAATGATAATTTAATTCAGCTTTTTTGTCACGGTAAAACTCCAGCTCTGGAGACAAGATTTTTCTAACGTTATAAGTAAGTGGAAATTACTGCAATGAAATCTTACTTGGAATGCGTCTCAGAGGAAAGATGTGTTCATAGCGATGTACAGGAACCCACCATCCTCCCCAAGAACTACATTTACTTTTATAACCTAATAAAGAGTACTACATGCCATTTTCATTGCTGAAGTAGCTACTTGCATTCCTATTGGCAAACGTAAAATGGCACGTGATATCATTCCCGTCAATTATGACAATCATAATCCGTTACCAACCCCAGCACAATAAAAGCGCCCCTTTGTTTGTCCCTATATCAGTGGTCTTGTCCAGATCCTATTCTAACCGTCCACACGGCATGAACCAGTCCACACCAATGGTCTTGTACAGGTCCTATCCTAACAGTCCGGGCGGCGAGAATCAGTCCAGACCCATCGTGTTTCCACACAAAACTAGAGGCCTACGGCCGCTTTGTGGTTTCTAACCTGGAGGCTTATGCCCCCAAACCCCTTTTCCTTGTCCCTATATCCTTGGTCTTGTCCATGTCCTATCCTAAACGCCTGCATGGCAAGAACCAGCCCAGACCAATGGTGTTACAATAATCACCACCACCTATCGAAGTACCACTCATTCATTAGTTCCTAAGTAGAGAGGTTGGCAGTATTGAGCACCACCTGACAACATCCTGAATTCAAGCTCTCAGCTGTGCAACTCTACCCGCACGGCCAACTCGTTCGGTAGACACATTCCATTTTTTTTTTTTTGCTATTGGTTTTACATCCCACCGACACAGATAGGTCCCATGGCAACGATGGGATAGGAAAGGACTAGGAGTGGGAATGAAGCGGCCATGGCCTTAATTAAGGCACAGCCGCAGTATTTGCCTGGTGTGAAAATGGGAAACCACAGAAAACCATCTTCAGGGCTGCCGACAGTGGGGCTCGAACCCACTATCTCCCGGATGCAAGCTCACAGCTCTGCATCCATAACCGCATGGCCAACTCACCCGGTAGACACATTCTTGCTATGTTCCTTGTAACTGAAACCTGCCAATATATGGACTATATGCTACCTGCTTACCAAACTCTCTGAAAAAGAGCAGTGAAGAAACATAAGCTTGAAAATGACAACATATCTTATAATAATGCAAAAAAACTAAAACAGCTTTATGCGTCCAAACACCTTGTCCACCAAGAGAGCTCAGAGGGCATATGAGCCCAGCAAATAAGTAGAAGGTACCAATCATATTTCTGAGGTGTGAATCCTTCCTATGTAAGTGATCTTAAGTGTAGTTTCTTGTTTAGCCTATATCGCTCCTACCCAAGGATGTATGTTGGGATTGTAACAATCTCTGAAGCAAAATCACAATCCAGATTCAAATAATTAGTTACATACTTACTAAAATAGAACTGTCAATCCAGGCCCATTATATGGGAGGCCAGGCTCTGTTAGTCACAAACCAGGACAAAGCTAGAGTGATAGAGGAGCAACATCTCAACAACAAAAACCTGATCCAGCCGGCAGCACCTCGAGAGGGGTCTCTTGCCAGGTTTACCCGGGTCGTGAAGGATAGGTTACAGATTTTGCATGGCACGACTCAGAGAGGTCACGATGCACCGAACAGGCATGCCAACATAGTCACATTAAGCAACAAAGCAAAAGCAACACATTTTGTGGTTTAACATTGCATCTCTGAGAGAGAACAAAACTTCAATTAACATAACAGACCAACGGTCTATAGGTCTGTTTACAGAATACATGCCAAGTAAATTACATCAAGGATAAAGCACTCCCATCTGGCACACACCATGACAGTTTCAAAGTTACGAGCAAATTGGCCGTACAGTTAGGGTTGCATAACTGTGAGCTTGTATTCGGGAAATGAGTTTGAATCCCCACCATCGGCAGCCCAGAAGACAACACCTAGTTGTCCTTCCTGTCCTAAACATGTGACCTGACTAAGGAAGTATAACTAGCTGTAGTATTTAAAGGAGAAAATTGAACCGGTGCACTTGGTGGAAGAGGCATTCCAGTACTCAATCTGCTGCCTTATAGATGAAGTAGGGTACTACTGAAGGCAAAGAGAGTTCACCCTGACAGAAAAATCGCTTGATGATGATGACAATTGTTGTTGTTTAAAGGGGCCTAACATCTATTGCGAAGTCAGCAGAAGAGGAAGGATAACTTTACCTTCTGCAGCCCAGAGTTTATAACATTATAAGGAAGAGAAGATAATGCAAATCTTACTTGGAATTCCTTTCAGAGGCGAGATGTGATCATTGCGATGTCTAGGAACCCACTATCCCACCCCCCAGAAGTACATTTACATGTATAACCTAATAAACAGCAGCACCCGCCATCGGCCATTGCTAAAGTAGCTACTTGCATTCTCATTGGTCAACGTGAACAGAATGTGACGTCATTGCCATCAATGGTGATAAATACATTGCGTTACCAACCCCGGCTGAATAAAAGCACAAACACAAAAACACCACAGGAAATAGAGGCCTAGGGCCACTTCGCAACTTCCAACCATCCAGACCAATGGTCTTGTCCAGATCCTATCATAACTGTCTGAACAGCAAGAACCAGTCCAGATCCTATCCTAACGTCCGCACGGCAAGAACCAGTCAAGACCAATCGTGCAACAATAATCACCACCACCAGCTACCAAAGCACCATTCACTCATTAGTTCCTAAGTACATAGGTTGGCAGCACTGAGCACCGCTTGACATCATCTTTCCCGAGCGTGTAAACAAACGACAGCCGCCCGCACGCAGCTGAACGTAGCGAGTACTGGGCTGCGGAAGGTAAAATTATAATAAGAGGAAAAAGAGAGATTGCTTTCAACAGTAATAGAACAAGCCTCCAGACGAGGCTTCTTCATTCACACAACTGGCCAACTGGAGTGGAGCATGTATTATGATAATGATGATGTGATGACGACGATTACTATAGCACACACTACAATAACGCAAGTTGTCATGTAGGGGGGGGAAACTTTGGCTGCCAATTCGCGAAATATAAGTTACAGATCCAACGTTGTGGAGACTTCAACAATCTCACATGAACTGAACAGGCTTGCCAACAGCGGCAACCCAAAGGGGCCACTGTTTCATGGGAGATTGGCCTGCAACAAACACAAAAGATAGGTCAGAGCTACTGAAGTACACTTCCCGTGCAGATAGTATAATCATTACTGTACCCCGTGGGCCAAGACTTTCACACACACGTAATGACTGTCGTTTGTTTACTCACTCGCGGCCTTCTCGGAAAGGATGTTCTCCAGCAGTGTTCAGTGCTGCCACCTATGTACTTACGAACTATGCTTCGATACCTGGTGGTGGTGATTAACGTTACACATGGTTAGGATACGATCTGGACAAGATTCTTGCCATGTGGACAGTTAGGATAGGATCTGGACAAGATTCTTGCCGTGCGGACGGTTAGAATAGGATCTCGACAAGACTATTGGTCTGGAGGGTTACAAGCCGCGAAGCGGCCCTAGGCCTCTAGTTTCATGCTTCGATACCTGGTGGTGGTGATTATTGTTACACACGGTTAGGATAGGATCTGGACAAGATTCTTGCCGTGCGGACGGTTAGGATAGGATTTGGACAAGATTCTTGCCGTGCGGATGGTTAGGATAGGATCTGGACATGACCATTGGTCTGGACTGTTAGAAGCCGCGAAGCAGCATTAGGCCTCTACTATTGTGAGGAAACACGATTGGTCTGGATGGTTAGGATAGAATCTGGAATAGATTCTTGCTGTGCGGAAGGTTAGGATAGGATTTGGACAAGACGACTAGTCCGGACGGTTAGAAGCCGCGAAGCAGCCCTAGGACTCTAGTTTCATGAGGAAACACGACTGGCGCTTTTATTGTGCGGTGGTTGATGACTGATTACGATTAACTTTCTTCACGAGAAGGATATCACGTACCACTTTACATTGGCCAATAGGAATACAAGTAGCTACTTCAGAAATGAAAATGATGTGTAATTATCTTAATTAGGTTATAAAAGTAAATGTACTTCTGGGGGGGATGGTGGATTCCTGGACATCGCAATGAACACATCTCTCCTCTGAGACGCTCTCCAAGTAGGATTGCATTAATTTCCACTTACTTATAACTAGAGCCCGGATTTCCATGCAAATGCATGTTTTTAAATAAGCTAGTTACACTTCTCAAACTTTGCAAATATTCGTTTTATGGCTTAATAATTCCAAATAACCGTTCTTTTTCCGTGCATGTTTGCATGTTTTGGCCCTTTTAGGAGAAAATTCATGCATAATGCATATTTGGAAGATTTTGGATTTAATAGCGAATATTTGGACGTTTAATACTGCATAATAAGACTCTTCTTCTGACTTTGGCGTATATATTGTTAACTTACATGATAGTGCATTTTTTCTGAATGTTAGTTTGCAGAATTTGGGACAATTCTTCCTCGTTACAGTATGTCTATTACTGAGACACGCAGAAATGCATTCCTGGCATCCTATGTGACGGTAGCCTACATACGGTAGAGGTCCTATAATCCAATTAAACAAACACTTTCTTGTTTGTTGTTTGAGTAAACAATGACGTAAGTCCTAAGGCCCCACGTCGATCTCTAATTCTTAGGAATAAGGTGTCCCAGTTTTACAGTTGTACATTGCTATATATTGAACCGTAAATTGTGCATTAATCATTGACGGCTCATTTTTTCGTCTATGTTATATGAACGAAACAAAACTTGTATCACACTTCTTTGACACCGTGTTACTGAGATAGCAGCTTACAAATTCTGGTTTTGCATTGAATCCTCTTCCGTTGTTATCCTGGAATTTCCTACTCGGAACTCTCACTCGTTACACGTCTTTGTTATCGCAGCAGGCAATTGTCACCAGTTATTGAGGACATTCAAATGTGTCTGCAATCATCGCATGGAGAAGTAGCAGCGGCAGCTAGAGATAGATTGAACAAATTAATTCCTTCAAATCCTGATTTTCAATTCGTCAAGCTTATAAAAGACGTATTGTGGTGAAAATGCAAAAGACGTACAATTTGACCTCACTTTCTTCCAAATGTCTTCATTTAAGTAAGCATCTGTCACTTCTTGTGATGTTGAAAGATCATTTTCTTTGTTGAAGAATGTGCTGACAGATAAACGGATGAGCTTAGATCAAAACAATTTGGAGAAATTACGGTAATTTTTGTACAATTTTTTTATAGTGCATATTGTTCACTTTATTGTGCATGTTTTGCTATATGATAGTGTATGAATGCATGCATCTTTTGAGATATGATAGTACATGGAAATCTGGGCTCTACATATAACATTAGAAATATGTTGGTCCACAGGGTAAAGTAATACCGTAGTATTCACCGTGGCCAAAGAAACGAATGTGGTAACCCTGTGGCCACACACGACTTATATCGGAGACAACATGAACACTGCCTTCATGACAGCTGATCACAGCTGGCCTTTAGCAACAACAAAATTTCGCTGAATTTTGTACTTTCAGGCTGTTGGGTTCTAATTCCTCTATATAAGTAAGAATATCTATGGGCCGGATTTTGGTCTCCCTGGCAATCATCGAAGGAGGATCTCTCCTCTCTGCTACTTCAGGTATCGTAAAAGATTATATTTCTAAACTTCCAACATGTAAACTCCTTACCACAGTACCAACCTTGAAGGGTGTTAAAGTGCATGCACATACACAACCAAAATAAACTCACACCCCTACATGTAAGACACTGAAGGTTTCCTTCGATCAGATAGAAAACAACCGGTCAAATTAATGCAGTGGGTTAACTGTCATAAGAATCTACTTGTATAAACAATGGCAGTTTACCTAACAAGTCAAATTGCAAGATTGTAGTAACCTGTCTTCCAAATCGAAACAGAAGACAGCCGAACCAGAAGCAACACCAAACTCATTTCAAGACACAATACCGCACAGATGTCAACAAGCAAATAAACATTATTATTTCGATAACCAATATGCACCACAAAACAATAAAATCACATTACTGATTCTATATTGAAAGCAGCTTGTTAAACCTTTCGACCACTATATTATTTGTGGAAATATTCATATAGCCACAAATTTAAACGCGAACTATACACCGAGCATTCAATCCAAAACTTCTGTTCTGTTCTGTTCGTGAAGTTGATTTGGGCTCGTTATAATCCAAAACTTCAACTCCGCAACAATCACTTGTCTTTCTTGACATGCTATCAAACATGCCGAAACCAAATATACTATAGAGAATACGTGACATTTTGCGAGTTATCGAAAGACATTGATAGCCAGTGAATGTAACGGGACGAACAAAAAACTGAGCTTAGTAGCGAGAGCGACCAGCTTATGCAGTGTGAAATTTAGACCTTGGATTTCCGTTAAGAAGAAGATTTTCGTGAATGTTTAATTTATTCGATGACAACTTTTTTGAATCGCATTCATACAAGCACTGAACCATATTTGGTAAGGTTCGTGCTGTTTTTAGCTGCAATAAATTTGAAAGGACTTTCCAAATAACAAGTTTCTTTTCTGCAACATCTTTAGATTTTTATATATGTCCATACAAACAATTCGACTATTTTTTCAATCCTTTCCTCCCCTTAAGTGGATTATCCGTACACAAAAGAATACGTGTTTCTTTATTTTTAAAAGATATATTCCAATAACCAATTTTCACGTTTCCAAAATATGTTTTGAGATTTAAGTATCCTCACACAGAATTAAATTAAATTTTCAACACTTTCACCACTCCCTGAAGTGGATTTTCCAAATACAAAAATACGTATTCCTTTTTTTAAAGGAGACTAAAAATATAAAATGTTCAGATCTGTAACATCTTCGGCTTTTGAGATATCAGTATACTAATAAAAAGGATTCAACCGCATTTCCAGTCCCTTTAAGCACCCAACTCAAGTGGGTTTCCCGAAAAAAAAATACAAGCTCCATTATTTTAAATGATTAAAAACACCAGTTTTCACGTCTGTAAAATGATACGTTTTTGAGATATACTGTAGATAGGCACATTTTTAAAAATTAACCCCCGTTTTCAGTTCCCCTTAGGTCGATTTTCCGAAAACAAATTATCTATCATTCTTTATTTTTAAAAGAGATTCCAAATACCTATTTCGACGTCAGTAACATCTTCAGTTTTGAGATATAAGTATCCCCATAAAAGAATTCAAACCTATTTTCAGTCCATCCCCACCCTCACTCCTACCTAACGGGATTTCTTCGAAAATATTATTTTTCAAGGAAATACCAAATACCGATTTTCACGTCTGCAACATCTTTAGTTTTTGAGATATAAATACCCTCACAAAAAATTACACTTTTCAACTTCTTTTCACTCCCGTTAAGTGTCTTTTCCGAAAAACAAAAATAGAACCTGTTCCTGTATTTTTGAAGGACTTTTGAAATACAAAGTTTCACGTTGTTTATGACATATACGCTACTTTGCATAAACCGGTACTCATTTTTAAAATTAACTTGCCTTACCAATTCCTTTCACCCAATTAAGTGGATTGTACGACAACAAAAAAGTACATTTTCATTATTTTTAAAAGAGTTTCCAAATACCAGTTTTCACGTCCGCAACATCAGTTTTTGAGATGTAAGTATCCTCATAAAAGGAATTCAACTTCTTCTTTACTTTTAAAGGAGATTCAAAATACCAACATTCACGTGTGTAACATCTTCAGCTTCTGAGATATAAGTATCCTAAAAAAACAGAATTCAACACCTTCTTTACTTCTTTTCACCCTCCACCTAAGTCGATTTTCCGAAAACAAAAAATACCTGTTTCTTTATTTTTAAGGGAGATTCCAAATACCAATTTTCACATCTAAAACATCTTTAGTTTTTTAGATATAAGTATCCTCATACAAAGAATTCAACTGATTTTTCAATTAATACACCCCCTAAGTGGGTTTTACAAAAATAAAAGGATACCGGTACGTATTTCTTTACATTGAAAGAAGATTCAAAATACAAAAATTTTTATGTCTATAACATCTACATCTTTTGAAATATAAGTATCCTCATAAAAAGAATTCAACTCCTTTTCACCACCCACCCCCCGTTAAGTTGAACCCCCCACCCAAATGCGTGTGCCTTTATTTATATAGGAGCTTCCAAATACCAATTATCATGACTGTAACATCTTCCGTTTTTGAGACATATGTGTCCTCATAAAAAGAATTTAACTCATTTTTTCACCCCCACCTCCAAGTTGAATTCACCCGAAATTGCGTGTAAAGCACATTCCAAATAACAAATTTCACGTCTGTAACATCTTTGGTTTTTAAATATAAGTATTCTCATCAAAAAATCAAATAATTTTTCAATTCTTTCACCCCCTTAAGCGGATTTTCCGAAAATATAAGAATAGATAGTTCTCTATTTCTTAAAGGAGATTCCAAATACAAATCTTCACGTCTGCATAATCTTTGACATATATCCTCACAAGAAGAATTCAACTAATTTTTCAATTAGTTCAAACACCCTAAGTGGATTTCCCCTTAAACAAAGAAGTACGTATTCCTTCATTTTTAAAGGAGGCACAAAATATAAATTTTCATCATTGTAACATCTACAGTTTTGAGATCTAAGTATCCTCATGAAAAGAATTCATCCCATTTTTCACTTCGTTAACCCACCTCCTTAATTGGATTTTCCGAAAACAAAAGAATGTGTGTTTCTTTATTTTCACGTCTGTAACCCACCGTTTCTGAGATATAAGGACCCTCATAAAAATAATTCATAAATAATATTTCCACTTTCTTTCAAGCTTTCCGAAAACAAAGAAGTGCGTGTTTCTTTATTTATAAAGGAGATTCCATTTACCAATTTTCACGACTGTAACATCTTCAGTTTATTAAATAAGTATCCTCAAAAAATAATTCAACTCTTTCTCCCCCGCTCCCCGCTTAAATGACCTTTCAGATAACAAAAATACGCGTTTATATATAAAGGAGATTTCAAATACCAATTTTCACGGCTGTAACATTTTCCGTTTTTATATATAAGTATCCTCATAAGAATAATTCAACCCGTTTTTCAGTCCTTTTTATACCCGCTTAAGAGTTTTGTCCGAAAAAAATACCTGTTAATTCATTTTTAAAGGAAATTCATAATACCAATTTTTACGTCTGTAAAGGCCGGTCTCCACTGATTAACATTTAACAACAACATGTTAAATGTTAAAAGTGTTAAATGCTAACTGGTGACACCATTAGCATGTTAAATGTTAAATGTCAAAAACTGTTTCATTTAACATTGTGTCCACACTTAATAAACATGTTAAACTTGATATCCTTTGTTTATATACAGGTAGTTCATCATATCAGTTTATGGTAATACATTTAGATGGTGTCTAGTATTTTTAAATAAGGACAATGGACTCAGATGAAGAGGAATTGGCCTTTGTTATTGCCACTGTTGCTTCTTGTTATGATTTAGAAATGCAGTTTTATTAGGCACTTTTTCTCCCCTCACTCTGCTCATTGCTTCAAAATCAAACCACTTTGAAGTATAAACTTCGTCCGCTCCCGACTACCGAATTTTCTGAACTTTCTGCAATTCTCGACTGTACTGGGAGCGGAAGGACGCTAGTTTTTTTTCGATTTACTCGCGGGAACAATTATAGATATTTTCGAGTTCCAGGAAACTGTCGGCTTTCTTCGCTTTATATCTGTATTCCTCTGATGAGACATCCCACAAATAAGACCTTTCTATTATATCATTAATTAAGTCCAGAGTAATCTCCTTGCTCTACTCCATTTCTGACTATACAATTTAGTATAGTGCAGAAAGAACGACACACGTGCGTGTACTGTATTTGTAGCTTATAACAAAGAGAAGGAGTGTTGCGGAGTGTTGTAATTATAATCCTACTATATGAGGAGCACGTCGTTTGCGTCGTTTAGGTTATGTGTTGGCATGGAAACATCATGGAAGTTGCCGAAGCTGTGCCGACATCGCACGTACAACGAATTGACTTGACATGTTTTCCACTTGGAGCGGAAAACACGCCAGCATGTTAAAAGTGTTAACTCAACATTCTGAGTTAACATGCAAAGTCAATTCGAAGACACAATCACAATATATATGTCAACTGTAACATGTTAAATTTAACATGTTGATGTTAAATGTTAAACAGTGGAGACCGGCCTTAACATGTTAAGTTTTTGAGATGTTCAATAGATATGCTGATTTTAAAAAGTTCACCCTTTTTCTCTTCCACTTAAAGGTATTTTACGAAAACAAACTATGTGTGTTCCTTTACTTTTACAGGAGATTCTAAAACCAGGTTTCATGTTTGAAACATGTTACGTTTTTAGATAAACTGTAGATCAAATTTGTATAATTCACCCCTTTCCTCACACCCGTTTACCGCCCCCCCCCCCCAAAGTGAATTTTCAAAATAAAAAACATACGTGTTCCTTCATTTCTAAAGAAGATTCCAAATACCAATCTTCATGTCTGAAGCATATTCAGTATCGTCATAAAATATATTCAAAAATATTTTTCCTTTAATCACCCACTTAAGGGCATTTTCCGAAATTAAAAATTACGTGTTTATTTTTACAGAGGATCCCAAATACTAATTTTCTACGTCTGTAAACTGTTAAATGTCCTATATATACTCATTTTCTCTAATTCACCCCATTTTACACACCCCTTCACCCCAATTAAGGGGATTCTTCGAAAACATAAAAATATGTGTTTCTTTATTTTTAAAGGAGATCCGAAATACCAATTTTTATGTCTTCAAATTGTTCAGTTTACTAGATATAGATACACTCATTTTAACATTCACCTCCCCCCCCCCCTTTTCACAGCCTTAGAGAACGAATATCCAAATATATATATGAGGCGTATAGTTTCAAACATGGCCAAGTCCGTTGAGCTTTTTTTTCAGGAGAAGCAAAAACTCGATTAGGATATTAATTCATATATATTCAGACACCTTATTCTTTATGTTGCTTAGCAGAGGCTTCTAATTCATTACCATACAATTTTTACAGTCTAAATATACTACATGAATTGAAAAATGTATTTAAAATTTGGACATGACCATGTTTGAAACTAACTATGGGACATGGCCATTTTGAAAACTTACCTAAGAGGACTTGGCCATTTTTGAAACTTAGATTCGAAAATTTGGCCTCATATCCATTATTTCTGCTTTGCCGTCTTATGGTTATGCTTATGCGACAGTACCTTAGAATAAAAGCATCTTGTTTAGCTTTAACGGGGTGTGCATAGTATGCACTATGAAAGTCTTTTATATCTTTCATTTTCAGTAGCCTACACTTTTTTGTTCCTCTGCGATTACAGGTTGCGTACTGTGGTAAGGACGTCGCGGAATACGTAAGGAAAAAAAAGGAATCTAGATTAGGCTATTTTCCAACTGTGTTCATCTTCACTTTATTTGGAACAAATATGATTAAAAATGATATAAGATTTAGTGAAAAATCTTTAAAGATGATTATTTTCAACATTCTGTTTGTGTAAAATTACCCAACATTGTAACCAATGTAGAGGCTAATTAACATTGAAATAGTGTATATTTTGCAAATATGTGGATTCATATTGTAACAGTAAATGTGGTACTTCCGTAGACATGAGACGCAGGGCGTGTACCATTCGTTGAAGTGCATACAGAGGGAGAGGGTTTGTTTAGAAATAAATCTTAAAATTTTTTCCTCTGAGTTTATTAATAAATTCAAAGTCATGTCACCTCTGTACAGCAGATACAGTAGAAAACGTTCCTCGTCCTAGGGCTGGCGATGTCCTTGGATTCCGGCAGCTCCTTTTCCCGTACCAGTGAACCACCATTCATCCCCCGATGGAAGTTCTAGAAAATCCATTCGACGTCTTGAAGATCCATACGATGCTGATGAAGGGCGTTGAGGTAGTCCTCGTGAATGATGAACGTCGTTAAGCCTTGGGGCGAGTTAATGCAAAGACTGCTTCTGCACAGACGAGAGGAAAGTTTATTAATGTTTTAACAAGGTTCAAACACAAAATGTATCCTTGAGAGTTTATCACTAAATTTTGTACCGTGTTAAATGAAAGAAGGCCACTAGACCCGAATGAGCATGTAAGTTTAATACTCATGAAAGTAAAAGTCCACTCGAAACTTATCGTCGAATTTAACAGAGTCACTTAAAGTTTGTGGCACTTTGTACAATGTAAAGTAATGCCGCACGACTTAGTTCTTTGAAGCACTGTTCAACATAATTTAATTGGATTCGAAAATAAAGATGTTCGACTCGTGAATTAGAACTCATTCACGTATTGATAACAACATGAAATCAAAAGACGAAATAAATCGAGTATTGACAGTCCTCGGTTCGACTGTTCGTAAACTGAATGTTCGTAGAATTGAAATTTGCTGTTTAGTAGAATTGAAATACACAGTTCACAGTTCATGACCTAAAAAAATTTACACAGTTCATGAAATGGTAAATTAGTGACGTAGTCATGCTTGGAATCAAGCAAATCTGGATTCAAACACAGTCTCATAAACTCGAAGTATTTAGTACTCTGTAAGGAGCAAACTGTTCTAAGTCCTGTCCATAACATGAAACTTCAAATTACGAGCACTCGAAAACATTCGCAAGTCTTAGACACTCGTGTAGAATAACAGTCACTTGATGATGTTCAGACGAAGCACAATTCATATCACGTCACGTCGGAGTAAAAAGTTGTCACTCACAGTATAAAGAAATCCGTACAAGTCCATATTCGACGCGATTAGGTTAAAGTCCACGGACTCGAAGATTAATAGCTGCTTCACGCTCGATCACGGTGCTCGCGAACCGACTGTGTGAACTCCACTGCCTAGTGTGCACATACATACCCAGCCACACACTGGCAACACACTGGTAACACATTCTGGCAACGCACTGGTCTGCTGAGCGAAGCAGTACGTATTTATATCTGATCCGGGCCTTCACATCTCGTTCTATAACTTTATCGCCTCATGTCAGATTTACGCGAAACTCGGCAGGAACATAGATAAGGGATCGAGTTACATGCTGATGTTGTTAAATTTGTTTAATTATTAATGCGGGGAAAGTTATTACCCATAGAAACTCGAAGAACATTCCACATCAGTCTAGGCTCTGTATCACGGCGAGGCATGCTGTGACGTCACCCACTCTCTACGTCACACGCACACAGCTGTTGCTCGCCGTCCAGTTAGTCTTTCGTAGGCGGCCCGGAGCGTAACACGTAAGTTTTAAAATTTCTATGACGGGGACTTAGTTTGGTACCGCCGTTACCGGTATATCATAGTTACTTCAATGTATATTCTTCGTATTATACCTATTCAATACTATCGTGCCTTCGAAACACATCACCGAGCCTTGATTGAATCACCACTAACAACACGTTGTTGATTGTACTCATCTCAGCTGTTTTTCCCTCGTGCGCTTACAGGTGAAAGGATCACGTTACCGCTTTCTGGAATGGCGTTTATTTATTTCCTCCATTTTATTGCACAGCAAATATGAATAATATTTAAAAGACAAATTAAGTATATATATATATATATATATATATATATATTATTTATAAAATGTTTTAAAAACTACACGCAAACAAAACCACCACATGTGACTCGAACAAACCTCTGTCAAGCATTTTACCAGAAAACACCACGTGACTGGATAGTGCAGGGTTATCGGCTGGTGCGGGTTAACAGGAACTTGGCCGACTTTTGCATGAAACGCCATTCTTTGCTGTAATTTTAAATGCGATCTCGAAGGATTTGAAACCCTCTTTCGTTCTTGTTGTATTCACCTTGAAAAGAGGAATCCACGTAAGTCAAAACATCAGAACGTGCAAAAGATGGACTTGCTCGTGTTTGAAACTATACGCCTCATATATATAGATTAGTTTAGTTAGTAGGATAAGAATTAGTAATGTAGACAGATCGGCGAGAAGTTGTTTCTTATGGTAGTTGATGGGCTTGTATAAGCATAAGGGAAATAAGGATACAGTGAAAATAAAGGTACAATGGTATGTATTTTATATGGTGAAATGTAGGCTACCATTTGATACTTGAGTGTAAAGAACCAAAGGATTGAGAGAAAATTTATTTTGAGAGAACCAAGTAAACAACTTAAGACAGACTGGCAATGATCAAAAATTATTTGGTCGCTTGTGAAATAATGAAAATGTGCGGATAGCGTATGTACATATTAAGTGCAGTGTGGAAATTATGTATTAAGAAATTAAGTGTAAGGAATGTTTTTAGGAGTGAATGGTTTAACAGGGGTTATGAATGATGGGGTCCTTTATGTCTGCTTCTTATTGTTGTGTCAGGTAATGGTAAACACTTGGTGGATTGTTATGTTATCTTAACAACGAACAGAGTAAAGAAAGAAGGACGTGTTGTGAAGGTGCTCTGCAGGATAATTCTTCTAGCTCTGTCAACTAATATAGGAGCGACAGTGACGTAACACAAGTAAGGTATGCCTGTTCTGAGTTCATAACGTCAAGGGGGAGGGGTGATGGGAAACTCCTACTCTTGATGTTCCGACGGGCAAGCCTGGGAGATGTTCCCCTCTCTCAGTACAAGTTTCCTTGAGGGGTGTGGGGCAAGAGAGGAAAGGGCGAGAACAGGTGGTGGAATGTCCCCCCCGGCCTAACAACAGGTTTGTCGTTGGGAGGTGGGGGAGGCGATGATCGAAGTTAGAGAATGGAGAAATCTGTAATTATGCAGCAGGAAATAAAGGTACGGTATGGTTTCATTTGACCCCCTTAGCCACTTTCTGTCCCATCGTCGACATACGATCTCTATGTTTCGGTGCGACATAAAGCCAACTGCGAACAAACTCTGTCTTTATATTAACACCAGTTGGGAAGGTAACGCGAAAGACAGAAACCATGACCAACAAATAGCAAATAGGTTCATCTGGGAAGAATAGCTGAAAATGAATGTGATGGAACCAACTAGAGGGAAGAAAATCCTGGACGTGGTGCTGGTAAAACCAGATTACTTCTATAGATAAACTGAAGTAACAGGAGGTACGTTTGTGGATGAAAAGGTTAGATGCACTAACGCGCCGCAGAAGCGAGCTGTGTGTCGCAAGCCTGGGCACAGCGGAGAACGGAAGAGACACTGCCCACACGTCTGTTAGGCAGGTCGCTGTGGTGTCTCGTCTAGTATTGTATGAATAGCGGCCAAATGCAATGGTGCTTCAACTGGACGTTCACTCCAAATATAAGGTGTGTGCGACAATGCGATTCCTATGGGCCAAAAGGAATAACTGCACGGACATTCATTGTGAAATTAGTGCTGTGTATGGGGAGCTGGCCATTTCCCGGCAAGGTATCGTCAAGTGGTGTCAGCAATTCGAAGCCGGGCGCACGAATATCACGGACAACCAGCGTGAAGGCAGGCCCGCAACGTCCAGGACCCGTGCAAAGGTCAACAGTGTGAATGCGATCATTAGACAGAACCGGCGCATTAAACTGAGAGAAATCGCGACGCAGCTGAACATGTTGTATGGCAGTGTGTTCGCCATTGTTCACGAGGACTTTGGATATCGTAAGCTGTGTCAAAGATGGGTCCCACGTCTTCTCACCGATGAGCACACGGGACAACGTTTCCAATCCTCCCTGCCATTTTTGCAACGCTATGCCGCAGACGGCAACGGCAACGTCACAGGCGACGTGGGTCCACCACTTCACCCCCAAAACGAAGCGAACATCAATGGAATGGGTGCACCCCACATCACCATAACAAAAGAAGTCCAAGGTTCAACCTTCAGCCGTTAAAGTTATGGCGATAGTGTTCTTTGACATGGAGGATTTGCTGCACGTGGAATTTATGCCGAAAGGTACGACCATCAACGCGGCGTCGTATTGTCAAACGTTGCACCGGTTGCGTAAAGCGATTAAAAGGGAGCGCCGGGGGAAATTGAGCGCCGGTGTGATTTTATTGCACGATAACGCAACACCTCACAAGGCCCGCCAAACGAGAGAACTGCTGCAGCGTTTCAAGTAGGAGGTCTGGCAACATCAACCCTACAGTCCCTACCTAGAGCCATGTGACTTTCATCTGTTCGGTAAGCTCAAAACTGAGCTCGGTGGTCGACGTTTCCAGACCGATGATGAGGTGAAGGCGGCTGTCTCCGAGTGGTAACAGAACGCTGGAGGGAATTTCTATGCATCCGGCATCAACAAGTTGGTTGTGCGTTCGCAGAAATATTTGGAGTCTCTTGGAAACTATGTGGAAAAGTGACGTTACAGTGTATGTCGCTATAGTCGTGTTGCTGTTGTATAGTTGGTGTAATAAATGGCTATAACTGAGAAGTGCAGCTTATTTTCTGATCTGCCCTCGTATTAGTGATCACTAAGCTGTTATTGTCGTAGTTAAAATGAATGTGATAGGAAAGGTGGTCGTACCATATGGCTGATAAGAGAGGCATGAGGGATTTTTAATGATGTTGATACTTGTTTAAAGGGGCCTAACATATAAGGTCATCAGGACAAAGGGGTTTTTAAGAAAGTAATTATGACTGGCGGAAACGGTAAATAAAATGTAAGCAGACTGTGGAATGGGTTTAAAGAAATTGTTGAGGAAAGTGAAAACATGTATGCACCGTACTTTTAAAGATGGTAAGGAATTGTAAAGACCCGCTATATTATAACAGAGAAGTAAAAAGACTAAAAAGGAGGAGCAGGTTGGAAAGAAACAGAGTTAGATATGGATGTGAAAGTAAAGAGAAATTAAAGGAATTTGCGAGGAATTTGAATCTAGCCTAGAAGTCAGTTATGGATAGCATGATGGCAAGCATAATTGGACGTCCTCTAAATTTTAGTGAAAAAGTGGATGGTTATGTATAGGTACTTTAAAGCAGAAACAGGTTCCAAGAAGGACTTCCAGGAATCTATAAAGAAGAACGGGAGTGTGTAGGCGAGGAAATACAGAAGGCAGAATTATTCCGCCAGAAGTATGTAAAGATTGCTGATCACAATGAAAATGCCCAATAGAAGAAGTGACTTATACTAACGTTGTAAGTTTGCAGCATGATATAACAGATATCCTAGACTCGAGTGGTCAAATGGACTGTGCCGCTATTGTCCAATTCAGTGTATTTGACAGGGTAGATCATGGGAGACTTATGGCAAAATTAATGCAACGGGAGTAGACAAAAGAGTGACTTAATGGGTGACTATATTTCTAGTTAATAGAACTCAGAGAAATTGAGTAGGAGAAGCATTCTCTAATTCTGTAACGGTATAAGTGGGATTCCTCAACGCAGCAATATTGGAATTTTATGTTTTCTTAAAATATAAATGATATGTGAAAATAACTGGTATCAGAGGTAAGACGTTTTTGCTGATGATTTTATACTGTATAGAGTAATAAATACGTTGCGAGATTGTGAGCAACCGCAAAAGGACCTCGACATTGTTGTAAGATGGACATCATGCAATGGTATTATGATAAACGGGCTTAAGTGTCAGGTTGTGAGTTCCATTATAAGAAAAGTCCTCTTAGTTTTAATTACTGAGTTGATTTGGTGAAAGTTCTTTATGGAGATATAGTGGCATATAAGAGATAATAAAACATGGGTTGAAATATCTACACATGGTTGCGAATTAATTTGGGGGCTGTAGTAAGGAACTAACTAGTCTAGAAAGCCAAGAATAACGGTAGAGCGGCCTCGTTGCGCTGACCGCACGAAACGCTTTAAACTGCAGGCCTTCGGGATGACTATCCATCGCTTGGTAGGCGATGGCAGTAGTATAATTGGACAATTCTGGCGCCGCCACCGCCACCGGGCTCCCAGAGGCCACCTCCACCACCACCACAGCCAGAGGCCTCCCAGATGCCTCCTCCACCACCACCACAGCCAGAGGCCTCCCAGAGGTCTCCTCCACCACCCGCGGGAAATTTGAATTTGTAAACAAAGCCACGTGCTTTTTGACAGCTGTCATCGACAACAACGCATCGCTAACCTAAGTACTGCCATCTTGACGGGCCTAAACCTCAGTAGTACCAACTTAACCTAACTAGCGCGAGGTAAACAAAGCCACGTGTTTTTTGACAGCCACGTGCTTTATGACAGACAACAACGCATCGCTAACCTCAGTACTGCCATCTTGACGGGCCTAAACCTCAGTAGTACCAACTTAACCTAACTAGCGCGTGGTAAACAAAGCCACGTGCTTTTTGACAGCCTCGTGTTTTTTGACAGCTGTCATCCGCCATCTTTAAACCACAGAGCACTGTGCTGCCCTTTTTATCGTAGTAGATGTAAATTCGTCACCTGTCATCGGCAGTGCTGCCATCTTGGCGAGCCTAAACCGTAGTGCTACCAACTTAAAGTCACTAGCGTGAGATAAACAAATCCATGTGCTTTTTTGACAGCTGTCATACGCCATCTTTAATCCAGAGAGCACCGTGCTGCCCTCTTTAGCTACTTACCTTTGAAATGTGGTACGTCACAGCTGTCATCCGCCATCTTGCATCGCAAACCTCAGTGCTGCACTCTTTAGTTTGAAATGTAGTGGTGGCAAAATTCTTTATGCTCTTGTATGGAAACAAAGCCACGTGCAGCTGTCATCCGCCATCTTTAATCCAGAGAGCACCGTGCTGCCCTCTTTAGCTACTTACCTTTGAAATGTGGTACGTCACAGCTGTCATCCGCCATCTTGCATCGCAAACCTCAGTGCTGCACTCTTTAGCTAGATACCTTTGAAATGTAGTGGCGGCAAATTCCACGTGCTCTTGTTTGGAAACAAAGCCACGTGCAGCTGTCAACCGCCATCTTTAATCCAGAGAGCACCGTGCTGCCCTCTTTAGCTACTTACCTTTGAAATGTGGTACGTCACAGCTGTCATCCGCCATCTTGCATCGCAAACCTCAGTGCTGCACTCTTTAGCTAGATACCTTTGAAATGTAGTGGCGGCAATTTGAAAAATTCTTTATGCTCCTGTTTGGAAACAAACCTATGCGCTTTTTTGTCAGCTATCATCCGCCATCTTTAATCTAGAGAGCTTCGTGCTGCCCTCTATGTGGTGGTGGTAAATTCTACACGCTCTTGTTTGGAAACAAACCCATGTGCTTTTCTGACAGCTGTCAACCGCCAGAGAGCACCGTGCTGCCCTCTTTATGCCGGTGGCAAATTCTACGTGCTTTTTGACAGCTGTCATCCGCCACCTTAAATCAAGAGAGCACCTTGCTGCCATCTTTAGCTAGATACCTTTGAAATGTAGTGGCGGCAAATTCCACGTGCCCGTGTTTAGTAAACAAAGCCACGTGGTTTTTTGACAGCTATCATACGCCATACTTTAATCAATAGAGCATTGTGCTGCTATCATGCGGGTAATTTCGTTAGCCGTCATCCACCATCTTTAATCTACAGAGCACCGTGCTGCTCTCTGTAGTAGCGGGCAATTTGAAAAGTTCTGTTACTTGTCATCCGTCATCTTTAATCAACAAAGCATCGTACTGCTATCTTTAGCTACATACATTTAACATGTGGTGGCGGATAATTTGAAAAAAAATTCCGTTAGCTATCATCCACCATCTTTATTCAACAGAGCATCGTGCTGCTATCTCTAGCTACAAACATTTAACATGTGGTGACGGCAATTTGAAATTCTATCTAGATGCCATCTTTAATCAACAGAGCACCGTGCTGCTATCCCTTTGAATTGTGGTGACGGATAATGTGAAATTCCGTTAGCTATCATCATTAAACATTAGTGCATTCGCTAACCTAACCTCTCATCTACTATCTTGAAGGAGATTATACGACACCTCCTCTACCTCCCGCTCTTCCTCCTCTTCCTCCTCCCCTACGACCTCCGCTTCCTCCTCCTCCTCCTCCTCCTACTCCTCTGTCAAGGCATAACTTTATCGAACACGCATCTTGAAGGCAAGAGTGTGCAGCGATATGCATGTTTAGACTTGCGGATTACGAAAGAAACATAACAAGACTTGAATCGAACACTGCACTCGATGTCGTTAACTTCAACATGTGATTAAAACATTGTCTGGTGTTTTCAGAACACTACATAAGTAGAATCGAACGCTGTACAACATGTTAGGGGATACCTTTGTTCTAAGAAGATCAGATTGAGACATAACAAGACTAGAATTGAACACTGCACTCGATGTCGTTAACCTTAACATGTGATCAGAACATTGATTGATGTGTTCAGATCACTAAACAAGTAGATCCGAACACTGTACAACATGTTAGGGGATACCTTTGTTCTAAGAAAATTAGATTGCAAAATAACAAGACTAGAATCGAACACTACACTCGATGTCGTTAACCTTAACATGTGATCAGAACTTTGATCGATGTGTTCAGATCACTAAACAAGTAGAGCCGAACACTGTACAACATGTCAGGGGGTACCTTTGTTCTAAGAAAATTTGATTGAAACATAACAAGACTAGAACCGAACACTGTACAACATGTTAGGGGATACCTTTGTTCTAAGAAGATCAGATTGAAACATAACAAGACTAGAATTGAACACTGCACTCGATACAACATGTGATCAGAACATTGATTGATGTGTTCAGATCACTAAACAAGTAGAACCGAACACTGTACAACATGTTAGGGGATACCTTTGTTCTAAGAAAATTAGATTGAAACATAACAAGACTAGAATCGAACACTGCACTCGATGTCGTTAACCTTAACATGTGATCCGATACAACATGTTAGGGGATACCTTTGTTCTAAGAAAATTAGATTGAAACATAGCAAGACTAGAATCGAACACTGTAAGAACATTGTTTGATGTGTTCAGAGCAAAAGTACAACTTCAATGATTTACCTAGTGTAAAAATCAAAAACACACACTGTGCACATATCGCATAGCTATCTCGGCAACACTTCAAATGATTTGCTTAGTACGAAAATAAAAAATCTATACCGCGTAGCTAACTCGTTCATCGCACTGCTAAGACGCTTAGTAATTGCAAATACACTGATATATGTCATACGAAAATCAAGAAAGCACACTGCGTAGCCAATTCGCTCGGGTCACTCGCTTAGTAATTGCAACACGACTAGAACACTGATACACGTTACTCTTTTTTTCTCGAAACACACACACACGCACACGGATAAGAATGTTCCGAGATACTACATACTTACATGTTTTTTAAATAGGGGGATGAAAGATCATAAATTATATGTACACATGTTGTCTCCTCCAAGTTGTAAGACGAAATAGACGCAGTACTGCGAGTTTCCGCTCTAGCTGGCGAACGGACGTAGCATGATACATGCATACACGCAAGTCAGACACAATGATGGATACCGCAATTCAAATCCTGGCAACTTATGCCGTCAGGAAGGGCATCCGGCGAGCATTTAGCTGTAAATCCCCGATTCTCGTGTTAAAAAGAACATCTAGTTGTAAAACAGATTCTTAATCCGAGTTCTTTGACGTCAGGAAGGGCAACCGGTCGAAAACAATACTGTATAATGTAAGAGGCTAGATACTGCCAGTTTTGCGTCAGGAAGGGCAACTAGTCTTAAAACAAATTCTTGCGATTTAAAATCTTAGTTTTGCCTCAGGAAGGGCATCCGGCTGTAAAACAATAGTTCGTGATACAGCGATTTAAAATCTAAGAAGAGCATCTAGCTGTAAAACCCCGATTCTCGTGTTAAAAAGGGCATCTAGTTGTAAAACAGATCCATAATCCGAGTTCTTTGACGTCAGGAAGGGCAACCGGTCGATAACAATAGTGTATGATGTAAGAGGCTAGATACTGCCAGCTTTGCGTCAGGAAGGGCAACTAGTCTTAAAACAAATTCTTGCGATTTAAAATCTTAGTTTTGCCTCAGGAAGGGCATCCGGCTGTAAAACAATAGTTCGTGATACAGCGATTTAAAATCTAAGAATTTCATCTAGCTGTAAATCCCCTATTCTCGTGTTAAAAAGAGCATCTAGTTGTAAAACAGATTCTTAATCCCAGTTCTTTGACGTCAGGAAGGGCAACCGGTTGAAAACAATAGTGTATGATGTAAGAGGTTAAATACAGCCAGTTTTGCGGCAGGAAGGGTAACTAGTCTTAAGACAAATTCTTGCGATTTAAAATCTTAGTTTTGCGTCAGGAAGGGCATCCGGCTCTAAAACAATAGTTCAAGATACAGCGATTTAAAATCTAAGAAGAGCATCTAGCTGTTAATCCCCGATTCTCGTGTTAAAAAGAGCATCTAGTTGTAAAACAGATTCTTAATCCGAGTTCTTTGACATCAGGACGGGCAACCGGTCGAAAACAATAGTGTATGATGTAAGAGGCTAGATACTGCCAGTTTTGCGTCAGGAAGGGCAACTAGTCTTAAAACAAATTCTTGCGATTTAAAATCTGTAAAACATATTTTTAATCCCAAGAGAATCGAACCCGAGACTAACGGGTGAGAGGCATGCACACTAAACCAAACTGTAGGCTATAGGTTACATTTTTTTTTGGTTCCACATTCTTTGAAGTTGTATCGGCGCAGTCATTCAGAGCGAGGCTGAAATTGTACACGCATCTTCCGGCTGTACTAACCTTAAACGAAGACACTGCGTGGTGATAAGCTATTTGTAACTCATGGAACGTCTTCTTAGCTGAGTAGCATTCAGCCCGTGTAAGCTCCTAACATAAAATATCATGATTGTACGGAGAGGTTAAAACACAGTGCCAGCATATAGCCCACTCCTATCGAAAGAGCATGCACGGCGCCGGCATGTAGGCTACTCCTGTTGAAGGAGCCTGTACAAGGTTTAACACCCCTCTATCAACAGCCTTTACTTAATGCTGGCTTTTTTGCACGCCCTCGAAAATACCTAAGAATGTAATATACAATAGTAGGGAGAGGGTGAAACCCGGTGCCGGCACATAGCCTACTCCTACCGAAGAAGCCTGCACACAGCTTAACGCCTCCATCCGACAAATGAATCACCCTCAACACCCTTGTACTCACAATCATTTTCGAAGGAGTCTGCATAATGCTTAACGTCCCCATCAACAGCCCTTACTTAATGCTAGCTTTTTGCACACCCCGCCTCTTAGATCATACACCATAGTTTTACGACCGGTTACCCTTCCTGACTAGGATTTTAAATCGCAGTATACGCGATAAATTTGTTATAGCGGGTTTTAAACTAGATATCCCGGTACCGGCACATAGCCTACTCCTACCGAAGAAGCCTGCACAAGGCTTATTGCCTCCATCCGACAGATGAATCACCATCAACGTAAGTAATTTAATAGATATATATTTACCAGATATTGTAATAGGAGTTGAATCATGGCAGAGAAATGATATAATGGATGCAGAAATTTTCTCACGGCACTGGAGTGTGTATCGTAGAGATAGGATAGGAAGGGTGGGAGGGGGAGTGTTCATTCTGGTGAAAGAAGAATTTGTAAGCTACGAAAAAGTTAAAGATGTGACACATGAAATTCTAGGTGTAAGGCTCATTTCTAAAGATAATAGGCAACTTGATATATTTGGAGTGTACAGATCGGGAAAGGGTAGCACTGACGCGGATTCGGAATTATTTGATAGGATAGTCAGCTATGTGGGAAACGACATGGAAAGAAATGTGATTGTAGAGGGAGATATGAATTTGCCAGATGTCAATTGGGAAGGAAATGCGAACGACAGGAAGCATGACCAACAAATGGCAAATAAGTTAATATGGGAAGGACAGCTGATTCAGAAAGTGATGGAACCAACCAGAGGGAAAAATATCCTGGATGTCGTGCTGATAAAACCAGATGAGCTCTATAGGAAAACTGAAGTAATAGATGGTATTAGTGATCATGAAGCTGTTTTTGTCGTAGTTAAAAATAAATGTGATAGAAAGGAAGGTCTTAAAAGTAGGACTGTTAGGCAGTACCATATGGCTGATAGAGCAGGCATGAGGCAGTTTCTAAAAAGTAACTATGATCGGTGGAAAACGGTAAATAAAAATGTAAACAGACTCTGGGATGGGTTTAAAGAAATTGTTGAGGAATGCGAAAACAGGTTTGTACCATTAAGGGTGGTAAGGAATGGTAAAGACCCACCTTATTATAATAGAGAAATAAAGAGACTAAGAAGGAGGTGCAGACTGGAAAGAAATAGAGTTAGAAATGGCTGTGGAAGTAAGGAGAAATTGAAGGAACTTACTAGAAAATTGAATCTAGCAAAGAAGGCAGCTAAGGATAACATGATGGCAAGCATAATTGGCAGTCATACGAATTTTAGTGAAAAATGGAAGGGTATGTATAGGTATTTTAAGGCAGAAACAGGTTCCAAGAAGGACATTCCAGGAATAATTAATGAACAAGGGGAGTGTGTATGTGATGATTTTCAAAAGGCAGAAGTATTCAGTCAGCAGTATGTAAAGATTGTTGGTTACAAGGATGATGTCGAGATAGAGGAGGAGACTAAGGCCAAAGAAGTAAAAAAATTTACGTATGATAACAATGACATTTACAATAAGATACAAAATTTGAAAACTAGAAAAGCGGCTGGAATTGATCAGATTTCTGGGGATATACTAAAGACAATGGGTTGGGATATAGTACCATATCTGAAGTACTTATTTGATTATTGTTTGGTCGGAGGAGCTATACCAGATGAATGGAAAGTTGCTATTGTAGCCCCGGTGTATAAAGGAAAGGGTGATAGACATAAAGCTGAAAATTACAGGCCAGTAAGTTTGACATGCATTGTATGTAAGCTTTGGTGAGCCATTCTTTCTGATTATATTAGACATGTTTGTGAAATTAATAACTGGTTCGATAGAAGGCAATTCGGTTTTAGGAAGGGTTATTCCACTGAAGCTCAACTTGTAGGATTCCAGCAAGATATAGCAGATATCTTGGATTCTGGAGGTCAAATGGACTGTATCGCAATTGACCTGTCTAAAGCATTTGATAGGGTGGATCATGGGAGACTACTGGCAAAAATGAGTGCAATTGGACTAGACAAAAGAGTGACTGAATGGATTGCTATATTTCTAGAAAATAGATCTCAGAGAATTACAGTAGGTGAAGCTTTATCTGACCCTGTAATAATTAAGAGGGGAATTCCTCAAGGCAGTATTATTGGACCTTTATGTTTTCTTATATATATAAATGATATGAGTAAAGGAGTGGAATCGGAGGTGAGGCTTTTTGCGGATGATGTTATTCTCTATAGAGTGATTAAGTTACAAGATTGTGAGCAAATGCAACGTGACCTCGAAAATGTTGTGAGATGGACAGCAGGCAATGGTATGTTGATAAACGGGGTTAAAAGTCAGGTTGTGAGTTTCACAAATAGGAAAAGTCCTCTCAGTTTTAATTACTGCGTTGATGGGGGTGAAAGTTCCTTTTGGGGATCATTGTAAATATCTAGGTGTTAATATAAGGAAAGATCTTCATTGGGGTAATCACATAAATGAGATTGTAAATAAAGGGTACAGATCTCTGCACATGGTTATGAGGGTGTTTAGGGGTTGTAGTAAGGATGTAAAAGAGAGTGCATATAAGTCTCTGGTAAGACCCCAACTAGAGTATGGTTCCAGTGTATGGGACCCTCACCAGGATTACCTGATTCAAGAACTGGAAAAAATCCAAAGAAAAGCAGCTCGATTTGTTTTGGGTGATTTCCGGCAAAAGAGTAGCGTTACAAAAATGTTGCAATGTTTGGGTTGGGAAGAATTGAGAGAAAGAAGAAGAGCTGCTCGACTAAGTGGTATGTTCCGAGCTCTCAGCGGAGAGATGGCGTGGAATGACATTAGTAAACGAATAAGTTTGAATGGCGTTTATAAAAGTAGGAAAGATCACAATATGAAGATATAGTTGGAATTCAAGAGGACAAACTGGGGCAAATATTCATTTATAGGAAGGGGAGTTAGGGATTGGAATAACTTACCAAGGGAGATGTTCAATTAATTTCCAATTTCTTTGAAATCATTTAGGAAAAGGTTAGGAAAGCAACAGATAGGGAATCTGCCACCTGGGCGACTGCCCTAAATGCAGATCAGTATTGATTGATTTGATTGATTTGAAAATCATTTTCGAAGGAGCCTGCACAAGGTTTAACGCCCCCTAACAACAGCCCTTACTTAATGCTGGCTTTTTGGCACACCCCGTCTCTTAGATCATACACCATAGTTTTACGACCGGTTACCCTTCCTGACTAGGATTTTAAATCGCAGTATACGCGATAAATTTGTTGTAGCGGGTTTTATAACTAGATATCTCAGTGCCGTCACATAGCCTACTCTTACCGAAGAAGCCTGCACACAGCTTAACACCTCCATCCGACAAATGAATCACCCTCAACACTCTCCAATCATTCCCGCTACTTCGGGAGATAGCAGGTTCGAACTCCTACTGCCGGAAGCCGTAAAAAAATAGCAAATGCTAGGCGAGGGACCTGCGCGATCGTCATAACATGATCTAGCCGGATGCCTTTCCTGACGGCATAAGTTGCCAGGATTTGAATCGCGGTATCCATCATTGTGTCTGACTTGCGTGTATGCATGTATCATGCTACTTCCGTTCGCCAGCTAGAGCGGAAACTCGCAGTACTGCGTCTATTTCGTCTTACAACTTGGAGGAGACAACATGTGTACATATAATTTATGATCTTTCGTCCCCCTATTTAAAAAAAACATGTAAGTATGTAGTATCTCGGAACATTCTTATCCGTGTGTGTGTGTGTGTGTTTCGACAAAAAAAGAGTAACGTGTATCAGTGTTCTAGTCGTGTTGCAATTACTAAGCGAGTGACCCGAGCGACTTGGCTACGCAGTGTGCTGTCTTGATTTTCGTATGACATATATCAGTGTATTTGCAATTACTAAGCGTCTTAGCAGTGCGATGAACGAGTTAGCTACGCGGTATAGATTTTTTATTTTCGTACCAAGCAAATCATTTGAAGTGTTGCCGAGTTAGCTATGCGATATGTGCTCAGTGTGTTTTTTATTTTCATACTAGGCAAGTGATAGGCGAGATAGCTATGCGATATGTGCACAGTGTGTTTTTGATTTTTACACTAGGTAAATCATTGAAGTTGTACTTTTGCTCTGAACACATCAAACAATGTTCTTACAGTGTTCGATTCTAGTCTTGCTATGTTTCAATCTAATTTTCTTAGAACAAAGGTATCCCCTAACATGTTGTATCGGATCACATGTTAAGGTTAACGACATCGAGTGCAGTGTTCGATTCTAGTCTTGTTATGTTTCAATCTAATTTTCTTAGAACAAAGGTATCCCCTAACATGTTGTACAGTGTTCGGTTCTACTTGTTTAGTGATCTGAACACATCAATCAATGTTCTGATCACATGTTGTATCGAGTGCAGTGTTCAATTCTAGTCTTGTTATGTTTCAATCTGATCTTCTTAGAACAAAGGTATCCCCTAACATGTTGTACAGTGTTCGGTTCTAGTCTTGTTATGTTTCAATCAAATTTTCTTAGAACAAAGGTACCCCCTGACATGTTGTACAGTGTTCGGCTCTACTTGTTTAGTGATCTGAACACATCGATCAATGTTCTGATCACATGTTAAGGTTAACGACATCGAGTGTAGTGTTCGATTCTAGTCTTGTTATTTTGCAATCTAATTTTCTTAAAACAAAGGTATCCCCTAACATGTTGTACAGTGTTCGGTTCTACCCTTTTAGTGATCTGAACACATCAATCAATGTTCTGATCACATGTTAAGGTTAACGACATCGAGTGCAGTGTTCAATTCTAGTCTTGTTATGTTTCAATCTGATCTTCTTAGAACAAAGGTATCCCCTAAAATGTTGTGCAGCGTTCGATTCTACTTATGTAGTGTTCTGAACACACCAGACAATGTTTTAATCACATGTTGAAGTTAACGACATCGAGTGCAGTGTTCGATTCAAGTCTTGTTATGTTTCTTTCGTAATCCGCAAGTCTAAACATGCATATCGCTGCACACTCTTGCCTTCGCGATGCGTGTTCGATAAAGTTATGCCTTGACAGAGGAGTAGGAGGAGGAGGAGGAGGAGGAGGAGGAGGAGGTCGTAGGGGGGGGAGGAGGAGGATGAAGAGCAGGAGGTAGAGGAGGTGTCGTATAATCTCCTTCAAGATAGTAGATGGGAGGTTAGGTTAGCGAATGCACTAATGTTTAATGATGATAGCTAACGGAATTTCAAATTATCCGTCACCACAATTCAAAGGGATAGCAGCACGGTGCTCTGTTGATTAAAGATGGCATCTAGATAGAATTTCAAATTGCCGTCACCACATGTTAAATGTTTGTAGCTAGAGATAGCAGCACGATGCTCTGTTGAATAAAGATGGTGGATGATAGCTAACGGAATTTTTTTCAAATTATCCGCCACCACATGTTAAATGTACGTAGCTAAAGATAGCAGTACGATGCTTTGTTGATTAAAGATGACGGATGACAAGTAACAGAACTTTTCAAATTGCCCGCTACTACAGAGAGCAGCACGGTGCTCTGTAGATTAAAGATGGTGGATGACGGCTAACGAAATTACCCGCATGATAGCAGCACAATGCTCTATTGATTAAAGATGGCGGATGATAGCTGTCAAAAAAGCACGTGGCTTTGTTTACTAAACAAGAGCACGTGGAATTTGCCGCCACCACATTTCAAAGGTATCTAGCTAAAGATTGCAGCACGGTGCTCTCTTGATTAAAGATGGCGGATGACAGCTGTCAAAAAGCACGTAGAATTTGCCACCGGCATAAAGAGGGCAGCACGGTGCTCTCTGGCGGTTGACAGCTGTCAGAAAAGCACATGGGTTTGTTTCCAAACAAGAGCGTGTAGAATTTACCACCACCACATAGAGGGCAGCACGGTGCTCTCTAGATTAAAGATAGCGGATGATAGCTGACAAAAAAGCGCATAGGTTTGTTTCCAAACAGGAGCATAAAGAATTTTTCAAATTGCCGCCACTACATTTCAAAGGTGTCTAGCTAAAGAGTGCAGCACTGAGGTTTGCGATGCAAGATGGCGGATGACAGCTGTGACGTACCACATTTCAAAGGTAAGTAGCTAAAGAGGGCAGCACAGTACTCTCTGGATTAAAGATGGCGGTTGACAGCTGCACGTGGCTTTGTTTCCAAACAAGAGCACGTGGAATTTGCCGCCACTACATTTCAAAGGTATCTAGCTATAGAGTGCAGCACTGAGGTTTGCGATGCAAGATGGCGGATGACAGCTGTGACGTACCACATTTCAAAGGTAAGTAGCTAAAGAGGGCAGCACGGTGCTCTCTGGATTAAAGATGGCGGATGACAGCTGTCAAAAAAGCACGTGGATTTGTTTATCTCACGCTAGTGAGGTTAAGTTGGTAGCACTACGGTTTAGGCTGTCAGGATGGCAGCACTGCCGATGACAGGTGACGAATTTTCATCTACTACGATAAAGAGGGCAGCACAGTGCTCTGTGGTTTAAAGATGGCGGATGGCAGCTGTCAAAAAAGCACGTGGCTGTCAAAAAGCACGTGGCTTTGTTTACCACGCGCTAGTTAGGTTAAGTTGGTACTACTGAGGTTTAGGCCCGTCAAGATGGCAGTACTGAGGTTAGCGATGCGTTGTTGTCTGTCAAAAAGCACGTGGCTTTGTTTACCTCGCGCTAGTTAGGTTAAGTTGGTACTACTGAGGTTTAGGCCCGTCAAGATGGCAGTACTGAGGTTAGCGATGCGTTGTTGTCGATGACAGCTGTCAAAAAGCACGTGGCTTTGTTTACAAATTCAAATTTCCCGCGGGTGGTGGAGGAGACCTCTGGGAGCCCTCTGGCTGTGGTGGTGGTGGAGGAGGCATCTGGGAGGCCTCTGGCTGTGGTGGTGGTGGAGGTGGCCTCTGGGAGCCCGGTGGCGTTGGCGGCGCCAGAATTGTCCAATTGTACTACTGATGGCCTTTCGAGGATATTGTGCCATGGAGTTTTTGTAAATATGTGAAGGAGAGAGCATATAAGTCTCCTGCAAGACCCCCAACTAGTAAATATGTAAAGGAGGGCATATATGTCTCCTGCAATACCCCAACTAGAATACGGTTCCACTGTATGGGACATTCGCCAGGATTACTTATTCGATAACTGGAAAAAACAAAAAAAATGCAGCTCGGCTAACTAAGAATGCCGAGTCTGTTAGGATAAACCACCATCACACTCAAAAGGGATTAAGTGAATCCCACACCTCAACCAGCTCGCTGGAGAATGCGAAAGCAAGATCTAACCAGCAGCAACTCAAAAAGAAGAGTATCGGTACCCGTACAGGGAAGGCGTAAGAAACTTACGCAGGCGCAGAACAGAGATCACAGGCACGAAAGGAACAGGGGGAGGGAGCAATTTAATACATTGGGGTCGAATGTCTATCGTCGTACGGGCTGTGTCATTTACCGCGAAGAATGAAGCACGCACGGGGCACGTTCTTAGGTTTACATTTTACTTACTACGAAACAAACGTATTGTGTTCGTTGATCGGCAATGAGTTATAATGTTTGGTTCATATAGTTCTCGAAAAAACTATATATGGTTGGTAGCAAACTACAAGTTCTTATTCCTTTCCGATCGTATCAGAGCTGTGTCGACTCGACAGCGGTGCGCACGCAATGGCAGCCGCTCGCGAACATAGATTGAACGACAGTGATTTACTCGAATTGTTATATGGTGATTCAGGATCAGATATCGATTTATATACTATTATTACGTATATGGATCTCTTGTACAAACGGACTAAAATCCAAATAAATTAATGTCAGCTTTATTTTATTTTTTAGGGATATCATAGAACTTAAAAATCATAAACCTACTAACTTTCATCCACCATCTCCACGGTATGAGATCTATCAATTGTACTGCAGGTTTTACAGATAAGAAATAGAGAGTACAAAATAAAATAAATTAAATAGCAAATTACCTAAGGTTAAATCTAGCATTTCATTTAAATTCCGAAATAAGTAAAAAACGGCCAGTCCGGAGGATTAAAGTATATGAAATTGAGCTAGACATCAATGTATTAAAGGTGGCTGAGAGTATGGCTTTGTTATAGGTAGGTTAGCTGCACCCGACTTTTACTAGAGATGACGTAATTTCCTATCTGCGAGAAGACTGAGTGCTATCAGTTGAACACATTAGGCTAGAACAAGGCATTTCGTATAGAAATTCAATTTAAACAGTTGCACGAAGAGAAAATGCCAGACTTCTGGCCAGGAGGAAGGCGGGTGCGGCGGTACACTTCTGGAGCTCCTACAGCAGACGAACAATGCTTAGACGAGATTAGACAAATGTTCGTAGAGCGAAGTGAAATGGCATCCACACGGAAAGTGGAATATCGAGAGAATGCAGAGTGCCATGAATTTTTCAAAGAATCAACACTTCCACTCCATGATGTGGTAATTATTTTAGAAACTTTCCTACGGTCATAATGGCAATCAAGTGATCACTACGCAGCTTATGTCCTGGCAGAAAAAGAACCATTAGGTAGGCCTAAAGGAGGCATCACATGCTTCCTTAGGGAACTTTTCAGGCCTTTCTGCGTACTACATAGATCAGGTAATTCGCTTCTGGTACGAACAGATTATGTGTGGTAGTATACACTCTATAACAAAAAAACGACGCACCGGGAAGGTGTTGTCCGATTGTAAGGAAATTACGTATGCAAAGACATTCGGAGCGAACAAGGCCCCACACCGCTGGCTGCGCCGAAGCGTGTGACTGGGGAAGTAATGTCTATGCGCGCACCGCCATGTTGCGGGCGCTCCTCAGCTTGACGAGGACATCGTATGGAATTCATACATGAACTTACATTTCGCACATATGAAAACACCCGCCCTAGTAAATTAATGACAGCCAATACCGACTACCGTGTAAATACGCAATAAATATACATAATATCAAGACCGTGGTGATATTAAAAGGTAGCCTACTTCTGTATAAAAAAAACTGAACAATCTACACAAATCCTTTGGATAGCCCATAGGTGGCGCACATAAAAAATTTAAAAAACCCTTTAGGAAACTGAATAAGAAGACTGAAAAATACACTACTACAAAAATTAATATATATAAACAAACACATATTTGAATTTCAGTCCCCGAAAACAGAAAAAACAATATACAGGCCTACGGGTACCTCATAAATGATAATGTCGATCATTGTAATATAAGGGTCATGTTGTAACAGTTTTGTTTGAACATACGGAAAAGATACATATAATTGAAACCTAGGCTCTACACTTTTGATTTTTTTGAAAATACGAAGACATGTTCAAATGTCAGCAATATACAACTTAAGTACGATTACATATCGTGAGATAAAAATTGCCTGTCTTTTAGTAGACTGGAGGGCACATTAAATATTTAAAAACTCCTGTACCTATAGCTATAATCTTCAATATCCACAAAAAGTAAACCTGTGAAATAAAATCTTTCTATGAAAGGTATATAGCTTATGATTCCTCCTTTATAAGCCATTACAGCAAATTTTACTCGATTCTCTGAACATATTGTTTAAAAAGTACATAACATCAGAAGTCTTTCTAAAACGATCAGATACATTTTTTGTCATTTTATGAATATGATATGCCAGCTCCGCTGTGTAGGGGTAGCGTGTCTACCTGTTACCCAGTGACCCGCGGTTCAATCCACGGTCAGGTCAGAGATTTTTACCTGCATCTGAGAGCTGGTTCGAATTCCACTCAGCCTACGTGATTGCAATTGCAGAATTATCTGACGGTGAGATAACGGCCGAGAGGATTCGTCGCCCTGACCACACGACACCTCGTGCAGGCCTTCAGGTTGAGCAACGGCCGCTTCGTAGGCCATGGAGTTTGGTTTGGTTCAGATACGAAATAACGTAATTGGATGAATAGAAGTGAAATTGTCATTTCTATCTGATTTGCACTTGCATTTGCATTCGCATTTGGTCATTACACTGGCGCTAGTCTGCCTCTATTGTGTATTTCTTAAAATGAAATAAATGTCTAGGGTTATTCTCAGTTTCTCTGAGTCGTTTAGGCTTAAGTAAGAATGTTATAACTTAAGATGTGAAACCCTCCTCATAATAGGCCTACTATCTTTTTAAATACCCGTATTACTGCTTTTACAAACTATATCTGATTTAACATTATCTGAGCACAAATAAAAATTGAAAGTGCATTCCTTTTTCCTCGAATACGGGCACCATGATTTACACCAGAAAAAAATGAAGTTGAATGTAAAACACTTGCAGAAAGATTAATATCATAGTTAAACAGTCATTTTGATTAGCGTTTTCTAATACAGACTAGGATTGACAAGTTTATAATGAGCTTTATTTAGACGTTATACTGTCATTCCATTCCTGACCCGGTAGAATGCCTGGAAATAGGCTGTGGATTTTCATTTTTATTTTCATTGTCAAATTTTTATGGAATAGCGTATTAACAATTGTATTCTTTTATTATAAAGCAAGTGCAAAAAATTGAGAACTTAAGACATACGATACTAGTAAATCATTTTTCAGATAATTTATAATAATTTGAAGCAGTACTTTACCCTAATATTAAAAGCGTTATATCAAGATTTATCAATCACGTCTTACGGATTCTAGGCCCAGGTTTATCAAATTCGTAATAAAGGTAGGTCTACACAGTCTGTGTGAAATTCACGTAGACTTTTTCAGAACACCTGTTTACTTCTAAACAATTATCCCCGATGAAATGGAAAAGGGCAAACAAGAAAAAGGTGAGGCCTAAAAATTCTAAATTTCATGTCCTTCTGCTCTATGAACCATCCACCCTATAACCCGTTTAGTTCACGATTATGGTAATTGAAAGTTATTTTATAACAGTTCAATTTCTACTCGCAAGTGAAAAGAAATACTATATCTCTTCTGATAACAGTCTGTACAAATGAAGGCTGCACACGAATTCACATACGTGAATACCTTTCTATTCCACACGTAAGGCCTAACTTTATGCCTAATATTGCCGATCAATTTAACTACCGTAATGTATCAGCTCCCACATTTCTTGAAAATATTTTACAATATAATACCACTCCGTCACATATAATACTACAACAGATCCACCAACAGACATGATTAAAATCGAAAACGTGCACGGGCCTGTAAACATTATCACGTGCTACCCATGCATTCTAAGCTGAAGCGCCCGCAACATGGCGATGCGCGAAAGTGTTCAATATTCCGCATAGCATCAGCGCGCTCTGTGAGTCTAGATAAGTAATATTAAAGTCTTTGGGAGCGAACATGCAAATGATTAAAATTTTCGTGTCCTATGAATGAATTGCGGGAGCTCCCGCGCATCCGAACTGCGCATGCATCAGGTGTATATAAGGCGCGATTCTGAAGCGAATGCTCGAAGTAGCTGTTGCGTTCGACTTCGATATCTTAACGTCGGCTGTAGGACTGCCACGCCGAAAGTTTCGTGCTCATTACGAGCAGATGTAAGGATCTGAAAGAGGTCGTGCTATCGGATTGAAAGAAGGTGGTTGCTCGAATCGAGCTGTCGCTGGACATTTGGGTCGAATTGATGCGGCGATCAGACGATGTTGGCAAACGTGGGTCAGCAACGCCAGGCATCAGCGTCAGGACCGTAGTGGTCGACCGAGGACAGACAGAGTGATTGTCAGAATAACCGTCACAGCACCGGAGTCGTCGTTATCAACGATCCAACGTGTGACCCGCACACATGTGTCCACCATGACCATCAACAAACGCCTGAGCGAGAGGAATTTGCGCTCGCGCAGCCCGTTACGCCGCTTACCACCCACGCCTGTTCACCGTCAAGCCAGATTACAGTGGTGCCGGGCTCGAGGAACGTGGAACGGCACTGCCTGGGGACGTTTAGTCTTTAGTGACGAGTCCCGTTTCCAACGGAGCCTTGACGGCAAACGCAGATGTGTTTGGAGACTTCCAGGCCAGCGTGGGGATCCTGCCCTGAATATCGCACGCCACAGAGCCCCACAACAGGGGGTAATAGTCTGGCGTGCCATCTCTTCGATAGCGGGACCCCTCTGGTAGTCATTCCTGGCACACTGAGAGCACAGCGGTATATTGATGACATTCTACGGCCGGTTGTGTTACTGTTCCTTCAGCGACATCCAGGCCTTACTTTCCAACATGTTAATGCCTGGCCGCACACGGCACGTGTTGCTATGATCTATCTTCAGTCTTGCCCTATCCTTGGCAGACTATCAGCTCATCCAATTTGCAATACATGCGAGACTATGTGCGATTGAGATGTACAGAGAACCAAATGAACTATCTGGGGCAGATACAGAGAAGTTTCAGGATACCGTCCAAAAAATTCCAACTAACGTGAGAGGACAGAAAGAAAGGATGATGCAGTGGAACTACTAGAAGATTCCATTATAGACTTATTCCATGAAAACTGTCCTCTCAAAGAAAAGGAAAACACCAAAAAGTAAGTTGGTGGAACAACAAACTAGCCAAGATGAAAAAAGAGGTTAGGACGTTATATAGAATATCATCTAGAAATGGTATGTGGGACGTATATCATAGGAAACTTACTGAGTATAACCTAGAGATGCAGAAAGTAAAAAAAGAAAACCTTGAAGACTGTTCTGTGAGAAAGTGGAATTACAAATTGAGACAGCAAGGCTCCAGAAGATTCTGAAATCAAACCATATAAATCAACTGGGGGACACTGGAGAAACCAGATAGATCGTTTACTCTGACGGGGAGGGACACGCTGTAGATACTAATGGCGTGTCACTTTCCTGAGGCCGATGAGATGATAGAAGAAGGAACGGCTGGAACAGAGACTGGAGCTCGAAGAACAGACTGGAACTGTGCCAATAGATTAATAAAACATAACCATGCAAAATAGCCAATCGGCACGTTTCATCCTATAAAGGCTTCAGAGCCAGATGAGATACTTCCGATACTCCTACAGGAAGGACGGGAGATACCCTTCAATGCCCTAACGGACTTTTTCATAGCTAGTCTAGCTTTAGGGTACGTTCCGAAATCATGGTCTGAAGCTGAAGCAGTATTGATACCTAAGTCTGGGAGGGCAGTTTATGCCAATGCATACTGACCATTATGTTTAACCTCATTCAAGCTGAAAGCAATGGAAAAAATCCTGGATAAATATATCGGGAGAACAGTGCAACTGAACTCATCGTTATATGAAAATCAGTTTGCACATAGACCTGGCAGATCCACTGAAGAAGCACTCAACAAGTTAGTTCATAAACTAGAGGAGGGCCGAGAATATAAAGAAATTGCACTGGCCGCATTTCTAGATATAGAAGGAGCCTTCAGCAACACAACCTATGACTCTATAATCAAAGGATTGGGAAGAGCAAGGTGCGTAAAACCGTCATCAAGTGGATTAAACCCATGTTAGATGGAAGTAAGATAAAAGCAACCTGTTTGAAGAAACACTGACGGTTAGGGCAACACGAGGCTGTGCTCAGGGAGGAGCACTTTCTCCTCTGCTGTGGAACCTCGTGATGAAAAAATCATAGCTATGCTCAACGAGATGTGTTTCTTTACACATGGATACGCAGATGACCTAGTAATTAGGGTACGAGGTTGGCTGATGAGTGTTATCCAGGACCTCATGCAAAGATCACTTAACCTTGTGGAGAACTGGTGTCGGGAAGAACAACTATCAGTCAACCCGAAGAACATAAGATTGGTTCCTTTTTACAAGAAGGAGGAAATTAGGGGGAAAGAGGTCACTGAAGCTCTTTGGGCAATATATGTATACGGAAGAACAGGCACTAACCTAGGAGTAGTGTTAGATAAAAATCGAACATGGAATCCACACATAGAAACGAACATAACCCGGGCCAAGAACTTGCTGTATCCATGTAAAAGAGCCGTCGGGAAGAAATGGGTCCTAAGACCATCAATGGTATTGTGGATATATACGATGATCATTAGGCCGTTGATGGCCTCTGCTGCAATCATCTGGTGGCAGAAAGTAGGCCAAGGAAAAGTCAGTAGTAGACTGGATAACCTAGAGAGAATGTCACGTATAGCCACAACAGGGGCTATGAGAACTACACCGACAGAGGCCTTGAATACTTTACTAGGCCTCCCAACACCATACTATTTCATAAAAGGACAGGCTAGAATGGGTTCATATAGATTGGCACAATCAGAGTGCTGGAATGCACAAGGACCCAATCTAGGACACTGTAAAATTAACAGAGTAATAACAGAGGAAGTTCTCACATGCCTTCTGAACATATGATACAAAAGGACAATTTCGAAAAACCGTTTGAGACCCAGATAATAAAAAACAAGACAGTGATACCAACAAATTGAATAGTGAAAAAGAATATATAGTGTGGTGGACTGATGGCTCAAAAGCTGGGGATGGCATAGGAGTTGGGATCAACGTGGGAAGACCTGATAGATCAATCCAAATGAGCCTGGGCGAACACACTACAGTCTTTCAAGCGGAACAGATAGCTATCACAACACGTCTTGAAGAAAATATGAAAATAAACTATAGGAATAAGAACATTTTCATTTTACGGACAGCAAAGCGGCCAGTAAGGCACTAGAAACAATCCGGATAATATCCAGAATTGTCTGGTATTGCCATTCGTTTCTCCTGAAGCTATCACAGTACAACATTGTCAAAATAATACGGGTACTAGGGCGTGCAGGTATAGAATGAAATGAAAAGGCAGATATACTGGCCAGGAAAGGGGCAGAAACATAATTTTTTAGGTCCAGAAACTGTATGCGGGATTTCCTATGGGCAACTCCGACACTACCTAGGAGAATGGGTACAAAACAAACAAATGCAGAACTGGAAAAATACTCCAGGATGCAGGTTTGCAAAAGAACTGAAAAAAGGATCAAACAAGAAGCATACTAACGAACTGTTAAAACTCAGCAGAGAAAATATTAGATGCGCAGTAGGACTGTTGACAGGACACTGCCATCTGAAAAAAGACCTACATAGATTCGGAGTAATGAGAGACAATATATGTAGGAAATGCAATGAGCAGAGGACTCGGTTGAACACATACTTTTCGAATGTGAGACGCTGGGTAGAATCAGACTCTCCACTCTAGGACTACCAGGTGAAGAGGGAGAAATATCCAAGAAGACCCAATAAGAACAACCTTCAGCTTTATGAAGGAAGCAGGCATATGTAGGTGGGAATGAAGGAAAAACATGGTAGCAAAACATCCTAGAGGTCGACGCTAATTGGGAGCTAATATTTAGAAGCCCCTTGAAGGAAAGGAAGAGAAGAAGATTATTCCACACACGTTTATTATCTTATGGAATTAATTAACATTTACTCAACTCAATAGTAAAACCAATATGCAGGGGCGAAGCGTCAGGGGAGACAGGGTAGACAGCGTGTACCCTTAACATTTTGTGAAAGAAATATTGTCTAGTTAATTTAATTACTTTTTAGAACATTAAATATTTCCAGATTCATGACATTATTGTATTCCCCGCTTAACTTATTTTCGTCTCACTTCGGCAATGCTAAAGCTCGCGTTAGTTACACGAAGCACTTAGGCGAAAGTAGACGCTGTCCGTTCTGTGTATTTTCCCTTTGTTTTTCAAAGCTTTCAGATAGAGCAACACTAACGCTATCTGTAGGTTCTGACTGTGGAACTATGACTTTCCTATAGCGAGATGTCTCCGCCCAGTAGACAGACTTACCAGCGTCTCTTCTTGCTCTCATTGGCTAGTATTTGGATCTCTCTTATAAAGGTGCTCTTATTGGCTACCATCTTAGACATGCTTTTAATGTTATTAATTTGAATTTAATTTATTATAAGACACGTCTAAAAATAAATGAATAATATTTAAATACGAAGTATAGTAAACTTACACCTAATAAATGAATGACAGCATCAAAACCCTTCAAGTACGTGCATTCTCTTGCCCGCCAATATTAGTTACGGTGTTATAACCCCAATAACTATTGACTTCCACTCTTAATAAGGTACTCCAGAGTACGCATACGGAAAAAATTGCTTAACTTGATGCTGTGTATTCCGTTAGTCAGTTTCTAGTGAACGCGCTATGAGTGCATTCAAATGAATTAAAACGTATATAAGGAATTGGATGACCAACCAGAGACTGTCTAACTTGGCAACTCTAGCTATAGAGAAAAAATTTCTGTGCAATCTTAGCAAGACGCCTGACTTCAAGACGAGAGTAATAGATATATTTGCCGAAATGAAGGACAGGCGGATTAAACTCATTTACAAGAATATTGTTTAAGGTGACTTGTACGAACAACTATCTATTTCTGATTTCTCTTATTAAATCTACATAACAATGAAATATATTGCTATTTTTATTCTAAAAGTATGTTGTTATTTGACAACTCCCGCGGCCTATTTCGTCTATATTGAAAAATAAAGCAAGTGCACGCAGGATTATAGGTTGTTATAGGGTTTGTCTTATTTTCAGTCATTAATATAATGCTGAATACAAATGTATGCGTCGAAAACAAAATTCCATATAATAATATGATTAAAACAGTTTAAATAAAAGAATCTCTGTCTATCTACCCCCTTACTAAGTTCACGCTTCGCCACTGCCAATATGTCTGCGTGATTGCATTCTTATCTGAACCTATGAATGACTAACTACACTTGTACGTACGCCGTTTGCCTGTTTTACAGATTGTGAATTTTCTGTCTCATATGCATACATTTTTGGTGCTAAACCAATAAACTCTGTCTTAATACTCATACCACATTAATCTTTCATAAGACCTATGACTTCCTCATTAAGTGGTTTAATGTCAAATTGTTTAGACGATGAAAAGAAAGAAGTGTCGGAGTATTCAGAATGGTTTCGCATTACATCGTATACGTTTTTATTCCGAATATGATAAATAAAGCACTCTGTATCATATACAAAATTGAAAGAATTGGAAAATTCTGCTTTGCAAATCCATAATGAAAATAATACATTTTTTGCTTTGAGAAATCTAGTATCACCATTCACAAATAAACTGGCTTCGCATAAACTATCTCAGTTTTTTCATTTCAGCAGAAATAATGTCGCGATCAATGGCATGATATGGTTTTTAATTTGGTTTTGAGATGTACTTGCGTCCTCCATACCGTCCATCCTATTTATTCATTAAATGAATGTCGCGATGTTTGCGAACATCTTCCATACTTTTTGCATAGGTGGATTTATTCATGAGTTTGAAAAAACGTACTCTCAAATGTTGATGTAGCACGTTTTCCTCAGGAAGAAGATATTACTCAAACATTCGGTGTTAGCCATATAATAGACATATTTCAATATCACGAATATCCACATGCGAAGAAATTTTATGCTACAGTTCTTATAGAAGGAATACCCCAGAGATTTGAAGTAGATTCTGGAGCCGGTTTTACCTTGCTATCACGTTCTAGTTTCAAAGCGCTTGACTTACGTGTACAACTCCAGAAAGCAGATGTTGCATTTCGTTCTTATACTAAGAATGTGTTTTTACCTGATGGCAAGGTTAATGTTATTGTTTCTTATCAGAATAGAACTTCATCTGAAGAGTTATATGTAGTACCGGACGACTTCGAACCGCTTCTGGGGCGTGTCTGGATCCGTCACCTTGGTATTAATCTTCAAGAAATTGACCGTGAAGCGGAATCAAATACTAGTCATATCGATATACAGTCAGTCGGTAGTATTGCTGAGATAATCAAGAGATTTCCAGAAATTTTCAAAGAAAAGATAGGGTGTGTGCCAAATTTGAAAGTGTCTCTTCAGCTCCGAAAGGATGCCAAGCCAGCCTTTCATAAAGAACGTGATGTTCCATATGCCTTACGGGAGAAAGTAGAAAAAGAATTAGACGATTTAGACGCAGGTGGGATAATCTCAAAAATCAATTACAGTGATTGGGGTTCGCCACTAGTAGTGATTCCAAAGTCCGATGGCGGAGTTCGACTTTGGGTTGATTACAAGATAGGCGTCAATGCCAAATTAGTAGCAGCAAACTACCCAATTCGGAAAGTGGATGACATCCTATATAGCTTGAAGAACTCGACGTGCTTTTGCCGCCGCCTAGACATATATAAAGGATATCTTCATCTCCAGGTTGATGATGAGAGCAGCAAGATCCAAACCATATCAACACATCGAGGTACATAATGCATGCATCGTCTTTCCTTTGGTATAAAAACAGCTCCGTCCGAATTTAATAGAATCACAGACCAAGTTTTATCTGGACTATCAAAAACTCATTCATATTTTGATGACATTATTATTCATGGTTTTACAAAAACAGAATGTCAACAAAACCTATTTGCTCAGCCTTCAAAGGCTCAAAAAATTCGATTTACATCTAAATCAAAGCAAGTGTGCTTTCTTTGAAACCAGCATCCAATATCTGGGCCATGTCATTGAATATAATAAAATCATGAAGTCACCAGCCAAAGTTAAATCAATACTTGAAATGCCTCGACCGGTCAATACGGACGATGTTCGAAGATTTCTTGGAATTATAACATATTATTCAAGATTCATTCGCAATACTTCAACTATGACCTACCCCTTGAGGCAGCTTCTCCGCAAGAATAAGAAGTTTTATTGGACTAGTTCTTGTGAATCAGCATTTGCCAAACTAAAGGACGAGATCGCAAGTGATCGAGTGCTGATACCTTATAATGCAGATCTACCACTGGTTCTAGCTTGTGACGCCAGTCCAACATGTATTGCTGGAGTCCTGTCACACATTGTTGATGATGTTGAAAAGCCTATCGCATTTGCTTCAAGGTCCTTGTCTTCAGATGAACGTAACTACAGCCAGCTGGATCGTGAGGCTCTAGCAATTATGTTCGCTGTCAACTATTTTTATATGTATCTATTTGGGACGTCCCTACAGACAACTGGAGCCGCGTCAACATGGATTATGCAGGTCCATTTCAAGGTTTCTACTTCCTTCTAATTGTTGATGCAAAATCCAGGTGGGCAGAAATCAAAGTAATTCGAGAAGCTTCGACATCTGTGAAGACAATTGAGCTATTAAGAAAAATATTTTCATTTCATGTATTTCCAATAGCGATAGTCTCTGATAACGCTACAACATTTGTAAGTGACCTGTTCAATTTGTTCTGTAGAGAATACGGTATATTCCAAAATGCACAGCTCCTCGACATCCCGCAACTAATGGAATGGCTGAACGAAACATCCAGACGCTAAAACGTCGACTAAAATCTATGTCGAATGAGCCCTTGTCTATATCCAGAAAAGTGCAAGAGATCCTTCTGAAATATCGTGCCACCCCTCTAGACTGTGGAAAATCACCAGCTGAACTGTACCCGAACAGACCATTACGGATCAAACTAGACGTTATTCACCCAATCAAACAGGAAGGAAATCAAGAGGAGACTCATGGACATCGCAATCTAAGCGTGGGAGACAGAGTCCAAGTGAAATTCTATGAAGGGAATAAAATGTCATGGAAGTATGGAGTAGTCATTGGAAAGTTCGGTCATTTACATTACCAGATTCAGTTAGACGATGGTTATAGTCTCAAAAGACATATTGACCAAATACTTAGAACGGAGGTCCCGAAGAAGACAGGTACAATCACTGATCAGCAATTAGGCCCAAGTCAAAAAGAACAACATCCTGAATATAAACAACCTTTCATCTTCACTGACTGGATGAATGAGCCAATCCCTATGAGTAATCAAGGACTCGAGGTAGAAGAAGACATGCAAAATCGAAGACTTGAAGCAGAAGAAAACGGACCTCCACCCCCAAACCTAACCTGCCGACCAGATAGGACACGCCGTCCGCCGCAGTACCTTAAGGACTATGTTACTTAAATGATCACCAAATTCTCTTCTTCAAAATTAAGCGTGGGAGACTGTTATATCCCAGTAGAATGCGCGCATGTCGACCACAGCATTTATATAGAAACTCTGTTATTCTTTGTAGAGGTTGGTTTATGTCAGTGTATCACGAGACACTTTTCAATACAGTGTTTGTGTAAGCAAGGTGTTCGTGTTTAATTATAAATGTCATTCGTGTATGGTCATAACAACTTTTAAATACAAGTCTGCATATTCACCTAATGACTTTATATTAAATGTTGATCACACATTACATGCATGCAAATATTCTTCACGTGAAATCGATATTGTATGCTTATCATATAGTATCAGGATGAGCTTCGTGATGGAGAACTGCATTCATTTAATACACTAGTAAATACAGGCTGAGGAGGCAATTTTGTTTCTTCTAATGTTTGAAAGCTTTTAATATAGTCATATGGCAGAGTACCTTTCCTTTTACAAAGTTTAAATTTCTCAGGATCTGGCAAATACCCATGAATATACTTTAAGTCCTCGCCTGAATGTCCATTTATAAGCGTATCAAGAGAAAGTTTTATAAACTTATAGGAATCTCGAAAGCGAATACTAATATTGCCTACACGCTGACAATGAAATGAAGCGCTAATTAATTTGTGCAATTACAGTGAACTTTGTGCAATTTAATTGAGCAAATTCTCGAACAATAAAGTGGCTGTAGCAGCCTGAAAAGTTATGAAAAAAGCAAGGAATAAATTTAGGAAAATGGTATAAAATATTGCGTGAATGGTGTGCAGGTCCACGATATTTTCCAGTAAAGTGGCAGTGATCTCTGACCTTAATCTCTGGGAATGTAATAGTACAGATGTGACATTTATCTGTTTCATCATGTTTAATCGTATCATCCAATGTCATTTTAATTGGAACTGGATGTGATATAAGAAAATGAACACGATGTGCCAACTCTTGTAATTCATTTGACAGCCATTCATTACAGTTTTCTCCTCGATACATCTTAAAAAAATGATAATGACCAATCATATGAATAAACAACTTTTTATGTTACAGAAAACGATGTATGCTTCTGTATATAATCAGTATATGATTCAGATAAGTCTGGTTGACAACGAAGAAAATGTGTTGAAAACATTCGAAATCTGCATAAACAGCAAATGGAACGGGCTCCTGACGATAATAACTCTCAAATTTCTTTTCGGCATTTTCACTGTTTGGAAGAACAAGTTTTACGGCTGGGTGTGTGGTACGATCAAATAAGTGTGCAGCTAACATGCTGTCTGTTAAAAAGTATTGCAAGCATATGTCACATATAAACTTCTTCTATTTGTCTAACGAACGTTGAGAGCTTAACAAGCGTGAGAGGTTTGTTGTAAGACAGTTGTTGCTTGTGTTTTCATCGCAAACATACAAAAGTTGAATATGGTGTTGTTTTGGAAAACAAGCTTATAAAGTTGTACAAATATACTCTCCCCGTTTACACCGTATGCAGAAAATGAAAAATTAGGATGGTTTTTCTCAAATTTCAAAACGTTTTTAAGTCTATTGGAAAAGTAACACCGTCAAAATTTAACGTGTGTTGCAACTCGATAATCATATCTTTATACCGTGAAGTTCCTGAAGGATTAAATTTTGCTGGTTTTAATGCCATTGCGACACACCATAGAAAGTAAAAGTCATCATTATTCTGAATACTGATAACAGCTTTTTCATCTGCAAAGGCTTTCGGAACTGGGATATATTGTCTTCCTGAATTTTGTGGATCATATTTAGAGACATTAATCTGAAACTGAACAATAATTTGTAGAGCTTTATTGCTCGCATCCTCTTCAAACCTTTGCAATTTGGGAAGCAATTCGTCTACAACCTGTTCACGACGCCATTCTGAAATATTATCAGAACAAAACAGTTTTCTCATTTTCGATGATGTATAAAAAGTTTCATAAATTTCATCATTATCTTAAAATAGAATAAATGAACATGCAAGTCAGGCATTTATCTTAAGCGCAGAATGAGTAGTTATTAAAGAAGATAATTTTTCTTCAAATATATCATAGCATGATATTAAAAACGAATTTGGCTCTAAAATATTCAAGGAATTGTTTTACTACCATTTATTATACGTGATGAAAAACACGTATGAATAGTTTTCCAATTAGATGACATGACATTAAAAAAATATTCATATTCAATTCATGCTGTGTGTGTGTTAATTCAATATCAACAAAGCTAAGAGTACATGTGTTGTTTTATATTCCATGATATAACAAGGCTGTGATTGTAAAGGGCAGTCCCTCCTTGAGCCTCTAGCTCACTGGGACATTCTATAACCAATAAATAAATAAATAAATAAATAAATAAATAAATAAATAAATAAATAAATAAATAAATAAATAAATAAATAAATAAATAAATAAATAAATAAATAAATAAATAAATAAATAAATAAATAAATAAATAAATAAATAAATAAATAAATAAATAAATAAATAAATAGTTCGTTGATTTATATTTTGTAAATACAAATCTGTTAACGAATGTAGAAATACCCCAAAGTCTTCACAGGTAAACAATATTCTAACACCAGATCTTGTCTTTAATCTCTGAGTGAAATAACTCTAAATTGTTAATTAACAGGAAGATCAGTTAGTCGTCTTGAAGATGTCCCTGTATCCGTCCTAGATTGTCAATCCATGCCAGTTTTCTAAAATCAAATACTATTATTAGACTATGTTTAACAATCGCTTAATCGACTAATAAAAAGATAAGACATACCTTTAAAACTTAAATAATGTGCGCGTTCAAAGTAGATACAACAAAGCACCTCGCCAGTCCTACCTGCGATCGTTGAAAGTGGATACAGCAAAGCAGCCTAGTACATTCTGCGATGTGCATACAGCAAAAGTACTCAAATCGATATTTTGCGTTCCCTTTTTCAAATCAAGATCATATCTAAAAAGAAAACAAAAATAAAAATAGAAATAATAATAATAATAATAATAATAATAATAATAATAATAATAATAATAATAATAATAATAATAATATTTTATACATTTTAAAAATCAACTTACTTTTTCAGATTAATATAGAAAATCAAGCCCCAAAATTTTCGTTGATAAGAGTAGACAGCAGATAACAATCACCGATAGTGGAGTAGACAGCAGATAACAATCACCGGTAATTATGGCAATGATGATGATGATTATTTTCTAAAAAGAAAACTCGTTAATATATATTTCATTTTAATTTTTGATATAAATATATATTCTTTTTACAAACAGTACATACACACATGTGCTTACCTTAACTATACTTGTCGCGAAAGCTGCTTCGATAAAAGTAAGGGAGGGGGAGATATTTGCTTGTCTGTTTATATATGCATGTATCGATCAAAGTTCAATATCCGTCTAGATTTTTTATAAAACAATGTGTACATTGGATTGAGGTCTGCCTCCACGTTTTACACTCGCACAGGTATATATATATATATATATATATATATATATATATATATATATATATATATATATATATTTGTTCACTGCCGTTAACGAATAACTAATAATTATTCAATTTTATAATAAATAAAAAATGCGCTGATAAACACAGCAACTGTCTGTGTGTAACTGTTCTCAGAAAACTATCTGCAGGGTTGACGACTAGCATTTTCCTTGTATGAAAATGTGAAACCATGGAAATAGATTTCTGTAGCTGATAGATAAGTACATTGGTTTGTGACTTCCTCTACGTTTATACACACGCACACACAGGTATTTGTTCACTTCTGTTAACGAATAACCATTAAAAATTATTCAATTTTACGAGAATATAAAACTGCAGTAATAAAACTCATTCGAACAGAGCGAATAACTAAGCAGTAACTACACTGCGCACAAGTACTGCTCCACTCCTGTCTTTGTTCACACGATACGGCATGGACAGGGCAGTCAGTATGCCGCGACATGAATAATCTATACAATTGTTATTTTTTGATAGTGGCTTTACGACACAGATCATATAGCGACGATAAGATAGGAGATAAAGGAAGCGACCGTGTTCTTAATTAAGGTACAACCTCAGCTTTTGCTTGGGGAAAACTACAAAAACTATTCTTTATGGCTGCCGATAGGATACGAACCTACTATTTCCCGAACGCAAGCTTAGCGCCCCTAACAGTTGTACTTATTCTTAAAACAATAATCACTTCTACCAAATACAAGCTCACAACTTCGGTCATCTAACAGCACAGCAACACTCTCTCGAATTATTATTATTATTATTATTATTATTATTATTATTATTATTATTATTATTATTATTATTATTATTATTATTATTATTATTATTATTATTATTATTATTATTATTATTAATGTTATATCTGCCTCTGTAGATGAGTAGTAGAGTCTTAGCCTCAGGATCCTAAGATAATGCGATTAAAACGCAGCAGAGGCAGTCGGATTTTTTAATTGATTCCCGGATACACGGAGCCCATAGCTGTGTCCGTCCTCCATTTGCTCTTTAAATCAATAATCACTACTACCAAATACCAGCTTACAACTCTGCGACCTGGTACACACTTAGCATTTGTATAGAGAAAACTACAGAAAACTATTCTTTATGACTGCCGACAGTAGGATACGAACCTACTATTTCCCGGATGAAAGCTTAGCGCCCCTAACAGTTGCACTTCTTCTTAAAACAATAATCACTACTACCGAATACAAGCTCAAAACTTAGGCGCTTAGGCGATCTAACAGCACAGCTACACTCTCTCGGTATTATTATTATTATTATTATTATTATTATTATTATTATTATTATTATTATTATTATTATTATACATGTCTCTGCAGATGAGTAGTCGAGTGTCAGCCTCAGGATTCCAAGATAGCAGGTTTAAAACTCGGCAGAGGCAGTCGGATTTTTTAATTGATTCCTGGCGAGACGGAGCCTTTAGCCGTGTCCTCGATTTGCCTTTGAAATCAATAATAATTGTTACGGAGATATCCGTGGTAGGTAGAGGTGAAAGAAGGTGCGGGTGTGAATGGGTTTCAAGCTACGAATTTAACGTGCAATGTAAAATTAATTTAAAATTTAACTAGGTTATATTTTCTTTTCAAAAACAAGAGATAACAATCATAACAGGTACAGAGTAGCAAAAATGTAGGTACAATATTACTGGATTCGGGCTCAGTGCCCTTACTTCATAACTCTTGGGCAATCAGCCCCGCCTTACTCCAAAAAATTTTAGCCAAGGGGCAGAAAGCCCCATTCATGCCCAGGAGCACTGGCTCCAAACATTACACATAAAGCCTGCACGAGGCATACAGAAACAAATTTCAAAGAGCGATCCGCTCTCAAAATTGTAAGCCTATCACAAGGCCACACCAAACTCTACCTTCAAGCTGTCCTCTAAGGACGTATTCACAGGGGTAAAATACCCAACCTACTGAGGTCTATTACATGAAAAGAAGGTTGATTACATGACCTCTAAAATAACAATTTGAGAGGAGGCGAACTTGCACTCCTAATACACTTTGTTTTTAAAACCTAATCTGGCTCTGGGCCGCTAACGCAAGGGCTAATCCCATACTACAGAGGTGACTTAGAGAAGAACACTTTACATTACATAAACGAAGAATAGTTTGAGAAAATAAGTTCACCTCAAAACAAATGTGAGTGGGAGCTCGAGAGGGTTAGCACTCTCTATCCCAATATGTAGCTTTACAAGAAAAAGATGAAAAGAGTAATTACATTTTAGGAAAAGGTTACATGATGGAAATGCTTCGAACCCGCCGCGAGTGTTAAACTGCCTACCTAGCAAGAAAAGAAGTTATTAATAGGCCATTACCTGGTGTTGAACGGCTGAAGAAGAAAGAGGCGCTTCCCGCCTCCTGCTATGTACTTAATACACTGAAAGATGGAACAGAAGTGGCCCGGAGACCCTAAAATCAGCAGTTTATATACTCTCGCGGAAGTTTCTAGGCGTTAGGGGAATGAAAACACCCGCCCACAATGTTTTTATTGGATAGGACCCCGCAACAGATTCAAGTTGGGGGAAGATACATCTGATTGGATAGAAATTAATTTAAGAAATTCGGGATTGGCTACATGCAAAACAAGGGGAAAGAGAGGGGTATACAGCCAACTTAAACAATAACAGAAAGAAATTTAGCAAGGAACAAACATTTGAAATAAAAATTTCTTCAACAAAATAGTTCTTTGACTCCGCACTAGGTTGCACTATTGTTGATCTTCAGTAGTGTCCTCTAGAAGAGAAAGTTCACACTTCTTACTTCAAGCTAAACAAAAACACATCAAAAGTGACACAGTTCAAAAACTCAAAATTTTCCACGTGGTGACATCTTCTGAGAAAGTAGAGAATTAATAGAATAGATAAAGTTCAACCTTCCTCCAGAAGAGGAGTTTCAACTGGCGCAACTTTTAAATAAACGGTGTAGAGGTGTACCGCCCGGTACAGACCTCCCCCCCCAAAAGTTCCTCCAGGGGTGATACATGAAATCAGTTTGAAACAAAGTCCAAGTAATGATGTTGATACGAAGATAGATAGCAGAAGCATTTACAAGATTTCTTAATTCAGTTTCAAAATGTTGTTGTTGCAGGTGAATGAAAGTCTTTATATTTGTAGAATTTGAATTTCTGAAGATAAACTTTTAATACTTAAAGGTGAAGAAAAAAATTTTGCAATGTCCACCAAATATTGTTGTTGAATTCCCAAGTGTAGTTATTGCTTATGGTGACTGTCCATGTAGTTGATGTAGATTGAGTCGGATGGCCAGACCGGCCGTTGCAGCTTGCGTCCAACGGAGGCCGCTCGGACCCCTCAAGTACCCTGAGATACCGCTCGCCCGCACTATGAGGGGAGCAGAGGTGTTGAAGTACGCCGCGCCCGCGGTGAACAGATACAGGCTGCGGGCATGTAGCAGGTCGTGCGCCCCACATCAGCCTTGGCCGGGAGGAGAGCTCCGGCTCGCCGTTCACATGTCGTCCTCGCTGGAGAGGAGGGGGCCCATCCCCCTCCCCAGTCGCTGCACGGCGCTGCGCGGCTGCGGGGGCGCTGAAACATTAAAGCGAGGCGGCAGAATTGTGTTGGACTATCATCTTCTTTGAGGGTACAAGCTTGTGGAGAGGTTGAGGGGCCAGCGGCGTGTAGATATCCATGGCATTTACTATTATGAAGCCACAGTGTAAGGTGGAGCAGGAGACGGGAGCGTGGTAATGGCCGTGGCAAGAACAGGATGGCAATTTAACGGGTCGGGGCAGGTTTTACACAAGGCTTACATCTAAAACCAAAATATTACAGAAGGGGCAGAATGCCTTAAAAGTGAAACTCAAAAAAATATAACCTTCATATCCTTTCAAAATAATATGAAGCAAGTTAACACAGAAATTACACCGGTTTCACCTGGGACAGGTGAACTCTAAATATCCTCTCGGTGGCTGGATTACTTAGCAATAAGGTAACCGGCGTAAGAAAATCGAGAATGATACAAGGCCCATGAAATCTGGGGGCAAGCTTGCCCGCGGGAACAAAATTTTTGACCATAACCTGGTCACCTACCTTCAAAGTGGTGGGTCTCCGTCCACGATCATACCTTTCCCTAACCTTTTCATGAGACACTTTAAGATTGGCTTTAGCCTTCTTCCAAAGATCTTTAATGTTATCCGGATCTATTGTCTCGGGTAGAATGTCATTCAAAGACCAGAGGTTAGAGAGCGGCGAGTTGGGAACAAACTTGAACATCAAAGAAGCTGGAGTAAATTTGTGTGATTCATGGACCGCCGAATTCAAAGCAAAAGCTAACCAATGCAGGGACGTGTCCCACCTAGAATGATCTTCATGATGATAGGCAATAAGTGCGGACCTGAGATTACGGTTAACCCGTTCAGCCAGAGATGGTTGAGGGTAATAAGCGGAAGTAGTTACATGAGAGATGGACAAGTCAAAACAGAATTTACGAAATAAATTAGATGTAAAAGCCTTAGCATTACCAGATACAATGTATTGGCACGGACCAAAAGAAGCGAAAATAGAATTTAAGCAAGTAATGGTTGACTGAGCGGTAGCCAGCTTAGTCGGAAATAACCAGGAAAATCTTGTAAAACCATCTACACACACAAAGATGAACTTGTTGGCATTACCCTTTGACTGGGGGAAGGGTCCCACATAATCAATATACAGGCGTTCCATGGGGCGCGACGCTTGATGAGAAGACAAAAGGCCTACTTTAGTGGACATGGTGGGTTTACTGATCAAACAAGATTTACAAGCTTTTACAAGTTCCCGAATTTCACCGTCCATACCTTTCCATATGAACATTTCACGAATCTTTTCACGAGTTTTAAAGATTCCAAGATGCCCCCCCAATGGGGTCTCATGATAGTATTTGAAGATCATAGGTACAAGAACCGCTGGAACAACAACTTTCATCAACTTATCATGCCTCGAAGGGCAACATAAAACACCATTCCTCAGAACATAAGGGACGACATGTTCCCCAGAAGAAAGGGTTTCCATTATCGGAGCCAGCGTAGGATCTTCACGTTGGTATTTCTCAATATCCCTAAAAAGCATGGGAGCATCTGTTAAGATGGCATTAACACCAGATAGTATGGACTCAGAAGGTGATGAACTGTCGACCGGTTCGTGGGTCTCTACGTCGTTATGAAACATACGGCTGAGTCCATCAGCAACAACATTTTCGGTACCTCTTATATGTCTAACATCAAACTGGAAGGCGGAAATACGAATAGCCCAGCGGGCTATACGACCAGTACGACGCGGCCTACCTAAGACCCAGCTTAAGGCTTGATTATCTGTCTCCAGGTCGAATTTAACGTGTTCCAGATAGAGACGGAACTTTTCTAAGGCAAATAAGACTGCCAAACCTTCGAGCTCATAGATGGAATACTTGGCTTCTTGAGCCGACAATGTCCTAGACGCATAGGCGATGGGTCGCCTCCCTAGTTCAGTCTCTTGAAGAAGGACTGCAGCTACAGCTGACGACGACGCATCCGTTTGGACGATGAATTTCTTCGAGAAATCAGGCATAGCAAGTACAGGGGCATTACAGAGAGCTAATTTAAGATCTTCGAAAGCGGCTTGTTGAGAAGGTCCCCACTCGAATTTGATGCCTTTCCTACGAAGAAGGTTTAAGGGCGCCGCTCTATTAGCGAAGTTAGGAATAAACTTCCTGAAGAAATTCACCATACCAATGAATCTAGCGATACCTTTGATGTCCTTAGGAGGTTTAAAATCACGTATGGCCTGTGTTCTAGAATGATCGACAGCTACCCCATCGGGTGACACAATATGCCCTAGGAATGACATAGAGGGCTTAGCAAAGGCAACCTTGGACAACTTGACAGTTAACCCAGCCTTACGAAGGCGATTCAGAACTTCTCGCAGATGATCTAGATGTTCTTCAAAAGTCTCGGAAAATACGACGACATCATCCAAGTAGTGATATAAGTACTCAAATTTGATGTCGGAAAAGACCCTATCTAGTAGCCTAGTGAGCACAGCTGCCCCCGTGGGGAGCCCGAAAGGCACGCGGTTGTATTCGTATAAGTTCCAGTCCGTGGCAAACGCTGTAAGATGTTTAGACTCTTCGGCAAGGGGAATTTGATTATAGGCCTGATTCAAGTCCAAGATGGTGAAGAACTTGGCCTTACGAAACCATGAAAAGCAAGAATGAAGGTCGGGAAGGGGCACAGATTGCAACACCACCTTCCGATTGAGAGCCCTGTATTCAATGACAGGCCTGAAGCCTCCTTGGGGTTTCGGGACTAGAAAAATAGGCGAAGAATACGCTGACTTAGAGGGCCTAATAATACCATCCTTCAACATCTGATCGATGATTTCTTTCAGAGCCTTCATTTTAGGTGGAGATAGCCTATACGGTGGAAAACGGACAGGAATCGAATCCGTGACCTCAATTTTGTATTCAATAAGGTCAGTAACACCAAGAGTATCAGAGAACACCTCGGGAAACGACTGACACAGTTTCCGAATACTATCAGCCTGCTCCTCAGGTAGATGTCTAAGGTCTAACAACATCTCATCCTGGGTAGGCGAAATAGATGAACATGATACAGAATTACACTTTAACAAGGGAATTCTACAATTGGACGCAAATTTGAATGTGCACGACCTACTCTGGAGATCGAGCACCAGACCAGTGTGAGAAATGAAGTCCGCTCCCAATATGATGGGGCAAGACAAGTGCTTAGCCACAAACAGTTTGATTTTCCATGTAAATTTAAAAATACGAATTTTGACCAGTACGGAACCTAGAATTTCTAATGGCGATGAATTAGCCGAAACATATTGAATAAGAGCTGAGACATGGTCAGGTAGTTTACAAACAGATTTCAATTTAGAATACCATTCAGCCGAAATAATCGAACAAACACTGCCTGAATCTAAAAGAGCTGTTATAGGCTCGTTATTTAACTCAATCTTAAGAAAAGGAACAGGTGCGGGGGTATCCGCCGCAATCCTAAGACATTCTTTAGGGCATTCAAAAGATGAATTTGAAGGCTGATTGTTCTCTGCATTTACAACCTGTTTACTAGGGGCTGAGTCTCGGGAAGATGGATTAGTCGACTCAACCGATGCCACTAGTCACTTTTTATTATTGGCATAGGTGGAATTGGCACCAGAAGTTGAGCAGGAGGGGGTGCTATTTGAGTTTGGGCAATTTTTGGCGATATGTGAGAAGGCCCCACACTTAAAACAGCCTTGTGATGAACCAGCTCCATTATTTGCCCTACTAGACTTGATCAGAGGACACTTATTGCGCAGATGGTCAGGCGACCCGCAAGCATAACATTTACGAGGGGTGACTGATCGGCGAGGTGGAAGCCGAGTATTACTAAAAGAAGGCGGGGGTTCTTTTGCCACACGCAAGGAATCGGCATACCTAACTCCTTCCGCAGAGACGGCTAATGCTTCCAGTTCAGAGAAGGTTTGCGGGCACGCCGCGAAACACAAATATGACCTGTAGGGTGGTGAAATCCCTTCGATAATAGCTTGCACGATCTGATCCTCAGGGAAGTGGAGAGCAAACACCCTAGTATAAAACTTAATATCTTGGATGAAGTCTGCCAGGTTTTCATCCAAGCGCTGTACCCGATAATAGTATTTCTGAATAAGAGATGACCTCGCGCGGGCAGGAATAAAATTTGCAAGCAGATGTGCATGGAAATCTTCGATAGATGACTGTTCAGCTACGGCTCTTACTATTTTATCTGAGAGAACCCCAATAGCATAAGGATAGATAATTTGCAAAATTTGACATGGGGAAAGAGAAAACACAAGGGCATGATCCTGAAATTCCACTAGAAATCTTAAAAATGATATTACGTCACTGGTGGTATTAACGGAAAACTTGGATATACCTCTGAGCAACATTGCCAATGGATGAGGCAAGCTGCTAAACCCGGGCGACATAGTAGGTAAAGGTTTCAATGGCAAGGAAGTTAATTCAGCACGTACATTGTTCAACGATGTGCGGCGTTCAGACTCGTTGTCCAATGGGGCAGAGATAGTTTGAGCAGCAACGGTTATCCTATTGCCTTCTCCCTTAGCAGGTTCTTCCTCACTACTTACATTCACTATGGTGGGCTGATCAGATTTGGGAGGAACTTCCCCAGTTAACAATTGAGTGACTTTACTAGACAATTCAGAGATAGTTTCAAGGAGCGTATTAGCTTGCTTCCTCTGAACGTCATTCACCTTCAGAGACAACAGATCATTAACTCTATTTGAAAAGTGATATAATCTGCCTTGCACACGCTTAATTTGGTTAGGAGACGGATCATTTTCATCAAAAAAACTAACTACGGAAGCTAGCCCAGTAATATTCTCCGTGATCGTGGAAAGAGAGTCGTCAATTTCTTTCTCTCCCAAATTGGGGATGGAAATGGGCAAATCAAGGGACTCTCTAAGCTTGTTAGTGTCTATTGCAACCGTGCCTCCAGATTGCACATTTCTGATAGTTAACTCGTATATCAACTCCTCTTTGCGCAAGTAGTTAAGGAGGAGAACATCGCGAGGGCCGGGCATGATGACAGAACAATTTTTAAAAACTCAAAAAATTCCAGCAACTGAGAAAATTGTTAGAGTTCGAATTAAAGCAATGTTTAGCCGTCAAAAGGGGCTAAATTGAGACCCATTCAACCACGCTCTGCTACCACTTGTTACGGAGATATCCGTGGTAGGTAGAGGTGAAAGAAAGTGCTGGTGTGAATGGGTTTCAAGCTACGAATTTAACGTGCAATGTAAAATTAATTTAAAATTTAACTAGGTTATATTTTCTTTTCAAAAACAAGAGATAACAATCATAACAGGTACAGAGTAGCAAAAATGTAGGTACAATATTACTGGATTCGGGCTCAGTGCCCTTACTTCATAACTCTTGGGCAATCAGCCCCGCCTTACTCCAAAAAATTTTAGCCAAGGGGCAGAAAGCCCCATTCATGCCCAGGAGCACTGGCTCCAAACATTACACATAAAGCCTGCACGAGGCATACAGAAACAAATTTCAAAGAGCGATCCGCTCTCAAAATTGTAAGCCTATCACAAGGCCACACCAAACTCTACCTTCAAGCTGTCCTCTAAGGACGTATTCACAGGGGTAAAATACCCAACCTACTGAGGTCTATTACATGAAAAGAAGGTTGATTACATGACCTCTAAAATAACAATTTGAGAGGAGGCGAACTTGCACTCCTAATACACTTTGTTTTTAAAACCTAATCTGGCTCTGGGCCGCTAACGCAAGGGCTAATCCCATACTACAGAGGTGACTTAGAGAAGAACACTTTACATTACATAAACGAAGAATAGTTTGAGAAAATAAGTTCACCTCAAAACAAATGTGAGTGGGAGCTCGAGAGGGTTAGCACTCTCTATCCCAATATGTAGCTTTACAAGAAAAAGATGAAAAGAGTAATTACATTTTAGGAAAAGGTTACATGATGGAAATGCTTCGAACCCGCCGCGAGTGTTAAACTGCCTACCTAGCAAGAAAAGAAGTTATTAATAGGCCATTACCTGGTGTTGAACGGCTGAAGAAGAAAGAGGCGCTTCCCGCCTCCTGCTATGTACTTAATACACTGAAAGATGGAACAGAAGTGGCCCGGAGACCCTAAAATCAGCAGTTTATATACTCTCGCGGAAGTTTCTAGGCGTTAGGGGAATGAAAACACCCGCCCACAATGTTTTTATTGGATAGGACCCCGCAACAGATTCAAGTTGGGGGAAGATACATCTGATTGGATAGAAATTAATTTAAGAAATTCGGGATTGGCTACATGCAAAACAAGGGGAAAGAGAGGGGTATACAGCCAACTTAAACAATAACAGAAAGAAATTTAGCAAGGAACAAACATTTGAAATAAAAATTTCTTCAACAAAATAGTTCTTTGACTCCGCACTAGGTTGCACTATTGTTGATCTTCAGTAGTGTCCTCTAGAAGAGAAAGTTCACACTTCTTACTTCAAGCTAAACAAAAACACATCAAAAGTGACACAGTTCAAAAACTCAAAATTTTCCACGTGGTGACATCTTCTGAGAAAGTAGAGAATTAATAGAATAGATAAAGTTCAACCTTCCTCCAGAAGAGGAGTTTCAACTGGCGCAACTTTTAAATAAACGGTGTAGAGGTGTACCGCCCGGTACAATAATCAATACCGAATACAAGCTTAAAAGTCTGCCACCCGGTACAGCCCTAGCATTTGCGTAGAGAAAACTACAGGAGAATATTCTTTATGACTGCCGACAGTAGGATACGAACCTGCTATATCCCGATGCAAGCTTAGCGCCCTAACACTTGTAGTTCCTCTTAAAACTAAAATCACTACTACCGAATACAAGCTTACAACTGAGGCAATCCCACAGCGCAGGTACTATATCTCGGCATTATTATGCCTGCCTGTGTGGATCAGTAGTAGAGTGTTAGCCTCAGGATCCCAAGATAGTGGGTTTAAATCTCGGCAGAGGCATTCGGATTTTTCAATTGAATCCTGGCGAGACGGAGCCCTTAGCTGCGTCCTCTATTTGCTACTTAAATCAATAATCACCACTACCAAATGTAAGCTTACAACTCGGCGACCCTAAAAGCAGAGTTACTCTCTCGGTATTATTATACCTGCCTCTGTGGATCAGTAGTAGACTGTCAGCCTCCGGATCCCAAGTTAGCAGGTTCAAACTCAGCAGAGGCAGTTGGATTCTCTGAAGGATAGAAAAGCTCTATTCGACACGATGTTGGCATGTTATTATTTCTTTTGACTTTTCCTCAACTAGATAAGTCTTACAACGACAATGGGGACAGGAAAGGTTTAGGTGTAAGAAGGAAGCGGTCGTGTTCTTAATTAAAGTAGAGCCACAGCATTTGCCTGGTGTGTAAAGGGGAAACAACGGAAAACACTCTCTAACGCTGTTAACAGTCCGGTTCGAACCTACTATTTCCTGGATGCAAGCTTATAGCTGTGTGGCCCTAACTAAACAGCCAACTTACTCTCGTGTCTTTCATTAAGGTACAACCCCAGCATTTGCCTAGTGTAAAACTATAGAAAACTCTTTTTAGCGGCTGACGACAGTGGGATTCGCCTGCACACGGTAGCGGCGTCTATGCGATTATTTATTTACTTCGACTTTCCTCAACTAGATAGGTCTTATAAGGACGATGGGGACATCAATTGCAAGTGCACAAGTCAGTTTAATGTAGACTTGAACATCCCTTAAGAGAGTCCAGAGCCGAGCTTATCAAACGAATGTTCGTGTCAGCAAATAACGCTGCGTACTGCACTGCGCCTTTCCTGTACACTCTTTGATATGACCAACACAGTAGGAAGAAGAATGTTATAAAGTTATACAGACAAGAAATGTTGCAGCGACCATGTATTGTTGGGGGTTGAGATTATTGCCTAGATAGCCTTTAATATTACAGCCTGCATGTCTTAAGAAGCTACTAAGAAGGGAAAAACAAAAAATATGTACCTTGTTCTCCTCTGTATTATTTACCCCTAGAGGCCCAGGTTCGATTCCTGGCTCTGCTACGAAATATTGTACAGGGTTTGCTCGTCCTTAGGACATCGTTGCTTCCAGGCAAATGCCATGATAGTACCTAACTTATGGCTACAGCCACTTGTTCGCACATTGAGATAGATTCGATTCCCACACCTCTGCTCCTCTGGGTTCGATTCCCGGCTAGGCCTAGGGATATTTACCTTGATCTGTAGTCTGGTTCGAGGTCTACACAAACTATGTCGTGCTGACTACGTAATCTTCGGGCTTTCTGGAATTGTGCAGATGCTGTGCTGCTAGATAGGGCTTCGAAACTGGCAAAAGTAACTAGAAAAACAGGCTGTATATTTTTTTACATCGAGCAGATTTTCCGAGTTATTTAATAATAATAATAATAATAATAATAATAATAATAATAATAATAATAATAATAATAATTATAATTATAATAATAATAATAATAATAATAATAATAATAGTGGTATTGGCTTTTCATCCCACTAACTTCGTTTACGGATTTCGGCGGATGCCGACGTGCCGGAACTTAATCCTGCAGGAGTTCTTTTATAAATCTATCGACACTAGGCTGTTATACTTGAAACATCCTTAAATACCACCGGACTGATCCAAGATCGGACCTGCTTACGTCCCTCCAAGATGGTAACAGGAAGGGATCTGTTACTATGGGCAAGAGTATATGTTATGTTGACTAAATGTCACCTCGTCATCTGCAGGTTATCGGGCAGAACAGCGGTCGCTTGGTAGTCCAAGGCCCCTTCGGGAGGTTGTTGTGCTATGGGATTTAGTTAAATTTCGTTATTACGAGGGGTTGTACCGACATGGATAGTCAGAGGAGAGAGTATGAGCTTGTATCCAGGAGACAGTAGGTTCGAATCCCACTGTCGTCAGTCGCTGAAGATAGGTTTACACGAGGCTAGTAGGTCGTTTGCTATTTTTACTGCAAACATGATATAAAACAATTATAACGATTACAAGGTCTTAACTAGGTCAGATAGTACCCATGTATTGCTGAGTTATCACATCCGGTGACGTCCGCGAACATTGTACAAGCTGGATCTCGCGCGTCTCCTTTATAACAGGAGCAGTCCTCTAATTTTATCATCCTTCCAGTCGAACAGGCAGGCAGGTTTCAAACAACATTGATGTTGACCAAACTTTTAAGCTAAAAACTTACATAGAGTCGGAATGGTGTTAGAGCATTTATCATACTAACTACATAACACCTGGTAATCTGCGTTACTTGCAAAATAATTGTCCTGGTCATGCAGTTGCGTTGTGGCATCCGGTTTAAAGATTTCCGGGTTCGATTAGCAGAGACTACATGGTGTTATTATTATCCGAGGTGTCGGAATGTTTTCGCGCAGGGGTACACAATAGGCTATCAGTGAAGCCCAAACCTCAAATGCGGACGATAGGAATCTAAAGCACATTATATTGTAAGCATCTGACACATTGTTCCATTTGCAAACCTTGAAAGCAATGAGAAAAACACGTCACACGTATTTCTGAGAACAAGGCTTCGGAGACTGATATTGCAGCCCAGACTCCCGTGCCGCTCCCCTCGACATGCCTCACGCGGCTTGCTGCTGTTCGCCTACAGGCGCGGGGACCGGCGGAGGATAGGTGTGCTAGGCTTCTGTCCGTCAGATTGCCACTGCTAACTATCAACCATGCGTTACTCATCGTATATACTTTCTCACCTCATCCTTCTGACTTAATGATATAGATAACGGAGTGCTGGTATTACACCCCCGTTTACTTCTACATCCTTGTAGGAAGACATTGCAGGCCTGCTGGTATAGGCGTAATATAGTTTTATTTTTATAGGCAGATCTGCTAAAATTAAATGCAAACTTTCAGGTTTAGTGTTCTCTTTTGTTGGTTGGGTCGTACACCACTACTGATCATCCGAGGAAGATAATTAACCGGTCAACGATGGGTACGACCGCTGTAAAATTCAACATTGTTATTTAACGATTATGATGATATGTTTAATAATAATAATAATAATAATAATAATAATAATAATAATAATAATAATAATAATAATAATAATAATAATAATAATAATAATAATAATAATAATAATAATAATAATAATAATGGCGCATGGCATATGTATAGGCTTGGTGGTGACCTAATAAGGATAAAATAAATGGCGAAGACCTCATAAATACCCAGTTCCCAAGCCAGGGGAATTAAAAATATGAGGGGGTTGATTCTGAAAATTGAACCGGGGCCGTCGTACCAAAGGCAAGCATTCCATCCATTTAGCCTCAAAGCTGGAATTCAATTTGCTAAACCTTAGGCTACCAACTTGATTGATCAGGTGTTGAGTATTGGCAGTGGCAGAGGCCAGGGCAGTATTTGTGAAGCAGCCTTGACAACACAGCAGGCTTCTCCGTTGGCTATTTGGCTGCAGCTCAAAACGCTTAAGGCTTGACTTTCCCTAAACCAACCATCGAAAAGGGTAACCTAAGTCTAGTGGTAGCCCACGTCTTGATACCAGCATACGCCACTGGTGACCACACAGCTATAGATTTATCGCTATAGTCTTTAGACCCCTACTCTAAGATAGTGTCGAGAAGGAGTTCTTGCCTTAAACCTTGGGGCCTTATGCCCTAGGGGCATGTCGAGAAAGGCAGCTAGCCTTAAAACTATAGTTCTCTGAGGATAGGAACCCTCTAAGATGGTGTCGGTAAGGGGCATGACAAGAAGGGCATCTTGCCTTAAAACTAAGAGCCAGAAAAGTTAGACCTCTCCAAGATAAGATATTGTCTAGAAGGGGCATGTCGAGAACGGCAGCTAGCCTTAAAACTATACTCCTCCGAGGTTAGGCCCCCCATAAGATAGTGCTGTGAATGGGGATGTCACGAAAGGCACTTGTTCAAAATCCGCATCAAACAAGTGCACGTGGTTAGGAACTTTCAAGTTGGCAGCTGTCATCTTGACAGCTGTTACTTCTTCAAATTCCGCGCCCCACGACTTTAAGATGGCAACAGTGAGGTTAGCCTCGTTCACTTGTTCAAATTCCGCGCCAAACAAGTGCACGTGGATAGCACCTGTCAAGATGGCAGCTGTCACCTTGAAAGTTGTTACTTCCCCAAATTCCGCGCCCCTCGTGGTTAAAATGACAGCAGTGAGGTTAGGACGTGTCAAGGTGGCAGAGGAGAGGTTTTTAAAAATCCGCGCCATTTAAGTGCACGTGGTTAAGACCTGTCAAGATGGCAGCTGTCATTTCGACAGCTGTTACTTTTTCAAATTCCATGCCCCAAGTGGTTAAGATGGCAGCAGTGAGGTTAGCCACGTTCACTTGTTGAACAAGTGCACGTGGTTAGGACCAGTCAAGATGGCAGCTCTCATCTTGACAGCTGTTTAAATTTCGCAACCCATGAGGTTAAGATGGCAGCAGTGAGATTAGGACCTGTCAAGATGGCAGCAGTCATGTTAGCGATGTTCTGTTGTCCAAAAAGTGAGGTGAGTGTCTGACAGCTGTCAAAAGCACGTAGCTTTGTTTACATGTCACTGTCATGTGGCGGTGTCAATGACCTTGGTCGGGGTCAATGACCTCGGGTGCTGACTGGGCAAAAAATACTGACGCCAGTGATTTAGAACCCGTATAGCTCATACTACCGGGTTCTTATGTTGTTCAGATCCTTAGAAATAGAGGACATTATCCGACACAAAAATCCTGCGGACGGGATCATTATTTAACGAACACATCAAAACAGCCCTACTGTTACTAAACACATCTGTGGTGATCTTTGAACGAGTGCCTGCGATAGGGAATTATACAAACTGTCCTGTAAAAAGTATACAGTGAAAATTCTCTACAAGGACAAAGGTGCCACAGTGGACCCAAATGACTACAGAAAATGCACGCTTCTAAAATTTTTGATCACCTTTGTGTGTAAAATGCTGACCGAAATCGTGGGCAGTAAACTTCCAGAAGCAGTCGGTTTTAGGAGCGGTTGATCGGTCAACGATTACATACAGTGCCTCCAGGATGACATCGAAGCAGCGCTAGCTGTGGAGAGAGGGGAACTTCATGCCGTTTTCATAGATTATACAAAGGCTTGGATCACCATCAGTAGAACAATACTAAGAAACAAATTGGAGGGAATGATCGGACTTCACAATTACTTGCTACCTCTTAACAAAAACACGATGAAGAGTAACTACATACAATTGACGAAGGCATCGCAACATCCCAGCCGTTAGAACAAAAAAGAAGTGTTCTACAATTTGACCCGCTTAGTCCACTTCCCTTCATAGTTGCTACAGCGAACATTAAGACAAAACAAAGGACGACACAAGGCTACTGGGTACGTGGACGATATGGCACTGACGTCAAACTCGCACGAGCAGCTCCAGGCAGTTTTCGACTACTTGACAAAATGGGCACAACGCAACGAAATGAAATTTAATGAAGACAAAACTGTCTGCGTGACTTTCTGAAAGGAGGGAAGCAAGCAATTTTCTACATAGGGAAGAATAAACTCAAACGAGTTACTCATTACACATATTTTGTAGAGACTTTCCAGACTCAACGTAATTATTTCACCTTACACCTAACAAACAGAGTGAACGCTGCAATGATAAATATTATTTACACTAGATACCTACGCAGATTATCCATCTCAACGGCCATAAACTTTTTTATTTTAAGGTTAGACCAGTACCGGCATACGGCCTGGAAAATATGTGGTCATGTCTTCAAACGAAACAGATGGAACATTTAGAGGAAATTAAAGCAACGTATCTGTAATTAGCACCCTGTTTATCTAAATTTACTCCACCTCGTATCACGTATGAGTTAGCTAGAGAGCCTTTCTTCATTGCGGATCTACCTCTACACTTCCTACTACCTGCAACGGCAGCATTCGTAGATACGGTAGCTTGTCTAAACGTAAAGAAACCTGCTATATGGGAATTGCACGGACATTCATAATGAAATTAGTGCTGTGTATGGGTAGCGGGCCATTTCCGGGCAAGGTATCGTAAAGTGGTGTCAGCAATTCGAAGCCGGACGCACGGATATCACGGACAACCATCGCGAAGGCAGGCCCACAACGTCCAGAACCCGGGGAAAAGTCAACAGTGTGAATGCGATCATTAGACAGAACCGGCGCATTAAACTGAGAGAAATCGCGACGCAGCTGAACATGTCGTATGGCAGTGTGTTTGCCATTGTTCACGAAGACCTTGGATATCGTAAGCTGTGTCAAAGATGGGTCCCACGTCTTCTCACCGATGAGCAAGAGGGACAACATTTCCAAACCTCCCTGGCATATTTGCAACGCTATGCCGCAGATGGCAACGGGTTTCTGCTGCGAATCGTCACAGGCGACGAAACGTGGTTCCATCACTTCACTCTCGAACCGAAGCGAACATCAATGGAATGGGTGCACCCCTCATCACCAGAACGAAAGGAGGCTAAGATACAACCTTCAGCCGGTAAGGTTATGGCGACAGTGTTCTTTGACATGGAGGGTTTGCTGCACGTGGAATTCATGCCGAAAGGTACGGCGATCAATGCGGCGTCGTATTGTCAAACGTTGCACCGGTTGCGTAAAGCGATTAAAGAGAAGCGCAGGGGGAAATTGAGCGCCGGTGTGATTTTGTTGCACTATAACGCAACACCTCTCAAGGCCCGCCAAACGAGAGAACTGCTGCAGCGTTTCAAATGGGAGGTCTGGCAACATCAACCCTACAGTCCCGACCTAGCGCCATGTGACTTTCGTCTGTTCGGTAAGCTCAAAACGGAGCTCGGTGGTCGACGTTTCTATACCGATGAGGAGGTGAAGGCGGCTGTCTCCGAATGGTTGCAGAATGCTGGAGGAAATTTCTATACATCCGGCATCGACAAGTTGGTTGTGCGTTCGCAGAAATGTTTGGAGTCTCTTGGAAACTGTGTGGAAAAGTGACGTTACAGTGTATGCCGTTATAGTCGTGTTGCTATTGTATAGGTGGTGTAATAAATGGCCATAACTGGGAAGTGTAACTTATTTTCTGATCTGCCCTCGTATTTGACAAGGTAATCGGCTACCTTGGAAACTATATGGAAAGGAATGAGATTGTAGCGGGTGATATCAATTTACCAAATGTCAATTGAGAAGGTAATGCGAAAGACAGGAAGCATTACCAACAAATGACAAATTTAAAAGTAACTATGGTCGGTGAAAAACTGTAAATACAAATGTAAACACACTGTAGAATGGAAATAAAAATCAGGAACCCAATCATCAAAAATTACCAGTGTTTCGCCCAGAGTGCGGCATGGGCTCATCAGTTGGATACCGCACCTTTTCCAAGACACTGGCCGGCTAGCATGCCGGTAGCGACACCACTGCAAGCCATACATGTGATAAGCAAAATGCAGTGCCGACGTACTAGGGGAGAATTGCATCTCCACTTGCTATATGTAGCGATACCACTGCAAGCCATACATGTGATAAGCACAATGCAGTGCCGACGTACTAGGGGGGATTGCACCTTCACTTGCTATATTGCCCTCCTGGGATAGCATGACCCAAATATGGCTTCCTGTTGAGATAGCTAAAAATAAAATTCAGGAAACTCAATCGTCAAAAATTACCAGTGTTTCGTCCAGAGTGCGGCATGGGCTCATCAGGCGGATACCGCACCATTTCCAAGACACTTTCCGGCTAGCACGCCGGTAGCGACACCACTGCAAGCCATACATGTGATAAGCACAATGCAGTGCCGACGTACTAGGGGAGACTTGCATCTCCACTTCCTATATTGCCCTCCCGGGCAAGCATGACCAAAATATGGCTTCCGACTGAGATAGCTAAAAATGTGCGGTATCCAACTGACGAGCCCATGCCGCACTCTGGGCAAAACACTTGTAATTTTTGACGATTGAGTTTCCTGAATTTTATTTTTGCTATCTCAATCGGAAGCCATATTTGGTCACACTGTACGATGGTTTCAAAGCAATTGTTGAGGAATGTGAAAACAAGTTTGTGCCTTTAAAGGTGGTAAGAAATGGTAAAGACCCACTATATTATAACAGAGAAGTAAAGAGACTAAGAAGGAGGTGCAGATTGGAAAGAAATAGAGCTAGACATGGCTGTGGAAGTAAGGAGAAATCGAAGGAACGTACTAGGATATTAAATCTGGCAAAGTAGTCAGCTAAGAATGACATGATGGCAAGCATAATTGGCAGTCAATCAAATTTTAGTGAAAGTAGAAAGGTATGTATAGGTACTTTAAGGCGGAAACTGGTTTCAAGAAGGACATTCCAGGAATTGTTGATAAACAAGGGGATTGTTTAAGCGAGGTTTTTCAAAAGGCAGAAATATTCAGTCGACAGTATGTAAAGTTTGTTGGTTACAAGTATAATGTCCAGATAGAGGTGGTTACTAATAATAAAGAAGTATTAAAATTTACCCACGATAACAACGACATTTACAATAAGATACAAAATTTGGAAACTAGAAAAGCAGCTGGAATCGATAAGGTTTCGGGGGATATACTAAAGACAATTGGTTGGTATATAGTACCATACCTGAAGTACTTATTTGATTATTGTTTGCATAAAGGAGCTATACCAAGTGAATGGAAATTTGCTGTAGTAGTCTCTGTATATAAAGAAAGGGTTAATATAAAGCTGAAAATTACAGGCCAGTCAGTTTGACATGCATGCCGGTAGCATGTAAGCTTTGGGGTAGCATTCTTTCATGTTACATTAAACATGCATGTGAAATTAATAACTGGTTCGATAGAAGGCAGTTTGGGTTTAGGAAAGGTTATTCCACTGAAGCTGAACTTGTAGTATTCCAGCAAGATAGAGCAGATATCTTCGATTCAGGAGGTCAAATGGGCTGTATGGCGATTTACGTATCTAAGGCATTTGATAGGGTAGATCATGGGAGACTACTGGCAAAAATGAGTGCAATTGGACTAGACAAAACAGTGACTGAATGGGTGTCTATATTTGTAGAAAATATACCTCAGAGAATCAGAGTTGACGAATCTTTATCTGACCTTATTCCTCATGGCAGTATTATTGGACCTTTGTATTTTCTTATATACATAAATGATATGAGTAAAGATGTGGAATCAGGGATAAGGATTTTTCCGGATGATATTATTATGTGTAAATAAATAAGAAAGTTACAGGATTGGGACTAACTGTGAAATGACCTCGATAATGTAAAGTGGACGGTAGGCAATTGTATGATGATAAACGGGGTTAAAAGTCAGGTTGTGAATTTCACAAATAGGAAAAATCCTCTCAAATTTAATTACTGCGTTGATGGGTAGAATGTTCTTTCAGGGGTTCATTGTAAGTACCTAGGTGTTAATATAAGGAAAGATCTTCATTGAGGTAATCGCATAAATGTGGTTGTAAATAAAGGGAACAGATCTCTGCATATGTTTATGAGGGTATTTAGTGTTTGTGGTAAGGATGTAAAGGTGAGGGCATTTAAGTCTCTGTTAAGACCCCAACTGAGTTAAGGTTCCAGTGTATGGCTTGCTCACCAGGATTCCTTGATTCAAGAATTGGAAAAATTTAAGAAAAGCAGCTCGACTTGTTCCTTGTGATTTCCGATAAAAGAGTAGCGTTACAAATTTGTTGCAAAGTGTGGGCCGGGAATACTCGGTAGGAAGAGACGAGCTGCTCGTATAAGTGGTATGTTCCGAACTCTCAGTGGAGAGATTGCATAGAATGACAACAGTAGACGAAGAAGTTTGAGCGGTGTCTTACGAAGTAGGGAAACTCCCAATATGTAGATAAAGTTGGAACTCAAGAGGACAAATGGAGGCAAATATTTGTTTATAGGAAGGGGAGTTACGGATTGGAATAATTTTCCAACGGGGATATTCAACAAAATTACAATTTCTTTGCCATCATTTAAGAAAAGGCTAGGGAAACTATAGATAGGGAATCTGCCACCTGAGCGACTACCCTAACTGCTGAACAGTAGTGAATGTTTGCTTGCTTGCTTGATTGATTGATCGAGGATGATACGACCTGCGGCACATAGTGATTAGGTTTCTCGTGCATGGTTTTCATTTCAAGCTGTGTGGAGAGAAATAATATTATGAGCCGGTCGAAGGCTGGGTGAAAGATACCACGCACTGACTTGCAAAATGTGAACTGAATCCCTTAAATTTTTTGTGCAATATAGTGATTTATACCCTCACTTTGCACATTGTGCGCATTTACAATTTCACTCGGTATCCTCCTCTTTATTTCCTATATGGTGTGCATACCTACATTGTATGAAATTCTTCACACCGTTCCTCGTTCTCAATCTTGTTTCCATTATCCTGTCACTGATATAGTCTACCATATGCCCATACCCATTCTGCTATTTTAAAATTATCATGCTCACTCCCCCCTCGCCCACTACTCCAGTGTATATCCTTTCATCATTCTCTGGTTCCTCCATAAAATTCACCACTTCTTTTGCCTTTCCTGTCAGGGCCATAAGGTTGATTTTATACACCTACATGCCTTATAAAATCAACTCCGTCAAATTTTACTAACAGCCACCTATATAAATGTTCAGTCCTCTTTTAAAAATGTTTTAAATAGTTTGTCTCCATTGCACTGTTAATTTATTCAAGCCCGCACTGAAGCATTATTAATTACCGAGCTCGATAGCTGCAGTCGCTTAAATGCGGCCAGTATCCAGTATTCGGGAGGTAGTAGGTTCGAACCCCACTGTCGGCAGCCCTGAAAATGGTTTTCCGTGGTTTACCATTTTCACACCAGGCAAATGCTGGGGCTGTACCTTAATTAAGGCCACGGCCGCTTCCTTCCCACTCCTAGCCCTTTCCTGTCCTATCGTCGCCATAAGACCTATCTGTGTCGGTGCGACGTAAAGCAACTAGCAAAAAAGCATTATTATTATTATTATTATTATTATTATTATTATTATTATTATTATTAAGAAATTAAACATTGCTGTGATTAAAATGTACTTTTTCATATTATTTGTTCACTCCGACTTGTCTGCGGTAATCAGTGTAGTTTGATCGTTTAGAACTTCGTAATAATTTATGCGAGCAATTGCTTTTGAATTCTGTTTTCACATGCAGTACCTTAGTTATTGCTCTATGCATCTCTTTGTAACAGTGAATGTTTATTCATTTCGTTAAGTGTGTAATTGGAATTCATTTATATTTTCAATTCATGTGTCCGTCATCCATTTTATTGCCTTAAAATGGCGGTCACAAATTCAGTGCCATATGATCCTTATGTCATACCTGCCATCTGTGTGCGAGATTGTCAATTATCATGTGTCCATCTTAATTCAGTGTATAATAGTAGGAGTGGCGAAAGATGATACGGTATAATATTTCGGTTCATACATGTTGGTGTTGTTACTTTCGTGCTAATGTCAGTAGATTTTTCCATTTTATGTTTTAATGTTGTGTTGTGATTAGGTTTATGGGTGACTCCTGTTCCATAGAAAAGGCAGGCAGGGGCGTTCATGGACAACTGTCAGCGACCAACTTGCGAAGTTGGATTTGAATCAAGTTACGAAGAATACTTCTTCATTGACGTATGAAAAGAAAATCCAACGTTAGTAACTTCATTAGTTAGAATTTTAGCATTGGAATGTCTCGGCTGTCATTTGCTATTTATTATGAAATCCTTCGCACCCCCCAACTCTTTCAATGTTTTTCACTCTTTGAAATTGTTGTGTGCTTGAGAGACTGGAACCTTTTTATGTTACATTTAACGAAGTCGACACTGGAAAGTATGGCTTTTATTCTTAACAAATTTCTTTGAATGATGATGTTTTTTCTTTAACCAAGCTTTGTGTAGAACGTGTGAGAATATTTCATATTTTGTACCTCTCTTCGGAGAAAAGGTCTTCTCTCTCTTGATGACTTTGTTTTAATAATGGTTCGTGTTTTAGGGGCATGCACATCGATGTCATCGGCTTCAGATTGTTTTTATTTTGGATGTTATTTATGGTGCAAATCAGATAACTGACGTCAAAAATTGCAATGCATCGGGTGTAGCCTCATTGTAGGCCTATTACCACAGTCTATTTTACTAATGTATTTTATCTCCCGTTTTTCAAACTGCCATTCTTCGTTGTTTGAAATCAGTTTTAGGAGTCTTCAGTCCACATGTACTACTTGAACAGGAGAAGCGTATTGTTTCCTTCGGATGATAGCTGTTAATTTGTGCCTAACTTCCAAGTCGCATGCCTGTCTTAAAAGTATCTTGGCCTACCTTTTCTGTTGATATTCTGTCAGATTTTTAAATTGTTTCCCCATTTTGCTAGGCCCAAAATCAGAAAACTGCTGTGTTGTATGCTTGTTTGACCATTTTAATTGGCTAGTTGCAATTACTCATGTGTCTCTTCATGTTCTTGCAGTGCATATTTAGTGTACAGTATAGCAGAAGGTTCTACCAGATTGCAAGTTCTAAATAGTACGTTTAACATAAACAGTGGTACAGCCTAGTTTCACAATAGTATACTGCGTACAACTCTGGAATGTTCAGCAGAATTGAGTATAATACTTGTGTTCGATTCAACTCCAGTCACTTGGATTTTACATTTCTGTTAAATTTGAGGATAACTGCAAAATCCTTCAGTCTTTGATAATGCTTTATTACTGTATTCCTTATTTGCAAACACCACTCCCACAGCATTTGTTATTAACAACTAGGCCTACTAATTTACTCTGTTTTAATGGTTCAAAATGTTTTGCATGCTGAGTCAAACTGGAATAGTCTATATTTCAAGAAATATATAGAAAGATAGAAACATCAGAGGGCAAACACAGTAGTAGGAATCAATAACAAGTCATTGTGGAAAGGGGGAGAAGTAGGAAAAAGAAAACCCACAAGGATAAGAACATTCCCCACAGATTTGTACACGGCCATCCTCGAATAGAGTGGCACCCTCATCAGTCCGAGTACTCAGCCCCTGGCGAGCTGATTTCTTATTCCCAGATTCATTGTGTGTGTAGCTTCTACACTTGTTGAAGGGATATCTTGACAGATCTTCACTCTATGGGAAGTGTGGAAATCTATTTCAATTTTATGTTCGTGCGAGTTTCATTCTTTTCAGGTTAACTCGTTCACTGAGAAGTACCTGTCTAAATTCAATCATTTGGAACTACTTTAAAATAAAATGGAAACCAAAACTCAGTGTTTTTGTTGCTAATTCTGTGGGAATCCCTGAAAAGGAGAGGACATCACACACACACACACACACACACACACACACACACACATATTAATGATTATGTACAGGGAGGATGCCATTTTTTAATTTTTTAATTTTAAATGCTATTTGTTCGGGGTGTCAAACTAGAAAGATCTTTTGCCTCTACTTGCGCCATATGCAAGGAGCCTGCGTGTATTTTGTAAAAGGTGGAAGTGTAAAATGTTGAATGTGAGGAAAGAAACGTAAGGACGACACAAATACCCAGTCCCCAGGCCAGGGATATTAATAATTTACAATTAAAAACCTCTGACTCTGCCGGGAATCAAACCCGGGTCCGCCGGGTGACAGGCGGACGCGTTGCCCCCTACACGACAGGGCCGGATGGGAGGATGCCATGGTTGTTTCAATCAGAATAGAATTTTGTTAGATTTTATTTATTCCTAAATTATATTACATAAATATTTTGAAATTGGTAGATCAATTTCTTTGCCCATGTGAGCTTCTTCGTAGAAGATGGTCTGATGGTCAACATCCTTTCTTACTATTCAAGAAGTATTCTTTGCATAATTTTATACGGAAGTCTTTCATCAAGTACAAAATAAAAGTACTGTCCTTGCATGGGTGTCATATCAGAAAACTGGCCTAACGGATAGACATACAGTTCATACATTCTCTTACGGATGTGTGTAGTGTGCTCAAGTAGCCTATATGTAGGCCTCTTGCAACCAAGTAATATCATTGGCATGTCATCAAGGTGGTTGGAGTTCAAACCATGGCCAGTGCAAATGCGATTTTTAAAAAAATGAATATTAGTGTCTCTGTGTTCCATATTTCACATAAAACCAAAAGTCCTGTTAGTTGTCCAGTATATTTCATCTGGATCTTTAGCTGTCTCTACTCAATGCATTGGTTTACTTTGTTCTCTTTTACATCATCTTTAAGCTTCTCTATTCTCTCTGTAATTGTTACTATCTCATTTTTTCCTTCCAGGAGACAGTGATGGATTGGGGGTAAAAATTTGTTTTTGGTTATTAAGACACTTTCTTTATAATAAGAGTGTACTTAAAAATGAAATAGCAGCAAGGATATTCTATATGGTGCTTCTTTTAATGTAGGCCCTGTGTCAAGTTATATTCTGCATTATTGCATGTTGTTAAGGTCAAGCATTAATATCATTTGTGTTAAAATCTGTTCTTTCGTTTGTTCAGTGCTTAGTCAATTTTAATTGTTATATTTGAACTTCTGTCAGCATCTCCTAAATCTCTTAGCTTGATTTGATGTAGGCCTATGTTATTTATTTATTTATTTATTTTTCTTTCCTTTTCTTAGGTGAGGACCAACATTTCATCTTCCTGTTGTTGCAAGAAGCACATGCAGCTTCTTAGCTGCATTCCAAACTTGCACAATAGGTAGACGAAGAGTGACCATGTCCCGACCCCCTAATGATAACCTACTGACTTACAAGTTAGTGGTAGTGGGGGACGGGGGTGTGGGCAAAAGTGCCCTCACTATTCAGTTCTTCCAGAAGCTCTTTGTCACTGATTATGACCCAACTATTGAGGATAGTTATATTCAGCATACTGAGGTGGATGGCCAGTGGTGCATCTTGGATGGTAAGTTGTGCTATTAATGTCATTTTCCCATGTAATATAATTGAAAGTGCTCAAAGAGGGTATCCTTTTCCAAGGAACACTGATGAAGTGTTTTGGTCATGTGACTAAAGTGCCTGAGAGGATTACATTTTATAATGAAGAAATGTGTTATTTAATTTCTTTTCCATTAATGTATTTCCTTTACCACTTGTTGACTATTGATATATTAGCGATTACTTTAGGAAAATCTCTTCTGTAAAATTGCTTCTCCCCAAGCTCGATAGCTGCAGTCTCTTAAGTGCGGTCAGTATCTAGTGTTCAGGAGATAGTGGATTCGAACCCCACCTTCGGCAGCCCTGAAGATCGTTTTCCATGGTTTCCCATTTTCACACAAGGCAAATGCTGGGTCTGTACCTTAACTAAGGTACTAGCCCTTTCCTATCCCATCGTCGCCATAAGACCTGGAGTGTGTATCGTAGAGATAGGATAGGAATTGTGGGAGGGGGAGTATTAATTCTGGTGACCGAGCGAGTTGGCCGTGTGCGTAGAGGCGCGCGGCTGTTAGCTTGCATCCGGGAGATAGTAGGTTCGAATCCCACTATCGGCAGCCCTGAAAATGGTTTTGCGTGGTTTCCCATTTTCACACCAGGCAAATGCTGGGGCTGTACCTTAAGGTCACGGCCGCTTCCTTCCAACTCCTAGGCCTTTCCTATCCCATCGTCGCCATAAGACCTGTCTGTGTCGGCGCGACGTAAAGCCCCTAGCAAAAAAAAAAATCTGGTGAAAGACGAATTTGTAAGCTACGAAAAAGTTAAAGATGAGAAACATGAAATTCTAGGTGTAAGGCTCATTTCTAAAGATAATAGGCAACTTGATATATTTGGAGTGTACAGACCGGGAAAGGGTAGCGCTGACACGGATTCAGAATTATTTGATAAGATAATCAGCTATGTGGGAAACGACATGAAAGGAATGTGATTGTAGCGGAAGATCTGAATTTACCAGATGTAAATTGGGGAGGAAATGCGAACGACAGGAAGCATGACCAACAAATGGCAAATAAGTTAATATGGGAAGGACAGCTGATTCAGAAAGTGATGGAACCAACGAGAGGGGAAGAATATCCTGGATGTGCTGCTGGTAAAACCAGATGAGCTCTATAGAGAAATCAAAGTAATAGATGGTATTAGTGATCACGAAGCGGTTTTTGTTGTAGTTAAAAATAAATGTGATAGAAAGGAAGGTCTTAAAAGTAGAACTATTAGGGAGTACCATATGGCTGATAAAGCAGGGATGAGGCAGTTTCTAAAAAGTAACTATGACATGTGGAAAACTGTAAATAAAAATGTAAACAGACTCTGGGATGGGTTTAAAGTAATTGTTGAGGAATGTGAAAACAGGTTTGTACCTTTAAGGGTGGTAAGGAATGGTAAAGACCCACCTTATTATAATAGAGAAATAGAGACTAAGGAGGTGCAGACTGGAAAGAAACAATTAGAAATGGCTGAGGAAGTAAGGAGAAATTGAAGGAACTTACTAGAAAATTGAATCTAGCAAAGAAGATAGATAAAGCCTTTATTTTCTGTAGCGAAGTTAGGGCTCTTGGCCCTTTCTTACACTTAACCACACACATATTGTTATTATTCCATACAATGACATTGATTAACTTAAAATACCAAGAACTACAAATAACACTAATTTTTAAGACAAAAATATGAATATATACATGCAAAGAAGAATGAAAGAAAAAGTAACTACCTACATAATACAGGGTTGAAGAAGGCAGCTAAGGATAACATGATGACAAGCATAATTGGCAGTCATCCAAATTTTAGTAAAAAATGGAAGGGTATGTATATTATCTGCGCACTTTTTAGCGATAGATTTGTGTACAGGTTTTAGGAGTAAGGAGGGTGCTCTCCTGATTCCGTTAGTACTGCCAACTGATTGGAAATGAAATCTGAATTGAATCAATAATATGATCGATCGATATGAATTTTCAAAACCTTTGTTATCTTAAGCCAACAACTGTGTCACACACACATTATATAACATTATATAACATTTCTCGATGCAAATCTTATTCGTAGAGTGAATTCTATAGTTTGGCTTTGCTGTGTAATTAACAGTACTAGTACGTAAAGTGTACGCCAGATGTTGCACAGCGATGCATAAGCGATTTCATAGTTCGTGTTTCAAAGGTTGCCAGTACGAATCTCGAAGATTGCCAAGGTCGACCGCTTCAGCACTAGGGTGTAAATCTATCGCTAAAAAGTGCGCAGATAATAGGTATTTTAAGGCAGAATCAGGTTCCAAGAAGGACATTCTAGGAATAATTAATGAAAAATGGGAGTGTGTATGTGAGGATCAACAAAAGGCAGAAGTATTCAGTCAGGAGTTTGTAAAGATTGTTGGTCACAAGGATAATGTCCAGATAGAGGAGGAGACTAACGTTAAAGAAGTATTAAAATTTACATGTGATAACAATGACATTTACAGTAAGATACAAAAGTTGAAAACTGGAAAATTGGCTGGAAATAAGATTTCTGGGGATATACTAAAGACAATGGGTTGAGATATAGTACCATATCTGAAGTATTTGTTTGATTATTGTTAGGTCGAAGGAGCTATACCAGATGAATGGAGAGTTGCTATAGTAGCCCCTGTGTAAAAAGAAAAGGGTGATAGGCATAAAGCTGAAAAATACAGGCCTGTAAGTTTGACGTGCATTGTATGTAAGCTTTGAGAAGGCATTCTTTCTGATTATATTAGACATGTTTGCCAAATTAATAACTGGTTCGATAGAAGGCAGTTCGGTTTTAGGAAAGGTTATTCCATTGAAGCTCAACTCGTAGGATTCCAGCAAGATATAGCAGATATCTTGGATTCAGGAGGTCAAATGGACTGTATCGCGATTGACCTGTCTAAAGCATTTGATAGGGTGGATCGTGGGGGACTACTGGCAAAAATGACTGCAATTGGACTAGACAAAAGAGTGACTGAATGGGTTGCTATATATCTAGAAAATAGATCTCGGAGAATTAGAGTAGGCGAAGCTTTATCTGACCCTGTAATGATTAAATGGAGAATTCCTCAAGGCAGTATTATTGGACCTTATGTTTTCTTATATATATGAATGATATGAGTAAAGGAGTGGAATCAGAGGTAAGGCTTTTTACGGATGATGTTATTCTGTATAGAGTAATAAATAAGTTACAAGATTGTGAGCAACTGCAACGTGACCTCGATAATGTTGTGAGATGGACAGCAGGCAATGATATGTTGATAAACGGGGTCAAAAGTCAGGTTGTGAGTTTCACAAGTAGGAAAAGTCCTCTTGAGTTTTAATTACTGTGTTGATGGGATGAATGTTCCTTTTGGGGATCATTGTAAGTATCTAGGTGTTAATATAAGGAAAGATCTTCATTGGTGTAATTACATAAATGGGATTGTAAATAAAGGGTACAGATCTCTGCACATGGTTATGAGGGTATTTAGGGGTTGTAGTAATGATGTAAAGGAGAGGGCATATAAGTCTCTGGTAAGACCCCAACTAGAGTATGGTTCCAGTGTATGGGACCCTCACCAGGATTACCTGATTCAAGAACTGGAAAAAATCCAAAGAAAAGCAGCCCGATTTGTTCTGGGTGATTTCTGACAAAAGAGTAGTGTTACAAAAATGTTGCAATGTTTGGGCTGGGAAGAATTGGCGGAAGGACGACGAGGGAAGAATTGGCAGAAAGACAACGAGCTGCTCGATTAAGTGGTATGTTACATGTTATAAATCTCATTTTTGGTTCGTATTGAAAGTTTATAGTTCAAAAACAATAAAGGTGATCTTTAATCCACCTCTGATCTCAACGGTATGAAATTACATGTATTTATTATTAATAATAATAATAATAATAATAATAATAATATTTGATCTGTTTTGCACTGCTCATATCTTGGTCTTTCTCTTCTATTGTAATCCCTTAAGTCTTCTAAATGTGACGCAAGATCGCCTTTATTGTTTTTGAACTAAGTGTTATGTTCCGAACTGTCAGGAGAGAGATGGCGTGGAATGATATTAGTAGACGAATAAGTTCGAGTGGCGTTTATAAAAGTAGGAAAGATCACAATATGAGGATAAAGTTGGAATTCAAGAGGACTAACTGGGAAAAATATTCATTTATAGGATGGAGAGTTAGGGATTGGAATTACTTAGCAAGGGAGATGTTCAATAAATTTCCAGTTTCTTTAAAATCATTTAGGAAAAGGCTAGGAAAACAACAGATAGGGAATCTGCCACCTGGTGACGGCCCTAAATGCAGATCTTGATTGATTGATTGATTGATTGATTGACCTATCTGTGTTGGTGCAATGTAAAGCCAATAGAAAAAAAAAAGTTTCTGGAGAGATTAGGCCTATAACTGCAGATGTGTCCCTTACTAAAGGAAGATTATGTTTAAATTCTTTGGAAATATTTTTAGACCATGTTTATATCAGTCATACAAACATCAAGTGCTGGTGGCATGAACTTTTAAAATATTTTTGAATATATTCTGCACCTCATTATGTTCTCAATTGGAATAGTGTGCTTGTGTAGTGTATAATGCTGCCTCTTGGTGCTAAAATGTACTTATACTGATAGAGGTTGTGACTTTGTAGTGATTGTTTCCCTAAATTTACTGTACAATTTACACCCTTAACAGATGTTGTATTTGTAGTCCACCTTTGCTAAATATTGCATATGATGGTCAAAATGAGTCCAACAATTATTTCATACCATTATAAATAAATCAGAGATGAGAGTAATTTGTTTAATTTTTAATTTGGTTTATTATTTCTAACAATAACGTATTAATGACTTGGGGCACTGGTATCGACTTACATACACTCCCTCCCCTCCCCATCACACAACAGGCCTGGTGGGCCTTGGCCTGCCAAGTGACTCGTGTTCAGACTGAAGGCATGCAGATTACAATGTGCTGCATGGCCATTGCGACGAATCCCCTTGGTAGTTATTCTTGGCTTTCTTGACTGGGACCGCATCTCACAGTTAGATAGTGCCTCAGTTGTAAACACGTAGCCTGAATGGACTTTGAATTGACTTGCATTAAAATCATTAACCTAAGTGAGGTCAGTATCCAGTATTTGGGAGATAGTAGGTTCGAACTGCACTGTCGGCAGCCCTGAAGATGGTGTTCCGTGGTTTCCCATTTTCACACCAGGCAAATGTTGGGGCTGTACCTTAATAAAGGCCACTGCTGCTTCCTCCCCACTCCTAGACATTTCCTGTCCCATAGACGCCATAAGACCTGTCTGTGTCGGTCCGACGTAAAGCAACTAGCAAAAAAAATAAATCATTAACCCGCGGTCGTTCATACTGTCTGGCATCACACTGTTGGTCGTGCATATAGATTTTATCTAATATGGCCTTTTACTTAAATAATGTTCTAATTCTCTAGGTTTTTTCTCCCCCATACTTAAAATGCTTTAAGGGTATTATTATTTATAACTTGTGCCATCTTCAACATGCCTTCATTATAAATAATATACATGTTTGAGAAAATATTACTAAAATTGCTATGGAAGTACAATATTTTAAGTTATTCATAAAATGACTTGTCCTGTTAATGAAATAAACTCCCCAGAGTATTGTAGAAAATATTTTTCAAAATCACAACCAGATTGGTCTTTCTCTTTGATAGTATTCTTGAATTAGTTTCATCAAATCTTATTGCCTACATAAGAATGTTTAATATTCTCTCGGACATCAGTGCAGCAAAAATTCCGGTGCTGTTCCATCGGTATTCCACATTTCATTGGTGTTCAAGTGTTGATACTTTTCACACTCAGCATGTACAGTACTCAGAGAAAAATGACATTTCCTCAGTATCGATGAGTACAGTCCCTGAAGCCATGAGCATACGAAGTAGTCTTATCAGTATTTGTTATTGTAAGCCTGCACAGTTTTATGTAGTATAGCATTAGGAAAAATATTCCAGCAATTGTTGATGTTCATACAATTCTTGGTTTGTTCTTTCACACAGAGTAGTTTTGTTGTTGCATTTTGCTGACAAATTTCAGCAGGTATTGGCTTAAGGACTAATTACTTCGTAATTTTGCTTTACCTACATACTCTGTTAGTCTATGCCCTAGTGAAACAAGGGTGCACACCAGAACTCGAAAAATCCTGGACGCTAGGATGCCATGGCAACTGGAAATGAGTTTGGCCTATAGATTTTTCTGACATTGGTATTCCCCATTTTTACTGACCAGTACAACTAATTTTTACATGGGTGGATGAATTAAAAGACAAATTCTAATAAATTTGTTACTGGATCAAGTTCAAAGTTCAAGATTTACCTGGAATGTCAAATATACTTACATTCGTTGAGTTATGAGTGTGCACTTACAAGCATAGAACAGTAATACCAGTTCTTCTCTTAAATCTGACAAAGAAGCTTTGGCACACGATGAGCAAAACACCTAGAGGAAATGTTTCTAAAATGTGAGCATAACATTGAAATGTGCACTAGGGTATTTGATACTTTTACCTGGCCTGAAGGGAAGGAAAGAATTGGAGAATTTTGGAGAAAAGATCAAAACATTGGCACAGCATTTGTAGGGCTAAGTTGTGGGTTCTATCGTGGACCTTGGGAAAGTATAGCAGAGAACTCTGAGTTGTGTTTAAAAAAATTGTCAAATTTCCAATTTTAGGCAAGTTGCTTTGTATTGTCAGTGCTGGCATAAGTTCAGTTACATTTTCAGTGGAGACCTCTAGGCGCGATTGCACTGTCGTTTCTTTCTCGCAGTCGACATGTTTGGTGCACAAGGCTGCCAACTCTTGAATTATCATTCGGACGACTGACAAAGCCATTAGTCTGGTTAGGTCCAGTTAGTGACTAACATTGGACTGTGATCAACAGGGCTCTGGGGGTGTAAGCCCCTAGGTTAGGGCTGCGGTTTGACCTCTAGCATTCTATAGGGCTGGATCGGTTAGGTCCAGCTGGTGACAAAACGACTAGTTGTGTTTTTAATGTGCACGGGTTGGTATTGTAAGGCATTTGCTTGATTTCTGAGAATTACATCATATCTGATTGTGTCTCAGCCAATGGAAATGCTACTGCGTGCTTCACCAATGAACAATGTCGGGTGCTAAATTCCATTAGTTTTTGAAAGTAAATGTACTTCTGGGGGCCAGTGGGTCTGCCCGTGGCTATCGCAGTGAACACATCTTTCCTCTACAATGTATTCCACATGAGATTTGTACTATTTCAAATCCATTATAATGTTATAAAACTTGTGGCACAGATATGGAATTTCTACCTCAGTGTTACCTGCTTGGAGTGTTCCTTGTTAGTGTTTAGTTCATGAACCATTAAAAAAAAGCCTGACAGCGTTAATAATTGAATATTTATTAACATGAATGGCCCGTTAGAGAATTTTGGGGGTTTCAAACCCTACTGTTGGAGCCCTGAAGATGGTTTTCAATGGTTTCCCATTATGACACCAGGAAAATGCTGGGGCTGTATTTAATTAAGGCAACGGTCACTTCCTTCACACTCTTAGTCCTTTCCTATCCCATCGTCATACCCTGTGGGTGGGGGATGCAGATGAAGAATATACCCACGGTGTCCCCTACCTGTTGTAAGAGGCGAATAAATGGGGCAACCAAGGGATGATACTTTTCATAGTGTCCACATTCTGGAAAGTCAGCAGGAAAAATTTGGTCAGGGAAAGTCAAGGAAGTAGACAAAAAAATCTGAAAAATCAGGTAAATCTTCCCCAATGATGGATTTGAGGGGATACTTTTATGCTCTAGTCTGCTGTAACCCAGTCTGTTGAATTTCTTTTCAGGTATTTTTTCTGAAGAAGTGCACAACAATTTTACAATTTTTGTTGCGCCCTAGTCATTTCTTTCAACCATTTTTGTTGTTCTTTTTTTATTTCAGTTCTAGGATGCTTGAAACTCATGACAATGGCTAACAAGCATTGTAAATTTAATAAACCTTGGCTAGACGGTAAAGTGTTTCCCGAACTGAGTGGCTGATTGGACATATTGGTAAATGATGCAATTTCAGCATATTGTAAAGTGTGTTGTAAATTGTTCAATCTTAGTAATATGGGTAAACAAGCATTCGCTTCTTATGTTAAATGACCTGAATGAATGAAAATCCACAGCCTGTTTCCAGTCATTTGATCGGGTCAGGAATGGAATTAATGAAGCCCCCTTGTAGCGGCGAGGATGGGAATTGTGCCGGCTGCCAAAGCCTGTCGCACTCCTCTGGTGCTGTGATTAATGAAATGAAATATTGGAGAGTGTTGCTGGAATGAAAGATGACAGGGAAAACTGGAGTACCTGGAGAAAAACCTGTCCTGCCTCTGCTTTGTCCAGCACAAATCTCACATGGAGTGACCAGGATTTGAACCCCGGAACCCAGTGGTGAGAGGTCGGCGCGCTGCCGCCTGAGCCACGGAGGCTCGTGCTTAAGGACCTACTCGTAAAATACATGAAAGCTAGGTCTTCCCAGCCATCAGTTTCTTTCTTTGCAAAGAATACCTCAACTCCATCTCCATTTGAAGATACTACATCCACAGCTACAAAGGAATTAGCAGTGCCAGGAACAAGTCAAAGGATTTTAAGAAATTTCAGTGTGATTAAAGATGTTACATTGGCGGAAGCCATATGGGCTGTCCAGGTTGTCACTGGAAAGGTGTCTCAACTCTTGCGATGAAACCTCTACAGCATTCAAAACAATGTTCCCAGACAGTAAAATTGCTCGAAACTTTATTATGAGCAAGACTAATGGATTAGCCCCATATTTTAAAGAAAGATTGCAAAATAACTTAAAACATTGTTCTGATTACGTTATTTTTTATTTATCATTAGACAGATTTTCCCAAGGAGAACAAATGGACTAGTGTGTAAGGTTTTGGGATGTCAGTGTTCAAAAAGTTGCAGCAAGATATTGGAATAGTGTATTTTTAGGCAGAACAACTGAGGATCACTTATTAGATGGGTTTATACATGGACTCTCCTTACCTTTAGGAAATATTTTGCAAGTCTCAATGGATGGGCTGAATGTTAACCCAAGTTTTATTAAAAAACTTGAAAATCATTTGCAAGTGGTAATCCCTGAGGGGAAGTCTCTTCTTGATGTAGGCATATTTAGTTTGCATACAGTGAATAGAGCCATGAAAACTGGGATTGATTGACTGGGACTTTTTCCATTTTTTTTTTTCAGGTCTCTATACAATCTTTTTAAAGATAGCCCTGCTCGATGTGCTAAATATACAGACATAACAAGCACCACATTTCCTTACAAGTTCACTGCAATAAGGTGGTTGGAAAATGGTTGCTGTGTTGATCAAGCTCTTAAAATAAATGATCACGTTGACAAATTTGTGAAAGAGTACACCAAACAAAACAACAAAATCCTTCAATACCTTAGAGACGCTGTGAAGAATCCACTTCTTAAGGCAAAATTAAGTGCTTTTAGAAGTATTTTGTTAGATGTTGAACCTTTCCTCAGAGGATTTCAAAATCAGAAACCTATGGTGTCTTACCATTTTACGTTGCTTGAAGAACTTATGAAAAACATAATGATGAGATGTGTTGAGTCTGAAAAAAATAGCTGAAGCAAGTACTTCCCAAATGTTAATAAATTTTGACTTACAAGATAGTGCCAATCTGCTTTCAGTAGAAAAGGTGGACTGCCAAGAGCTTACCCAAACAAGTTAAATGTTCTGAAAAAGTAAAAGTTACTTTTCAAGAATGAGGTCAAAATTATCTTGACCACCATGTTAGAAAAACTCAGAGAGAAAAGTCCTCTATAAACACATTTAGCAATGGGTCTCACTGCCCAAGACCCTAAAATGATATTGCTCAAATCCAGTTTGGCAACTAAAAGGATTGATATCGTTCTTGAAAACTGCGCAGACATACAAGAATATGTGATAAGCAGGGCCCGGGTTTTGTTGACCTAAAAATGCTAAAAAATGACCTTAAAATTATCAATGTCCTAAAAACGAACAAAAAATGACCTAACAATCCCAAGTATTTATTGCTTGAAACTAAATTATATACGTTTCTAGATATGAACAATATTGATAACTGATATTTTCTCTAACTTTTACATAGCAATATGTCATTTCTTTGTTTTGGAATCTCGGTTTTCCTTAGAAACAAAATGTACCGGTACGAAGATCTTCCGACACCAGGTACTCCATAAAGAGAAATGATCTGAAAAGGAAAACAACATTCCTATAAAGATAATCGTAATCGCCGTCGGTTGCAGATTTAACTGTAAAGCTATATATAATGCCATATTATCTAGGTTTTAATATTTACCTCAGACCGTGTTGCAGTAGATAACTGTGACCATCCGTAGATTCTCGAAGGTAAAAGAACGTCGATTGTCAGCCAAAACGTTCTTGTACATCGAAAAGCTCCTTACGACGTCCACAGATGCGAGGGGTGCATACTTGAAGTGCGCTAAATCACTTAGTGACAGCTCTTCAATATCCACTACACTGAAATCTTCCCCAGTGAGTACCCGGACGACTGAGCACAAAACCTTGTATCCTGTGTTTTTGTCAAGAACAGATTTAGTTTCCGAAATACCGACTTGCCAACTTTACCACGCACATTTTCCAAAGTTTCCTGCGTTGCTCTCACCAAAGCTGTCACATGTTCGATTGTCACACCTCTCTCCTGAAGTCGTGTAATATCTGACGGCAGGGAGCTAAAATTTGCCTTAATGTATGCCAACTCACCCTGCACATCGTCAGCTGAAAATATAGCGTCTTGGGCTTCTAGAGAGTTTATCACTTGCTTCACTGCTAAAAAGTTGTCGCTGTAGTACTCGCACGCATTGATCCACGTACCCCAACGTGTGACTACAGGTCGCGGAGGTAGTGTGATATCAGGAGCTAGTGACTTAGTTTCCTGCGCGATGGGGCCTTGATAAATACCTTTTTTACCTGCGACACAAGTCTATCTATGTCAGGAAAATTCTTCCTCATGTCTTCTGCCATTCTGTGGAAAGCATGAGCTAGACAAGTTACATGCACCATTCTTGAATAAAAAAACTTTGATAGCTTTTCCAGCTTTAACTATGTAAGGCGCGGCATCGGTCACGAAAAGTAAAACGTCATCGTACCTCACACCGTCAGGCCACAGCAGAACCATGGCCCTGTCAAACATTCGACATATTGTAGAATGATTGACTGATTCCAAGACTTCAGAAGTTAGCAAAAATATTTCTCCGGGATTATCTATTTTCAGGGTTCCTTTAGTTACGTAACGACCTTCAACATCAGTAGTTTCATCTACTGAGACAAAAATCTTCTTTCCGCTTGTTCTTTCCCGTATTCTTTGAAGTGTTTTTTCATAGCAGAGCGGTATGTAATTTTTCCTTAGCGTAGATTCGTCCGGAATGGAATGACCTGTATACTGTGTTAGGAACTGCCTTAATTTAGGAATAGTTAGTTTATGAAAAGGAATATTTGCTGAAACAAAAACTTCACACAGTTCATTAAAAAAGGCTGAGGTTGTATCTATGCTTGATGATGCGTTTTGCATGAGTAACTGTTAAGTACTTTTCTTTCTGTTGATATTCTGAATACCGCGCACATGTTTGTCGCGACTGACGTGCTGTTGAACAGTGAATCTTTTTGCTGCTGCCACTTTCACTTCACACACTTTACAGAATAGTATTTCACCATCTGTAGAAAAGGTATCTTCCCTGAATTCAGAGACAATTTGTCTCAAATGACCTCTGGATGGTTTTACCTTTGGCATTTTAATATGCACTCGAAATGGTTACACACAACTGACATCTACAAACTGTACAACTAAAACTGACCTGAAGGAACAAGGAAATAGAGTACACCGGCAGAAATACCTTACTGCTGACATCACACTGTCAACACACTTCGCTGGTGAACTGATAAAGGCTTACCCCTCGTCTGAAGGTCACCCAAGAATAGCTTAGCTCTCGCCTCCTGTTAAGACACAAAGGTGAGGGATGTACAAATCTACGTACTCAGCTCACAACTGAGTGCAGAAACTTTCGAAGATGAACCTTCACGTAAACCTTCAAGTACATCAAGATATAGGAACTGGTTGGTTGATGACTTAAAACGCGGATTCTTATTTTAAAATAACCAATAAGAAAAATAAAATAATTAAAATTAACAAATAATGACGCAAAAAGCTAAAAAATGACCTAAAAATCAAATACTTCAAAAAATGACGAAAAAATGACTTAATAAATACGCATTTCTGTAATCTGGGGGCCATGAACAGGATTTGTATATAACTTAGCAACTTCTGTGAGGCACCAATTAAAAGATGACATGTCATTGAAATCCAGGCCCTGATGATAAGTGCTGAAATTGCCAAAGGACATTTCTATCTGCTAACCGAGGAAGTTGAGTATTGTTTCGTTGATGGGTGGAAAAACTGGTTGTTGTAGGATAATAAAGGCACAGAATTTTCATTATTGCATTCAGATTGTCACTATGTTTGCTTGTTCGGGTTTTATGAGTGTTAGAACTTGGTGTATGTTTTATGAAGTGTTGCTGATTAGCTACTGAAAATGGCAGCAAGGCATGATGCTGATGTGTTCGCAAACGATGACGAGTTAGTGGAGTATTTTAACACTTCACTATTTAATGGGAGTGATACTGAGAATGACTAGGACAGTGACAGTAGTGAGGTTATGGTGGGAAACGCGCAAGTAAGTGCTGCGAATATATCTGAGAGCTTGAAAGATTCTGAACTTAGTGATGAAGCAAATGATGGTCCTGAGAATGAGGATAACGATGATGATGGTGTTGGTGATAGCAATAATGCTCCCCAAAGATCTGTGTTTCGGGAGTTTTGCGTAGGAAGTGATACTCGTTATCACCCTGCACCTGTCTACTTGGAAAATCCAGGTCCATGTTTACCTCAATACTGTATTCAAATGGTTTTACACAAGCGTTTCGAGAAATGCCTTCATGTTCGAACCCTGATCAGTCATGAAAGTAACCTTCCGTAGGTTTGACAACTGAAGGCCGAACAAGCCACTCTGTTGTATAATTTGCCAGAAATTAAATTCATATTTCAAGTTCCATATTTATAACTTCCACCTATTCACTAGTACACATTATAATCGTAAACATTATTTAATTAACATGATTTTATATGCCTCAAGTGAGCCATCATCAGCACTGGAAAGACATGAAAATGAGTGAAACTTGTTGGCGAAAATATCTTATAACAATATGATTTTAGGTACACGTGTGAGATAACTTAATATAAAATATAAAACATGTAAGTTATTATGCATACTACAGGTAGAATATGGTGAAATAACATTAAAATCTTGAAAAAATTATTAGTTCCATCTACTGTAATCTTTGTTTCAAAACTGTAATCTTGATGTATAATTTACATTAATGTCTAGTTTACACAATGCCAGTTGAGACAATTGTCAGAAGACAGTTGACTGGCTTACGATTATTGGCTACATGTGAACACTTCGGCCCAGTTGTCTAGGTAGTTGCCTTCACATTTTCCCAGACAATCAATTTGTCTCCAGGAGTAGACTGAGGACAACCAACTGGGCCCTGCTGCAACCCCCACCACCCGGAGCTCAGTATTGTTAGGACAGTTGGCGCCATGTGAACGTGACAGGCCAGTAGCTGTATATTTATTTTGTGCCAGTTCACTTGTGTCAACCGAGAAGTGCAGCCACCTGCGTGGTCTTGATCATTTAAATACTTTAATTTTTAAATTATTTGTAAGCTGTTTGTGTAATTATGGCTCCAAAGTAAGTGATACTAACTTAAAATTTGCTGAGCTGTATAGGGAACGATGATGTTTGTGGGACCGGGATGAAGACAAAAATGCTCGTCAGTCGGGACTTTCTGAGGTTACCGATAAAATTAACATTCAAGGATTCAGTATGATTGAGATCAAAACTTTGCATGACTCGGCAATAAATTTCCGGCACATATAATTATAGAATAAATTTAATTTCTCACGTGATACTGCAGACTTTACTCGCCATTTCTTGTCATCTACTGGCGTGGCAATAGCTTCCTTGTGTGAAGGGGTTCTCGTTCAACTGGACTAGCCAACGATTGTCCTGCAATAATTAGAGGACAACTGTCTCCAACAATTGTCTTCAACTGTCATGGTGTAAACTAGGCATCCTATCGGACGAGTTGGCCGTGCGGTTAGGGGCGCGTGGCTGTGAGCTTGCATCCGGGAGATAGTGGGTTCGAACCTCACTGTCGGCAGCCCTGAAGATGGTTTTCCGTGGTTTCCCATTTTCACATGAGGCAGATGCCAGGGCTGTACCTTAATTAAGGCCACAGCCACTTCTCACTCATAGCCCTTTCCTATCCCATCGTCGCCATAAGACCTATCTGTGTCAGTGCGACGTAAAGCAACTACAAAAAAAAAAATTTTAAAAACTAGTCATAACTTGTATATAGTCAATACAGGATTGAAAAGGGATCTGGAAGTTATTCTTAATAGTGGTAGAAAATGTCTGGGAGGTAGTACATCGGAAATGTTAACTTTCCTTAATTCATTACCCACGTTAATTAGTTCTTGTGCCACCTTACGAAAACCATGGTCCGACATGACAGTGAATGGCTGCAGATCTAATAGACACATTTCTACACAGGCATTGGTAATCTTATGTTTTAGAATGCTACTGACTGTGGAAATGTTGCTCAATGAGCTTCCATTATTCGTTGATCAGGAGCAATTGTGTTTGGTTAAAGTACTGTATTCCTTTAAAATATGTCCAAGTTTGCACCTCATAGAGCTAGTATTATTGCCCTAGTCATTAACGATATATAATCATTTCCATCATTCCCATACATTGTTTTTGCATTACAATTATCCTCTACACCATACTTCCCAGTTACCTCATTTACAGTCTCCATCTCTGTGAATGACAAGGTACTGTAAAGACTGAACAGCTGTGTAATATTTCCCAATGTCAGTTTTCTGTCATATCAGACTTGGAGACCATTAGGCCATGTGCTTAGAGCTCGCTAGCCCGACAGCCAGGTAGAAGCAAGCATTTGAAGCTATCTGCTGCTTGTACTCCAGTCACTTCAAGGACTGCCGTGAGAGTGCTCTTGTGTACACTGGAGCTTGGAAGACCGGCTCGTGCACGTCTCTAGCAACATCCCTAAATCAGTGGTGATTATTTGCTATAACACTTTCTGTTGGGTGATGTGTCTGGTTATGGAACATCTCACAGTGTAACTCATAGAATATTTCTGTTGATATTTTTTCTTGAAAAGTAAGCTTAGGGCATGATTTTAATCTCATTCTTGCCTGAGGCTTATCAAGAATAAATTTAATCAATTCACTTGCAGGAGATTAGTATTATACAGTTATGCAGTTGTCATTGTTGAGAGATAATGAAAAGATCATCTATACCACAATTATGTATTCTGTCTGAAATTAGAAAAATGGAATGGGAATTCTCTCTTTTTTTTTTAATATAAAGAGAAAGTTTGTTAGGTCATAATTCTGTAAATTGGGAAGAAACCGAATGTTGCTGCTTTATTTACAGATGCAGTTAAATGTTACTAGATATATTCAGTAAAGTACGAGGAACGAGTTAAGGTGAAAAAATACTGCTTTCTTGCACAATTACCAGAGATATTAAAACTGGGATTACGTTAGTGATAGAATAATCAGAGTACGACTGAGGAAAGACTGAAAGATTTCATCCAAGTTTATGGAACTGGCGAAGGTGGCCCCGGTGCGATCACCAGGTAACCAATCGGAGCACATAAGCTCACCTCCCACCACCCAAACTCACCAATCAAAACTGCTGGTTTTTTTTTCCTCAAACGCAAATACTAATCGAGAATCTTCCTGTTACGAAACTCTTAAGACGTAGGAGTTCTTTCTAGAATCAGAGTTTACCTTTCACAATATTAAAGACGTAGAGCGTTTTTCTAGAATACACATTTCACAGTATTACAAAAGATCACTCAACACTAATGAAAACAGCCCTTTACAATTTTCAGTGTTACAAAATATCACCCAACGATAAATAAAACACAATATTACAAATATTCAATAATAGTAAATAATAATAATAATAATAATAATAATAATAATAATAATAATAATAATAATAATTAGCCCTTCACAATTTTCAGTGTTACAAAATATCACCCAACGATAAATAAAACGCAATATTACAAATATTCAATAATAGTAAATAATAATAATAATAATAATAATAATTGTGCAAATGACTGTCTTCTATAAGTCCATGTTTTTCATTTTCTTTTCTCTACGAAACCTGTGTCACATTTCATTGTGTCTGTTCTGGCCCAGCTATGGCTAGGCCACCTAGTTGATTGCTACCCCTTTAGGAATACCCTTCAGTGTGTATTTATTTTGAAGGCCCCCAGCCGGAAGTGGTGTGGATGGAAGGCGGATGAGCGACGGTTATGCTTGGGTGCCTCGAGCGAGAGGAGATAGGAGGATGTGACTGACTGTTATCAAGGGTCTCTGCCCACCAATAGCCAGTATTCTTATTTATAATGTATTATATAAGTGTCGTAAGTGTAATACATTTAAGTGTAATAAAAGTTATTTAATCAAGTGAGTGATTTACGTACAAAACGTGGTTCAAATACTGGGCCGGATTATCTACACCACGAGGACCTTGCGAAAGCAGCATGGCATGTACTATGGACGGCTAGTTTCAAGAGTCACATGGAAGTACTTGGAAGTTCACTTTAATATCAATAGCTGCCAGTCCCGGGTTTGATGTTCCAGCAGCAGAGGTAAACTAAACTGACAAAGCAGGTTAGTACTATCCATTGAAGGCTCTCCTTTTCTGCTTGTCTTTGTGTTACCCTCTCCATCATGGAATCCTCAACAAGGTAAAAGCTTCTTAAGCAGAGGTCGCGATTTAAAGCCAGCTTACTCGCTCGGAAACCTTCGTTGCGAATTTCATTGTTCAACAACATTTGAATTTGCATGAAATGGAACTACGATGCGAAGACATGAGTACATTAATGTCGAAGTTTGACGTGCAGTCAGAATTAGAATTAGGAGACGTTGAAAACAAAAAAGCTCATGATCAGGTGCGTGCCAAATTCAACACAAAATACTTCAAAGTAAAGGGCGAAATGACTAAAATAGTAGCGAATCTTGAAGAGTCATCACGTGACACGGTAGATTCAGGAAGAACTCAGGTCAGCAGCGCCGCAAGTTTAAATTTGCCAGCTATTAACATTTCATATTTCGATGGAAAATATGAAAACTGGCTCTCATTCGTGGACAGTTTTCAAGTTAACAACAATAATCTGCCACGTGTCCAGAAATTTCACTACTTAGCACATGTACTCAAGGCCCCAGCCAGCCAATTAAATCAAAATTTACCCATCACAGAGGCGAATTATGAGGTAGCGTGGAAAATGTTGAGGGACAGATTTGAGAACAAGAAACTAATAGCAGCTACTCATGTTACGGCACTCTTAAGTTTAAAAATGAGTCTCCAGTGGTACAGCTACAGAACTGTTAAGGTACTCTTAACACTTTTAATCATTTGAATGCACCCAATGCCCTAGAACTTAACATTCCACTGCATGAAGTTATTTTGACTCAACTGTATGCTGAAGGACTAGATGCTTGTACTAGACGAGACTGGGAATTACCACAGCCAGACACTGATTCCATCACTTGATGACTTGCTGTCATTTGTTAAGCACAAATGGCAAGTTCTGGAGAACTTCCCTATCTCACAGCACACTGCACCATCGCACAGCTGATAGAAATAAGCCTAAACTTCAAGGGGATACTCAAGCACGCTACACTTACACCACTACCAGTCACATCAAGTGTCCCTGCTGTCATGGTAATACCCAATATTTAAATGTGAAGGGTTTGCAGCTTTGAGTGTGGAAGAGAGACAAAGAAGAGTTAGGGAAATGGACTTATGTTTTAACTGTTTGCGTACAGAGCATTCTGACAACAATGTAAATCATGTGGCTGTAAATTATGTAGTAGGAAGCATCACACCTCATTACATAATTCATCAGGTAGAGAGGGAGGTACAGCCCATCAAACAGCATCCAACTCCTCTCACACATACTGTAATACAAGAGACCCTGTAGGGTTTCTGATGTCCAATTCCATGGTCAAGGTAGTAAATTTTAGGGGACAAATGCATGTCTGCCAGGGACTTTTTGACAGTGGCAGCCAGGTTAATCTTTGCACTGAAAGTCTAGCACAGCCTTAAGAAAACGAAAAATCTCATACCAATTAGCAGCATAAAGGATTCCATTTCTCAGTCAAAGTACAGTGTTCAGTTAGTTGCAATCCACTGTAAGTAACTTCACTGTATGACTTGCTGTGTCTTTTCACGTATCACAGGTAACATGCCCAGTAGTCACATTCAGCGTGAGCATTGGAACTTGCCCACTGACTTGAAGCTCTCTGACCCCAAGTTCTTCCAGCCAGGTGACATTGAATTTTTAATAGGCACAGAAATTTCTTTTCATTACTGAAATCTGGTCGCAGAAGTCGGATCACCAGATTATCCTATTCTTCAAGACACTGAACTAGGATGGATTATTGCTGGACACTACCGTTGTAGGGAAGATAAATATCTTACTCCAACCACATGTTTTTTGAAGTCAGAGGGAGAGGTTAGACACTCAACTACAGCGGTTCTGGGAAATAGAAGAGCTGTCGTCACCAGTCAAGGCAAGAGAAGAGAGGGATGTTACACGTAGATTGATTGTTCGCTTACACCTTAAGCAGAAACCTGAGGTTCTGGGAAACTCGTTCAATCATGCCATGTCGAGACTAACTGAACTAGGCGGCGTTTCATTTGGCAGCCCTCATTTAAGCACGAGTACTGTAACTTTCTTCACGAGTAAGAGGCCATGGGGCATATGGTTAAGGTAGATAAATTACTCAGTCAGGGAATGAAGGTGGAAGCTATTATCTACCCCATCATCCAGTTTTTAAGCTCAACTACCAAAACTAGGGTTGTATTTAATGCATCTTCTAAAACTTCCAACAATATTTCATTAATGGCTGGAACAACAGTACAAGAGGATCTTTGCTCTATCATCCTAAGATTTGGAATGAATACCCATGCCTTCACTGCAGATATTGCTAAAATGTATCAGCAAGTCATGGTTCATGCAGATGATTGGAAACTTCAGTTGATCATCTGAAGGGAATCACCTAGGGACCCACCCTCTCACTATGAACTGACAACTGTAACGTATGGTACAGCATCGGCACCCTTCCTAGCTACCAGATGCCTGCAGCAGCAGGGTGAAGATGAAGAATTAAGGTTCCCCAGAGCAGCACAAGTTGTTTGCAGAACTTTTTATGTTGACGATCTAGTAAGTGGCTGTGACGATATCCAGGATGCTCTTCAGTTGCAGTCTGAAATTATTAATTTACTAGAGAGTGGATGATTTCACTTCAGGAAATGGTGTGCAAACCACCGAGCATTATTGGAAGCAGTTTCAGAAGAAGACAAGGAAACCCAGCTGACTTTGTCTTGATGAAGGCACTAGCGTGAAATCGTTAGGCCTGTTATGGCATCCAGTAACTGATAATTTTCTGATTTGTGGCAATCTGTATTCAGAGAGTCCCTATCATGCTGATACTCGTGTAACTAAACAAAAGGTCTTATCTGTCATTGCATCAATATTTGATCCACTTGGGTTGGTCAGTCCTTGGGTAATTTCTTATAAGATTTTTATGCAGAAACTTTGGCTAGTCAATCTGAACTGGGATGACAGACTCCCATCTCAACTATTCAGAGAATGGGAAGAACTTCACTTTCAGCCACAGGCAGTAAGAGATTTTTATGTTGAGCGGTTAGTCACACGGAAGGGACCCCCTTGTTGATGTACAAATTCATGGTTTTTCTGATGCTTCAGAACAAGCTTATGGAGCTTGTCTTTATGTACGGTCTGTCGACAAAGGGGGACAGACCTGTGTCTGATTATTATGCGCTAAATCCAGAGTAGCACTAGTGAAGAAACTGACACTACCAAGTCTTGAAATGTGTGGAGCTCTACGACTTGCCTGACTACTCCACAAGACTGTACCAGTTTTGTCTCTGCCAGTCAGCCAGCTGTACCTGTGGACGGACTCCACCATTGTCTTAGCCTGGATCGCATCCCCTGTTATTCACTGGAAAAATATTTGTGGTCAGCAGAGTGTCTTCAGTTCAAGAATACTCTCACAAGGCAGATTGGAGACAGGTTCCTACCAGTTGCAATCCAGCAGATTTAATATCTGGAAGTGTTGTTCCAGGACAACTATGAGGTATGAACCTGTGGTGGCACAGACCATCTTGGTTAACTGAGCCCACTGAATCATGGCCAGACACAATCTCGTCCTATGCAGAAGAGGAATTACCTGAGTCATGAAGCACACTTCCTGTAGTCATGTTGATAGGTACCAATTGGTATGAATTTATGCTGAAGTACTCGTCGCTGTCCCGACTGACTCGTTACTGTGTATTGTGGTGATTTATTCACAATAGTGTCAAGACGAGAGGTTAGGGATATTAAGTGCTCAAGAGCTGCAGATGGCCTTGCACTCCTGTAGCGAAATTGCACAACAAGTGTGTTATGCTCAAGGGATAGCTGATCTCAACTCTAAATGCTGCATCTCAAGGAAGAGTAAAATTGCAGATTTACATCCTTTCTTATATGATAAGGGAATGTTAAGGGTAGGAGGAAGACTTGTAAAATCAAATCTACCTTATGACACTAAGCACCAGCTTATCCTTCCTCCCCAGCATGCTCTCACAAACCTTGTTGTGATGGCAGAACACATTAAGCTATTACATGCAGGTGCTTAATTAGTAATTGCATCATTAAGAGAAAGATTCTGGATTCCCATGGCCAGGGCAGGTGTTCAAAGAGTCACCCACAAGTAACTGACCTGTTTTAGATTCAAGGCGTGAATAGCTGATGGGACAACTCCCTGTGACCAGAGTGCATTTCTTAATGTAGGAACTGATTATGCTGGACCTTTCTTCGTCAAGAGGGGAAATGTAAGAAGCAAACGGACAACAAAGAGCTGCATCACATTGTTCATCTGTCTGGCTACCAAGGCTCTTCACCTGGAGGTGGTGAGTGACCTCTCTACTAATGGTTTTATGACGGCCCTGGGGAGATTCAGAGCTCAACGTGGGAAATGCTCCATCTTCTATAGTGATAATGGCACTAACCCTTATTGGTGCCAACAGAAGGATGCAGGATCTGCGAAAACTATTCCTTTCAACCAGCTTTTGTGAAGAGATAACCTAGCTACTTGAACAGTTGTTCTTCTGGAGGAGGACAATGTTGGAAATTGGCTATGGTGGAGACTGTTCACCCTGGGAAGGATGGACTTGCACGAGTGGCTATCATCAGAACAAACAGTGGTCTTTTTAAACGACCTGTTAAGAAGTTAATTCCATTACCTATTGAACACTAAACAGGATCGATGTGGCTAACACTTAATGTGATTCGTGTGAATATTTGTTTCTTTTGTTCATTTCCGATTGTATAATTATGGTGTTGTGTTTGTGATTTGAACTGAGAACTTTATAGTGTGTGTGAATAGTTCATTTCTTAATTTCATACTGCATAATACTGGATGAGGACACAGTCAAATTACTTAGTACCGTCTGTGAACAGTGTTGTAAATATTTTATTGCTTGTGTTTCTGTTTTGCTTATGTTTATATGTATATTTTATTGAATGATCAACTCGTTTTGGTTACTGAACATGAACTCTGTATGTCAGTGCTTGTGTGGTGCTTGAATTGATCTGAACTTTCATGAGGGCATATCATGCAATTTAATTTGGTTGAATCATGGTTATTCGATGGTGGGGAGCATGTTCCGGCATAGCTATGCCAGGGCCACCTAGTTGATCGCTACCACTTTAGGCCGGATATTAGCACCCTTCAGTGTGTGTTTAATTTGAAGGCCCCCAGCCTGAAGTGGTGTGGATGGAAGGGGGATGAGCGACTGTTATGCTTGGGTGCCTCAAGCGAGAGGAGATAAGAGGATGTGACTGACTTATCAAGGGCATCTGCCCACTATTAGCCAGTATTCTGTATTTGTGTTATATAAGTGTCATAAATGTAATAAATGATGTTATTTAATCAAGTGAGTGATTTATGTACAAAACCGTGTCTGTTTTGGCTTTAATCCTGTTTTTCGTAGAATTCGACTATTTGTTTGAAAGTCTTTCTGAGTCCACTCATTTAATATGTTCATAGTATCTTGACCTGCATTTTCTAATCTCGCTGTGAATATCTGTGTATTGTTTTATTTCCTGTTTGCCTCTGAGTCGGTATTGTTCATCTGTGAGTTTTGGGCCTAGAATTTTTCATATGATTTTGGTTCCTTTTTCTCAATGTTTTCAGTTTGTTTTCCTGTTCAGAATACTCGTTTCTGATCCATAAAGTCATTCTGGTGTAATGACTGTATTGCAATATCTTAGTTTTATGTACCTGAAGATACTTTTTGAAAAATAAATATTTTGGGTTTTGTCGGTTCTTAGTTTCTGTCATTTGGCCTCTGATTTCATTGGATTTTGTTTTGAGTCCATTTTCATGAATTGTTTCATTTAATTTTGCCATATTTTTTTGTCTCCATGAGTTCGTTTCTGGAGTTCAGTCTGATTTTGGACTGTTGAAATGTCTCAAGTTAAGATTGCTAGGTCATCTGCAAGGCAATCTATTGCCAATTTTCCTCTGCCTAAAGCTATTGGTTGGTGTATTTTAGGTGACTAATTTCTGGTAGAGCCATTCTTGTACCACTTTTTCAATGACGCAGTTGAAGGGTAGAGGAGAGAGTCCATTTCCTTGTCTTACCCTGTTTTGATTTCAAAGGGATGCGAGATATCCTCCATGAATTAAACCTTGGATTTTGTGTCTGTTAGTGTCTTTTAAGATTACAATTACAGAGCTCTATAAATGCAGTCGCTTAGTGCAGCCAGTATTCAGTATTCGGGAGATAGTGGGTTCGAACCCCACTGTCGGCAGCGCTGAAGATGGTTTTCCATTGTTTCCTATTTTCTCACCAGGCAAATGCTGGGGCTGTACCTTGGTTAAGGCCACGGCCGCTTCTTACCAGTCCTAGCCCTTTCCTGTCCCATCGTCACCATAAGACCTATCTGTGTCGGTGCGATGTTAAGCCAATAATAAAAGAAAATTACAGTTGTTTTCAATCAATCGGTACTGATCTGCATTTAAGGCAGTCGCCCAGGTGGCAGATTCCCTACCTGTTGTTTTCCTAGCCTTTTCCTAAATGATTTAAAAGAAATTGGAAATTTATTGAACATCTCCCTTGGTAAGTTATTCCCATCCCTAACTCCCCTTCCTATAAATGAATATTTGCCCTAGTTTGTCCTCTTGAATTCCACCTTTATCTTCATATTGTGATCTTTCCTACTTTTATAAACGTCACTCAAACTTATTCGTCTAATAATGTCATTCCACGCCATCTCTCTGCTGACAGATCGGAACATACCACTTAGTCGAGCAGCTCTCCTTTTTCTCAGTTCTTCCCAGCCCAAACTTTGCAACATTTTTGTAATGCTACTCTTTTGTCGGAAATCACCCAGAACAAATCGAGCTGCTTTTCTTTGGATTTTTTCCAGTTCTTGAATCAGGTAATCCTGGTGAGGGTCCCATACACTGGAACCATACTCTAGTTGGGGTCTTACCAGAGACTTATATGCCCTCTCCTTTCATCCTTACTACAACCTCTAAACACCCTCATAACCATGTGCAGAGATCTGTACCCTTTATTTACAATCCCATTTATGTGATTACCCCAATGAAAAATCTTTCCTTATGTTAACACCTAGATACTTACAATGATCCCCAAAAGGAACTTTCACCCCATCAACTCAGTAATTAAAACTCAGAGGACTTTTTCTATTTGTAAAACTCACAATCTGACTTTTGACCCCGTTTATCAACATACCATTGCCTGCTGTCCATCTCGCAATATTATCGAGGTCACGTTGCAGTTGTTCGCAATCTTGTAACTTATTTATTACTCTGTAGTTTTCCTAAATGATTTCAAAGAAATTGGGAATTTATTGAACATCTCCCTTAGTAAGTTATTCCAATCTCTAACTCCCCTTCCTATAAACGAATATTCGCACCAATTTGTTCTCTTGAATTCCAACTTTATCTTCATATTGTGATCTTTCCTACTTTTAAAGACATCACTCAAACTTATTCATCTACTGATGTCCTCCCACGCCATCTCTCCATCTTGGTAGGTGTGCTACGTACCAACTGATGAGCCCAGCGTAGCACACGAGGGCGAAACGCTGGCAACCAGGAATGATTTCGCTGGAATACTTATATTGGTATTATCAATTTACTCATTCGGAACAAATATTTCAGATTCCCTATGGGAATCAACATCTGTATCATCTGATAGCCAAGCAGGCATCAATTTTTTGTAATGAGACAGTCTCTCATAGTGCATTGGCACTGCCGGTGGCTACAATTAGCCTACGCAGTGGCCTCCACGGTATGCACTAGCCAGCGTCTTGGTAGGTGTGTTAGGTACCAACTGATGAGCCCAGCCTAGCACATGGGGGAGAAACGCTGGCAACCAGGAATGAGTTAGCTGGAAAATTTATAATGTCCAATAACGAACCATTTATATTGGTACAGTTGAACCTCCCTTCTGCAGACACCGTCGGTTCCGAGGAAAAATGTTCGTTACAAGAGGTGTCCGCTAAAACAAGTTTGTAAAAATAATCAAACATTTTTAACGGCAGAGAACATCCACCTTAAATATAAGTATACATATCTTTATTTTTATTATTCTACCGGGCGCGTTGGCCGTGCGTGTAGAGACGCGTGGCTGTGAGCTTGCATCCGGGAGATAGTAGGTTCGAATCCCACTATCGGCAGCCCTGAAAATTGTTTTCCGTGGTTTCCCATTTTCACACCAGGCAAATGCTGGGGCTGTACCTTAATTAAGGCCACGGCCGCTTCCTTCCAACTCCTAGGCCTTTCCCATCCCATCATCGCCATCAGACCTATCTGTGTCGGTGCGACGTAAAGCCCGTAGCAAAAAATAAATTTTTATTATTCTAAGTTATTTCTCTGTTAGTATTTCATAGAGTGTTATTGTTACGGAGTTATCCGTGGTAGTTAGAGGTGAAAGAAGGTGCTGGGATGAATAGGCCTCAACTTACGAAATTAAAGTTAATTTAAAACTTTAACAGAGGTTATATTTTCTTTTCAAGATCAAGAAATAACAAGAATAACAGGTACTCAGTAGCATATCAACAAGTTAAGGATGTACAATTACAGTTTATTAATGGATTTTGGGCTTCGAGCCCCAGATTCACAATCCCTGAGCAATGCTTTACTTATGAACAAGGTTCAACAAAGGGGCAGAAAACCCCAATCATGCCAAGGAGCACTAGCTCCCAATTACCAGTTAAGCCTGCTCGAGGCACACAAAAACCAAATTTAAGAAAGAGCAGCCCGCTCTCAAAGTTCAAGCCTATTTAAAGGCCACAACAAACTCCACCTTTAAGCTGCCCTCCAGGCACATAAGAACAGGGGTAATAATACCCAATCTACTGAGGCCTATTAAGTAAAGAAACAGGTCAATTACATGGCCCCAAAATACCAACTTGAGTGGAGGCATAACTTGCACTCCTAATACACCATTTTAAAACCTATTTGGCACTGGGCTGCTTATGCAAGGGCTAATCCCATACTACGGAGGTGACACGATAGGAAAACTTTATTACATTACAAAAGAAGGGAAACTGTTATGAAAACGTAGTCACCTCAAAACACCATGAGTGGGAGCTCGAGAGGGTTAGGCACTCTCTATCCCAATTTGTAGTTAAAGAGAAAGAACTTTATACCAAGTGTCTTTTACATTTTAAAGGAAGGTTACATGATAAAAGTTTCGAACCTGCCCCGAGGGTTAAACTGCTGAGCTAGCAAGCAAAGAAATTATTAAAAGGCCATTACCTGATGGATGAACTGCCGCCTGAAGAAAGAGGCGCTTCCCGCCCCCTGCTATATAATCACACAAGGAAAGATGTTACTGAAGTGGCCAGGAGACCAGAAAATCAGCAGTTTATATACCCTCGCGGAAAATTCGAGACGTTTCATGAATGATTACAACCCGCCCACAAAATTTTATTGGATAACAGCAAAAACTAATACACCAGACGCAGAAGAAACACCTTATTGGTGGAAAATTAATTACAGAAATTCCTGATTGGCTACATTCAAAACAGGCGGAAAGAAAGGATTATATTGCCAACTCTCAAACCACAGAACAAAATTTAGCAAAAACAAAACTTATGAATTTTAAATTTCTTCCGGACAGTTCATTCCTTTACACCAGAGAGTGTTATTAGTTTTGGTAGAGACATCTGTTAGAGAATGTTCAAAGTTCTTGCAATGGAGCAGACAAACACGAATCGAAATTGACATAGTTCAGAACACTTCAAAATTTACAGTAGAGACATCTTCTGCGAAACTTTAGAATTAACATGGTTGTTAAAGTTCAGGCTTCCTCCAGTAGAGGAGTTTCAACTGGCGCAATGTTTGAATTAGCGGCGCGGAGGTGTACCGCCCGGTACAGTTATAAGTGATTTTAAATCATTTACAAACATTACAGCATCGTGAAATAATCCCTTGTTACTCTTGTTTAACAGACAACTGAAATGCTACGGTATTTCTGTCTCACTAATTAGCGCCTGTACTGTCTTTTCCTTCTCAAGTTGACTACCTGAGCTCGACCTTATTAGCGACACTCCGAGTTATGAATAGAATGATGCAAGAAGGGAAGAAAATCCCCAGATAACTTGTAAGTCAATAGTCTCTGGCAGCATTTCTGGGCAATTAGAATTCTCAGAATAGGCCTGTACACCACTAGGTAGAATTGCATTCCGATGTACCTTCTCTCCCCTTGCACTTGAAATAGTACAAACATTCAAAAAGGATTTCCTTATGTCTGAAGAATGGTTTTAAAAGAAAGGATGACATGTGGTCCGGCGTAATAAATTGTCCTGCAACGTGTAAAGTGTCCGCTTAAGTCGAGTGGACGGGACAAATGGCGATGGCCGCTGTTTGGAGTTCGAGGTGTCCGCTTAAACAAGGCCAATTTAACACTTGTCTTGTGTAAAATAAAATCGGTTCCGAGGAAAATTGTCTGTATAGTGAGGTGTTCGCTGAATAAGGGTGTCCGTTAGGGCAGGTTCAACTGTATTATAAATATACTCATTCGGAACAAATATTTCAGATTCCCTATGGGAATCAACATCTATATCATCTGATAGCCAAGCAGGCATCATTTTTTGGTATTGAGACAGTCTCTCATAGTGCATTGGCACTGCCGGTGGCTACAGTTTTAGCCTACGCAGTGGCCTCCACGGTATGCACTAGCCAGCGTCTTGGTAGGTGTGTTAGGTACCAACTGATGAGCCCAGCCTTGCACACGGGGGCGAAACACTGGCAACCAGGAATGAGTTAGCTGTAAAATGTATAATGTCCAATAACAAGTATTACATACCACTTAGTCGAGCAGCTTGTCTCCTTTCTCCCAAGTCTTCCCAGCCCAAACTTTGCAACATTTTTGTAGTGCTACTCTTTTGTCAGAAATCGCCCAGAACAAATCGAGCTGCTTTTCCTTGGATTTTTTCCAGTTCCTGAATCAAGTAATCCTGGTGAGGGTCCCATACACTGGAACCATTCTCTAGTTGGGGTCTCACTAGAGACAAATGTGCTCTCTCCTTTATATCCTTACTCCAATCCCTAAATACTGTAATAACCATGTGCAGAGATCTGTACCCTTTATTTACAATCATATTTATGTTATTACCCAATGAAGATCTTTCCTTATATTAATACCTTCGTACTTACAATGATCCCCAAAAGGAACATTCACCCCATCAACGCAGTAATTAAAACTGAGAGGACTTTTGCTATTTTTGAAACTCACAACCTGATTTTTATCCCCGTTTATCATCATACCATTGCCTACTGTCTATCTCACTACATTATCAAGGTTATTTTGCAGTTGCTCACAATCTTGTAACTTATTTATTACTCTGTACAAAATAACATCTGCGAAAATCCTCAGCTCTGATTCCACTTCTTCACACATATCATTGGTTACAATATGACTAACAACCTATTAAAATATACAACACCATATTCAGAAAGAGTTATAAAACAACGAAGGCCACTGTACAATAAGAAAACCACCAGGGTCACCTAGAAAGAAAAAAAGAAAATGAGCAATAGGGGAGAAAAAAAATCAAAGGGCTGGCGAGGCGACATGTAAGGAAAATTTTCAGCCTTCATAAAGTTTCCAGAAAGTAGTTAAGCCACGCACACAATTAGGCGTACACACTGTTCCAAAACAAGGAAAATCACAGATATGATTATCTCTTCAAGCGTCTGTACACGAAGTAAGTCAAGTGGCAATAATGGTTTGAAAATTTTCAAATTAAGTTCAGAATGAGAATACTCGTTGATAATTTTAGTTGCCACACAAAATATAACACTGCCAATCCAGCCTGAAAGGCATAATGGAAGAGAATAATAGTTCCTTATTTAGGAGTTGAAAACACAATATGATAAATTTTTGCTCACCCAGCCAGCCGTCGAAAGTTCAGAAGTGATGTTGCAGTTAAAATAAGATATCGGATACTGGCCAGCCGAAATGTGAGTGCGAACTCCTCCCTCCCCACAGTTTGTCACTGGATGTCTGACTGCCTGTTCGAGGCCAGGGCAGGCATTTATAGCGGAAGATAGTAGAGTTCAGAATGTACGAGAAACAGACGTGACGTATACGTGCAGCGGCAGAGGGGAGGGGACGGAAGGCGAGCAGTAGTAGAATGCATAGCGGGCTGGATAAGCAGTCGAAGCACACGCTGTAGTGAGAGCAGGCCAGAGAAGTTGACAGATGGTAAAGTAGAAATCTTGAAGTAATAAATACGTAGGGGAGCACGTTACATACTCCCAGCAGCCGGAGAAATCCAAAGGATGGGAGGGTGGTGCGACGGAGGTCCATCGATGTCCCGGAGAGGCGCCTTCTCATTAACACGTGGAGTGTCGTCGTAGATAACACAGGAACAAAAAAAGCAGGCATATGTAGTGGAAAAAGAAAAAGAGGAGGGAAAAGGGGGAAAATAGAGGAAGGGAAAATGGAAACGATCCGGATCGTATACATCATATAAGAAAGGAAAATAAAAAGGAGGGGTAGTGCTAAGAATACAATATAAAATATCGAAATTGCAGAAAATACGTGGCCTTTGAAATATGAGTTTAAGAATTAACATTTCCCCAAAATATAAATATGAGGGACCATTAACAATTAAAGATTACAATAATGGTGTCCCATGATTAAAAATAAATCAGAAGTCCCATAAAGGAAAAAATGTTAATGGGAGAGTGAGACAAAAGGGGTGAAGTGAGTGGAGGGAGTGAGCAAAAACAGGGAAAACAAACATCATTAACCAGAAAAAATTGTACTCACGTGTGAGCAAACTCAAGAAGAGAACAAAAAAACAAACACAAAGGGCAGACTGAAAAAATCCAATCCCTGAGCTCAGCCAAAGGTTTAAGCAGAAATCTTTTTCAACTGAGAAAAGTGAGCATTCCTAAAATCGTAGTGATGGGAGAGGGAAACAAAATGTGAAAAGGCCCAAGCCAACATGCAGAATGCTTGGCAGAAAGGTGTTGAGAAGAGGAACTAACAGGGTGGTTTTTGAGCAAAACTAAGTCAAAAGGTTTGACAGTGGGGGTACGAATCCGGAAATTATAAGTCTTTTTGTGGTGATCTCTAGCCTGGTAAAGCTTCTGGAGAGCATCTTGCAAATGATCATCAGTGAGAAGATGAGTGTCCAATAGGGAGGACAAATTCCATGTTAAAGAAAGAGGTGTCTGTAGTTCGTGGCCTAATAACAATTTGGCAGGAGTATAAGAAGTAGAATTATTAACGGTAGCGTTTAATGGTAAGACAAAGTAACGAAGTTCAGCATCCCAAGATTTATGGTCGTGGGAATGGAAGATAGACAAAAGAGATTTTAAATTACGGTGATAGCGCTCAACAATATTGGGTTGAGGGTGGTATGGAGAAGTATAGAATTTCTTGTTACCATGAGAAAAACAGAAGTTGTAGAAAACTTTAGAGGTAAAAATAGTAGCATTATCTGATACTAAGGATTTTGGAAGACTGGTAATAGGAAAAATTTGGTTGGACAATAAATTAATAAGTATCTGTGAAGAAATGTTGCATAAAGGATGAACAATGAGGAATTTAGAAAAACCATCAAGCAACGTAAAAATGTAGGAATTAGACTTGGAAGATTTTACGAGGAGACCAACAATATCAATGTAAAATTTTTCAGCTGGATAGGTGGCAGGAGAAGCAGCATAATTACCATAAGGTTGATGGTTAAGGGGCTTATGCTTTTGACATAAGTTGCATAACCGAATCCAAGAATAAACATTCTTCCTCATCTGGGGCCAAAAAAATTGAGACGCAAGGCGAGCATAGGTCTTAGCCATACCAAAATGTCCTCCTATAGAGGAACCATGAAAATACTGAAAAATCACAGCTCGTAAATTAGAAGGGAGAATAAGACGTGGGGTAGGTTTGAAAGTAGAAAGCTGATTGTGTACGAAAAGGACCAGAATAATCAGGAGGCGAAAGATCGTGAACAATTTGCTGGCAATACGGATAAAGTTTTTGGTGATCCAGACAGGATTGGAAGGAAAGAGGAAAATTAGTAAGGGTAGAAATAGAAGTAACAGAATTAATAGGAATTTGATTGAGTTCAGAAACATGGGATGGATTATAGTCAAAAAGACGAGATAAAGCGTCAGCAACGGAATTATGATACCCAGATACAAACTTAAGGGAGAATTTGAAGCGGGATATACGAAGTAACCAACGACCAGTATGCCCGATTTTGGGGGCATTATTCAGTAACAAGGAAAGAGCTTGATTGTCAGTGCTCACTAAAAATTCACGGTGATCAAGATATTCTGCAAAATGTTCAATGGAAAGAATGAGGGCTAGAGCTTCTCTTGTATACACTGAATATTTACGTTCAACTGGAGAGAGAATACGGCTGAAATAGGCAACAGGTAATGTCTGACCATTTTTAGTCTGTTGTAAAATGGCGCCAAGCGTAACAGAAGCATCGCTGTAAAGTTCAAAAGTTAAATAATCTGGAATTTGCAAAAGGGGAGCCTGAAATAGTTTAGATTTCAACATATCAAAGGTGTCTTGTTGGGGAGAGGCCCAGTGAAATTTAATCCCTTGTGACTTCCCCCTTTTTGAGAACAATAATTGAACGAGAAATGCAACTATGCAAGCTAAGGGCGCCAGTCTTTAAGTTGATGACTTAAAAACAAAAATTTATAATAAAGCTTGGACGGACTCTCATCACAGGGATGATAGTGCACTAATCATTAAGCAGGAGAATTAGAAATCAAAAGGCTAATTAAGGCAGACTGATTAAAATGAACCAAGAGAATAACATTTATTATGCTAAATAAAAATGACGACGGTTTGACGAGAACTGAATTTAAAATAGGAAATGAATTTAACAAAAAAATTGAATGACTCTACTTCGCGAAAACTTGCAATATTTTTAACTCGCTTGCTCACCATGTAGTCTTGTTCTGCTTGTCCTGAGAACGTCTCCGTCCTTATAGCTGGAAAACTGCCGGTCGTCTTTGAGGTCTTTCCATCGGCTGTCAAGTGCACCGACCACTAATTGGAAGATGGCTTCGATACTAACACTCCCTATTATGCTCTATCCCATATATTGGAGATGAGCCCTAAATCATAGTTAGAAAAACCTCCTTGGGTTATGTGGAGAGGATACTCAATTAACAATCCTTCCAACTTTACTGAAAATTTGCACCGAAGTTTCATTTCTATCTAGTTTAATGCTACCTATTGTCTTAGACTGGTACAAACTGGTCTGATACAGAGCTGTTCGTACTTCCTGATGAGTGGCTATACACCCATCATTCAGAAATTCCTAAGTACCACGTCGTGGTAACGAAGTAATGAATGTAGAAGTGATAAACTATCACACTAGTCCACTATGGTACAACAACCATAAGACAAGTTATCAGACCTAAAGCGAAATACAAGATAGAAGAATGATGCCAAGAGCTCCAACACGCCCTTAAGTAAGCTTTACTGGCCCTAATTAATGGTCAAAACACGTGGTCCAATCAGGTGACACGTCTCTCCCTTCTCCAGATATTAAAGTTGATGGGTCCCAACCATGATATCAACTGTTCTATTAGCCCTTTCACACAGTATCCATGGCAACATGATGCTCCTTTGAAAATATAGGCGGAGAACAGTTTGAATTACCCAGCTCCGAAATACAGTAGCTGCGGTTACATCGCCTGGACACGTGCCAGCTTTTCCAAGAATTGAGTTCTAAACTTGTTGATTCTTCTTCCTTGATGATGTGGCAAGATAGAGGAAAATCTACTGCAAGTTAAATTTAAACGAATGTCGCAAGAATCTAAATTAATATTAGGATATTCAGCCCTCGTTTACAAGTCGTAGTTACAAAGTAATGAAATGATAGTGACCAAATGATCAAACATGAATTATTATAAAATTACGTACGAAAATTAATATCATGACGTCAAATATGCCATTCCTGAATTAATTACCCATAATAAAATTAACATAATTACACTGTGACGTCTGGAACGTTACACCCTTTCCGTTTAAGGAGATTTAACGGTTCTGAAATTTCGGAGAAATTTGGAATATATTTGGCATAAAAGCCAACCGTGCAAGAAAAGAACGCAGTTGTTTTAAATTGTTAGGAGGTGGTATTTTATGAATGGCAGAACTCTGTCGGGGTCGACAGCAACACCCTATGAGTTTAAAATATGTCCTAGAAATGTAATTGATGACTGGGCAGTAAGTACCTTAGAGGGTACAGTTAAGCCAACAGAACTAAGGCGAGTTAGAACTTCGCGAGTGTGAACTAAATGAGATTCAAAATCAGGAGAATAAATAAGAATGTCATCAATAAAAGGAATTAAAAGTTTGTATTTGATATCCGAAAACAAAGAATCAACAAAACGTTGCATAATCTGTGAACCAAGATTTAAGCCAAAAGAAACCTTTCTTGAACTGATATAGACCATTTGGGGTAATGAAAGTGGTATAGCAAGAGCTAATATCATTAAGATGAATTTGATGCTAAGCAGAATTCAAATCAAAAATAGTAAGAAACTTAGCATTAGAAAAGTGCTGAAAAGCATATTATAATTTTGGCATGGGGTATGCCTCATATAAGATGCGAGAGTTCAGTTTCCTATAATCAACAATAAATCTAGAGGATCCATTTGGTTTATCCACAATAAATGCGGGGGCAGCATAATTAGAAGATGAAGGAATAATTGTATCATTTTTAAGCACTTGATCAACCAATTCATTCAGAATTTTCATTCTGGGAGGACTCAAGAAACAGGGGGTCGAACGAACCGGAGTCGGGTCGGTGAGATCAATGTGAGCAGTAAAGTTTTTAACGGAGTCTAGAGTAGGGGTAATCGCATCGGAAAATTCAGTAAGCAAAGACTGAACGTGATCAGAATGAACAGAATTAATCGTAGAAGAGGCAGGTTAGTGATAAAAGGGGTAATCAAAATTGTCGATCAGTGGAATTGACTTAGAGGAAAAATGAAAAGAAACCTGAAAAGAAACCTTAACGTTGACTGAATCCAAAACAAGACCAGTATGAGAAAAAAAATCAAAACCTAAAATGATAATATAGGATTCTTTTTGAACAACAAGAAAGGTAAAGGGCCAGGAAAAATATTGCATCTTTATATTTAAAGAAATAGCTCCAAGAACATTGAGAGTTGATTAGATGCGGAAACACACTGGGTAAAATATGGAAAATAATGCAATGAGAACAAATTGATTGTAAAGATTGAAAAACGCTAAAGTAATGAGAGACAGCAGCACTGGAATCTGAAAGAGCAACAGAAGGTAAATTATTTACAGTCATAAGGACATGGGAGGCCTGAGGTATAAATGAGGCACAACAGGGGGAAAAAGAATAAGAAGATAGTTGTGAAGTAGAAAAAACTAGAGAGTTGTGGTGAGGTGGCGACAGAGTGTGGGAAGGCAGGTTTTCCCCATGCAGAGGGGACGGAAGGCAAGCAGGATTCGAGTGCATAGCGGGCTGGGTAAGCAGTCGAAGCACAGTCTGTAGTGAGAGCAGGTCGGAGAAATTGACAGATGGTAAAGTAGAAATCTTGAAGTAATAAATACGTAGGGGAGCACGTTACACTTATTTCTTTCACGGTGCCACTACTCCGACACATACAAGCTTTGGCTAACTTGGTGTGATGGCGCATTGGTCAATCTGCTTGGAACCATCAAGACGGACTGAGTTTGAGTCCCGATTAATGCATGTGTGATTCTTGAGGTGAAAGTCACGTCCAGTGACTCCACAAATTTCAGTATGATAAACCTGATGTGTGCGATTTTATAAAATTTTAAGCGTAGCTATCTGTGTTTACATGGAACGGACTTTGAATTTCTCATACCTTTACGTTTTTTCCTAAATTCTGCGAATTGTGGTATCTTTTATTGGTAATGATACGGCATTGTTTACAAGGACAAAGGTACATTTTGTGAAAAAAGAACCAAATGTGTAATTTGCATAATGTCTGCGTAGTATAGTTAAAGGCGATCGTCGCGTGTTTAGTTGACAGTGTCGCTGTATTACACACGCGAATCAGTGTTATGGCGACACGGCATGAGGGGCCAATAAATCTTAAACTCCGCATCAAATACGATCACTGAATGATAAAATGTATATTTAATATCACAATAAGTAATAATAAAATGATGTTATTTCCTTTACTTCCCACTAACTACTTCTACAGTTTTCAGGGACTCCAAAGTAATAATAAAGAAGGGGCGTGATGGCACAGTGGTCCAGCTGCTTGGAAACATAAAGACGGACTGGGTTCGAGTCCCGATTAATGTATGTGTGATTTTCGCGGTGAAAATACATTAAAGTGTTTTTATAAATTGTCACACATTTAGCACTAATAACAGTGAATGTAAAATGAAGTAAAATATTTTAAATTAACAACATTGATCGTGTAAGCTCATGGAATGTGACAATAGTGTGTTTCTGCTTTTAATTTCTGCAGAATGGTGGTCAAGCCTTCATAAACATTCCAAGGGTGTACAAACTCCTCAGTTGAACTTTCCAGAAGAATATAAAGGAAGAAAAGTTTAATTATGAAGAATCGTGAATTTTGCATTTATATAGAATTTTAGTATAATTTTTTTTTTTTTTTTTGTAAATTTCACATTTTGTAGCTTTTTCTAAACACATTAAAAAGTGGTTTACCATCTTAAAAAATGAAAGAACAAGCGTACAAACCTTTATTGGCATTTTATTCTACTGCTTTGCAAAAAATGATCACCCCTTATTATAACTTGAAGTCAGCAATGAGCGACATATAGAAGTACAAGAATGAATATTATTTATTGCTGATACAGAGAGAGAGGGAGAGGCAAGAACAGTGTAGCACAGTGAATGGGAAGATCGAACCACCAGAATGAGAATCAGTTTGGTGAAATGTTAGATGATGGGTGAGGATGAGCCAGTTATTGATGGCTGAGTCTGGCTAAAAACAGCATCAAACAGTGATACCTGATCTAGAAGATAGTGATGGATGAGGAGTAGTGGAAGGATAATGTAAATTGGAGAGGAACCTTATATTCCTCAAATTATATTGCACCTAGATGAGAGAAAATGATCGCTTTGAGAAGTAATGGTTTGTTTCTTATTAAGGTTCTGGGAAAGTGGTATTGGAATACATACCGTACATGTTTCTTCCATACCTAGTTTGATAAATGCAGTAGACTCTCCTAACCTAGAGGTTCGAGGTTTCTGGCTTGGTAAGAGATTTAGAAGTTCTTGTGTGGTGCAGAGTTACTCAACCCGGTAACAACAGTTATTGAACTGTGATACTGCGGCTGTTGAATAGAACATCCCCCTGCATCTAAACACCAACTCATAGTGCCTGTTGATAGATCTTAGTAGTCGTAGCGGTCCTCAACACTCGAATACTTTCACAGAACTTATATTGAACTTCTTATATTTAGATAAGAAATTGTCCTTATTTAGGTTTTCATTTTTCAGTGTTGGATACAGCAGGACAAGAGGAGTTCAGTGCCATGCGTGAACAGTACATGAGAAAAGGTGACGGCTTCCTCCTTGTGTATTCAGTCACAGACAAGCAAAGTTACGAGAATATAGTCAATTTTCACACCCAGATACTCCGTGTCAAAGACAGGTACAGTAAAAATGTATTCATTTTGTTACATAGTGTAATCAAACAGTTTTAACTGACCAACTGGAAATAATTACAGTGGTATTCCTAAATGTCTATGTTTATAGCTTTCAGGTTATCCCTAGTGAATATTTTTAAGGATCCTGTTAAAATATTTCATGAATATGAACATTGCATATTGTACCAGGAAATGCCTGCACTTGAGGCTAGCTTGAAGAGCATGAGGAGATTTATGCAGCACATATGTGGTGCACCATTGGAGTGGGTACAGAGAGAGGTTTCATGTCCAAATTAGTCATTGATTTTGAACTTCTGGTTTTATTTCAATGTTGGCTTATATATCACCTTTATAACATGTGGCAGCTTTCTGAGATGATGTGTGCTCAAAGACCAGTTAGTGATGCATTCTCTCCATGGAAACACATTATCTGATGTCTTCACCGTGGACCCTCGTATCCTGACGTCCTCACCATGGAACCACATACTGATGAGGCTCCCTATACAATCGTTCTCAGACTTCACTTGTAGTTTCAAGTTAGGATTTAAAATGTGAAGTTCAAAATACAATTTCCGAAATGAAAACCAGAACGCATGAGTTGTTTCACTAGGCAAATGTCAAAATCAATTTGTTGCAGAAGAATAAAAGTCTGTAGTCAACAACTAAGATGAATTTCTTTGTGAAAAATAAATAAAGCTCCAACATCTGATGTGAAAATAAATTGGAGACTACTTGTCCTGCAAAAGAAAAGTAACTTCTTAGAAATTGTGTTTAGGTGAGAATTTACAAGTTCGACACGTAAATCATGAACTGAACACTTGGAAATTACTTACACTCTCGAGTACTGCCTCGGAAAAATTGACACTAAGAGTACAAATTCTGTCATGGCGAACGAGATCGGTATTTATTTAGGAGTTAAGTTTCAAGTTTTGACTTGATTCAACATGTGAAGAAATTGTCAAACAATACTAGAAACTATTGTCTTAGCCCAAGAAACAACTAAGTCCTGAACGTAAAATGTTTACGCCAATGTCGACTCGTACTACGTGCTTCAAAGCTACCTTAGAAAAATGTTCCACCAAATCAACACGTTTTATGTACTGAACTAGTATTATTACACTATAGAGGACCAGTTTCAACTCATGGAGTCATCTTCAGCTCAAATATTAAAATCAAGAACCACTACATACAGATAAAAAGTTATAATAAAATATCATGTTACATAATATCAAACCATCGAGAATTCTGGAAATAATTCCTCAATGTCCTGTTATTTACATTTATAAAAGAAAGAATTTAGAAAGAATTTATTACAACCGAATGGCCAAGTTGGTACATACATGACATATATTACATTTTCTTAGGAGCTTATGCTGTTTGGAGCCATTTTCGCTACTCCTAATGCTCTTTTTAAATATCGGGCTTTCACTTTCTCTATGGTCTTTAAGTCTGTCGGGGATAATTTTTCCCATGTTACTTCCAGCCCGTATGTTAGGACTGGGCTTATTTTCGCGTGGAAAAGGGTTATGGCTGTTTGTAGTGATAGGAAGATAATATTCTTTACGCTGTAGATTCCTCTGATTGCGGCAGTTGCTCTTTCTTTTACACGTTCCCTGAATGAGTTGCATGTTGTCTGTAGGGTGATTCCAAGGTATTTGTACGAGTTTACTAACTCTGTTTCTTCCCCGTCCAGTGTCATTCTATCTGTTGCTGCAGCTTTTCCTCCTTTTCTGAATACCATGTATACCTTCTTGTTCTGGTTAATTTTGAGTTTGTTTTCCTTCGCCCAAGTATGTAAGTTGTTCTGCGTTTCCTGTAGTTCGACCTTGTTTGGTGAGCTTATGACCATGTCATCTGCATATAAGTACAGCGAGACCGGGGTGGTTTTCCCTAATATTTTTATGATGTCTACCGTGGCAGTATTGAATAAGATAGGGCTCATCGGGTCTCCCTGTAGTACTCCGTTTGTTTGTACTATTTCTCTTGATGTTGAGACTCCATTGATTTCTATTTTGTTGTAGGCCAGAATGTTGTTAATCGTTTCTGTGATGACATGGTTTTCTCCCATCATGTTTTCTAACTTTTGTAGCAGCATCGTCCTGCTTAGTAAGTTGAAGGCTTTGGTGTAGTCAATGAAGATGTGTCTTAGTGTTTCAATATGAATTTGGATCATTTTCTTCTCTTTTCCCTTTATATAGGACCTTGATCGTTGATTTTCTGCAGTCATCTCGTATTTCAGCAAGTGCCAAATGTCAAAATCAATTTGTTGCAGAAGAATAAAAGTCTGTAGATGTCAACAACTAAGATGAGTTTCTTTGTGAAAAATAAATAAAGCTCCAACATCCGATGTGAAAATAAATAAAGAGATCAGTCCATACGTCTATTAGTATTTCCAGAGTCTTTCAGCATTTCATTGTAGATTCCATCAGGTCTAGCTGCCTTATTGTTTTTTGTAGAGTTTATTACAGCTTCCACCTCTGTTTTAGTGAATGGGGTGGTATTTTCCTCATTACAGGGTGATCTGATATCATGTGATAAGTTCAAGTTTGACATGTTTAATATCCAGGAGAAATGACTTTCCCAGGTCTCCACAGGAACTTCTCCACAGGTTCAGTTGGATTTTCTTTTAAGTGCTATGTAAGAGTTCTTGCGTGCTTCTTCAGCTTCCAGTAGTGCCCATTTTTCTACCCATTGTGCCTTCTTGCCCTTCAGGAGTAGTTTGTAGGCTTTCCTTTCTCTTGTGTATTCTTCAAGTTGCTCTCTGTTATTACTGAGTGTTGCCTGTTGGAGAGCAGTTGGTGACCGTCTTCGCTGCTGGTAACACTCAGCATCAAACTATGGTTTCGCCTTTCTGGGTTTAATTGGGGTTGTCGCTGCTGTTATAGCGCTGTGAATGGTAGACATTGCAAGGTTGATATTATTTTCTTGTAAGTGTCTTTTTGTGTCTTTGAGGGCTTGCGTGTTGTTGGTTGGTGTTTGTATGTTCAGTTTCTGTGAGGTGGTTTGCATTTTTGTGTTTGATGTAGCATTGTTGTTTCTTAGCAGTACAAGTTTAGTATGGATAGCGATGTGCTTAGTCAACGGCGTGTTGGACGTTTGCCATAGGCCTTGCTGACTTTTGATGGTGATGTCCTCTCCTCGGTAGAAAACTAGGTCTATCGTGCTTGTGCCATTATAGGCGATGTAGGTTTTTTCATGTGGCTTATTAATAAGGCAGAATAATCCTTCTCCTAAGATGTTTAGCATCACAGTTGTTTCGTAGTTTGGTTTGTCCAGTCTGCAGTTGAAGTTCCCTGCTAGTATCACGTTTCCATTCTGAACTAACTTGCGCCATTGCCTCTGACAGTTGTTCTGCTGTATCATCTGTGGATGTGCCATATGCAATGTAGGCCTACATCCCGATTATGGATAGGTTTGCAGCTTTTACAATCACCTTGTTTTCTTCCTTCAGTATTTCTTTGATTGATCCTAGGGTTGGTTTAAACATGATGGAGACGCCCCCTTCTGGTCTGCCTCTGGGCTTGTTGTTGTTTGAGTCATCAGTCCATAGACTGGTTTGATGCAGCTCTCCATGCCAACCTATCCTGTTCTAAACTTTTCATTTCTACGTAACTATTGCATCCTACATCTGCTCTAATCTGCTTGTCATATTCATACCTTGGTCTACCCCTACGGTTCTTACCACCTACACTTCCTTCAAAAACCAACTGAACAAGTCCTGGGTGTCTTAAGATGTGTCCTATCATTCTATCTCTTCTTCTCGTCAAATTTAGCCAAATCGATCTCCTCTCACCAATTCGATTCAGTATCTCTTCATTCGTGATTCGATCTATCCATTTCACCTTCAGCATTGTTCTGTAACACCACATTTCAAAAGCTTCTATTCTCTTTCTTTCTGAGCTAGTTATCGTCCATGTTTCACTTCCATACAATGCCACGCTCCACACGAAAGTCTTCAAAAACATCTTTCTAATTCCGATATCAATGTTTGAAGTGAGCAAATTTCTTTTCTTAAGAAAGCTCTTCCTTGCTTGTGCTAGTCTGCATTTTATGTCCTCCTTACTTCTGCCATCGTTAGTTATTTTACTACCCAAGTAACAATATTCATCTACTTCCTTTAAGACTTCATTTCCTAATCTAATATTTCCTGCATCACCTGCCTTCGTTCGACTGCACTCCATTACTTTTGTTTTGGACTTATTTATTTTCATCTTGTACTCCTTACCCAAGACTTTATCCATACCATTCAGCAACTTCTCGAGACCTTCTGCAGTCTCAGATAAAATAACAATATCATCGGCAAATCTCAAGGTTTTGATTTCCTCTCCTTGGACTGTGATTCCCTTTCCAAATTTCTCTTTGATTTCCTTTACTGCCTGTTCTATGTAAACATTGAAAAGGAACGGGGACAAACTGCAACCTTGCCTCACTCCTTTCTGGATTGTTGCTTCCTTTTCAAAGCCCTCGATTCTTATTACTGCAGACTGATTTTTATACAGATTGTAGATAATTCTTCGTTCTCGGTATCTGATCCCTGTCATCTTCAGAATCATAAATAGCTTGGTCCAGTCAACATTATCGAATGCCTTTTCTAGATCTACGAAAGCCATGTACGTGGGCTTGTCCTTCTTGATTCGATCCTCTAAGATCAGACGTAAAGTCAGGATTGCTTCAAGTGTTCCTACATTTCTTCTGAAGCCAAACTGATCTTCTCCCAACTCAGCTTCAACTTGTTTTTCCATTCTTCTGAAAATAATGCGTGTTAAAATTTTGCAGGCATGAGATACTAAACTAATGGTGCGGTAGTTTTCACACCTGTCAGCACCGGCTTTCTTGGGAATAGGTATAACAACATTCTTCCGAAAATCGGATGGGACTTTTCCTGTCTCATACATCTTGCACACTAAATGAAATAACCTTGCGTTGATGGTTTCTCCTAAGGCAGTCATTAATTCAGAGGGAATGTCATCAATTCCAGGTGCCTTGTTCCTAGTGAGCTCACTCACAGCTCTGTCAAACTCTGACCTCAAAATTGGGTCCCCCATTTCATCAGCATCAACAGCCTCTTCATGTTCCAGAACCAAATTATCTGGGCTTATGTTTTGCATATGAGTGTGCCGTATAGTATCCTGGTATGTCAAGTGGTTCTGTCATTTATAAAAGTGTCTCTGATTTTAAAACTCATGTTCAAAGTAACTAATGTTACACATACATAAGTTACGCTGCAATAAGACTACAATTCTTTCTTGTAGAACTCTAACACTTCTTATGAACTGTGGATATATTTGTCTTTTCTGGTATATACACTGACTGACAGAGCAAATGCAACACCAAGAAGGAGTGGTTCGAAACGGATGAAAGTTGGGAGAAAAACAGAGACGGCACGGACGAATAATTGATGTTTATTTCAAACCGATATGCAGGTTACACAATGCGCACGGCATCGACTCAGTAGGATGTAGGACCACCGCGAGCGGCGATGCACGCAGAAACACGTCGAGGTACAGAGTCAATAAGAGTGCGGATGGTGTCCTGAGGGATGGTTCTCCATTCTCTGTCAACCATTTGCCACAGTTGATCGTCCGTACGAGGCTGGGGCAGAGTTTGCAAACGGCGTCCAATGAGATCCCACACGTGTTCGATTGGTGAGAGATCCGGAGAGTACGCTGGCCACGGAAGCATCTGTACACCTCGTAGAGCCTGTTGGGAGATGTGAGCAGTGTGTGGGCGGGCATTATCCTGCTGAAACAGAGCATTGGGCAGCCCCTGAAGGTACGGGAGTGCCACCGGCCGCAGCACATGCTGCACGTACCGGTGGGCATTTAACGTGCCTTAAATACGCACTAGAGGTGACGTGGAATCATACGCAATAGCGCCCCAAACCATGATGCCGCGTTGTCTAGCGGTAGGGCGCTCCACAGTTACTGCCGGATTTGACCTTTCTCCACGCCGACGCCACACTCGTCTGCGGTGACCATCACTGACAGGACAGAAGCGTGACTCATCGTAGAACACGACGTTCCGCCATTCCCTCATCCAAGTCGCTCTAGCCCGGCACCATGCCAGGCGTGCACGTCTATGCTGTGGAGTCAATGGTAGTCTTCTGAGCGGACGCCGGGAGTGCAGGCCTCCTTCAACCAATCGACGGGAAATTGTTCTGGTCGATATTGGAACAGCCAGGGTGTCTTGCACATGCTGAAGAATGGCGGTTGACGTGGCGTGCGGGGCTGCCACCGCTTGGCGGCGGATGCGCCGATCCTCGCGTGCTGACGTCACTTGGGCTGCGCCTGGACCCCTCGCACGTGCCACATGTCCCTGCGCCAACCATCTTCACCACAGGCGCTGCACCGTGGACACATCCCTATGGGTATCGGCTGCGATTTGACGAAGCGACCAACCTGCCCTTCTCAGCCCGATCACCATACCCCTCGTAAAGTCGTCTGTCTGCTGGAAATGCCTCCGTTGACGGCGGCCTGGCATTTTTAGCTATACACGTGTCCTGTGGCACACGACAACACGTTCTACAATGACTGTCGGCTGAGAAATCACGGTACGAAGTGGGCCATTCGCCAACGCCGTGTCCCATAAAGTGATTGCTTGTTATTATGACATTGTGCGTGGAGAACCAATAAGCTTGTGATGTTTGATGTCTGTTATACAACTCGCGGTGTTGTAGAAAAGAGAAGAAAACTGAAAGTGAGCCTTTATTAAAGGTCATACCACTGAGTGCAGAAGCTGTTTGACCATACTTACTCCCTTCCTCACACATCCTTCCTCCAACTCCTGTCACCATAAGCTATGCCTCTGCTCCCTCTTGGCAGTCAGTTTGGTTTTGGTATCCGTGCCGAGTGCACATAAATCACGAGGAACGTGGGGGTGAGTCTCATACAGCTGTGTTAATCTTAATCTTTTAGCTTCCCTTCTTTTCATAAAATTCACTTGAAATATTTTTTTCTTTTTCGTATATTCACTTCCCACTGAATTAAAACAAAGATCATTACATCTGATGGAAAGGCCACTTATTCAAGTTGTGAACATCCTCTTCAAAGCTATATAAACTGTTACTTGTGTATTCTATTCAGTAAGGCACAATTTGTAGATCAAATGGGCTCACTATACAAACAATGAATATCAACCCCAAGATCAGTTCAAGACTCAAGAATACTTGTTTATTATATAGACATTGGCATAGTCCAACAACACCATGCTTAACATTTTGAATGTGTTACTTTAATTACAATTTTAAATGTGTAGTCTGACATTTCATCACTGTTTTAGATTAAGACTTTACTTAAGACATGTTTGTATTTTTTTTATTGGTGGTTATATATATGGATGAATTTCCAAGTTGATCATGGCTGAAGATGACCTATTGTAGAATAGTTGAAACTAGTACGAATAATATAAGATATAATATTAATCCAATGGTATTGAATATGTGGACCTTTCTCTACCCTTTGATAGTTCAAAAATGTTTTCGAAAAGCTGTTTTTGGAAGTAGTTGTGATTATGTCACTGATGATAATTGCAATGTTCCTGATGACTGTGAATAGAGGAAATTGGAAGCTGCGGCATCATTCGCGGATTACAAAAATGTTCATGCTAACCTCGTCACTGCAGAAACCATTACAGTCTCGGAGATAATTGAATATGCACAACGGAATCTGACCAGAGATTGTGATGATGATGATACTGAAGAGCAACAGTATACTTCAGTGGACTTAAATGATGCTGTCAATGCTCTCTTAACTACTAACAGTTTGTGACGCACCATAATGTTTCTGCGGAAATAATGGCCAAATTGTACTGGTTTGAGAATACTGTACATGCCCAAAAAACTAGGCAAGATAACAGGCTACACTATTTTGTAAAATGACTCCCCCTTTGTATTTTTTTTAAATCTGATGCATTTCAGTTGTTAGTATTGTTTCATACATATGTTGCATTATAACTCAATTTCATATTTAATTGAAGTGTTTTTCCACACTTTCATGTTATTGGGTTTTTTTCCTTCCACCCCCTGGAAAACTTACAAATTGTTATACTGTAGTTTCCTTTACCATTGTAAGATAATGGTCATTGTTTGAGATTTGAGTAAAATTGTATATCTTCAGTAATTTCTATGTCTTTGAAAGAATTTACACTCTTGTCAGGTAAAAATTCAACTTGATTTAGTGTGTAGGCATATTAAATCTAATCTAAATGCTTGCTTATTTCTTTTTAGAGATCTGTACCCAATGCTATTAGTAGCCAACAAGGTAGATCTTGTTCATCTACGGAAGGTGACCGAAGATGCAGGACGTGACCTGGCCCTAAAACTTGGTATCCCTTACATAGAAACTAGTGCCAAAGATCCCCCACTCAATGTGGATGCAGCCTTCCATGAGGTAGGATTTATTAACTGTAGGGTTCTTGTATACTGTTGAAATCTGAGTATGTGGTAACATACATATCTTATGATTTTGGAAGGGAACAAACAAGTGTCGGTTAGTGTCTCTGTATATCACCTGATAGGACACTTCTTTCCTTTTATTCCTTCATTCCTATGAAATTATCTGATTGGGATCCTTTTCTCCTTCTGGGTGTTTGTCCTGTGTTCCAAATAATTTATTACCTGTATTCAACTTTTTATTACATCTCTTCTCTTTTCCTATGTGTATCTGGCTTTCTTGTCTTACACCTCCCACGTAAGATTTATGATTTGTCAGGATGCCCCCTCGATGAGGGTTGACGACCACGCTCTTGTGAAACTATGAAACAAACAAGCTCTTTGGGTGCTGAGAAGAAATGGATGTAGAAGAACTGGGATTAATGATGATGAATGGCCGGCTGTTGAGAGTGCTTTTGCATTATTGTAGTAATAAAGTAGTTAAAACCTATTGAAATTGTTTAATTTTATGTGTGTGTAATCCATTTAGTGGTATTTATATATTGGTGTTTAGTGCTTGTTGGTAGAAATTGGGAGTAGTGTTATTTATTTGAAGCTTATATAAAGTAGTTCAGTTGGTGTTCAGTAATTACGTTTTCTAGGTTAAGTAGGCTAGCTGGGTGTACTTTGTTTCGAATTTAGGTTTTATAACTAATTTAGGTAATATTAACTTTTAAATTTTTTAAAAAATATCTGTAGGTTGGTTGGTATAATACTTACAAAGGCAGATTGTCAAAAGGAGTTGTAACTTCCGTAGCTTTCATATTTGAGTAGACAATAGACCCTGTATTTCTTATAGATATCCATTCAAACTATCATGAAGGTAATAATTTATTCCATTGAATAACACGATACATCTGTAAACTTAAATTTTTAATAAGAAGTTGAAGATAATACATGGTATTTCACGAGAGAATTACTCAACAGTCTTTGGATTGTTGACGATTGTTTGCTGCATTCCGACAAGATCAAAGAGTATATTGTCTTTGAGTAAATACATACACGAATCAGCTGATTACTGTATTCCGATAATTTGTAGTCCCCGGCATACTTTGTACTTTGCACCTTCGTTTATTCAAGTAAAAGTAAGTTAATCAAATTCCTGTATCCCAATAATATTGCAATTGAAGTCCCCAGCATAGTTTTGACAGAAGGATTTTTTTTTTTTTAAATTATTGTAGACAACCTCTTATTTTTCAGCATTTAAGGACACTTTTATTCTCTGTTCCGCGTAGTAGGGAAAAAATAGTAATCTGCCAGCTGTAAAAATCATATAACCTCATTTCAGTTGAGAATTGTAGTGTAGATACGGTATATTAGGTAGTACCTTGCCTGCTATATTCGTGTTTATCTTTGTGTGTGTGTGTGTGTGTGGTTTTTTTTTTTTAGCGCATAGTAGGATAAAGATGCAATGTCTACACATATAGATTTGTTGATAAACTTTGGGTAGTTCATGCGAAAATTAAGCTTGCAATTTTCATTTCTATTTGTGCTTAGTAATAACATACTGTAATTAGGATACATCTGAACATTATTGTAGTGTATTGTAGTATCTTATTAGAAATTGGTGTGCTTATTCTATTATTGAAAAATATTTGTGTAGTATAGTAGTATCTGTAGAAACCATCTAACCTGAATTCTGTTGTAGTAATTCGGATAGGCTTAACTGCAGTTTACGAGTGTGTAATTCTTGTGTGTTCCTTTTGGTATTCGGTAATTAACGGCAGTTTTTATCCTGTTAGGGTGTTGCAGGATAAAAATACAGTACGACTAAGTAGTTTTGTAGTGTACTAGTATATTAATTACCTTATTGTTGTGTCTTCCTTGTATACTATCCTAGACAATATTTCTTTCCTTTTTTTTTTTTTTTCACAGAATAAGTCATTTTATTTTTCCTTTTCTTTTCATTTTTCCATAAATAATGGCTAAAGAGTGCAAGTGTAGGAATTAGGGATGTGGCCAGGCATTAAGGAGTATCAGGGAGGAGTTTTAGAGTTTGAGAGAGATAATTAGGATTCTCCCTGAAGAAAATAAGGTAGGCCTCCCTCAAACAATGTACCGGATACAGTAGGATTAAAAGAGGGATCGGAAGGAAAGGGGAAATTGTAGAATACAGGTGGTCTAGCGTTTTAAGAGGAAGGAGATTGCAGGCTAAAAGATCAATTCAGGATCAGAATTCAGGTCAGGTGTCTGTCAGAAATTGGTACAGGTCACTGCAGATAGAACAACAGGGGGAAGATTAGGAATAAGGAACTGTTGCTGAGAAGTCTGGAAGTAGGAGGAAGAGAAAAGGTAGGAAAGAGAAATATGGAGTAGAGGATAGGAAAAGACAGGTGGAACAGGGTCATGGGAGGAAAAAAAGTAGGAGGAAGTAGCTTCTGCAGCTGTCAGGAAAGATAGGGCTAATGAGGAGGGGAGGGAATCAAATGAATTGGGTAGGGTTGAGGCTCTGGTCATGGGGCATTCCATTGTTACTCATGCAGGGAAAGTGTGTGGAGGAAGGGGAACCAGGGTAGAGTGTTATCCAGGAATTAGGTTAAGGCAGATGTTGAGAAAAGTAGAAGAGAAAGAGGAAGGAAAGGAGAAGGTGGTAGCATTTCACGTTGGTACCAACAACGTAAGGCAAGCAGGTACAAGTACCAACATAGTTGGGAATGTGTGGGATTTGGTACATACAGCACGGTAGAAGTTAAGGGAGTGAAGATTATCAGTGGGATACTGACTGGACGATGAGTCGATGAGGCTATGGAGTTGGTATGTGGGGAAACTGGGAGCAAGATTTGTAGATGGTAATGGGAGAGTAGGAGATGCGCTCACATACCCTTCACTTGAACCGCAGTGTTACATGTAAGTTTTTGTTTAGAAGGGTTATCAGTATGCGCATTCAGGGAAATGGGGTGGACTAGGGTGCTGTAATAAGAGTGCAGGGAGTTGGAAGTTATGTAAGGATGACATAAAAATATTAGTGTTAAACTGTAGAAGTATTGAAAAGAAAGGAATAGAATTAAGTAATTTAATAGGTATATACTTACCAGATATTGTAATAGGAGTTGAATCATGGCTGTGAAATGACATAACGGATGCAGAAATTTTCTCAAGGAACTTGAGTGTGTGTATTGTAGAGGCAGAATAGGAATGGTAGGAGGGGGAGTATTCATACTGGTGAAAGAAAAATGTGTAAGCTACGAAAAAGTTAAGGATGAGAAACATGTAATGCTGTTTGTAAGGCTCATGTCTAAAGATAACAAGCAACTTGATATTTTGGAATGTACAGACCTGGAAAGGATGGTGCTGACATAGGTGCAAAAATATTTAACAAGATAATCAGCTATGTGAGGATTGACTTGGGTAGGAACATTATTGTAGCGAGTGATCTGTGTTTTCCAAATGTTAGGTGGTACAGTAATGCAAATGACAGAAATCGTGATCAACAAATGACATGACCAATAAATTTAATGTATGAAGGACAGTTCAATCAGAAAGCTATCAAACCACCTAGAGGGAACGATATTCTAGACATATTTCTGATAAAACCCGATGAGATCTACAGAGAAACTGTGTGATAGATGGTCTAAACGATCACAAATCTGCTTTTGCCATAGTTAAAAATAAATGCGATAGAAAGGAATGTTATAAAAAAGTACCACATGGTTAAGAGGGGCATTAGGGACTTCTTAGAAAGTAATTATGATCAGTGGTAAATGGTAAATAAAAATGTTAACAGCTTTTTGGGATGGATTTAATATTTGAGGAGGGTGAAAACAGTATGTGTCTTTAAATGTGATATGAAATGGTAAGAACCCAGTATGGTATAACAGAGAAATGAAGAGACTGAGAAGGAGGTGCAGGTTGGAAAGAGACTTAGGAATCATTGTGGAAGTGAGGAGAGATTGAAGGAACTTACAAGGAAATTGAATCTAGAGAAGAAGTTAGCCGAGAACAACATTATGGCAAGCATAATCGGCAGTCATATAATTGTAAGTAAAAAAAATGGAAGCGTATATGTAGATACTTTCAGGCAGAAACAGGTTCCAAGGAGGACATTCGAGAAATCATTAATAAAAAAAAGGGGGAGTGCATATGTGAGAACTTGGAGAAGACAGAAGTGTATTCAGTAAGCAGTATGTAAAGATTGTTAGGTATAAGGATAATGATCAGGTAGACAAGGCCTCTAATACTAACAAAGTATTGAAATTTACCTGTGATGATAAAAATAATTACAATAACATACAAAAGTTGAAAAGTAGAAAAACAGCTGGAAATTGGTAAGATTTGTAGGAATCTACTAAAGTCAACAAGTTGGGATATATAGTAGAAGCCCGTTATAGCGAGAATTCATAACAGTGAAAAATTTACTCGCTATAACGGATTGTCGTTATATCCGATTTTTGTATAAAAGTCGGAAAACCCTTCATGCACATTAAAATTGGTATGAAACGGCAATCATTTTGTTCAAAACTTGTGTTTCCGCAGATGATATCAACACTACGGCTTACTTGTTTGTTATTTTTCGTAATCCGATACTACGTGAAAGTGTATGTTTAATTTCATTCTGAAAAAAATATAGTCCCGTATTTCTCCGAATCCAAGATGAACCCCACTTTTCCCTTCAAAAAATTTAAATCAGGCTCAAAAAGAAGTTTGTAAAATCATATGAATGCCTTGTTGTACAGTAGGCCTACGCATTTTTAGACGCCGAACATTGACTTTCACCACGCCTGTTTTTTTTTTTTCCGGCTGCACAATTCTTCTTTATTTTCGCGGGTTTAAGGACCATTAACTTAACATTGGCATCATAATACCGAAGAGAACTTGTTGAAAATTTTCCGGCAATACCTATTCCATGCTTCTCTACAATACAACGATCCATCAGGAAATTATTCTTGCTGTCTATAAAACTGTTACTGTTACGCAGCGTCAGATATAACCGTCTGCCGCTACATGCACGTCTCGCTTGTCAGGTTCGGCCAAATTCAGCGGCTAGCAATGTATAGGCCTAATCGCGAACGTTGAAAGTCAACGAACGAGTTTATTGCGCCACGGTATGGCCATTCCGCGCTTGCGTTTTTTGTGCACATACCTCACAATTTCATCTTCGACTTCTTTAAAGTGTCCTTGTTGCGGACCACTGAATACATTTTTTGTACAGTACGCATTTTTTAGCTCTTTGTCTTCACGCCAATGCCAAATATTGGCTTTTTAGGCCTATGCCATGTTTTCTTGCGGCTGCAAAAGTATTTTACATTTTCGAGTGTTTAATAAACATTAACTTAAAATTGGCATTATAATATCGACTAGAACCCGTTGAAAATTTGCCGACAATACCTTTTCCACATATCTTTACAATACGACTATCAGTCACGAAAATATTCCTGCTGTCTATAAACCTTAATTTTACTAAGCGTCAAGTACAATAGACGCGTTATGACTCTGCCACTGAGTAGCCATGGCTTTTCTAAGAATTCAAAGGGTCGCATGTTTTGATGTCATTCTGCAGATTTGAGAAACACACAGGCACTGCAGAAACGTTGTCGCGGCTAGCGATGTGTAGTAAATAGGCGGTCGTTTATTGTCAACGAGTTCTGTGCGCGTGTGAAAAGAAGCAGCGTGGTTACCACGGTAGTTGCCAGTGGTATCGATTAACTTACTGTTAGGCTGCGAATGCAACAACCCTTAAGTTTTCGCATGAGATTCTGAGAGAAAAAAAAGTCTTGGATTTGGAAAAATACGGTATCACTCCAGAGATTTCTGTGGCAAACACCTCAGCTTTCTTCTTCATACAGTCACCTAACCTAACCGTATATGTAGCCTATCACGAAAACATATTTGAAATGCATGTAGAGAAATAACCTCTACGCGAAAAATGTACATGTAAATAGCCGTTACTAGACATGAGAAGATATGAAATATCCTCTGAAATCAGTGATGTACTCTGCCATATCTTGAGTTGTATCACATTCTTACTTAATTTCCGTATATAACATTAAAATAAAGATATCGTTTACTTCAGTCTTTATTGTTAACGAGTTAACTGCTATCAGCCACGTTATTTATGCATTTAATACGAAAACGTGTTATCCTCTTTCATTTCGAATTTTTTTTTTAGAGAACAGCAGTCGATGGGTGTTACTAATCAACTCCAACATCGCCTTTGAATGTCAACGAGAGAGATCACAGATTCACAAAGTGAGAAAACTGTACCGCACCGAAGATGATCGATCGCATTTTTTTTTGCAAACGTTTCAGTTTTCTTATTCAAACAGCGTCACGTATCCTAACTTAACCGTACTATACGTATGATGAAAACACACTTCAAGCGCCAGTAGAGAAGTTATAACTTTCTCTCTATAAATTTTCATAATAGCCTTTCCGTAATTTAACCAGACACAACAAAATATAAACTAACCTCTGAAATCAATTAAACACTCTGCCATATCTCGAGGTTTCTCCCATTCTTACTTAATTGCAGTATTTAGCCTCAAAATTAAGCGGTAGTTTAGTCAGCCTTAATTTTTAACGAGTTAACAACCGTTATTGGACACGTTATTTACACATTTATTACGAAAATATGTTTCCTTTCATTTCGAATTTTCTTTACAAAACAGCTGTCAACGGGTATTACTAATCGACTCCGACATCGCCTTCGAATGTCGACGAGATAAATCGCTAGTGCACATAGCGAGGAAACGATGCCGAAGGTAATCTATCACTTGCAATATCATCGCTGGGGTGTATAAATATTGGTAACGGAAAAAATCGCACGCGCTTAATCGCTCGTAAAAACGGATGCGCCAGTGATAGGGTTCTCGCTGTAACCGAAGGACGATACACAGTTTAATATAGGAATTTTGAAGGGACAGAAAAAAGTCGTCGCTATAACGGAGTTCTAAATGGAAATTCTAAGTTCCCATGGAGGGAATTAGATTCTTTTCCACCAATAGAGCATATCAAAAAACAGATAAAAAATTAGATGGATGGCTTTTCCGGCGTTTGCTCTATTAACCAGCGTTTCGTCTTAGGTCTGACACTAGACTCTTCAGAGTGGGATGTGTCAGACCCTAGTTCTCGCTATATACCGTACTCGCTATAGCGGACTTCTACTGTAGTATCATATCTGAAGTATTTATTTTGTTACAGTTTGCAGGGAAAAAAAAGCTAGATGAATGGAGATTTGCTATAGTTAACCCTGTGTAAGAAGGAAAGGGTGATAAACATAATTCCAATAATTATAGGCCAGTCAGCTTGTGGTGTGTTACTTGGAAGCCATGGGAATGCGTTATTTCTGTTTGTATTATATATGTTTACAAAATTACTAACTCGTTTTATAGAAAGCAGTGTGGGTTTAGGAAAATTTATGCCACTGAGACTCAACGTGTAGAATCCCAGAAAGCTATAACAGGTATTTTAGATTCAGAATGTCAGATGGACTGTATTGCTATTGATCTGTCTAAGGCTTTTGATAGGGTAGATCATGAGAGACACAAAAATTCTAGAAAATAGAAATCAGAGAATTTGAGTAGATGAAGCATTATCTGATCCTGTAATGATTAAGAAGGAAGTTCCTGAAGGTGGTGTTATGGGTCTGTTTTCTTTTATATGGGTAAAGAAATGGAATCAGAGATGAGGCTTTTTACGGTTGATTTTATTCTTTATAGAGTAATAAATACTGTTATGTTGCAGGGTTGTGAGAAACTGCAAAAAGACCTCGACACTGTTGTGAGATGAACAGCAGACAAAAAGATATGGTGAACGGGGTGAAAGGTCAGATTGTAAGTTTCACCAAGAAAAAAAAAGTCCTCTGTTTTAATTACTGTGTTAATGGGATGAAAGCATCTCATGGGGATCTCTGTAATAAGGACATAGGTTTAATATAAGGGAAGATATTCAAAGGGGTAATGTCATAAATGGTATTGTAAATAAAGGTTACATATATCTTCATATGGTTATGATGTTAATTAAAGGTTGTGTAAGGATGTAAGGTTGATGGCATATGAGTCACTCAAGATCACAATTAGAGTGTGGTTCCAGTGTATGGACCCTTATCAGGATAACTGGAAAAAAAAAATCTGAAGAGATGAGCATTATTTGTTCTTAGTGATTTCCGACAAAAGAGTGTTACAAGAATGTTGCCAAGGTTTGATTGGAAGTAGGGAGATGAGCTGCTTGACTATGCAGTATATTCTGAATGAAGAGATGACGTGGAATTACATTAGTAGATGAGTAAGTTTGCGAGTGGTGTTTTTAAAAGTAGGAAAGATCACAATATGAAGATAAAGTGGGAATTCAAGAGGACATATTTTGGGGCAAGTATTTGTTTCTAGGATGAGCAGTTATGGATTTGGAATAATTTACCAAGGGAGATTTTTGATAATTTTCCAACTTTCTGAAATTAAGAAAACGCTACATAAACAACTAATCGTCAGGAATCTGTCACCTGGGCGACAGCCTTAAATGTAGATCATTTGATTGATTGATTGATTGATTGATTGATTGATTGATTGATTGATTGATTGATTGATTGATTGATTGATTGATTGATTGATTGATTGATTGATTGATGTGGCATACGAGTTTCAGGAATGTTGGGGACAGCACAGCTGAGGGAAATTACCATTTGAGATTAACATTCAATGCGGCTGGTAATCGAACCAGATGACTGGAATCAGAAAATTACAGTGGACGACACCGATGTATGAGAAATTTTAGCATCCTTCGGTGTGGTTCATTCCCTGCAACTTGCTGTTCTGACTGGTGTTATCATATATGATTTTTTTTTTTTTTTTTTTTTTTTTTTTTAATTTTTAAATTATCTATATATATAAAATAACATGTACTGACTGACTGATTCATCATCGCCGAGCCAAAACTACTGGACATAAAGAAATGAAATTTTGGGGATATATTCATATTAAGATGTAGGTGCTCGCTAAGAGAGTTTTGGGATATTCCGTCGCTAAGGGGGTGAAAAGGGGGGTTAAATTTTAAAATGAGTGTATCTATATCTCAAAACTTAAAAAGTTTACAGATGTAAAAATTGGTATTTAGAATCTTCATTAAAAATAAAGAAACGCATATTTTTTTGTTTTCGGAAAATCCCAATAGGAGGGGTGAAAAAGGGGTTGAATGCCTTTAATGGGAATACTTATATCTCAGAAACTGATATTACAGACCTGAAAATTGGTGTTTGGGATCTCCTTTAAAAATAAAGAAACACGTATTATTTTGTTCTTGGAAAATTCCAATTAATGGGGCGGTGAAAAGGTGGGAATTTTTAAAATGAGTGTATCTATATATCAAAACTTTAAAAGTTTATAGGTGTAAAAATTGGTATTTAGAATCTCCTTTAGAAATAAAGAAACCCGTATTTTTTGGCTTTCAGAAAATCCCAATAGGAAGGGTGGAAAAGTGTGAAAAAGTGGTTGAATGCCTTTAATGAGGCTACTTATATTTCAGAACCTGAAGATATTACAGACCTGAAAATTGGTTTTGGGATCTCCTTTCAAAATAAAGAAAAATGTATTATTTTTGTTTTTGGAAAATCCAGTTAATGGGGGGTGAAAAGAGGGTGAATTTTTAAAATGAGTGTATCTGTATCTGAAAACTTTAAAGTTTACAGATGTAAAAATTTGTATTTAGAATTTCCCTTAAAAATAAAGGAACACATATTTTTTTTTGTTTTCTGTAAATCCCAATAGGACGGGTGTGAAAGGGTGAATAATGGGTTAAATGCTTTTAATGAGGATACATATATCTCAGAAACTGTTTTTTTTTTTTTTTTTTTGAAAATACAGTTAATGGCGGTTAAACAGGAGTGACAAATTGGGGTGAATTTTTTGAAAGACGATATCTACAGAATATCTGAGAAACGTAAAATGTTACAGACGTAAAAGTGGGTATTTGGAATCTCCTGTAAATGTAAAGAAACATAGGTGGTTTGTTTTTGGAAACTCTACTTAAGGGGAACTAAAATGGAGCGGAATTTTAAAATGAGAATTTCTACAGTATATCTCAAAAACTTAAACATGTTACAGAAGTGAAAAATGGTATTTTTTATCTCTATTAAAAATAAGGAACCATGTATTTTTAGTTTTCGGAAATACCACTTGGGTGGAGGGGGGGGGGGGGTAAAAGTGACTGAAAATGGTGTTGAATTATTTTAATTAGGCTACTGATATCTCAAAAATGGAGATGTTGCAGACGTGAAATTTGATATTTGGAATCTGCTTGAAAAGTAAAGAAACACGTATTCTCGGAAAATCCAATGAGCGAGGGAGGGGGGGGTGAAAGAATTGAAAAATTGACTTAATTGTATGAGAATACACACATCTAATAAAAACTAAAGTTGTTACAGACGTGAAAATTGGTATTTTGATCTCCTTTAAAAACAAAGAAAAACGCGTTTTGGGGGGGAAACCAACTTGGGGGGCGGGAGTGAAAAGGAGTTGAATTCCTTTCATGGGGACACACAAATCAAAAACTGAAGAAGAGTCGTGATAATTGGTATTTAGAAGATCCTTTACTATTAAAGAAACAAGTATTTTTTGCTGGAAAATTCACTTGCGTGGGGGGGTTGGAGTGTGAAAGGAAGTGAAAAAAGTGAGTTATTTTATGGGGATATATCTCAAAACTGAAGGTAATAGACTTGAACATTGGTGTTTGGAATCTCCTTTAAACATAAAGAAACACGCCTTCTTTCAATTTTTTTTAGCGGGGGGCGGGGTGTGTAAATAAACTTTACGGCGGTGGGGTGTAAAAGGAGGTGAGACCAATTGATTTTACTGTTCATAATGTACTTATAGGGAGCCTCCGTTGCTCAATCGGCAGCGCGCCGGCCTCTCACAGCTGGGTTCCGTGGTTCAAATCCCGGTCACTCCATGTGACATTCGTGCTGGACAAAACGGAGGCGGGACAGGTTTTTCTCCGGACGCTCCGGTTTTCCCTGTCATCATTCATTCCAGCAACACTGTCCAATATTTCATTTCATTTGTCATTCATCGATCATTGCCCCAGATGTGTGCTTCAGCAGCCGGCACAATTCCTATTGTCACCACTAGATGGGGCTTTATTCATTCCATTCCTGACCCTGTCGAATGACTGGAAACAGGCTGTAGATTTTCGATGTACTTATTCTGATCATCTTGGGTGTGGAAGCGAAACTCAAACGATGGAAGGAATATATAGAAAATCTCTTCAAAGATGACAGAAATGATCCTCCTTCACCTGACGAGAGAATAAATTAAAATAGCCCTGAAATAACAAAAAGTGAAGTTGTACATGCCGTAAAACTTCAAAAGAATGGTAAAGCAACTGGACCTGATGGTGTGTACGCTGAAGTTCTCAAAGTAATAACAGAACAGGAATCTACCGGCCTCAATATCTTAACATCATTATTCAATCAAATATATGTATCGGGAGAAATACCATCAGACTGGCTGAAATCAACCTTCATACCATACCGAAGAAGCCTAACTCGTCTCAGAGCGATGATCATCGTATGATAAGTTTGATGTCTCACGTGCTCAAAATATTCTTGCGAATCATTCACACTAGAATATACAAAAAATGTGAATTCCACATGGATCAGAATCAGTTCGGTTTCCGAAATGGCGTTGGTACACGTGAGGCACTCTTCTCGTTAAATGTGTTGTTACAGAGGTGCAGAGATCTGAATGTTGATTTCTATATCTGTTTTATAGACTATAAAAAAGCTTTTGATTGTGTCAGGCACAATAAGCTGATAGAGATTCTGAGATCAACAGGTATTGACTCCGGTGACTTACGTATAATCAGTAACCTGTACTGGAATCAGTTTGCAAATGTCAAAACTGATCAAGGAACTTCAGAAACTGCTTCGATCAGGAAGGGCGTCCGCCACGGTTGTGTACTGTCACCTCTGTCCTTGAGGAGAAAAAGAGACAGTCTCTCAAAGTGCATTGGCACTGCCAGTGGCTCCAAGTAGCCTACGCAGTGGCCTCTACGGTATGCACTAGCCAGCGTCTTGATAGGTGTGCTAGGTACCAACTGATGAGTCCAACCTAGCACACGAGGGCGAAACACTGGCAGCCAGGAATGAGTTAGCTGGAAAATTTATAATGTCCATAAACGGACCATTTATATTGGTATTATCAAAAGAAAAAGCATGTCACCTATGTACGTTTACCAAACACTAATCACCAGTGATGAGAGAGCAATTACAGTGATAAGGAACTCAAGAACACAACTAAAGAAATGATCCTTCAACCTCCACTCAGATATGTACTGCAGACCACCTGCTACTTTAGCAGGTAAGAATCATAGACTTTTTATATGCCACTCTTCAAATTGTTACATCTGGTGGAATTGTATGTTGTTCATTGTTCATTGATTTTTCAATGATATGCAAGATAGTAAGATCTCGGGAAAATAATTCTATGGCGGCCGCCCCCCCTCCCCCATGCTCTAACGGGTGCATTACAAATTGCCTTTCTTGAAAGTTGGCATCTCTGAAAATACGTAACATACCAGTAGTTCGTAGAGATATATTCATTTCATGATACAAAATTGTTTCTTTACACAAAGGACTGCATCGAATCCTTGCATGAACACCATGAAAAACTTCTTTTCTGTGTACACACCTAGGATGGACGGATCTGACGCGATCAGCAGTTGTGCCTGTTTGTTTAAATCGTGCTATTGTCTGAAACACAAATCGTTCATTGATACCGGTAGATTTCAGCATAGAAAAATTTCCTTAGCTCACTTTCTGGAACAAAATAACGCCATTACAGGGATACAATTCTCATATACTCCCCACTCCATCTTTCACTGTTGCCTGTTGTTTGCACACTGCAAACAGGTTACTGGCGGAGTCGTGAAGGTGACCTTGTGGACGAAGACATACAACGTTGCCACGCTTATTCATTTGCAACTGCCATCCTTCAGTGCGTTTAGATTTTACTGACAGAACTTATGGCAGTACTGTGTAGATGGACCAGAATGTAAAAGAACTCCTTGTGGGACAACATTCTGGCACCTCGTTCTACAAAACCTTAAAAGTATTTAGTGGAAAGTAAAATTTTCTTCAGCAATAGCCTTCAGCTGCCCCTCATTCACGCGTAATGATGGTCCTTCCACATTCTTCATCTTCAACTTCGTGAGTAGACGTTGCACTTTGTATTAATTGATGAAATCTTTACTGAATACTGTGTTAATGTTACTCACTGCACTTGGCTAATTGTGGCTCAATTCTCTCCCTTGTCCATCCATATCGTGTCTACAAATCGCGTTTTTGCATAGGCTATTTTTGGCACCGTACTGAACTTGAGCAACACCTGCAGCAGCAGGAAATGCGCTGTCCATGCCTCCGGACACTGAAGAGTTCGTTCCCCTTCTTAACCGCACTGCAAGTACTTCAGACCAATGCCCAGGGGCATCAAGAGTTCCAGTTACTATAATTCAGCCTTTCAAATTGCACGACCTAATACTAATGTAGCGTATATCCTTAATGGGTAAGTATTATGAAGGTGGGAATAATAAATATTGTGACCCTGATGGGAAATTCGAGGTATTGAGTGATTTTTTGGAGAAAGAGAATGTTGCAATGATGGGACTAAGTGAGGTCAAGTGGAGGGCAAAGGGAGTGAAGAGGATGAGTAGAGGGTACATGCTATACAGGAGTGGAGGAGGTGAGACAAAGAATGGAGTAGGAGCGATTGTTAACAAAATCCTGGATGAAAATGTGGACAGGGTAGACTACATTAGTGATAGAATAATCAGAGTGCGACTGAGGACGGAGGAAGGAGTGAAAGATTTTATCCAAGTTTATGCCCCCCAAACTGGAAACAGTGAAGAAAATACAGTACAGAGGAATTCTTGAAGACACTCGAGGAAGTGATCACCGATGTGGAAGTGATAATCATGGGAGACCTCAGTGCACAGGTTGAAAATGGCAGAATTGGCCTAGAAGAAGCGATTGGACCATTTGAATATGGAGAAAGAAACAGTAAGGGAGATTTGTTGATTGATTTTTATGAGAGAAATGGAATGATTATAGGTAACACTTGCTTTAGAAAGAAGAATAAGTAGAAAGATCACTAGATATGGCCAGGGAGGAAGAAGGAAAAAACAGTTACTAATTATTTTTGGTTGAGAAAATAAATCTTAAACAGTTAATGGATGTGAACTTGTGAAAGCATGTATAAGAATTGTTCCAGTTTTGTCCAGACTCCAGTGGGGGTGAACAGGACAGGGAAGTGTATTGTCTCCAGTTATGTTTATAACGGTTATGGATCAACATATGGAGGGGGCATGAAAATGTTGTTTGCAGATGACATAGTAATCTGGAGAGTCAGCAATACAGAGCTGTAAATGACAATATTGAGAAATATTGTATGAAAATCAGTGTGGAGAAGAACAAAACAGTGATGATGACAAGAGAAGGAAAAGTAATCATTAGTATTAGGGAACAAAACTATAAGGTTGTTGAATACTTCAAATATTTGGGAAGTGAAATAATGCAAGATGCAAGGTTGGATATGGATATCAGCAGAAGGGTACAAGCGGGGAAAATACGTTCTTCCAGAATGTAAAGAGATAATGTACAAGATGTGCTATACCACTATATTAACGTATGCATCAGAGACTTGGACATTGACAGCAAGAAATGAGAGTAAAATTCAGGTCAGTGAGATGAAGTTCCTGAGGAGTATGGACATATGAGGATGGAGGAGGGAAGGAGACCAAAACAAGTGTTGGAATCTAAGATAGAAGGAAAGAGGGCAAGAGAGAGGCCCAGAGCGAGATGGTTGGTCTCTGTCAGAAACCATATAAGAAAAAGAAGACTGGACTGGAATAAAATTACTGAAGAGGGGTGGTGGAAGGAGAGGCAATGGTGGAGAAGTGCTATCAACACCCCAACCTGGCAGGAGCTGGACAAGGGGAAAATGATGATGAATACTAATATAATAGTTCTCTTAATTTTGCAATATTTATTCATGGTATTCAGATTTAGTTAAAATTTATTTATTTTTTCTTTCACAGGTTGTTCGCATAATCCGTAATCAACCTCCTGCAGAGTTGGAGAAGAACCGGCGGAAACGAAGACGTCCTATGAAGTGTGTGGTATTGTAAAATCTTAGTAGATGGCTGTTTGTAAGGAAAGCCTTTCTTTTTTTTCAGCTGAAGTATGTGACCAATTTGTTTTTAGTTGGAGTGGTCGGTGAGAAGCAATGAAACGCACACTTTGTAATCTGTTTATCTTATTCGTATTAATACAGTATATAGTGTTTCTTTAAACCTCGTTGGCTGTTGTCAGATATTCATTAAAGCTGGCTAATGAATAAAGTCACATAAGTAAGCAGAGGAGTAAACATTGGCCCATACTCCTCTTCGATATTACAAGGTAAAAATGTTCAATAAAACTTGACAAATGTAAATTGGCCAATACACTCTTTGGACATACTAATTGTAAAATAATTGAAGATATTTGCCATACACCCAATATTGTGGGGGTAAAAGAGAAATAACCTAGTTTCAGTTTGAAAATAGGTTTGGAATGCTTTTACATGTGACAATAACTAATGTGCTGATTGTATATGATCTGTTGATGAAGATCTTTGGCATCACTGGAATTTGAAAATGTAAAAAAAAAAAAAAAAATGCATTTCAAATTTATAATTTGTATGTATTGCTGAATAGTAAATGTTCTGTTGCTTAATAGAAGTTCAAGTATGATATGTGTGTTGATGTTTGACTTAACTCAAACTTTAATTGTGTGATGCTGTTATTAGACATCTTTGTAAATCAAATGACCTGCCATATTTTAATTACTAATATTAAACCAGTGAGAAATAACTTTATATTGTTGTCCACTGAATTCAAAGCTTTAAGGAAATAAGTCCAATTGTACATTTGGTATTATAGAAACTAAGCCCTCCGATTCACAGTTGCATTGCACTGTGGAAACAAGTGGAAATTTTTATAGTATAGAAATGAGATGTTTTTTAAGTTACCTTTTGACTCTTGTATAGTTTTCTAGTAAACATACATAACTTTGGTGGTAGTATCTTTTTTATTTACACTTTTCTATACAGTTACAATTTGACAATTCTGAATATGACCTATTCAGATGGCCAGTAACATGGGGGTTATTTATATAATAGTTTTACGAGAGTTACAATTGATCTTGTTTATGGGTATTTTATACAAGAAATCTTCTATGTTTTCCTATTCTCTAGCATGCGTAAAGTATTGTGTTCTTACATTATTTTACTTCAGTTAAACTTGCTGTTTCCTAACCTTTTAAGTACACTTCACAGAGATTGCTTAATCATGGTTTCTTGTTTGGCCCCCAATCTATGAGAGAAAATTATCGGTTCATTTTCCTAATTTTTTCATTTGTTCAGTCTTCTTTCAAACTTTTCACTTTGCTATTTCTTCCGTTGTTATTCTGTTAACTGTAAAATGTAATTGTCGTTTGTAATTTTGTTTTAAATGTTACCATGTAAAAATATTGAAACCGCAATTATTATATTAGTGGTATTATGGACTGTTAGGCTGAAAATATAGCTTTATATGTAATTGATGATATGTAAATGAAGTATTGATTTTTTAATAATGATAATGTCTAATGATTTGGTAGTATGTTTTTCCCCTTACAACCAGCTCTCCTCTTACGGTCATCATTTTCCTATGGAAGATAATTAATATGCATTCTACAGTGAGTTGGGAAATGTATACATATAAAAATTAGGTAGTGGAGGGGTAAGGCTAGAAGGGAAACTGAAAATGAAATGGAATGAATGAATTGAAAATTACTACAGGTATGCTTTTCAAAGCCAGTGGAAAACATTAAGAATTACTTATTCTGTCTGTCCCTTGACATTTTTTGAAGTATTTCACTTCTCTAGAATAAATATGACAATAGAAGCTATGTTACGTATTCCATTAGTTTTAATTTATTTATTTAGTGTTTAGTAGATGATACAACATTTTGAGGTGGAGTTAGCAGTCCATAAAATGAAAAGGGATGGATGAAATTAGTGTGGAAGTGATAAAGACTGTTGGACTACAATGGGTGTGCAGATTGTTAAAGTGTATATGGAAACAGAAATGTGCCAAAAGACTGGGAGAAAAGAATAATACCAGTTCTTAAAAGTGTGTGATTTATTATAGAGGAATCATACTCCTATCACAAGTGACAGAAATACTGGAAAGAATATTAGAGAGGAGAATGAGAAGAAAGGTAGAAGGAAAGTTACAAGGGGAGCAGTATGGCTTTAGAAGTAGATCTACAGTGGACCCAATCATCAGCATGAGGCAATTAACGGAAAAGAATTGAGAATATGGAAAGGATCTGGTCATGACATTCCTGGATATAATAAAGGCATACAATAGTGTTCCCGGAGGAAGGTGTGGGGAAACCATGATCAAAAAGAGACTGGGTACACAAACTGTGGAAATGGTGAAAGCAATGTACAAAAACTGTGGGCAACATTCAGACTCCGTATGAAAAGGCAGAATGGTTTAGAAATGAAACTTTTCTGTTGCGGTTGGGTAACTTTATAATAATTTTTGTAGTACATATACCTGAAACAGTACAGTATTGGTACGTGAGGTGACGTGACAAGTCAGTGGCACTGGACACCAAAGTTAAAGTATTTTTTGTAGAAGCTAGTATCTCATTTGGGTATGAACCACCAGACCATAGCACCTAAGTCGGTGAAGTCTGTAAACTCCAATATATAAAAAGGAGTTTCAACGTCTTTATTGGAAATCACAAGCACAAACTCGTAGCAATAGCAGAGCAAGGAAGCAGTGCTGGGAAAAAGGAGAGAAATCTGTGGTTGGTAGAAAATGATTAATAAAAAGGAAATCAAAAATATTGAAGGGAAACAGGTGATTTTTCAACAAACATAATCTAACAAATGTATTTTGTTTTCATAAAGAGTGATAACGAGAGGAAACAGTTACAATCAAAATTTTTGAAATAAAGACCAGTCTAAAAAGTATAGATTCTATCCATCTGACACCAAGAAAGAATGTATCACAATGAAGCTTTTAGAATACATTGAATAAATTCCAAAGAATTAGATTCTGACAATTTAGCACCAAGGAAAAAAAAAACCACTTTAGTTTAACAACTAATTTTAACAGAATTAGACCTTTACAACTTGATATCCAAGATTTAAGACCAAAGGCCACAATAGGATCACACCTCCAGGGTGTTAACAAAGCAATTTACAGCGAAATATAATTAAAAGAGAGCATTATCACAAGGAAAGGAACGGGAAAAGCAGTGGGGGGGGAGAAAGGAGATCGAATCCTGCATGAATGTAATTATAAGCAAAAAAGTCCAAGGAAAGCACTCAAACATGGTGCACTAAGTTTGCTTTAGGTGAATTTAAAAAGTGTTAATGTTCTTAACCACATCTTAACATACAGTCCAACATGGCAGAATTAACTTTAAAGAGAATAGAGAGTTTACGTTCTCACTATTAAAAGACGAACACAAGTTGCCAAAAGGCAGTAAGATAAAATGTTATTGATAAAGCCAGAAGGGCGACAAGAAAGAAAAACTTCATCAGCTCACCCAGTCCTCATGCTTGGTGGATTTTCCCAGATTGACGGAAAAATAATAAAGTCCGTGCAAGGAACGCAATAAAATTGGAGCTCCCTCCACTCCAAACCACAGTCAAAGCCAGACTGATTTCACTGGGCAAAGTTGGCCCATTTGTAGGACACGAGAACCGCCCTTGAACAGGAAGGAAGCATCGAGAAGATACGATTAAGTCACAGATGACGTAGCGCAGAAACAGCTGGGAAGACAGTCTGCTCAGTATGTAGCGGGAGCATGATGATGGCGGAGCACGAGGCAGGCGAGCAAGTAGTAAAAAGCAGGAACAAGAGATGACGGTGAACGGAGCAGATAAACAGGTACAACACAAAATGTAGATTAGGGGGAGCACGTTACAGTTCTAAGGCAGGAGTGTGTGCTGTTGCGTATTTTGTTTCTAATGGTTATGAATGAAATTGTAAAGAACACAAAGAAAGCGTATGGGAATAGGGAGATGAAGTTATTACTATTTGTAGACAATATTATGGTCTGGAGAACAAGCAACAAAAAAGTACTAGAACAACTTGATGTACTGAATGTGTAAATTGAAAAGTATGGTATGCACATCTGCACAGAGAAAAGGAAGACTATGGCGATATCAAGAGGAGAAAGACAAGAAAAAGCATTGTGAAAAATGGTCAAAACCTTTAAATTGCTGACAGTTTCATTTACCTAGGGAGTGAATTAATGCAGAATACATGGTTGTACATGGTGATTAGTAGGGAGCAGATTTTTATGTACTTACATTTTTTTTTGCCTAAGTTTTAACGCAAGTTACAATGTTCATTATTCCCATTGTGCATCCCAAAGTGTAAAAACTTAATATTATTTCACATAAAAACATATTTTTACATTTTTTAAATGTAAATACATATTTTAAGAAAATCTATAATAAGCACATAAATCGGCAATAATTTGTTAATCAACAAAATTTAAAATGCTTCTATGTTATAAAATAATGCTCATATTTTCATTTTACGATTACGGTATTGTTTTTAACAGTGTATTTATCATGTATCTGAATGTTTCGGCTATTTATAGACTTCCCTCCAGAGTTCTAAAACTTGCTGGTCACTGGCTACGTCGTTACATTTAGACAGTGATTTGATTTGCTGCACAATGTGTTTCCTTGCATGATGTCATTCCAACTTTCTTTTATGAGTCAGCCCGCTCGGGTTTTGTTTCTAGAATATCAGTGAAAGGCAATCGCGGAGAGATCAGGTGGCATAATACCGTTACGACATGGGAGTCTGGGAAGAATATTGGCCCACCATTAGGTAGTGGGATTTCATCACTCCTAAGAGTAAGGTTAACTGTTCGGGTCCATATATCATTCCCATGGTCGTGTGATTTTGTATGGATGTATAAGAAATATTTCCTTCAGTGTCCACTGCTATTCTTTTTATTGAAACAGTGATTCACCAAAAATGCGTGTGCCATAACCTGCAAAATAATGCCAAAAGAGAAGTTAAGTACAAGGTCACATCTTCAACATGTAGTGGATTTTAAAAGCATTTTCACTACCGATGGAAAAGTAATATTCTGCCAACCGTGTGGTAAAACAGTAAGTGCAGATCAACATTCTAAAGTAACCCAGCATTTGTCTGGAAATAAGCATACTGCGGCTGCTTCGTGTGTGCATTTGCGACAATCAATCAATCAATCAATCAATCAATCAATACTGATCTGCATTTAGGGCAGCCGCCCAGGTGGCAGATTCCCTATCTGTTGCTTTCCTAGCCTTTTCCTAAATGATTTCAAAGAAATTGGAAATTTATTGAACATCTCCCTTGGTAAGTTATTCCAATCCCTAACTCCCCTTCCTATAAATGAATATTTGCCCCAGTTTGTCCTCTTGAATTCCAACTTTATCTTCATATTGTGATCTTTTCTACTTTTATAAACACCATTCAAACTTATTCGTCTACTAATGTCATTCCACGCCATCTCTCCGCTGACAGCTCGGAACATACCACTTAGTCGAGCAGCTCTTCTTCTTTCTCTCAATTCTTCCCAACCCAAACATTGCAACATTTTTGTAACGCTACTCTTTTGTCGGAAATCACCCAGAACAAATCGAGCTGCTTTTCTTTGGATTTTTTCCAGTTCTTGAATCAGGTAATCCTGGTGAGGGTCTCATACACTGGAACCATACTCTAGTTGGGGTCTTACCAGAGACTTATATGCACTCTCCTTTACATCCTTACTACAACCCCTAAACACCCTCATAACCATGTGCAGAGATCTGTACCCTTTATTTACAATCTCATTTATGTGATTACCCCAATGAAGATCTTTCCTTATATTAACACCTAGATACTTACAATGATCCCCAAAAGGAACTTTCACCAAATCAACGCAGTAATTAAAACTGAGAGGACTTTTCCTATTTGTGAAACTCACAACCTGACTTTTAACCCCGTTTATCAACATACCATTGCCTGCTGTCCATCTCATAACATTTTCGAGGTCACGTTGCAGTTGCTCACAATCTTGTAACTTATTTATCACTCTATAGAGAATAACATCATCCTCAAAAAGCCTTACCTCCGATTCCACTCCTTTACTCATATCATTTATATATATAAGAAAACATAAAGGTCCAATAATACTGCCTTGAGGAATTCCCCTCTTAATTATTACAGGGTCAGATAAAGCTTTGCCTACTCTAATTCTCTGAGATCTATTTTCTAGGAATATAGCAACCCATAGTCACTCTTTTGTCTAGTCCAATTGCACTCATTTTTGCCAGTAGTCTCCCATGATCCACCCTATGAAATGCTTTAGACAGGTCAATCGCGATACAATCCATTTGACCTCCAGAATCCAAGTTATCTGCTATATCTTGCTGGAATCCTACAAGTTGAGCTTCAGTGGAATAACCCTTCCTAAAACCGAATTGCCTTCTATCGAACCAGTTATTAATTTCACAAACATGTCTAATATAATCAGAAAGAATGCCTTCTCAAAGCTTACATACAATGCATGTCAAACTTACTGGCCTGTAATTTTCAGCTTTATGTCTATCACCCTTTCCTTTATACACCGGGGCTATTATAGCAACTCTCCATTCATCTGGTATAGCTCCTCCGACCAAACAATAATCAAATAAGTACTTCAGATATGGTACTATATCCCAACCCATTGTCTTTAGTATTGCACCCGTCCACCTCCCGAGTCCCAGACTAGCATTTATCTCAGGGGTGTCGGTTCATTATTTAAATCATCAAATATAAATATAACGGCATAATAGAACACGGGGATGAACGGAGCAACTTAAAATTAAAAGGGGGAAGGCTCGATTGTAACGTGAATTTAAGGACTCCATGATAGGACTAGGAAGTGACTGTTACTTTAAAAAGGGCATCATCTAACTACAATAAAAAGATTATGAGAGTGGTTTCCTTTGAAATAATTTGCCAGAAGGAGCGGTTTATTACGCCATTTGACGTATAAAACTTTGATACACGTGGCAACAATATTTGAATTTACACACATGTTACATATATAAATCACTTGCCATACCGCAAGTGGTATCAATATCTTGCTGCGTTGCTTCTGAAATAAAATGACATTTTGGAGGTATAATTTACGGATCGATTCCATTTGAATCGAACCGTTACTCAAGGATATAGCTTCCTTCTATCGGGAGCCCGAGCATAACCCATGTTACGGTCGGCTTCCCGATTTAACTAAGATGATGTACTCCGGCTATATACATTTTTCCGAGACCGGTACTCGGACTGGGTAATGTTTCTCGTGAAGTGCGAAAACTGGATTCCACGGACAGTCCCTATCTTACGATATCCAGCTGATGCCATACCAATGAATTAGCATTTACATTTTATTTACATGTGATCTGAATTGTTTCCAGTTAGCCTCAGTAGACTACTGCCACAGATGAGATAACGAGGAGCGGAGGGAAATACCGTGGCCATGGCCCCCCCTCGCATCGCGAGCGAAGTAAACAAACACGCAAGTATGACTGTAACATCGTCCCGTACGGAGACCGTACAAAAACGAGGCAACCAAAAGACTCTAATATTATCACTCTCATTATTCAAACATACGAATAAAGGGATATCGTCACCAAATAATTTAATTCACGATATTATCATCCTCGAAATTATTATTATTATTATTATTATTATTATTATTCCTCAACGGTTCCTGGCACTGTCACGTTGATTAATATCGTCATTATTATGCGGGATGCAAACACCAAGTGGTTATTACTGTTATTATTATTATTATATCCCTCTCGTGATTATTATTATTATTAATGAATAGTCCGGCTCCATGGCTGAATGGTTAGCGTGCTGGCCTTTGGTCACAGGGGTCCCGGGTTCGATTCCCGGCAGGGTCGGGAATTTTAACCATCATTGGTTAATTTCACTGGCACTGGGGCTGGGTGTATGTGTCGTCTTCATCATCATTTCATCCTCATCACGACGCGCAGGTCACCTACGGGTGTCAAATCGAAAGACCTGCACCTGGCGAGCCGAACATGTCCTCGGACACTCCCGGCACTAAAAGCCATACGCCATTTCATTTCATTAATGAATAGGTGACTCAAGATATTATTATTATTCACGTCACTTAAAAAGGTTATTATTATTAATGGACCGGTCACTTCCGCCAAATTATATATATTAAGATATCGGTGCAATTACAAATTAATTCACTGATCAACCAACGACATCATTACAGTTATTATTATGACAATTATTATTAATCCGACCGCGGCGATTTAACATCGTCCTTACATTGTTATTATTATTATCGGTTGCATATTATCATTTAGATTCCCGTTTAACATCTTTATCAACGCTCATTTAATTAAGGCGGTCCAATCCTTTATCTGCAATATTTATTATTATTATTATCACGACATCATGATTGTCCTCACTCGTTATTACAATGAATACCATATACGACCATTTCTGTGGAATCTGAACTCTCATTATCCTTAGATCCGTTGTATCTCAACGAATAACTGTGCAGTCTATTTATTTCGTACATGCTGTCACGGGTTCGAATTCTACCCACTGCGTAACTCAGTATTTCTCTGTGACACTGCCCGTACATTTTACACTCATATCAATATCCTAAGTGTCTCTCGTACGGAATTTATTTTCCTCTCTATCTCAATATTCCTCGATTCATTTATTTATTCCTCACAGAATTATCAACTGACTTATTTCTTCATTTCGGACATCGTACGACCTCTTATTATCTGACTGCAGATTCCTTCACATATTCTATTTCATTTGGATCTATGCCTTAGTTCATTCTCCACAAATAATCGTAACATCTTGAAATTATATTTACCAAAATTTGACAATCATGGTCTCGTAATATTAGCACTACATGTTCCGGCTAATGAATCGCAACTTCAAAACGCGACATTTATACGTAAAAAAAAATTGGACCGTAATTTAAACCACACGTTCATTAACATGTACGGATTATTAACACCGATCTACATTTCAATATTATTAATCGATCAAATTAAATTATCACGCACTTTAATTCCAAATTAAAACGACCTCCCGTCATTAAATGATTCCCAATAAACTCAACACTTGATCACATAAATTATTATTATCTCCAAATCATATTTAAAAAATATCTTCTTTAAAAAAAATAGTTATATTATTTATTTATTATTATTATTATTTAAAAAAAATAATAATTTCGCCTGTAATACGGTAGTCCACTCTTATTATGTTTAACGCATAACCCCTTTTACAAATTCAATTTATTCTGGCACTAATCACTCCAGATATGATTTACTTGGAAATATTATATTAATCGCATCTCACAAATTTAACAACTTCACTTTGAAAATATGACCATATTAATTTCAACAAAACACACTTGGTATGGCGAAGCTGGATTTTCCTTCCATGTCATTAAATGGCTCGTTAAAATTGACAAAACATAAAAGCACATATCGGGTCTTATTTAACTAGCCTAATCAAAATCAAATGTAAAGAAAATTATCGACTACAAAGAAAATATGAATGCATGCATGACTTAACGTACTACACTATATATACAAATTTACATCTCCAACAAACTGAATACATAAAAGACCCGATTATTTACATTATTATGATTTACTACTGTCCGTGCTACAAATTTAGGATGGGGTCGTTAAGCGACCCATCTTGTTACAGAAGGTAACCAAGTATAATCAAATTATTCCCATTTTTCCCATCACGATAACATTTCCCAAATATATTTTACAGTTTAGTACTCATCTTAGTTATCGGTATTCCATTGCAGCTTTGCAGACGAGAGGCTTCATCCAGCCCCTCTCTGCGTTTTACTCCTCCATCCTTGATGGCGTAGTTTCACAAAAGATTTCCTGGCACATTATTATTTTACACTCATATCTTGATTACCACAAACCTTCACCATTTACTACGTTAACACAACAAATTTCTATCCTAGACCCAAGAATTTAATATATTTACACTATTTAATCTTCGTCCACCTACCGCACAATGGACCTGGACACGTACGACGAGGTGTCAACTATTTCGCCCGTCGCGATACGCCCGATTTATACGGCATTCTTGACGTGTTCATGACATCGGTTCGGTATAGCTAAGTACAGGCTACTACTTCCTTAAAGTACTGTTCGTCACACAGTCTATTATGTACGTACTTATGGTGATATATTTTATACTACTCTCTTGCAGGGTAATTACTTTACGTCACTGATTATTCATAAATAACAAACACTATCCTACGTTAACTATTTCCAGATTTAACATGTTGCTTGAGCGCGATCACACTTTACAAACACTGGCGGATGCTCGCGCCATTAAATGACTGTACGTCCGTAGAATTCTAAGTTACCGGCGACCAACAGTTCAGCTCCCGATATTCAATTCACGTGTGCTGGCGACCGTCAATTCAGCTCCAACGATTCAAGACAAGTGGCTGGCGACCGTCAATTCAGCTCCAACGATTCAAGACAAGTGGCTGGCGACCGTCAATTCAGCTCCAACGATTCAAGACAAGTGTGCTGGCGATGATCTCCGCCCCGTATATATGGATGAAGCCTTTTTCCCGCGGATTCGTTGACGTCATGCCCCTTAGGGAGGGGGTGGAATTTTAATATCGGTACTTGCACTCCGAATTGGAAGTTAAAATTTACATCAAATTAATCCACTCCGCTAGCATATCTGCTGGATAAAATATGAACTCCTGGTGATCACAGATTTAGGAGATATGGATGGATTTCGCTCCTCACATTTCGCGCCTTCGTAAGCGTCCCTGACAACGTGGTCTTCTTTCAGCCAATGAGATTCAAGCTGTCCGGTTTCCAAGAAATCCAGCCTTCAATTTATTTAATTTGCCATTAAGTATTGATTATTTTTCCATGCGTGACATCTAATAAATTCATTACATCCATCCGCGTACTCATATTAATTTATTACTGAATACTTTTGTAATTACGAAAATATCTCATCCATCATTCCTTAAGATGGTATCACTGAGTCTCCCATCAAATTTTTACTATTGGCCGGCAAGCGGTCACGTGATTTAAATCTCCACCTGCTCGAACTTAGGCTAGCGAACGTACACTCAGCCGCTGTAATTTTCCATGAGGTCATGGAATTTCCGTCCTACCAAAAATATCCCAAGGTCTTACTCATGTGGTGAGTTTTCTTTGTATGACTCTCCCCCTTCCTCTTTCTGACCAAGACTTATTTGTGGACTCTGTATTTACTTGTACGCCAACTAATGATATTCCCTGCTGTGAAGTAGCTAAAAGTTGTCGGGTTGAGCTAATCCGTCAGGCTCCAGTCTGTCGTCCTTCCTTCGCTCTGATTTCGACATTACCTAAACGAAATATTTTCAAATACACTCCTCTGTATTTCAATAAATGTACCATATTATTTTACCGATCAAATCATGATTGATTATGGGCCTAAGTCACTCGGGTTCAGTATATCACCAGAAATCTGATCAATTCCAGCCGCTTATCTAGTTTTCAACTTTTGTATCGTATTGTAAATGTCATTGTTATCATACGTAAATTTTATTACTTCTTTGGCCTTAGTAATAGCTGAACCAGCTACTTCAAATGCAGGCCCATCTAAATATTCCCAGTATTATTTAGATGTGTGCAGAGCATTTGTTTGCACCGACATTCCTCTTGGCAAAATAAATAATCTGGGACTGAGAAATTTCCTAACAAAGTACATTAATTTTGAGCCTCCAGACGAATCCAGATTAAGGAAAAACTATCTCCCAAAATGTTACGAAGAAACTTTACAGGGAATTCGGACAGTATGTGATAGCGAAAAACTGTGGGTGAGCATTGATGAAACCACTGATTCAAGTGGCAGAAAAGTAGGAAATGTTGGTGTGTTGAATAACAAAACTGTTTGTGAACATTCTTATTTGCTAGCGTGTAAAGAAATGCTTGCTGCAAACCATGTCACTCTAGCTAGGTTATTCAATGAAGCCATGCACTTGCTTTAGTCAAAAGGTATAAAATGCGATCATGTATTGCTTTCCCTTACTGATAGTGCAGCTTACATGAAAAAGGCAGCCGAAGGCCTTTCTGTGAGCTTTCCGAAAATGATACACATAACTTGCGTTGTTCATGCCCTACACAAGTTATGTGAAACTGTGTGGGCTCAGTATCCTCAAGTGGATAAATTAGTGTCTAATGGCAAAAAGTCTTCGTAAAAGCACCCTCAAGAATCGATCTGTTTAAAAAGAGAAAAACCCGGATCTTGCACTTACTCCTCTGCCTATTGTTACGCAGTGGGGTACCTGGCTTAGCGCTGTGGTATACTACGCAGACAGTTTTGAAAGTTTTGCATCCATTGTGAATGCACTAGATAAAAATGAGTCGTCAATTGAGATTCTTCAAGAGATACTGAAAGACAGCTCTTTGAAAAAAGATTTGGTGTTGTGTAAAACTATAGACATACTTGAAAAATCCACTAACCTGTTGTCTGAAACAGTGAAGGAAGTGCACACTGTTGAAAATAAATTTGATTCACTTCCGGCTTCGCAGGTACAGTGACTGTTAAAGGTCAAATATCAACATTTGTTCAGGAAAAACAGATAATTTCAAACAATGTGCCAAATTTCTAATGTATTAGAGGGTGCACGTGTTGGCGAAATTGATGGCGTTAGTGTTGGTGACATTCCTCTCTTTAACTATGCACGTCTGACTTCCTGTGTTGTGGAGCAACAGTTTTCGCAGTATAAGGCATTCTTTAGAGATAATCGGCATGCATTTGTGATGGACAATTTGGAGATGACCTTTACTGTTCACTGCAATTCTGAGACTACTTCTAGCACCTAATATTCAGCGTGTGATGGACGAGTATGAACTGGTAACATTTTTCCAAAGAGGATAGGTTGCTTTTGCCATATTTAAACAAAACATTACCTTTTTAAAAATATAACCATAATACACTGACTGACAGAGCAAATGCAACACCAAGAAGGAGTGGTTCGAAAGGGATGAAAGTTAGGGAAAAAGCAGAGACGGCACGGACGAATAATTGATGTTTATTTCAAACCGATATGCAGGTTACACAATGCGCATGGCATCGACTCAGTAGGATGTAGGACCACCGCGAGCGGCGATGCACGCAGAAACACGTCGAGGTAAAGAGTCAATAACAGTGCGGATGGTGTCCTGAGGGATGGTTCTCCATTCTCTGTCAACCATTTGCCACAGTTGGTCGTCCGTACGAGGCTGGGGCAGAGTTTGCAAACGGCGTCCAATGAGATCCCACACGTGTTCGATTGGTGAGAGATCCGGAGAGTACGCTGGCCACGGAAGCATCTGTACACCTCGTAGAGCCTGTTGGGAGATGTGAGCAGTGTGTGGGCGGGCATTATCCAGCTGAAACAGAGCATTGGGCAGCCCCTGAAGGTACGGGAGTGCCACCGGCCGCAGCACATGCTGCACGTACCGGTGGGCATTTAACGTGCCTTGAATACGCACTAGAGGTGACGTGGAATCATACGCAATAGCGCCCCAAACCATGATGCCGCGTTGTCTAGCGGTAGGGCGCTCCACAGTTACTGTCGGATTTGACCTTTCTCCACGCCGACGCCACACTCGTCTGCGGTGACTATCACTGACAGAACAGAAGCGTGACTCATCGGAGAACACAACGTTCCGCCATTCCCTCATCCAAGTCGCTCTAGCCCGGCACCATGCCAGGCGTGCACGTCTATGCTGTGGAGTCAATGGTAGTCTTCTGAGCGGACGCCAGGAGTGCAGGCCTCCTTCAACCAATCGACGGGAAATTGTTCTGGTCGATATTGGAACAGCCAGGGTGTCTTGCACATGCTGAAGAATGGCGGTTGACGTGGCGTGCGGGGCTGCCACCGCTTGGCGGCGGATGCGCCGATCCTCGCGTGCTGACGTCACTCGGGCTGCGCCTGGACCCCTCGCACGTGCCACATGTCCCTGCGCCAACCATCTTCGCCACAGGCGCTGCACCATGGACACACCCCTATGGGTATCGGCTGCGATTTGACAAAGCGACCAACCTGCCCTTCTCAGCCCGATCACCATACCCCTCGTAAAGTCGTCTGTCTGCTGGAAGTGCCTCCGTTGACGGCGGCCTGGCATTCTTAGCTATACACGCGTCCTGTGGCACACGACAACACGTTCTACAATGACTGTCGGCTGAGAAATCACGGTACGAAGTGGGCCATTCGCCAACGCCGTGTCCCATTTATCATTCGCTACGTGCGCAGCACAGCGGCGCATTTCACATCATGAGCATACCTCAGTGACGTCAGTCTACCCTGCAATTGGCATAAAGTTCTGACCACTCCTTCTTGGTGTTGCATTTGCTCTGTCAGTCAGTGTATCTACTCTGGCATATAAAAAATTAATATACCATACTGCTAGTTTGCATACACAGACACCAATTTGCCGTAAGGAGCATGCTTGGTAGCACCATATTCTAATACAAAACATTATACTTATTTACTTCTTGAGTGCGAGTAGTTATATGATATTTAAAGGAAAATAATTTTAATTTGTTATATATTTTAAAATTTTTCAGCACATAAGAAATATTTTTCAGATTTTTAGTACATAAAAATCCACTCCCTGGTGATTAGCAAGAGGGTGCAACAGGGCATTGCATTCTACCAGAGAATAAGAAACCTTGTCTGGAATAAGGAAGTATAAAGAGATAATTTACAAAATGTTTTATGCACCCATATTGACCTTTGCAAGTTTGGGGGAGAGTAGGATTCAAGCCAATGAAATGAAATACCTGATGATGGGAAAGACAAGAGAGACAGATTGAGAAACGAAGATGTGGGAAAGGAGGTCGGAATGGAAAACCTAAATGAGAGAATTGATAGGAGTGAACTAAAAATGGTTTGGACGTGTAAAGAGGATGGAGGAGAAATGAATACAAAAACAGATGGAGTTGAAATTCGAGGGGGAAGAGCGAGAGGGGAAACCTAGAACAAGGTGGGTCAATTCAATAAAGAGAAGTGAAGGAAGTAACCTAGACAGGGACAATATTATGGAAGAGGAATGGTGGAACGAGGGAGAAAGGTGAAGTGCCATAAATGCCCCTACCCAGCAGTAGTTGGTTAAGGGGAAAGGAGAAGGAGGAGGAGGAGGATGATTATTTTAGTGTTGGAATCGGTTTCCATCAGAGGTGAGTTTTTCCCCTTCATCATTTCAGTATGACTGTGGAATCTGGTATCTAGCCTCTGCATTGCTTTCATTTGCACGATAATACACGATTAACATGTCTACAAGTTTGTCGATGATGTTGTACTTGATATATATGCTCACGTACCATACGCCCTCGCATGAGATGTTTACCCAAGTTTTATGAGACATAACACTGGTCAACAATGATTTTGTTAAATGTATAATTTATGGTGATTCTTATGTACTATGTACATTACGAATATGAAACCAGAAACTTCCCATCACCCACAGTTTTTTTGTAATTTCAAATCTTTGTTTTCATATTTACGGGTTACCATGCTACCATTAACAAAGATTAATAAACTATTATAATTGTTCGTTTATCATACTCTTACTATATTTGTTTTTACTTTTTATTCTCTTAAGAATGTACAGAATTCCATATTGTTCATTGTTGCCACAACAATTAGAAACTTTAAAACATTGCAGTTGTCAGTTGAATTAGAGATTTCTTTCATGCGACTGTCTGCATAGAGTTGTGCTTCCAAAGTCTATTGAAAGGAGATAGTTTGTGTTCAATACACAGTAGTGTTTTATTTTATTGTGTGAAAAATGCCTCGCAACTGTAAAAATAAACCAGATAGTTTCTGTAATATATGTGGCGAGTTAACCCTTAAAACGCAGAGGCAAAGTGTTACTACTTTAATTAAGGAAGCTTATGAGTTGTATTTTGATTGCAAGATGGATCTGAATCAGAATTGGGCCCCTAACATATGTTGTGCTTCATGTGTAACTCTACTGACTGGACGGATGAAGGGGACTCGCCATATGCCTTTTGGAATTCCGATGCAGTGGAGGGAACCTACGGATCATTTGACCGATTGCTATTTTTGTGTGACTAATATCTCTGGTATATCTTCAAAGTCAAAACATACAGTTGTATATCCGTCTCTGAAATCAGCAACCAGACCGGTTCTACATGGTCCAGGGCTTCCTACACCTTCTCCACCAGATAGATCGTTGATGCATGGAGATGAAGAAGTTGATGTTGGTGAAGAGTTATGTGATGATAAAGTGGATGATGACCAATCCTTTGTAGAAAGTTCTGCTGCTTCTTCTGAGCCTCATTTACTTACACAATCAGATCTAAATGATTTGGTTCGTGATCTTAATTTGTCCAAAGCCAAATCAGAATTACTCGCTTCAAGACTAAAAGGCTGGAACCTTATAGAGAAAGATACCAAAGTCTGCTTCTTCTGCCAACGTCAAAAGGAATTTGAGCATCTTTTTTCTAAAAAGGAAGAACTAGTTTTCTGCAATGATGTTACAGGTCTCTTCGAGTTACTAGGGCAGCAACATAATCCAGAAGAATGGCGTTTATTCATTGATTCTTCAAAAAGAAGTTTGAAAGCGGTACTGCTTAACAATGGAAATACATTTCCATCAGTTCCTGTAGCCCATGCAGCTAACTTACAGGAATCATATGAGAACATGAAAATGGTACTATCCGCTATCCAGTATGAAAAGTATTCCTGGCAGATATGTTCAGATTTGAAAGTTGTAGCTCTCTTACTTGGTTTGCAGTTAGGATATACAAAATTTTTCTGCTTTTTATGCAAGTGGGATAGTCGAGATAGAAATAATCACTATATAAGAAAGAACTGATCAAAAAGACGGTCATTTACTCCAGGACAGGAAAATGTCGTTCATCAGCCTCTTGCATCTGACAAAATCATACTGCCCCCATTACACATAAAACTAGGTTTGATTAAGAATTTTTTAAAAGCACTTGATCATAGTATGGATGCATTTCAATTTCTCCAAACCAAATTTCCAAAAATATCTGTAGCTAAACTAAAGGAAGGCATATTTGTTGGTCCTCAGATCAAAGAACTGATGAAAGATACAGTGTTTGAAAGCAAGTTAAAAACATACGAACTAGCTGCATGGTCTTCATTTAAGAAGGTGGTCACAAACTTTCTAGGAAACTACAGGTCAGAGAATTACAGGGAACATATTAGTGAACTTCTACAAAACTATAAACACATGGGATGTAATATGTCTCTTAAAATACACTTCTTGGACTCGCATCTTGACTTTTTCCCTGAAAATCTCGGCGCTGTCTCAGACGAACACGGGGAACGTTTCCATCAAGACATCGTTGAATTTGAAAGCCGTTACCAGGGAAAATGCTGGCTGACTACTGCTGGTTCTCAAGCTAAGTTCAGCCGAAAATCTACCTCTCATACTTTTTAGGTATGTAAATGAAATTTAAGTTAAGATAATAAATTTTAGTAGGAACAACAACATTTTTTTTAATTTTTTGAAAATTACTCAAACTGTGAGTGATGGAAAAATTCTAAAAATGGATTTGAAATCAGCAGAAAAAAGTGTATGTAAATTAAAATGCATGTAAATTCAATTTAAGTTAAGATAATAAATTTTAGTAGGAATAACAATTTTTAACATTTTTTAATTTTTTGAAAATTATTCAAAAACTGTGCATGATAGAAAAATTCTAAAAACAGATTTGAAATAAGCAGAAAAAAGTGTACCAGAAACACCCTTTCACTTCCATGTAACAAACAAAAATTTAAATTTTGTTGCCCAGTGTAATCAGTGGACATATAGATACTTATGAAATTTCTGCTCTCGAGACTTTGAATTGAGTCGTACCAACCAGTGTTACAGTACTTGACTGGTGTAGTACTTCTGGCAAACTTCTACTCTTGATTCCATCCATGCACTCCACATGGTGACACATGTATTGTGTTTGTAACTGAAAGCATACAGTTTCTGAAACCTGTGCAAATATGAGTGGTAAATGATTATGTTCCTTCAGTGTTGCAGAAAACTGAGTTATTAAAAAGGCTGAAGAGTTAGGAAATAGTACATGGGAAGAAAATATATTCCACAATTGTGTTAGAGGCATTTAACTCTATACATAAAGTTGATCTCAGCCAAAAAAGCATAATAGCACAGCACTGTAAATTTAGACTTTAACTTCTCAATGATGATTTTAACTGTTTAAGTCAAACAACTTTCAACAATAATTTTAATAGAATTACAGTACTTATCTGATGTCATGTTTTTATAACATTCACCGGGCAAGTTGGCCGTGCGGTCAGGGGCACGCGGCTGTGAGCTTGCATCCGGGAGATAGCGAGTTCGAATCCCACGGTCGGCAGCCCTGAAGATGGTTTTCCATTGTTTCCCATTTTCACACCAGGCAAATGCTGGGGCTGTACCTTAATTAAGGCCACGGCCACTTCCTTCCAACTCCTAGGCCTTTCCTATCCTATCGTTGCCATAAGACCTATCTGTGTCGGTGCAACGTAAAGCCACTAGGAAAAAAAATTGTATAACATTCCTTTTAAATGTATTCCTTGTTTATGCATTCTGATTTTCTAACATGTTAATTTTAAGTAGGAGTAAATATTGTTAATATGTACAACACACTGGTTATGAATGAATTCTATATTTTTGTTATATTGTAACTAATTGTGAAGATTTAGTGGCTGATGATGGCTCAAAAGAGCTGAAACATGTATCAGTATCCTTGTAAAATAATCTAGAGCAATTAAATTTATAAAAGTATTGATAGGTGGACAAGTAGACACTATACTTCTTTTCATCATTAGTCAATATGGAACTTGAAAATGAATTTCATTACTTGTACTTTTGTAAGAATTCTGCCTTATTACTGTACCAGTCAAATAACGGTTGGAACATGACCCAAATTAGTCTTCATGTATGATGCGCACTCCAGTTTTCAAAGGTGTTTTTTTGTAAGTGTGTGTGGTACGCAAGCAAATACGGCAGTAGTAGTTTCTTGAGCAACCTGTCATTAAGTTCTTTCATGAGGTAATTTTATATTTGCCAGTGAAGTAATAAGTTTTACTCTCTTTCCTTGCACACAAATTTCAAGGTACAGGATGAACCATTCAACACATGCAATACCTCTTTCTACTTCAGCAGTTTCAAGATATCTCATGAAACTGGCAGAATCATCCTCCAGGAACTGGTGTCTTTCAAGGCCAGCTCATTGGTGCTACTCATTGCTATGATGGTAGATGAATATGCTCATGATTTAAAAATCTCGTACTTTTGCATTGCGCTGGCACGTACTAAAAGAACAAGAGTCTTGTAGTACACTCTTATAAACATCTCTTTTTGTTTGTATTAATGTGTGGAGTGTGTGTACTCTGTGTCAAGCTATGTTTTAACAGAATGAATTTGGCAACATTTGTTCAAATTTTTCTTGAAAACTAAGCGCTTCTAAGTAGGGAACTATCAATGAACTCATTTCACAAAAAATTTGGATTTTTGCAGAGAATGTAACCAGTATAGAGAGTCTATACACAAAAATTCAGCTGATGTGTACAACTGCAAGGCCTCTAGATGAAAGTGGGTATCTCAAGCGAAATAGTACATGACATTTGACTGCTCAAACTTCAAGTTTGTTTCGAACACACTACAGTATGATACAACCATCAGCTTTTCAGCCAACACTTCAGCTGCTCGACTTGCCATGAGTGCCAGCAAGTGTCCAGTTTCTGTTCCTGGCTACTTTCTCTTGCAAAATTTCTCTATATATTTAACGACCTTGCAATTAATTGTAAGCAACAGCTGATTTTTTTGCATACAGCCATTCTGTACAGCGTACATTCTCATACAAGTTAATTGTACATTATATAACTTGCGCAGTATGTCCAATTTTCAGTCAGGATGGCCTGGAAAATATTTCAGAAAGTACTTCCTCAGTAATAGAATGCGCAAAATCTGAGAAAATTTGTTGGGGAAATCCATAGCTACCCCAATGTCAACATGTAAAAGAAACTTATTATACACATTAGTCGTTGTTTTACTTTACAAATAAAAATGTCTTGCATTATATTCCTTTTCAATACAAAAAATCTGTATTAGATTGGATAATACAGTGGAACCTTGGTATCTCTAATCACTTTGGGAGCTAAATTTATTTCGAGTTACCGATATTTCAAGATATAGAGAATATTGTTTTTGAGCATGTATAGCACGTAATTGAATCATATGCATCTATGGGCTTATACTGAATACATTGTTCTTAACAGTAATTAAAAATATACAAACACTGTTGTATGGCATTACTTTAATTATGACACTCATTATAGTAACCTTTTAGAAGACAGGATGCAGTACATACAGTAGTGAAACAAGAAACATACCTCCGTTAATACCTTTGGAAAAAATAAATCCTACCGGGCGAGTTGGCCATGCGGTTAGGAGCGCGCAGCTGTGAGCTTGCATCCGGGAGATAGTGGGTTCGTACCCCACTGTTGGCAGCCCTGAAGATCGTTTTCTGTGGTTTCCCATTTTCACACCAGGCAAATGCTGGGGCTGTTCCTTAATTAAGGCCACGGCTGCTTCCTTCCCATTCCTTGGCCTTTCCTATCCCATCGTCGCCATAAGACCTATCTGTGTCTGTGCGACGTGAAACAAATAGCAAAAAAAAAAAACCTTAGTCTCTTCTGTTTGTTACAGTTAACCCTTCCTCCCTTCACGTTGAATCTTCTCGTCAATCCCACGCAGCCAAGATTCGTAAATAGAGCTCTTCATCTGCGACTTCAAGGGTTGCTTTTATAAGTGACCCGTAACACAACCCAGCATTTTTTTTCTTTTGTGGCGAGAGGTGTGATAGGTAATCCTAACTAATTTTGGCTCGCTGAACACGAATCCGTTGTCGGTTTCTACGTATCGCGTCACGTTTTCTCGCAATAAGTATATCAAAATAAGAGATAGACCTGAAAATTGCATATAAAAAGTACTGAAAAAAGTTGATAATTTTGGAAATATTTATAATTTTTTGTATTATTATGTATTTTGAAAGAGTTGAATATTGTCTTGAATTATTATATACAATGAATAATTATTGGATATAAAATTACAATGCAATATTTAGCATTTATTGTAATATAATACTGATTTACACAAAACACATAAACAACTCTTAGAAAATGAAAGCAAATTATTTTGACAATTAAACGTGATTTACAAGCAAACATTGTAACTCTTATTCAGCATCTTTATGAATTCATAAATGTGAACAAAATAAACTTTAACAGTCCTAGATGTCCCTTTGGAATGATCACTTGGCTGCCCAGCATCTGACTGCATCAAGTTTGTCTTCTCTTTTCAAACACCAACAGTAGTCGGCCATCATTGGTTCATCCCACCTCCCCTGGTATCTTCTATCTGCCTCCTTGATGTCTTGGTGGAACCTCTCTCCCATCTCTACACTAACAGCCCCAAGATTTTCCGGAAAGTGATTGAGATGAGAATTAAGTAAGTGCAGTTTCAGACTCATTCTGCACCCCAACTCTTTCGTATCATCCAATATCGTTTTCACTGTTGTCTCATATTGTTCATCCTTTACATTTCGTAGGAACTTCGTTCTGATGTCTCTTATTGAATTCCATGCAGCAAGTTCCACGGCATTCATCGTCTGTTCAAAGTTTCTGTCTTTCAGAAGCTTTCTAATTTGTGGTCCATTAAAAATGCCTTCCTTGACTTTTGCATCAGATAAATGTGGAAATTTGCTTGCAATGTACTTGAAACAGGGGCTACTTTTGTCCAAGGCCTTAACAAACTGCTTCATGATTCCCAGTTTGATATGTAGCGGTGGCAAAATAATTTTTTGTGGGTCAACTAAGGCAGCATTTGTAACATTTTTTACACCAGGTGTCAAAACTTGTCTCTTGGGCCAGGAAGATGTAGACCAGTGTTTGTCCCCAGCTCTTTTGTCCCATTCACATGAATAACAAGGGAATTTAGTGTAGCCTGCTTGTTGTCCTAATAGAATACCACACACCTTCAAGTCACTACACACATCCCACCGGTGCTCATGATATTTGATTTTATCTAAAACAGTTTGCATTGTGATATAATTTTCTTTTAATGAAACAGAATGTGCCCACACACGTAACAGAATAAGTCTGGCTTATTCACACATCTTCTTCTAATTCCTGACACTTGCCATTTTTGTAACACAACACAGTATAAAAAGGTCAGATTTCCGCCACACTCACAATGCAACTGACTGGCTTCACCGCATTGGCACTACCACGAGCTAAAAATAGACTCTGTTATCTAATTCAATGGAGGGGACATAGTCGGTGGAGGAGGTTTGGATTGACAAACGTACGCAACATTAACAAAGCAAACCACGGCCACTCTAACAACAGCCAATTCGCTGTTATCACAAAGCAGCACTGTGCTGCAGTGACACATTTTCAGACAGTAAATAACACATAACACGAAAACTAGATGTGATACAATAGAACCAATGATATTTCTGAAATCAGGAGACCTTAGTTAGTTAAATCACGTATCAGATGCTTTGCCGCAAAAATCATGCTGGGTAGTGTAATTAATTCACACCTGAGGAACAGCGATCTCTCGAAGTTTTAGTTTTTCGGTTCCGTCATATTAGCTCCCAGCATCACTGTAACCCTTTCTTTACTTGTTAACTGTTCCTCACAATCCACAAATGCCGTATCGCACAGTTAATATTGCACAAAATTCAAGTTATAGAGTATTGACGGTCTCACTACGCTGCGCAACATGGATTTCCACTTTTAAAAGGATTAGCAGTTTTATGTCAACCAAATGAGTTTTTAGACAAGAGGATTTTTTCTACCTCAACATGTTTTTATTATGTTTTTAATATGTTAATTATGATCATTGTCTTTTAATTCCACACATTTTATTTGTGTTTTTCATTTGTTTACGTAAATGTAATATTTGAGCTTCTACTGAGGATGGCCTTTAGATAGGCCGAAACGTGTATAAATATTATCCCATCTAATATAGATGGGTTTTTGTACTGAAAAGGAGGATAATATGTCTTTTTTATTTGTAAAGTGATAACCATCAATACGGAATGAAATTTATAACATGCAGTTAGTCGTCATCCTGGAAAAATTTTAACTTGTGGTCTTTCAAGCTAACTACATACAGACTTGTTGATAGACAGAGGTAGTGTTATTTTTGAGAGGCAGAAAAATGTCTGTTTGACATACTATGTCATATGATTTCAGCATGTAAATTAATTAAAACTGATTCAGTTTATCCTGCCATTTGGTAGAGTAAAACAGAACATCAAAATTGATGCACAGACAACCTGGATGGCATTAAATCAAAATGGATGCACATTGTAGCCGAGGCCGTATTATTATTATTATTATTATTATTATTATTATTATTATTAGGATAGCTATCCAGCCCTGACTATGGTAGTGCAATCTAAATGGAGAGCATAAAATATCTAGATTGATGGGCACATACCCAAATGATATCAAAGTTACGAACTTGCAATCTGTAACCAAGGCTGTACGATGTTATTCCCCATGTATGCAATATCATTCACCATTGAGAAAAATATATCGACACAGGCTGGCTCCTTGGCTGAATGATTGGAATAGCAACCTTCAGTTCAGAGGGTCCCAGGCTTGATTCCCTATGGGACTGGAATTTTACCTTTGTCTGGGTTAATTCTGCTAGCTCGAGGGGCTGAGTGTCTTAATACAAATCTCTATTTATCTACTACACATGATACTAAAAACCAACACAGCAATACACTGTAGTGAATACATTGCTCTACGTAGGGTTGGCATTAAGGATAGGAATTCTTCTTGCTCATTCGAGTCATGAGGTCGGCATCCAAAATCTTGAGAATCTCGTAAAGCCTCAGGAATAGTGCGCTGTCTGTACCAGTGTGTGAATACTATGTCCTGTAAATATTTCTTGCGAAGCGCAGGACTCTGTTTTAATTTTTTATTCATGTTAAGTTACCGACACTAACCTAACTTTTACTTCAAAAACAGTCGACAATTTACTTCTCTACCTGTAATTCAGTGCTCAAAAAAAAAAGTTTTGCATATTATATTACATATTATATTATGTCATGGTACCTCAAAGATGTCTATAGTATACACTACACCAATATCCGAGACAATCATGTTAAACCCAGATCATGTTCGATAAGCATGGAAAAAGCACCCATCTGTGCTACTGGTGCAAATGAATGGTGACAAGTGTTTGTCGCCGCTGTGTTTGAGTGAGTTGTCATGATTTCTCTAGAGTTTGGATAAAATTCAGTAAGACACAAACTGTTACTGATCAACACAGCATGTCATAAGCCCACTGTTACTGCCATGTCATTCTCTCAGGATCTTGGGAGGGCCATTGGGATGAATCTGTCAGATCAGACAGTACAAAATCATCTATATGACAGGGGACTGATATGGAGGAGGCCTGTACCAAAAGCTGCTCTTAAACTACACCACGCCGTGCGCGTAGAGGCGAGCGGCTGTGAGCTTGCATCCGGGAGATAGTAAGTTCGAATCCCACTATCGGCAGCACTGAAGATGGTTTTCCGTGGTTTCCCATTTTCACTCCAGGCAAATGCTGGGGCTGTACCTTAATTAAGGCCACGGCCGCTTCCTTCCAACTCCTAGGCCTTTCCTATCCCATCGTCGCCATAAGAACTATCTGTGTCGGTGCGACGTAAAGCCCCTAGCAAAAAAAAAAACTACACCACAGGGCAGCTTGTGTAAGGTGGGTAACAATCCATAGCACATGGCATCAGGAACAGTGGAAGCCTATGCTCTTTTCTGATGTCTCCGTAAGCTTAAACCCATACATTGCAGTCTAGAGATGATCTGGTGAGAGATAGAACTAGCCCTTCATCCTGGAATGCCATCAGCGATAAGGAGGTATCATGTTTTGAAGTGAGATCATGTTTGGTCAACGCACACCTCTGCGGTAACGTAACTGGTCCAGTAGAGAGACAGCATTGTCCAACCTGTGGTTTGTAACGTGTTCAAATCGCTTACCTTATTTTTCTTCTATGCTCAAACCCAACGCATCGTTTCGCGACACGAACTGTCTGCCTTCATGCCTGCCACTTGACTGTCTGGACTGTTTCATCGCTCCACGCGAGGCCCTGTGACGTCATCGCTTCTCGCATGTTCTACGGCGACCTTGGTTCCGTATATATACGGGCTGCGTGTGCTTGTTCGATGTTCAGGTGTGGATCAAATGTTGTGATAGGCAGTGGAAGCTCTGGAAGTGTGCGCTGCTGGCCCGTGTACATACTGGTTTTAAAATTTCTCCGTTCAACGTACTGGGTGAGCAGACTTCATATTTCTTCTCATATGAACATTCATTGTATTTTGCCCTTTTCTTCGGCTTGTTAATTGGAATCCGAATTTTAGTCCTTTTTTTTAAGGGCATTACGAAATTGTCACTCTGGTAAAATTCTAACTCCGAACTTGAGATAGAAAAGTGAATCGAGAATGTGGACTGGACTCGCGATGTGTGATGTGTGAACTTTGCCTTCCATTCATGTGATGTGGGAGCTTCGCGGCCTGATCAGTACTCTGTTTCCTTTTCCCTCCTGATTTTTTCTTCTTTCTTCACCTCATTGCCCTCCTTTTGCCTTTCCCTTCCTTTATTATTTTGTCCTTTTGTTTACCTTTGTTATTTAAGATGATGTATCGCGGTCTGCTAACTCTTTTATGATCTATCTACACTAGGTAGCTTCGATGTTCACATGTTTTCCTATATGTTCTAAGCAGAAACACGAATCTGGGGGATTGTAGTAGTATCTTGTAAAATACTCCCTTTTTGGTATTGTAAACCTCTCTTCAATTAAAATTACTGCCAATTGTTTTTTAACTATCTTATTCCGGTTCATCAAATGGCCCTCCTATGGGAGCTTGTATGTAAACAAGAACATTGATTTGCTCAGGTTTAACCTTTTCACTCGAATTTGTACGAGTCAAGATATGTGTAATACATGAGGCATTTACCCCTTGGTTGTACCTCAAAGACAGTTGTAATTCTCGGGGTTTTTATCCCTTGTTGTAGCCAAAGATAATGTTGATTTTTTTACGGGTCATTTTACCCTTCGTTGTAATTGTGTGTGTCTATCTAAACTAGATTATTGACCATTGAAATAGTCCCTCGTGATCTGTTTTATATCTTTTGGTGGATCTATATTTTGTATTTTTGAAAACTTTATTCAATATAATTATATGTTATCTTTAAAAAAAAAGAATTCTGTGCTTTGGGAGTTCTCTTTTCTGGTATTCCTTTCCTATGATTAACATGCACTTACCACGATAACTCCTCTTGGGTATGGCCCGCCATTAATGTGGTTTTTTTTTTTTTTTTATGTTCCGAAGTACGGCTTTATGTATTATGCCTTCCTCTGCGCTCCGCTCTGCTGAGTTTATTGCCTTGTGAGTTAGAACTTGTATACTGGAGTATCCTGTCTCATACGCATTGATCTTGAGTTCGATACTTGCGAAAGCGTTTCTATTAACGCTCGGCGATATAGTGGAATCGACCTTTCATTTTTGATCTCTTCTAAAAGGGGATCGGTAAGCTCTGGCCACAAGTGTGAAACTTCATGACATTTTACAACAAAAAGTGTACCTAACAAGTTCTAGGATTTTCTGTCATTGTAGGCGAGGGATTTATGTTCGTGCCCATAGAACCTGAGTGGTCAATGTGTTCCTTGAAACTCATGACATACAGCGAATGGTGTGGCTGGGATATTCTGCAGATATGAAGTGTGTTAAAAATCTGCATGACGTGAACTGAAGAGAGAGCAGTTGCCCACCATCCTAATCTTCCTGCTAACATTGAGCAACTGACTGAAGGGACTATCCAAGAACGGGATAAACTGCCCCAAAACATGTTGGATTCTTTGGTGTTCAGTATGCCTCGTCGTATTCAAGCAAGTCTCAGGGCCCTTATGTAGCTATACACAGTATTGATATGCCACAAAATGAATTATTATTTTGTGTTCTAAATCCCATATTAACCAACTTCATACTTTTGTGTTCCTGTTGCTTTTGCACTGCTAACTGCAATGTGCTTTTCGTTGTAATTTATTTATTGAAATTAAACACAACATGTACATATGTCAATGTGTTAAAGGTTACAATTTGTCATTTTTTTTTCTTTTGGTACATCACTTCGTTTTTACCAGTCCATAGCAAGTGTGCTGATGCATTATGTTTGTTTAGTACAGTTCATCAAGGGGTACCTAGGACAGGTCATGTCGCAGAGACGGCAGATACATTCTTCGTCTGGGGCGTGGAATCTGGTGGTTAGGCATATTTTCCCGTTGAATCCGTGGACACCGAAGCGTGTGTATACATGGCGTAGTTTGGGCCCTTCCATTCATTGTTCATTACTTCTGTTTGGTAGAAACCTTCAGGTGTCTGCTGGGCTTTCTGTCTCCTTTCTTCAAAGACAGCAGTCGATGTGGCAGTGTCTGGTATCCCGAATGTTTGTTTGATGTCTTCCAGAAAGAATGTTTCGTCTGCCATTATGTATGCCATTTGATTCTCTGTAAATTTTGAGATCTGTAGGATCCGTTTCAAGTACCTGGCCTTTATATTTTCTATTCTTTTCATGTTTGCAACAGTTAGTTTGTGCCATATTTATTGTATCCCATATGTAACTACCGGGGCCACTTTATGCTTGAATAGTGCCATTGCAGTGCTCATCAAGAGGTTCTGCAGCTTGGGGATCTCATACATTGCTTTGGTTGCTGCCGCTATTTTTTCTTTTACGTGCAGTGTGAAGGTTGCACCTGTGGCCTGCAGTGTGAAACACAGGTATTTAAATGATGATACGATCTCAAGTTGTTCATTTCCGTTACGGAAAACGTCGTATGTTGCCAGTTTTCCTCCCCTTCTATATTTCATAACTTTTGTCTTAGCACTGTTGATGGTTAGCAAGTTTTTATCCGCCCATGCTCTGAGGTTATTGAATGCAGTCTGGATATCCGTGGGATCCCTGGATATCAGTGCCATGTCGTCTGCATACATTATTAGCTTGACCTTTTCGGTCCCCACTTCATTTATGATGTCAGATGTCATCGGGTTGAATAGCATAGGGCTCATCGGGTCTCCTTGCAGGACTCCTCTTGTCTGCATTAGGGCGGGTGTGGTAGAAGTTCCATCGTAGATTTCCACCTGGTTTGCATTAAGTATAGCCTTTCTTATCTCCCGTTTGTGTTCTAAGTCTGGTAGTGCTTTCTCAAGTATTTGTGTGAGTATTTTTCTGTCAATGCTTTCAAATGCTTTTGCATAGTCGATAAAAATGGCATACAGTGGGCTGGTTGGTTGTGTTAGTGCGCTGTCTATTTCAACTAGGATTCCTTTGAATGCCTGTAAGGTCGATTTACCTTCCATGAACCCATACTGGCTTGGTGGTATCTCTCTTGCTATTCTTGGTCATATGTGATGTAGTATGATCTTTGAAAAGAGCTTGAAGATATTACACTCTAGTGCTATCCCCCTGTATGAACTGGGATCATTCTTGCTGCCTTTTCCTTTGTATAGCACGATTACTTTTGCCTGTCTCCATATGTGATGTATAACACACATACTGTACGTACACACAGCAAAATAAAAAGTGCTCCGACTCAGAATATGCAAAAAGTTTTTAGAGCACTGTATAAATTAAATATAAGGCATTCAAAGAACAAAGTAATGACTAGACATAGCACTGTGTGTAGTCCAAGAAAGTACACAAGAGGATCACATTTCATTTAATCTGTCATAAAACTAGCAATATCGGTTTAGAGTTTCTTATCTCCAAAGTATCATATTGTATATTAGAGCTTTGTTAATATTAATATACAGTAAAACTTCGTTAAGACGTTTCTGTAGGGAACAAAGAAAAAGAATATGTTAAGCGAGAAAATGTACTACTGAATACATGAATAAAAACTATCCAACAGGGATATGGAAACACTAGATACGATTTTTTCCGACATAATGGGATTTTACATTGCATATTCGTGAGTACAGTGAAATGTCTGAGAAGAAGGTATTAAAAGGTGTGAAAAACAAGAGAACAAATATGAAAACTTATTCTACTGGGGCTTATAAAATAATAGTGCACTGAAAAGTGTTAAAAACACCAAACAACAAATATGAGAACATTTGAATGGGTCCCAAAAAAATATCAAAATATTATTGCAGATCACTCTCTTTGTAAAACAAATGTTAGTAGAAACCTTTTATTTCGGACCATTTGGTTATTAAACATTATTTTTCTGGTCACATACTTAGACAGTGAATTGGAGGTTATACGTGGCCATGTGCAACAGCAACAGAATGACTTTGGCTGCCAATTTCAATCGAACAAAACTTATATCTACTAAGACCGATTCAAGTGATCGAGTCGAAACTGTAAGCTGCGAGTTTCAACATTCATGCCAATTCTGCGCGCTTGAAGATGTGATTGCCAGTCGACTTGCTGACAGACTTTAATTTTGTCTTCATTAGTAAGGAATTTCACAACTATTTCCATATCCATAATTAGGCTATCACAAAAAAAAATATGCACCACACAACGCAAGTCGTGAATGTCAATTATTTTGAAGAACTGCCATATAGCACAGCTCGTTGTGTTGTTTGTTCAAAAGAAGTAAATTGCATCGGCAGAAATACTTCTGGGATGATACGGCGCTTAAAACTTGGAACGTCGCACAGCAGAATCGGTCTCGAGAGCGTTGAAAGAATTGGAGCAAACGCGGGCATTTTAGATTAGACATTCCACCCGTGTGTATAGTAATCGCCAGCTAAGGCCACACACTAGAAAGTAAATAACCTAACTCGATATCTGCAGTCGCTTAAGTGCGGCCAGTATCCAGTAATTGGGAGATCGTGGCTTCGAGCCCCACTGTCGGCAGCCCTGAAGATGGTTTTCCATGGTTTCCCATTTTCACACCAGGCAAATGCTGGGGCTGTACCTTAAGACCACGGTCGCTTCCTTCCAATTCCTAGGCCTTTCCTATCCCATCGTCGCCATAAGACATATCTGTGTCGGTGCGACGTAAAGTAAATAGCAAAAAAAAAAAAGTAAATATTGCTGCCTGATTCTCTTTCTTGTAATGGCTGATCACTGCTGCCAACCTGCCTTGTTACATATTAAAATCACCCGACATAACAATAACAAAGTAACTTCAATGTACGCATCGATAATGAATGTTCCCCTACCCTAGTAAATGATAAAAGTTAAGATGAAATAAATCAAGATATTCATAATTAAGTCTTTTTCCACGCTCAATGAGGAATTAAGGAAATAAACACTCTTCCTCATTCAAATTAATGTTACATATTTCTGTCTTTATTTTGATGTACAGTAGGCCTACTATAACCATATTCTTAAAAAGAGGGGAGTGTTAAACGATGCAATTTATTTAATAAGCCTTTGCAGTGTGATTTTCGAAAGTTCCAGACATTACTTAAAGCCTTTCCTTTCTTTTGCGCGAACGTTTCCTTCTCTTTTCAATAACCAGTAAAGGACAGAGATTATTGGGCATATTTTCAGCTTGCAGTTTGGTTATATCTTCAAGCTTATCCAGGAAACACATAGGCGCACTATGGTGCCAAGCTACGTGAATGGAAATTAGGTCAGCTGTCAAGCTCACTGCGGAATTGAGAAGAATAATGTTACTACGAGGCATGTTTTTTAAGTAAGAACCATTTTGATATTCCGCCGATGCAGTGCTGTGGTCGGCATTCCCTGCATGCGCGCTGTGTACCTTTATCTATTGGCAAGGCTGAGACACCATTACGGCAATAGTCGCCCTTGTGTTGGCAAGCATTTGAAATGGCCTCGCCGATCGAGAGTCCGGTCTGTTATTAGTTTTCTGACTGCAAAAGGTTTGAAAGCTATCGATATTCATCGTGAGATCTGTGCAGTTTACGGACCAAACATTATAAGCGATGGAATGGTTAGGAAATGGGTTCGAGCATTTAAAGGTGGCTGCAAAGATGTGCATGATGAAGAACGGAGTGGGCGACCAGTGATTACCACTTGTTCCTGCATTTGAAGAAACGTATGGCCGGCAAATGCCACAATGACGATGATGGTGTCAAGATGGCTGTGTTGCAGTGGCTGACAAATCAGGCGGCCAACTTCTATGAGGACGCTATGCAAAAGCTTGTTTTACGATATGACAAGTGCCTCAATATTGGTGGGAATTATGTTGAAAAGTAGAGTAATGTACAGGCTTTCATATTTTAAAAAAATGTTAAAAAATCTCTGTTTGTTTTTCATTTATTTCAAAACCGTACTTAAGAAACATGCCTCGTAGTTCTACTAACTACTTGTATGGTTTTCATATATGCTGAGGTGCCAGAATCTTATCCTGCAAGAGTTCTATTATGTACCGGTAGATCTAGACATGAGACTGGCGTATTTGAGCACTTTCAAATACTGCTGGACTTGAACCCACCAACCTGAGCTAGTCATACATTCTCCCCTCCACTCACTTAAATTAATTTTAAACATTTCCTGCCTTTTATTCTGAGGTACACATTACTATAACTGTATTCTTAAAGGGAGGGGGGAGGGAGTGAGAGAGAGTGTGAATATAGATTGTATAATTCATTGCAATTTATATAAGTTCAAGGACTTACCACATAGGACATATCTGTCCTTCCTTTTAATAATAATAATAATGCTAATAGATTTACATCCCACTAAGTACTTTTACGGGTTTTGGAGACGCCGAGATGCCAGAATTTTGTGCTGCAGGAGTTCTTTTACATGCCAGTAAATTTACGGACATGAGACTGATGTATTTGAGTACCTTCAAATACCACCGGACCGAGGCAGGATCGAACCTGCGAATTTGAGATCAGAAGGCCAGCACCTCAGCCATCTGAGCCACTAAGCCTGGTGTCCTTCCTTTTGCTTGGATGCCGTCTTCTTCTTTCTTCAATAAGCAGTAGGGGATGGGGGGCATTTTAAACATATTTTCAGCTTGCAAGTTGGTGTATCTCAAACTTACAATGTTAGGGAACCCCGGGAAATGTACAGGAGCACTAATGAGTCAAACAACATTACCAGATTTTTACATATATATTGGCGTAAATCACATCAAGACAGGTTGTATGGCAAGAATGGGATAGGGAAGAGGGTTAGGACTTTAAATGAAAATAAGTGGTTTTTGTCTTAATAAAGGTACAGCCACAGTATTAGCCTGAAATGAAAATGAGGGAACCAAAAAAAGAACAAAAAAAAAACAAAAAACAAAAAAACACCACTTCAGACCTGCCGACTCTGGGGTTCGAATCCACCATCTCCTGAAAGCAAGCTCACAGCAATGTGATTGAACTGCACAGCCAGTTCACTCAGTTCCTTATGACGCGTAATAGGCCTACCACATAGGCTTGCTCTCTCCCAAATTACACAGTTTCGACTTCTACCATAGGGCGACCCACTTACCTATATATGGATCTTCAGTTCTTCAATTATACATGTGAGAACATTATGTACCTCAATAAAAGATGCTTCCCTAGTTGGTTGTCTGATTGGTGCATGTATAACAAATATATTTCAGAAGAAATACTTTTATATTTATGTACATTATAAAGAAATCATGTTGTCATAGCAAGAACAATATGCAACTAAATAAATGAATCCAACGAGATAAGCATAATTTCATCATCATCATCATCATCATCATCATCATCATCATCATCATCATCATCATCATCATCACTGGCATGACAGCTCTTTGTGGGCCTTGGCCTTCTGAAGAAGTTTTCCCCATTCTTTCCTGTTAAGTGCAGAGCTCCTCCAGTTCTTGATTCCAATTATCTTTACATCCTCTCTCACCCCTCCTTCCCACCTTAACTTTGGTCTGCCAACTTTCCTGATTCCTTCTGGCACTGCGTTACATATCTTCTTTATCATTCTATCATTAGCATGCAGCACATGTCCTGCCCACTCCAACCTTCTGATATTTATGCAGTTAACAATGTTTGGTTCGTTATATAAATTATACAATTCATGATTATATCTTCTTCTCCAGACACCATTTTCTTCCACTGGCCCAAAAATTTGCCTCAAAATCCTTCTTTCAAATATACCAAGCTGTCTTTCACCAGATTTTGAGAGTGCCCAGGTCTCAGACACATATGTTAATACAGGCTTTACTAAAACTTTATACATCAGGACTTTAGTTTTCCTGAGCAGAAGCTTGGACTTCAGATGTTTTCTGAGGCCATGATAGCACTTGTTAGCAGACAGTATACATTTTTGGGTTTCAGAACTAACATTGTTCTTGGAATTAACTTCTGATCCAAGGTAGGTAAAACTACCCACATCAAATTTATACGAGCCAATGTCTATGAATGTAGACCCACTAGGGTAGTCTTTCTTGGTTACGGGCATGTAGTTGGATTTTCCTTCATTAATCTGTAAATGCATCTTTCTTGCTGCTTTGTTGAGGCTTGTGAAAGCTTCTTTCAATGCTCTTGGTGTTCTTGCAATTAAATCAATAACATCTGCATATGCCAAAATTTGAACTGATTTATATAAGACTAGCTGATGTACCCGTGCTTCGCTACGGGATTCTCAGAAAGACTGACTTGGTGGTTTTCCTAACTTAATCCAACATAGGTCATTACAAAAACGTCAGTAGGAATGTAGCGATTGAAAGCAATGTTATCATATAAAATACTCGATCAAATGAAACACTGCAAACTTTCTCACTTTCAACGAACAGTACTACGGTGCCGATCTAAGAGTCCGAAGTTCCAGAGCTGGAATCACCCGGTCGCAGAATGCCGTGAACACTCCTCTGTCATTATTCCGTTAAACATGCACACTACTCATTCCAATCAGTGCCTCCGAGTAGGGATTGAATAGCTCGAATACTATGATGAACCAATGTGTTACAAACCAGATATATCAGAAAATGTATGAACCAGAGGAATGGCATGCTACTTCCCGCCAATATACAGGCAGGCTGTTTCAGTCGGTACGACCAGGCGAGTTGGCCGTGTGGTTAGGGGCGCGCAGCTGTGAGATTGATATATATAGATTTATCTATACGACCACTAATGACATAAATAACTTATTTGAGAATTAAATTTCAGGCCTTCCCCTGAACTATCATTTCACTCAGCGTGATCAAAATAATTTATAGCCTAGATTGTAGTGGTTAATCACCCGACTTTACATTCCGATTTTCATTAAATTCTCTTCAATCGTTTTCTCGTGATGCGTGTACAGACAGACAGACAGACAGACAGACAGAAATTACGGAAAAGAAAAAAATGCATTTTCTTGCTATTGTGAACATGACCGATACAGAAATACCATTATTTTCAAATTATAAGCAATGTACAGACAAAACTCTTAATTTATATACAGGGTAAAGCGAAATTCGCGCACTCAGGCGTCGCAGCGCGACTGCTCACATGCCAGCAATAAAAAAATGTCTCTCACAAAAGTTCGTCCTTCGAGTATATCCGGCAGAAAAAGGGCGTTGAAGAGTGGCAATCTGGCAACACTGTAACCACATGTAGGGTAACTACCTCTGTCAGCACGTATTCTTTGTGCTGTACAGTTGGTGCAGTGGTTACAGTTTTGGGTTAGCATTCAGGAGGTCGAGGGGTCGATCCTGGGTTGAAGAGTATTTTTTTTATATCATAAATGTAGTCCAGGTGGTATGGTATCTGGCAACTTAATCGTCAACAGCCATTGCAGCGGGTCCTCTAGAAACCCTTTGCACTTACATACTACGATCCTACAAATGGACGAACAATCGTTTCCCTTGGTCAGCTTTGAAAGACGTCCTTTCCACGTCGTGGGCGTGAAATTATTCGCACAAATTCATATACTAAATGCGAAACCTGTTTTCTTTCTACCGTCCTCCAACGATCTCATAGATTAGTAGCAACTGTTATTCTTGCCTCGTTCAGGTCCATTGTATTTCGTAAGGGCTTACGTTACCAGTAGGCCTAGCAAGGTATTTGTTGTGTTCAGCGTTACAAAATGTTGTAAATGTAGGGTACATGAGACCTAAGGTACGGTGTCTTACTGTATTACAGTATGTAATGTCCGATGGAAATTAGTAAACAAAAAATTGCGCCTTAACCCAGGATCGAACCCTCTACCACCTGCATGCCAACCCAAAACCCTATCCAATGCACTAACTGCTCAGCACGGATACATGATGCTGACAGAGGTACTTACCGTACATGTGGTTACAGTGTTGCCAGATTGCCACTATTCAACGTCCTTTCTCTGCCTGATATACTCGCAGGACGAACTTTTGTGAAAGACATTTTTTATTGCTGGCATGTAGGGAGTCGCACTGCGACGCCCGAGTGCGCGAATTTTGCTTCACTCTGTATATAGATTACATTTCAGCCCTTCCCCTAAACTACCATTTCACTCAGTGTGAATAACATTATTGATAGCCTAGATTATAGCGACCTATTCCCCGACTTTGCATACTAATTTTCGTGAAGATAAGACCACTAATACAATAAATATTTGACAATTAAATTTTAGGCCTTCCCCTAAACTACCATTATTCTCAACGTGTATAGCCTATATTGTGGCGACTTATTTCCCATCTTTGTCTACCGATTTTCATTAAGACACGACCACTAATAACATAAATATTTGAGAATTAAATTTCAGGCCTTCCCTAAACTACTATTTCGCTCAGCGCGATTAAAATAATTTATAGCCTAGATAGTAGCGGTTCAACACCCGACTGTACATTCCGATTTTCATTAAATTCTCTTCAGCCGTTTTCTCGTGATGCGTGTACAGACAGACAGACAGACATTACGGAAAAGTAAAAAATGCATTTTCTTGTTACTGTGAACATGAACGATACAGAAACGCCATTCTTTTCAAATTCTGAGCAATGTACAAACTCTTATTTTATATATAGATTACATTTCAGGCCTTCCCCTAAACTACCATTTGACTCAATGTGAATAACATTATTGATAGCCTAGATTATAGCGACCTATTTCCCGACTTCGCACACCAATTTTCGTGAAGATACGACCACTAATACAATAAATATTTGACAATTAAATTTTAGGCCTACCCCTAAACTACCATGTTTCTCAGCGTGTATATCCTATATTGTAGCGACTTATTTCACATGTTTGTCTACCGATTTTCATTAAGACACGACCAATAATAACATAAATATTTGAGAATTAAATTTCAGTCTTCCCCTAAACTACCATTTCACTCAGTGTAATTAAAATAATTTATAGCCTAGATTGTAGCGGTTCATCACCCGACTTTACATTCCGATTTTCATTAAATTCTCTTCAACCGTTTTCTCGTGATGCGTGTACATACAGACAGACAGACAGACAGACAGACAGACAGACAGACAGACAGACAGAAATTACGGAAATGTAAAAAATGCATTTTCTTGTTATTGTGAACATGACCGATACAAAAATAGCATTATTTTCAAATTCTGAGCAATGTACAGACAAAACTCTTATTTTATATATATAGATGGTTCCCCTTGTGTTGATACTAGCATCTCTAACAACTTTCTCCAAAGCTATATTGAACAAAAGGCATGATAATGAATCTCCTTGCCTAACTCCATTCTTGGTCGTTACAGCACTTGATAACATATTCTGGATCTTAATTTGATTCCGAGATAAGCATAATTTACTATACTAAATATTAGTTTATTTACATGTTAAGGGATATATAGTAATAATAATAACAACAACAACAAAAATGTGCAATAAGGAAATGGAAAAAGGAAATAAATATAATTAAATATAAATATAATTTACAACATCAAGAGCCATTCCATGGTCACTGAATTACAAAGCAGGGGTACAAATAAACAAACGTAATAAACATGAGTACTAGTATTTAAAAAGCAAAGTCATCTCTGTACAAACCATGAAGGTCATTGGAAGGGTGGAAGGTAAAGGCTTCCACTATCCATAACGGTGGCACTTGGTGGGGTAGAGTGGTTAGCTCTAAGCACGACCACCTTTGCCCCCAGGAGTTAACCTGGTACTCATTTATCATACGCAAAACATTCCTTCCAAATTACGTTAAATCCTTGTCACTCATGTTAAGCCTACTAGGGTGGTGAACACACAAATAACAATGCCAATGAAAGTATTTTCCTTCTGGACCTTCATGCCAGACAGTGTATTTTTTTGAAAAAATTTTTGTCAATATAATATGATTTATCTATAGAGCGAGACCGCTACGCAGTGTGCGTATCATAGCTGTCGAGATGGAATTGGTAATGTACTGTCCCCTTTTTACCGGGCATGTTCAGCCGGAGAACGAGAGTCTCACGGGTGGACCGTTCGTTGTCTGGCTTTGCTTATTTTGAGGGCAGGGAAAGAGACAAGGACTAGCGACAATAATACAAAAGTATCAAACAACAGGTTTCTGACATTTATTATCAACTAGAACTTAAACAATAACAAATTAAATTTAAACAAATCTTGACGGAAAATCAAATTTTCGGTTCTTCTCTGCTGGTTCATTCGAATACAGCATTTAATTCCTCCAAATAGCTTTGACGTCAATAATTTTGCAAATATACAGATGGATATTAGCCTACTTCTAACGAAACACAAGAAAAAAGTAAACTTTCTATGGGAGGATCTCCTCTCACAATATCATTAATATTTACAAGTTGAAAATAATTCAGTCTCAAAAAGCTGTCTATCTCATGCTAGTTTTTAAGCGTCTAAAATATCAGATCCACTTGTGTTAACATTCATTTCCTCAAATGAAAACTTTACTCCTTTAGAGAACTGAATTAAACATGATTTCCATTAAATTGGAAAAATAAACAAAATTTTTATCAGAAACATTGCTCAAAGAAGTCTCTGTCTTGAACATCTGACGTCTTTAGGATTTTCAGCATTGTAAGCTTTACAATAATAGTGAATCTCTTCCACTGAAATAATTCTTTGTTATTCATTACTGTATGATATTCTGAACTTTTCTCAACTTAATTTCAAAATAAAATTTACTAAAAGTTCAACTCTCAAAAAGTTAAATCAACTCAACGATGCTGATAACCAGGACCTAACATAACAAACACGTGGCCGGGTCACAACCACAGCAAAAAAAAAATCACAATTCACTGAAATTACTACCACACACACAGCATTCACAATAAGGCACACAGGAATTATTTACATTATTTACAACGAATTCTAGAAAATTATATTTATTTTATATTTTGACTTTTATCCTACGCATCTGAATTCTCTCGATGACGGTATCGGGTAAAGAAAAATTCATTCACGTCTCTCAGAAATGTGATAAAGTCTGGATGATCACTTGGTCAAAGCTGATAAAATTGTACAACGTTGGTCACGATAATATTGGCGGTTGATATCTGGAAAAATTGTCATCTACAGAAACACACATGGTACAGGTCAAATATTAGCATTCGCTTTCATGGTTCATGAGTCACGACATTGTTATTACTCAACTCCATGCCCATCAATTAACACGTGCTCACAGCTGAAGAAATTACGTCTTATCCCACACGTATTCTTCAAATAAATTCAATACAGTAGAATTCCATTAGTCCGTCATCCAACAGTCCGGAACGCCCGATGGTCTGGCACATTTCCAGGATTTTTAATGTTTTTTTTTACGTTTGTGACAGTTAAAGCGCACAGCGCATTTTGAAACCACCCGGAAGTGTCCACTACGCGTTTGCTATAGTCAGACACAATCGGCATTGTTAGCTGTCACCACACACAGGTTCAGTTCATTGTTTTGATTGCGAGGACTTTTCACTGTAGTATTTTTTCTTGCGATCTAGGATCCGTATGACAGTAGTGCAGTAGTGTCGTGAACATACAAATCAAAGTGTGGGAAAGAAAGGAGAGAATCAGCTGGGCAGAAGCCGCAGAGTCCCTAAATAAATTCATCACATTTGCCACTGAACTTATTGATTTACATATCATCAGAAAAAACTATTATGCCAAGCGACGACAATCTCGAAAACAAAAAGATATTCGAGATTTTTTTAAGTCACGCTAAAATATTGTACAGTACATGTATGTAAACTGAATGTGTTGAATGAAAATTTGGTGCTGCCCTAATTTTGAGCTAAAGTTATTAAACTAATGATTCTGCTGATCAACATTTTACTTCAAAACGTTGTGTTACAGCTGTTTTCGCTGTATGCCTTAACCTATATCGTAGTAAGAGGTACCGCCCGATAGTCCAGCATTTTCGGTAATCCGGCACCGGGCTGGTCCCGAATGTGCCGGACTATCGGACTTCTACTGTAAATGAATCCACAAGTCAGTAAAATACAGTAAATGATCCATTCAGAAGTCAATAAAATACAGTAAATGATCCGTCAAGATTCTGCCATATTCCAGGCTCATATTCATCCTAATTGAGCACACATTAACATCTTATACACAAGATCAAGCAATATTTAAACTCATGACCTTTATTCATTCATTTAACCCGAGGTGAAAATTTATTATTATTATTATTATTATTATTATATGCTGACGACTTGGTCTTAATGGCAGATTGTGCCGAAAGCCTGCAGTCTAATATCTTGGAACTTGAAAATAGGTGCAATGAGTATGGAATGAAAATTAGCCTCTCGAAGACTAAATTGATATCAGTAGGTAAGAAATTCAACAGAATTGAATGTCAGATTGGTGATACAAAGCTAGAACAGGTCGATAAGTTCAAGTATTTAGGTTGTGTGTTCTCCCAGGATGGTAATACTGTAAGTGAGATTGAATCAAGGAGTAGTAAAGCTAATGCAGTGAGCTCACAGTTGCGATCAGCAGTATCCTGTAACAAGGAAGTCAGCTCCCAGACGAAACTATCTTTACATCGGTCTGTTTTCAGACCAACTTTGCTTTATGGGAGCGAAAGCTGGGTGGACTCAGGATATCTTATTCATAAGTTAGAAGTAACAGACATGAAAGTAGCGAGAATGATTGCTGGTACAAACAGGTGGGAACAATGGCAGGAGGGTACTCAGAATGAGGAGATAAAGGCTAATTTAGGAATGAACTCGATGGATGAAGCTGTACGCATAAACCGGCTTTGGTGGTGGGGTCATGTGAGGCGAATGGAGGAGGATAGGTTACCTAGGAGAATAATGGACTCTGCTATGGAGGGTAAGAGAAGTAGAGGGAGACCAAGGCGACGCTGGTCAGACTCCGTTTCTAACGATTTGAAGGTAAGAGGTATAGAACTAAATGAGGCCAAAACGCTAGTTGCGAATCGAAGATTGTGGCGATGTTTAGTAAATTCACAGAGGCTTGCAGACTGAACGCTGAAAGGCATAACAGTCTATAATGATAATGTATGTATGTTGTTATTATTATTATTATTATTATTATTATTATTATTATTATTATTATTAGATGTGCTAGATCTCAAATTCGCGTAAACTAGGGTTCAACAATATGCCAGATGACACTAACATGCCTTAAAATCATACAAGAAGAAATTTTTATATAGAAATCTGGCGTAACAAAACATGCCGTAAATCTGTCCCACACGACGTCCGAAAAAAATTTCAAATTAAATTATTAATTATCGGTGAGGACAATGATTTTTAAATCACACTAGACTATTAAATGGGACAGTTAGAATAATCGTAGAAGACAGATGCACGTTCTAGCTACTCTAATGGAGACCAATAATCACTCACACACACATGACAATACTACCATATCCCATGTGAAAGAAGGATGAAAATATTCAAGACTACTGCAAGACTAGAAGAAATATTACCACTAATGAATAAGTAAGCATTATTTCTACAAAGATGGACAGATAAACATTAGTTAAATGGTACTTGAATGAATGATGAAACTGGATCTCTGCCGGTGATCTGGAATCTCTGGATTTCATGTAGTGGATTATCTGCTCCCGTCGCTATCTCCCCATGTCAGAAGTCTCCTACATTTTAACACACCATTGTAGCCGTGATGTTCAATGCAGAGTCGTGGTAGGTCTTCTCTTCAAAGTGTAGAAACATCTTGACGCACTCGAACAAACACGTGGCGATCTTCTTTCTTCTAACACAGTAGAAGCTGAAAATAACAAGCAATTTTAGAAGATATTCTGCACACACACGTGATGAGTTTTAAAGATGAATGACACGTAACTTTGCCTGTGAAAATCTCCAGACTCGTTGACTAAGGTGTTTATGAAGGTAGTTGATTTACACTGCTGAATAAAAATATTTTAAGTCCAATGACGGTGTATCTGCGTTGTAAATCAGAGCTCGGCAAAAGTGGCAGCAAGTGAAGTTCGTAAGTGAGAGCGTAAGAAGTGCGTACGATAAATTCGTAAGTAAGAGTACGAGAATAAGAGAACGTTTCTTCTGGAAACTGGAGTATTTAAGCACTTCACAATGAGGGCATCACCACAGTGGTTCGTAATTGGCCGTCGTCTTGCACCTGATAGGCAATTACAATTCTCAAAAGTACCTTTCATTTGAAGATTTGGACATGCGTAATTCAGATTGGGGCGACCTTGACTACTCTCAGTGGGTCACGTGTGGCAGCTGACTGCTCGATAAAAAAAAATCAATACTCTGCTCCCTCGCTGGTAGGACCGGTTCTGTACAAATGAGAACGTCTCTACAACACAGGATTGGAAAAATATTGCCCGTTCTAATGAAATAATAGCCTTGCTCATGCAGACACAATAAATACTTATTGTAGGCCAAATTTGAAGGGAACAGTACAATGTATCTGTACAGCCTGTATATAAGACTTTTTATAATTACCTCTCAAGTGACATTTCAGCTGAGTGACAATGCTGAAAAAGACTATGGACTAGTGATGGGCAACGCTCTCGCTCGAGACTGACGTCGCAGATCTCGAGACTCTTGCGAGAATCTCGAGACCGATCCTCCTGCAGTGCAAGCTGTGCGACATACCAGTAACTACGACTGTAAACTTGATAGTATATCACTGGCAGTTATTGCATGAAATAACGTTCCCATATGAAAACGTGTGAGCCACTACATTTTGTCAAAAGCCTGGAAAAGTACTGCATGTTCAACTATAAAACCCTTAATACCATTAACGAAAGTGAAAACAGAATATCAGTATCTTAAACTGTTCACGACTTATGTGGGGTGGACATCTTAACTGAATAACCATGCATAATTTTTGAATAACTGTACACAGGATATACACCTACTTGGATACTAGAGGCGTGCATTATTTGAACCCGAGACGGGGAAGATGTGCTTTGCTACAAATGCAACCCCCATTACACATGAATGGAACGTGTAATCTAAAATGCCCGACTTTGCTCCAATTCTTTCAGCAGGGGTGATGGGCAACGCTCTCGAGACCAATTCTCGTGTGCTGCGAGCTGTGCGACATCCCTGTAACTACGAGTGTAAGCTTGATAGTTATCATTAGCAGTTTTTATATGGAAATGTGTGTGACAATGAATTTTGCCAAAAGCCTAGGAAAGCACTGCATGTTGAACTATGAGCTCCTTAATACCATTAACAAAAGTGAAGACAGAATAACAGTACCGGTGTCTTAAACTGTTCACGAGTTATGTCAGGTGGACTTCTTAGCTGAATAACCCGTATATTTTTTAAAAAATTAAAATGCTATTTGTTCGGGGCATCAACTTAGAAAGATCTTTTTCCCCTACTTGCAACATATGTGAGGAACCTGCATGTATTTTGTAAATGGCGGAAGTGTAAAATGTTGAATGTGAGGAAAGGAACGTTAAGGACAACACAAACACCCAGTCCCCAGGCCAGGGATATTAATCATTTACAATTAAAAATCCCTGACCCGGCCGGGAATCAAACCCGGGGCCGCCAGGTAACAGGCGGACACGTTGCCCCCTACACTGCGGGGCCGGACCGTATAATTTGTTAACAACTGTTATTAGGATGTAAACCTACCTGGATGCCTCACAATCGTTGTCGGCAGGGTAGCTTCTTGTGATTCAGACCGGGCCGGAGGTGTTCTGTGACTATTCCTCTTCATTTATATTACGTATTTTTAAGTGTCGGATCATCCCAGAAGTATTTCTGCTGACGTATTTTACTTCTTTTGAATAAGCAACACAGTGGGCTGTGCTTTGTGACATCTCTTCAAAATAACCGACATCCACGACTTACGTTATGTTTCGGACATCGTCTTCAAGTTGCCGCGTACAACTAGACACAATTTCACATTGCACCATCATATATCAACGCGAATACTCTGTAACATTGTAGGGCATTATTTCCTGCGTCACCAAAATATCGGTCAACACAAGCAGTGTTATATATGTTATTGAATGAGGGGTCTGATAACGATGTACTGTACACCTAACTGTCGAAAGAATGGAGCAAACTGAAGCATTTTACATTACACATTCCACTCATGCATAATGGTGGTTGCATATTCAGCAAGGCGCATCTTGCCTCGTCTCGAGTTCGAATAATGCACGCCTCTAGTATCCAGGTACGTGTACCTACAGCAGCCGTCAGGTTCTCTACTTAAACCACTCATTCGTGTACCTACCAGTGCATACAATGCCAGAATGCGTATCCTTTATAATTATGTTATACTGTGTCAAAATAGACCTCGGTAGAAATGAACGCCCTAGTCGCTTGTTGACATGTATTTACGAAGTTGAGAAGGCCTGTGGTTGGCTATTCGCATACTCGGCACAAACAACATTCTGCTCCGACTACCTGTAGGCCTACGACAAGCACAATGCGGGGACAACGCTCTCGAGATCTCTCGAAATTTCTCACGAGAAATAGTACCTGCGCTAGTCTCGAGAAATCTCGAGACCTCGTCTCAGACTGCCCATCACTACTATGGACGTCGAGATTGGCATTCCTGAAGATGGTTTTCTGCACTTTCCCATTTTCACACATTGATTCAAGATTTGTCTGTATCAGTGCGACAAAAAACAAATAGCAATATGTATTGCTGATATCTTTCATTTCATTATTGATGGCTTGCAATTTGTTTAAACTGATGTCCAAGCCTCAGATTTTTTCTCCTGAGACTTTTTTTTCTATTTGTTTTACTACCTCCCGAAGGCGAGCCCACAGCTGCACGCTCCTAACCGCACGGCCAACTCGCCTGGTCTGAGACTTTTAAAGAGGACAGTCCGCATATCATCATAATGAAGAAAGATTGTAAAAGTATTAACATAAACGCTCTGTTATAGGAAAGTTATGGAGCTGAGAAATTTTAAAGCTGTGAACATACTGTAGATCAAGCATAGCAAATCAAGGGGCGACTAGATTGGGTGAAACTTTGACTGGTTTGTGAAAGGGAGCATGACGTAAGAAGACCATAACCATGGCTAGTGACAAGAACATGACAGAATATGAGATACATCCAACTAGTGACCAAACCATTGGTCTGGATTGGCTAGGTCTGCCTAGTAACAAGACCAATGGGTTTTGTTACATCTGGCTAGTGATGAGGCAATTGGGTTGGTTTGGGTAGGTCCGGCTAGTGACAAGACCATTGGGATAGACGCAAGCAAAGGGGGTCTGGGGGCGTACGCGGCCAGCAGGCCTGTAGCATCCCCTGGACAGTATTGGCTTGTGGCAAAACCATTGTATTGTACTGAAAATCACTGATAGTGACAGGTTAGGTTGTAATCCACCGAAAACTGATTGTCGCAGGGTTAGGTTAGGTTCGACAAGATTTGTACTTGACCGACTGTTGTCATTGAAACCACTGTCGGGGCGACTGAATGCAATAAACATAAAACTGAATCAATTGGTCTATGAAGTTTTCATCCAGTACATACACCAGGAATGATGATGGGCAGGATGTCCAACCTCACTAATCTATGTTCCGGACTATTTCTACTTAAAAAATTGTATTTGTCCTCTACTGTGATTTTGTAATTTTTGCTGAATATTTATGTGGCTGAAATGAAGGTGGATAATCTACATGGTCTCCTTTTTATAGGAGGAATGTATCATGGAAATGAAACATAATTTGGGTTTCATGTACATTATAGTTCCTCTAAGATATTTTCATAGTAATTCAGTCATGTACGACTACGATGTCTTTCATGGTAAAGATGTATTACTTCGCAATGCTATCTGTCTTAATGGTAATGTACTGTGTATTTGTACAGCCTATATATAAGACTTTTTACAATTACCTCTCAAGTGACATTTTAGCTGAGTGACAATGCTAAAAAGACTATGGACTTAGAGATTGGAGGTTCAAATCAACCCGTCACCAGGACTTTATAACTGGTAAGTTAAATTCACATAAGATGCAAATATATATGGTGTAAATAAGTGTAAGACAAAAGAAGTATAAATTAATTCCAAGTTTTGTGATTACTGCGTTATGATTTAAAAGAAATGCATATGTACTTGAACAGGCGTATAATGTTTACATGGTGCATTGCCGTCACAGTACTGTCTCCTTCTCCCTCGCCCGCTTCTTCTTACATCGTCCCACAGCAGTTCAAAATAACTTCACTCCGATTGGACACTGATGACCCTCACCTGCACATCTATACCGTCATGTAACTCGTAGAGACATTCAGGATAGGATGTAATACTCAAGAGTTTTTACATATTTCTATGTGCTCTTTCGGATAGTATAAATTGGTTCAAGTTTTCTTAACATTGATTGATGGTCCCTTGTTGGTACACCTAGACTGCGGTACCAGCATAAAATAGCTATGTTGTTAGGAAAAAGGTAGCATTTCCCCACAGTTTCCAAATGCAACTTCATTATATCCAAAAGGACAGGGCAATCAGAAATGTATTATTTCCCAGCAAAGTTATAAACACCTTAATCTCATGGAATGGTTCTTACAATGGTGCAGCTAACTCCTCAGCTTCTCCTCTTCTTTCTTCCTTTTTCTTCTTCTTCTTCTTCTTCCTCTGATTCACTGCTTCCATGACGAATGACTAGTTCCTCCACTTCAGGAACACCTCTCACCTCATTATTGTAGATCTCAACAATCTTCTTCTCAGTGTGTTTCACTTCATTTCTCCACATCTCTGCTGTCACCTGTAGGATATATTGAAGTATCACAACCTGACAAGTATATGATAAACTCCACTTGCCTTTATCCAATAAATAACATTTCCACTTGGCCTACCTGATCAAGAGATTCTTTCAACACAGCTCTAGCTCGCAAGAGTCTCGAGATCTGTGACGTCAGTCTCGAGAGTCTTGAGTGAGAGCATTGCCCATCACTAGTGCTAATGTGCAATTACATTGCGAGAATTGTACATAGAACTGAGGGTGATAGGTAAATGTTAGGAAGATATGGAAGCTAATGGGAATGGGAAGTGTTTACTGGACTTTTGTGGTAGGATAAGATTAACAGTTACAAATACATTCATCAAGCACAAGGCTAATCGCTAGACTCGTCACCCAGTGTCAGACCTAAGACGAAACGCTGGTTAATAGAGCAAACGCCTGAAAAGCCTTACATCTGATATGTTTTTGACATGCTCTATTGGTGAAAAATATCTAATTCCCTCCATGGGAATTTAGAATTTTCCAAAGGTAACTGTAACGGTAAGACAGAACATAGTGTATTGCATAGTGGAGGTGTATATTGGATACAATTTGATACATTAACTGAAAAAAACAATTGGCACGAACGCGACTCGAACATTGGCGTGTCTGCTCAACCAGCATTTATGGCATTACCTCGTCTCACCGAGCTAATGAGACAGCTCCAGCAGAACGCCGAGTTCATGCGACCTGTGCTTGGCCATGCTGCACGCCATTACAGTGTGGCCAGAGCCTCGTTTCTTAACTCGCATTTCTATTAAACCTATTGGTGGGGCTAGGTCTTGCAAGATAAACTTTTGTCGTGAATTTCGACGAGGAACCGCATGCCGACCTCCACATGCGGCATTTTTTGTTCACCCTGTATATCAATGATATGTGTAAAGCAGTGGAATCAGAGATAAGGCTCTTTGCAGATGACGTTATTCCGTACAGAGTAATAAATAAGTTAGCAACTGCAAAATGACCTCGATGTCATCATGAGATGGACTGTAGGCAATGGTATGAGGATAAACAGGGTTAAAAGTCAGGTTGTGAGTTTCACAAATAGGAAAAGTCCCCTCAGTTTTAATTACTGTGTTGATGGGGTGAAAGTTCCATTTGGGAATCGTTGTAAGTACCTAGGTGTTCATATCAGGAAAGATCTTCATTGGGGTAATCACATAAATATGATTGTAAAAAAAAGGGTACAGATCTCTGCACATGGTTGTGAGGGTATTTAGGGGTTGTAGTAAGGATGTAAAGGAGAGGGCATATAAGTCTCTGGTAAGACCCCAACTAGAGTATGGTTCCAGTGTATGGGACCCTCACCAGGATTACTTGATTCAAGAAATGGAAAAAATCCAAAGAAAAGCAGCTTGATTTGTTCTGGGTGATTTCGTTACAAAAATGTTGCAAAGCTTGGGCTGGGAAGACTTGGGAGAAAGGAGACAAGCTGCTCAACTAAGTGGTATGTTGCATAAGACCAATTTCATGCTTTTTCCCATATTGAACTTACTTCATATCTACCTTATTATAAGGTGGATATGAAAACAAGAATTTGTAACTATAAGTGGTATGTTCCGAGCTGTCAGTGGAGAGATGGCATGGAATGACATCAGTAGATGAATAAGTTTGAGTGGTGTCTTTAAAAGTAGGAAAGATCACAATATGAACATAAAGTTGGAATTCAAGAGGACAAATTGGGGCAAATATTTGTTTATAGAAAGGGGAGTTAAGGATTGGAATAACTTACCAAGGGAGATGTTCAATTAATTTCCAATTTCTTTGGAGTCATTTAAGAAAAGGCTAGGAAAATAACAGACAGGGAATCTGCCACCTGGGCAACTGCCCTAAATGCAGATCTGTAGTGATTGATTGATGAATGAGTAGGCTGTGTACAGAAACTGACGGCTACTCTAAATGTATATCACTATAACTCATTAAATGTGGGATCTGATAAATTATATCCATTTGACCAGTGCCTGTGTTTACCGAAATTATGGTGATGAACGAAATAATTCCTTACAATGTTTGACAGTATTTGTGTCATAATTAGATACTTCTGTATATGACGGTGCAATGTGTAATTGTGCCTAATTGAATCTGAAACAAGTCATGGATGTGGATTTATTTTGAAGAGATGCCACATAGCACAGTCCGCTGTATTTTTATTCAAAAGAAGTAAAATATGTCAGCAGAAATACTTCTGGGATGATCCGGTACTTAAAAACACATATCACTGAAGGGGAATCATCACAGAGAGCACATCCAGCCCGGTTAACATCACAAGAAGCTACCCTGTCGATGACAATTATGAGGTACCCAGATAGGTGTACATCCTATCTACAGTTATTCACAAATTATATAGGGTTATTCAGCAATGATGTCAACCTCAAATAACTTGTGAACCGTTAAGATAGTGACATTCTGTTCGTTAATGGGTTGTAAATGCAGTACTTTTCCAGGGTTCTCACATAATTTATCAGCACACATGTTTCCATATGAAAATATCATTTCACGCAATATCTGCTGATGATATGCTATCAAGCTTATTGGGACACCGCGTAGATTGCAGCGTAGGAAAATCGGTCTTGAGATTCTCACTATTCGACAGTATAGAAACCTACCAACTTCTAGACATGTTCCTGCAAAGGCTGAATGGAATGCACCCAAACAATCTATCGACCGGTTGGTCGATTGGAGTACTTCTGTATAGATTGAGCACGAATGTTCGATTACAATATATAATTACGGGGAAATCATACGTTAGCTACATTTAACATTTAATCAAAGATAATTAAAATGTATTAAACATAATAATTGAAGGTTTTACGAGGTTTAGATTAGGTGTAGGAGGGCATACATGCAAGAAGGATTGCCCCTCACTAGTATGCGCCCTGTAATTGAAGTATGCTACGAGAGGAATAGACAGTTATGGCAGTCTATGGGATTAAGGGAAGATTATTAAAAGCAATCAAAGTAATTTTGTTGACAAATGGGCTGCAGTGAGAATCGATGGTAAAACGAGTTCATGGCTCAAGGTATTTGCAGGGGTTATACAAGGCTGTAATCTTTCATCTTAGTTGTTCATAATTTACAAATGTCTTCTACAGAAAGGAGTAAAGTCGCAGGAATGGATTCAGTTAGGTGGAAATGTAGTAAGCAGTAGTATGGTAACGATTTGGTTGTAATGGCAGATTGTTCTGAAAGTCTGCTGTCTAGTATAGTGGAATTGTAAAATAGGTGCAATGAGTATGATAGTAAAATTAGCCTTTCCAATCTAAAGTTATGTCAGTAGGTTAAGAAACCTAAGAGAACTGAATGTCAGGTTAGGAATACAAAGCTGGAACAGGTAGATAATTTCAGTATTTTGGATGTGTGTTCTCCCAGGATTGTAGTATAATAAGTGAGACTGAATTAAAGTGCAACAGTGCTAATGCAGTGACCTTGCATTTGCAAAGAAGTCGAGCACTTGAACAAGACTATCTTTACACCGACCTGTTTTCAGACAACTTTGCTTTAAGGGAATGAAAACTGGATGGACTCAGAGTATCTTAGAAGTAGCAGGCATGAAAGTAGCAAGAATGATGCTGGTACAAACACATGAGAACAATGAGAGATGATGATGCTTGTTGTTTTAAGGGGCCTAACATCGAAGGTCATCGGCCCCGAACAATGAGAGGAGGGTACTCGGAATGAGGATATGAAGGCTGTCAGGAATGAACTCTATTGATGAGGCTGTACACATATTTATGTTGTACCTTTGCCATCATTGATTAATGCTACAATAGTAATATACATCTTCTTTGTTTAAGACTTCCTAATTTCATATTTCATGCATCACCTGACTTCATTTGCCTGAATTAAATTTTAGAAATTTATTTTTATCATTTACTTCTTAAAGACTGTGTCTATAGCAGGGGTGAAGCCAAAGGGGGAGGGGGGGTTACGGAGGGTTAGAACCACCCCCATCCCGTATGGGATTTTTACAAAAGTAAAAGAGAAATGGACAATAAACAAGTAAAAGTCGACTCAAAGGATTGGCTCTTTTGATCATTCATAGAGAAAAAAATGGTAAACCCAACAGATCTCTAGAATCTATTTTCTAAGAAGCCTAGAAAGTTGGATTTTGGGTTGTAATCTGAACATACCATTTGCTGTAAAACTATTCACTTTGATCATATTGTTCTTGTGTATTTTAATGTAAGATTTTGTAATGTACCAGTACTGCATTCTGAATATCAACACAATTTACTTGTATCAGTGTCCTTATGTCACTCGTGCATGCGCACACCACACACACGCACAGACACACACACACACACACATTTTCATCATGTTCTGCCATCATTTTGTAACTATACCCCCCCAATGGTCGATCCTGGCTACGCTATTTGTCAATGTCTTTCTATTTCATTGGATTGTCTCCTGACTAGGATAAAATAAAGTCAGGTTGTAAGATTCATCAAGTGGAAAAGTCCTCTCAGTTTTAATTGCTGTGTTGATAGGGTGAAAGTACCTCATGGGGATCACCGTTTATAACGATACGGAACTCACCTGAGGCGCCGTAAACGGAATGAGTACAGTTTAAATCCTTTAACGAGTATCCATAGGAGGGCAAGTCTAGTGCCAGCAGCTGCGGTAATTCCAGCTCCAATAGCGTATATTAAATTTGTTGCAGTTAAATTGCTCGCAAGATCCTAGATGTTAATATAAGCAAAGATCTTCATAGAGTTAATTACCTTAATGATGTTGTTCATAAAGGTTATAGGTCTCTTCATTTGGTTACGAGGGTATTTAGGGGTTGTAGTAAGGATGTAAAGGACTCTGCAAATAACCTCAGCCTTTGTGGGTGGGGTTCACTTCCAATCAGTAACCAGGGGAACCTGACCCCTACAGAGCGCATTCCCAGGTGGTGGATAGGGGGACCCTACAGTACGTAGGGCTGGTTGAAATACCCATTACAATAATACCAATATAAATGGTCCGTTATTGGACATTATAAATTTTCCAGCTAACTCATTCCTGGTTGCCAGCATTTCACCCCCGTGTGCTAGGTTGGGCTCATCAATTGGCACCTAGCACACCCACCAAGACGCTGGCTAGTGCATACTGTGGAGGCCACTGCGTAGGCTACTTGGAGCCACCGGCAGTGCCAATGCACTATGAGAGACTTTGTCACTTTACCAAAAAAATTGAAGCCGGCTTGGCCATCAGATGATATAGATGTTGATTCCCATAGGGAACCTGAAATATTTGTCCCGAATAAGTAAATTTATAATACCAATATAAATGGTCCGTTATTGGACATTATAAATTTTCCAGCTAACTCATTCCTGGTTGCCAGCATTTTGCCCCTGTGTGCAAGGTTGGGCTCATCAGTTGGTACCTAGCACACCCACCAAGACGCTGGCTAATGCATACCATGGAGGCCACTGTGTAGGCTACTTGGAGCCACCGGCAGTGCCAATGCACTATGAGAGACTTCGTCTCTTTACCAAAAAACTGATGCCTGCTTGGCCATCAGATGATATAGATGTTGATTCCCATAGGGAACCTGAAATATTTGTCCTGAATGAGTAAATTTATAATACCAATATAAATGGTCCGTTATTGGACATTAAATTTTCCAGCTAACTCATTTCCTGGTTGCCAGCGTTTCTCCCCCGTGTACTAGGTTGGGCTCATCTGTTGGTGCCTAGCACACCCACCAAGACGCTGGCTAGTGCATACTGTGGAGGCCACTGCGTACGCTACTTGGAGCCACCGGCAGTGCCAATGCACTATGAGAGACTTCATCTCTTTACCACGACTACGCAGTGGCCTCCACGGTATGCACTAGCCAGCATCTTGGTGGGTGTGCTAGGTACCAACTGATGAGCCCAACCTAGCACACGGGGGCAAAACACTGGCAAGCAGGAATGAGTTAGCTGGAAATTTTATAATGTCCAATAACGGACCATTTATATTGGTACTATAAATTTACTAATTCGGGACAAATATTTCAGGTTCCCTATGGGAATCTTCATCTATATCATCTGATGGCCAAGCTGGTATCAATTTTTTGGTAAAGAGACGAAGTCTCTCACAGTGTATTGGCACTGCCGGTGGCTCCAAGTAGGCCACACAGTGGCCTCCACGGTATGCACTAGCCAGCGTCTTGGTGGGTGTGCTAGGTACCAACTGATGAGCTCAACCTAGCACACGGGGGCGAAACACTGGCAACCAGGAATGGGTTAGCTGGAAAATTTATAATGTTCAATAACGGACCATTTATATTGGTATTATAAATTTACTCATTCGAGACAAATATTTCAGGTTCCCTATGGGAATCAACATCTATATCATCTGATGGCCAAGCAGGCATCAGTTTTTTTGGTAAAGAGACGAAGTCTCTCATGGTGCATTGGCACTGCCGGTGGCTCCAAGTAGCCTACGCAGTAGCCTCCACGGTATGCACTAGCCAGCATCTTGATGGGTGTGCTAGGTACCATCTGATGAGCCCAACCTAGCACATGGGGGCGAAACGCTGGCAACCAGGAATGAGTTAGCTGGAAAATTTATAATGTCCAATAACGGACCATTTATATTGGTATTATAAATTTACTCATTCGGGACAAATATTTCAGGTTCCCTATGGGAATCATCATCTATATCATCTGATGACCAAGCAGGCATCAATTTTTTGGTAAAGCGACGAAGTCTCTCATAGTGCATTGGCACTGCTGGTGGCTCCAAGTAGCCTACGCAGTGGCCTCCACGGTACGCACTAGCCATCGTCTTGGTGGGTGTGCTAGGTACCATCTGATGAGCCCAACCTAGCACATGGGGGCGAAACGCTGGCAACCAGGAATGAGTTAGCTGGAAAATTTATAATGTCCAATAACGGACCATTTATATTGGTATTATAACTTTACTCATTCGGGACAAATATTTCAGGTTCCCTATGGGAATCAACATCTATATCATCTGATGGCCAAGCAGGCATCAATTTTTTGGTAAAGCGACGAAGTCTCTCATAGTGCATTGGCACTGCTGGTGGCTCCAAGTAGCCTACGCAGTGGCCTCCATGGTACGCACTATCCATCGTCTTGGTGGGTGTGCTAGGTACCAACTGATGAGCCCAACCTAGCACACAGGGGAGAAACGCTGGCAACCAGGAATGGGTTAGCTGGAAAATTTATAATGTCCAATAATGGACCATTTATATTGGTATTATAAATTTTCTCATTTGGGACAAATATTTCAGGTTCCCTATGGGAATCAACATCTATATCACACCCAGTACAACCCGTGGACCACCAGGTAGCCCAATTCCTGGGGGCTTTAAAATACTGGGACATCCTCTCTCCAGTGGTCATAAATATGGTAGGCCCTTGCCCTTTTTTATGGGTGTAAACCTCAACGGCATCTACGGCAGAGAAGATGAACTTTGGTACGGTGGATACGGTGGAAGGGGCAAATCTGTAGCGTCTGTACTCCAGATGAGCGGCTACAAAAGGCGTCTGACTCCATGTTAGGGGCGACCTAATTTGAATCTGGCAGAAGGTAATAAAATGTCTTTGGGAGTGGCGAACCCATCGTACAAACAGCCTATAAAATGAGTGCAAGTGAATCGAGGCCTCGGAAAATGCTAGGGTGTCACCTTGATGTGACACGCAGTTCCCGGTGCTCTGGGGGAATTGTGAGAAGTGGGCTACCACACATCACAAGGATCGGTATCATCAGTGTCATGACTTTGAATGGCAAGGTAGAAGAGCTGATAGAGTATATGGAGAAGAAAGACATAGTAATGATGGGAATAAGTGAAACAGATTGGAAGGGAAAAGGTCAAAATTAATTGAAGAAAGGGTATGGTGATTATCCATCGACGCATAACTCAACCTAACATCACAAAAACACTGGAGATCTGTCCAACACTTCCACCACCACCTTCAATCTAACCATCTGCTTCCCTCTTCCCAGGTTTGATTCCACCCTGATCTATTCACCACTGACCAACTACTCCACCCTTTCCAGACCACCTCCAACAACTTCAACTGTTCCCGCCCTATGCTCCTAATTACCTTTGATTTTAACCTAGCATTCAACGCTGTAGCATTCGACTCCGTTCGGAACTTTGCACCCTTCTTGAAGCTCTGTTTCTTTGCCATCCCCTGTAGTACATCCGGCTCATCTCATCCTACCTTTCCAATCGTGCCAGCCAGATTTCCATACAGCAACAATTCTCCCCTCTTGGTGTCCATCAAGGCTCTTCTCTCTCACCACTCCTCTTCATCCTGTTCATTGCTGACTTTCCCCAACCCCTGAAAACACTCTAAGTGTTCCAATTTGCAGAATATGCCGCCATCCTTGCTCCCCTCCACTCCACCCAGTAGGGTCTACATTCCTCCCTCCTCTTCCTCCTCACCTCTACAAATCCTTTGTTTGACCCCCCATCACCTATGGCCTAATTGTCTAGGCAGCTGTGGCCCATTCCAGTTCCTACCTCTTCCATCCCCTCCTTTCCATCGAGTGTTGTACTTTCCGCTATGAACTCCGCCTCCCCTTCGCCTACCACACTTCCAACCTATACAACATCTTCCCCTTTCCAAAATTTTATACCTATGACCTGATTCACTTTCAACACGCAATCCAACGTGCCCTCACCTGAGACCATGCTTCCCTAACCCAGCTCCTCAGTGGCCCACCCTTTTGCTCCCTAAAAATTTATCCAGATCCCCTATCACCTATTTCATTCCCTCCCCTCACCCTAGGGTGGCGGCTAACCTGAGACTGTGATGGAACCTCCGCACCTGTCTCCACCACCTCAACAACTACATCTCTTCGGCATTAATTCAGCCACTTCAGCAAGTGCATAACCCCGGGGCCGCATCCTCCCCACCCATATCTGCCACCCCTCATTTTCATTGTTTATCTATAATATTGTTCAAAAAACTTTTGTTTAGATTTCCTTGCCAATGGGATGTATAACTCAGAACAGTTTCTTGCTTCTGTTATTAATTCATGATAAAATTATATATATGTAGACATGAGTTTATGTAGAATCTGTGCTGTTCTCACACCTATAAGTAGGGACCTGAAAAATTAGCATCTATTTGTTTCAAAATTAGCATCTATTTTTTTCCAAAATTAGCATCTATTTACAAAGTTAAAATAATCGCATGGTCTTATTAATTTTTACGATTCCATGTTTATGAAGTGCAATTATTGTCCTTGGTTCACACACAATAAAAATTCATAGTTCAAATGAAAGCATTGTCAGTACTTCGGCATTGCTTTTTTTTTTTTTTTTCAAATTGCACCGTCTCTGTGTAACCACTGTGTTGTAATGAGACAACACGTGCTCACTATCTACCTTGTTCGTTGGGGTCCACAACAACTCAAGACAATATTTAGCAAATATGCTGAACTCAGTCTGAACTGCAGCTAATGCAAGCATGACATCACATTTTTCACTTTCTTCCATCTGGGTTTGAATTGCATGTTTCAGAGAACAGTAACCAGACTAGATATCGTTTCGTGAGAGATCTGTTACTCCAAACAATTTCTCAAGCCCATCTAATTTATCAGTGTTATTCAAAATTATATTCTTTGGATACAAAGCTTGAGAAATTGACACAAAATACTTATGGTTGGGGTCTTTAGCTTTTAGTGTGGCTAGCTTGTACTGAGAAGAATGAGCAGCTTTGACAAATGTGTCTCTACATTAGTTGCTGCAGAAAAATTCCCCTCACAAATAAGGTAAAACTGGCATCAAGATTATGCAGTTTGGAGGAAAGGAGATGAGAGGTAGGATACAGAGACCCTTCAAGTTCAGTAAGGAGGTCAAAACCAATCCAGCTGAATGATCTGTGACAAAAACCATGTGGGAGTGAAGCCTGTTCACTTCTCGGTCACTCAGATCAGTCAGGTACTTAATACCACAGTTGTTGATGTCTTTCATGTCAGACATCTTGAAAAATGTAACAACATCAGTAAAGTAAGCACTCAAATAGAAGACAGCCTGAAACCAGCTATTCCATCAGGTTATGACAGGTGGAGGAAAAAGCTTTGCTTCCTTTGAGGCACCCTACTTTGATGTTAAGAATTGTAAATAATTATATTTTCGCTTTCTGTGTTCAAAAATGCAGTCTTTACCATCGCAACCACATGATTTATATCTGTCATCACTGCAACCCAACTATTGTGAACCAAGCGATCTTATGTGCCCAGCACTGTACATGCATTAAATGATCCCCTATGACCACACTTAATGTTTCATAACACCAGGTCATGTACGGGGCACTGTCACCAACAAACACTTTAACTGCATCATATGGTACACTATAACTGATCAGGGCTTCTAAAACAGCATGAGAGCAGTTTGCAGCATTTCCTGCATCAAGGCAGTTCACAGAAACAAAGTGCAGCTCTCTTTTGGATCCGCCTGGGACTTGGAATATGATGATAAACAGACAACGACCCATTCTATCTGTAGTTCCATCACAGAGTATGTTGATGTTCTTCCCCACTAGAGCCTCTGCTGTTCTTTTCTGGTGGTCAGATGCAACTTCTAGAAAGGAAAAAGGACCTCCAATTATAACAATATAATTTAAAATTACTGGATCAATTGGGTACGGGTAAGGTAGTTCGATATGGAAATCGCACTCAAATTCGGTATCCTTCAATTTTGCGCGTGGTTTCCATCTCGTAATACCTAAACCGTACCTGATCAATGTAACCAAAACTTACCCGGTAAATATACTTCATGTAGAGTTTTCACACATGGCAGCTTTTCATTTGAAAACTCAATAATCCAGGCTCTTAGCTCTTTGCTTTCCAGCTTTTCCAGAGAAGTTATCTCTGGAAATTTTTCGTCGTTTACAACTATCTAACTGTGTAAGCACAGAAGATTGCTTTCTTTGAGATATACTAGCAGCAGGGGTTGAACTTTCATTATTGCGTCGCTTACCCACGTGTTTTTCAGATTTAACATGTTTCACAATGCTATCATTTTTTTCCCACCCAACTCGGCAAACTGTTACTGAATCTGTGGCATATAAACCATCCTTTGCATATTGCTGAGCCCTTTTGTGTGCAGTTTTTGTCGTGCGCCCCATAAACTAAATGATCGCTCGACTTTCTACTCTTCACTAGTTTTAATTTTGAACACCAGGAAAACAACGCTGCATCTATCTCGTTATTTCCATGACACTCGATTTACATTTCAATAATAATCGATACAGATCTTATTCCCCTTGCTATTCCCATTGTATATATCGATTAAAGTCAGCAAGCAGCAATCGACTGGCTACTTTTATTCATCGATCGCAATGGTCAAAAGATTTATGCATCATATTTTGAGGATTTCTGACTATTTTGCAGAAATATGTTGTTTTTTCCAGTAAAATAGCACATTTTTTCTGAATTCGCACCAAAATCATATATTCATACTGCCCCCTTTTACTCTGGCTGAACCCAGTCGATGAGCGAGAGATCCCAAGGGGGAAGGTTCGTTCACCGGCTGACCTCATTTCAGAGGCATTTTAAAGGAACAGGATTGACGACCAAACAAAAGAATAAATTCAAACAACATTTCTGACATTTATTATATATAAGTACTCATAAAAACGAACAAAATATTCTTGATGTTATATTAATATTTTCACAAAGTTGATTTTTGATCAGACTGTAGAGAAATTAAATTTATTCTTCACCTACGTAGGCAAAGGTTACGTTATGAAAACAATAAATTAAAAAAATTAGGCCTTCACTGGCTTGAAAAATGGGAAATTAAATGGAACTGTGCCTTCCCTAACTCATTCTAATATTTACATAATAACTGCCAAAAGACCTTCTCCTATTTTTGATAACAAATAAATTCAAAATTTCCAATTATTCACGTGGTAATTATATAATTAACACCTCTGTTAATGATCCTTTATGCCATTTTATCTAATCACACAATCGTATTGACAGAGATTAAATTGCTCTACTTATTTAATTATTAATTAGTTGTGACTTCTTTAAATGAATTAATGAGTTATCAATCAGTATCTGCTCGAGTTACTCATTAAGTATATAATCTACATTGATCATTGAATATTCATTCTAATCACAGATTAATTTTAACAGCTCGTTATTTTAAATCTTTGCCTTTGCTTTTAAACTAAATGATCTTATTAATCTGAATTAAATTCAAATGAAAAAGAAAACCTAAATCTTGACGTTACTCTACTATAATTTCAATAAGGTTTCATTAAACACTTCCACAGAACAAACAAATCGACAAAGACAACACCAAAATAATTTGGATCACTGAGGTGAACCCATGACCAGATTAAAACACAACGAGCACAACTGACATTAGAAAACATAGCTAACTACCACATTCACACCATGGTTACACGAAAATTTATGTACATTATTTACAATTGAATCCTGGGCATATTGTTATCATTACATGATTTTTATTCTTTGTCAGGTCAGTGAAATCGTATGGATGAACAGAGGTTAATTACACACTCAACTTTGCATGTGGTATGTGATCGAATTGGAGTATCACTTTTATAGAGTGAATTATTCACATACGATGACGATTAATCCTAAATTAAGAGTATTATTTGAAGATCCGATATAGAACAGTAATCACTACCATCAGGTGGGTCATCTTAAATTACTAGCACATGGTCCGTAAGCCTCAATTAATTACTTTTATTCCTACACACAAGACGTGCCCAAAACGTGCTGAACATTCCACTAACATGCTGTGTTCTCAAGACAAGCTTAAACACATTATAATTTTATCCCATTACCAATATTCCAGGCAAATTCATAAATAGAGCACATTAAATAACTTAATCAAAAATAATCTATCACTTTTATAGTTTACGACCATTAAGTCAGTGTTTAACCCGATCTTGTAATTTAAAAATTATTATTAATGATGATTACGTCTATCAGCTATCTTGAAAATAACTTGAAAGCAGATGACACAATTCAAAAGAATTATCGGACTATGCACAGATGAAACTCAATTCAACTATAATAACTAGAAGCACATTTAATTCCATCTCACAATACCTCAAAATATCACATTTGTAGTCTAAATCGAATATTAAACGTGAGGTCAGTTATTTTTAAGTATAGATCTGCAATCAAACAAAAATCATTCAGAAGATCAACTACATTTAACTACTCTAATAGAGTTCAAAATCTCGTTCTCACATGTAACTAGTCTATCTTGCCACCATCAAGAATGGAAGTGTGGAAATATATCTAAATTCTGCAAATTTTAATAGAACTACTTGCTAGAGAAGAAATATAATCTAGTTTCTACACAGATGGATAGATATATTACAATAAAATGTACTCAGTTTTTATTATGAGGTTCGATTTCTGGCTGGCGTCTTCTTCATTCCATCGGCTCCGTCACGTGCACTTCCCTAATGCTAGAATCGCCTTACATATTTAGTAATTGATGATGGCACAGGAGTTGACGTCCCACGATGTGAATGATATTCCTCTTGATGTAACTGGATCCATTTTGAGGTTGACGACGATACCGATGACTTGAGTCTTCTCCTCGTGCAGGTTGACTTTTAGCTGTAACTAACACAATCAAATTAGAAAGTGCATGACCCAGTTGGAACTCCAGTGAAACATTGAATGTTACACTTAACTTATATCTGAAGCTTGAGAATACACCACACAGCAATGTTCAACTATTTTAAGTTGCATAGTAGGCTGCTGCCCATAAGAATTTAGCCTCGCTAAATAAAACGTAGTCCAAGTTGTAGTCAGCTGTCCAGAAGATGAAGTAATAAGGGGATAAGAGCATGTGTGCTCGAAGTCTTATAGTTTTTGGCTCGGGGGTGTGTTGTTTTTCTGAGGAAGGTTATTGGTCCGTAAGTGTCACATTTGATTGGCTGAGACTATTCTGGAATTTTGTTGAAGTGATCGCTCACCCCTTGCACACGCGCTGAGCATGCATCAAAAAACCTGTTGGCCACGTGACCTTCCCCTTGCTGTGATCGAAGTGCTCGGCGATCAATACTTCGCTCTTGCTAGGAACTTGCCAATCCAGTTTATTACACACTGAAAATAGTTCGCTGATGACCAAAATCTCACCCTTGTTTTCTAATAAAATGTTCGAGACCGGCTTGTAGATTTATGCTTTAAATTCACCAAATTTGATGGGGACAATACTAATTTCACATTTTGGGTCACAATTTGCATTTTGTCGCACATCTATTTATGCGTAAAAATGATTTTATTCCAATTAGAATTACTCTAGGCTTGGATTCAGTACAAGATTCAAAAATTTGCATTTATCGCAAATGCGATACCTATAAGCGTATAAAATCATCTATCATTTTCAATCCCTTGTACAGACCCTACCAATATACTGTACCAGGAAAAGTTGTGGGCAAAGGGCATGAGTAGGACCTCAGGGAGTGGAACTGGGTTTTGGAGCCGATACAGAGGAGGATAGTCTCGCAGAGCGAATAATAGATGGTAAATAATTTTTTTTTTCAAAACAATTTATTAATTTCTCACCCTGCGGTATGATTGTTGACTCAAAATTTATATTGAAATTAAATGTTGAAAATAATCTTCTTGAAAAAAAAAGGCATAAATATCATTGGTTTCAAAGTCTTTCATATGTGTGAATTTCCACCTAAAGTCTTTTTAAACCTAAGCACACTTTTATAATGGTAAATGGATATGAGAAATTATTAAAAGTTTTCAGTTCTCAGTTCGTCAATCTCGTTATACAGCACACTTGAAATCCTACAGTCTTTCTACGAGAAATGAAATTGAAATTAAATTTATCACTTTTGAGAAATTATGGAAATTGTTCACACGCGACACTGAAGTTTCACTGTTCAAAATAAATGAAAAAGTTTAGTCAGTTTGTTACTCACTTATGACAAGAACTGTTGTTACCAAATGTCGAAAGATGGACATCTGGAATGTTCCATGTAGAATCAGGATCGGCGATGTTGACGTTTCCGATGAGGTGATGACAGCTGGAACTGTTGAGTTTCGCACACGAAAATTCATTTAGTGCGACTGGTTATCACTTACACTGTTGAACACTATTTATGGCGTATGAAGAATCACAGTCCTTTCTGTACTAAATACTATTTACAGTCGTTATTGAAACGTTCTTAATCACACAGTTCACACTTGAAGAAAAAAAAGAGAGCAAGTCGATAAGCACAGTCTGTGAACACAGTCATTAAGTTAGATTTTCTGCTAATCCTGTTATATTAACTCAGAAAAGTTCTTACTTTTTCATTCAAAATATTGATGTGACGTGAATAAAGAAATATAATGCAATACTCGAGAGAAAAAAAAAAGTTCTGGTGATTCTTAAGTATTAGGCTCTGTAGAAGTTTAATGTTACTTGACGTTGCCTAAGTCCACACGTAATGAAATAGTTAATATTTGTACTCCAATAAGTTCACTCGTGTTACAGTCTTAAATGTCTTTTTAGGATTATATTGTAATCGCGACGCGACATACTAACTGCAGTGCGACGTCCTTTATCGGCGATAGAATTTCGCGTTCTGGAGATACGACGAAAGTATTTCTACCGTGACTGCGCGAACATACTGTACGCGGGCCGGTCTCTTCACTATCTCACTCACACAGTTGTCTGCTTGTCCTTGTACGGTACTGTACTGTACTGCACTGGTTTGCGGGCTATCTGGCCTTGACATATATAGATACCAGCGCAGGGAGGGGTGGCAGCTCTCTCTCGGCCATGTGACCGTAATTACGTAATTTCGTTGAGACTTTAAATTGTTATAACTCAACAACCGTTTGATGAATTAATTTGAAATTTACAGGGATTAACTTTTATGATGTTTGCTATAATTCAGCGTTTGTCCCGTTGAAATTGGTTAAGGTGTTAAAAAGCTGTTAAAAGAAAAATTCTTTCGAGAAATATCTCTAGGGGAGGTGAGCTTCGAGCGACAGGTGACGTCACTTGACTCCGCCTAGCGTACTCGTAGGGTCTGGCACATACTGGAACATTCTTTACATGGATGTTCGTACGTCGGTCGGATCTTTAATGCTGGAAATAACATTTCTTTCAATTAATATGGACCAGGACCTAGGCCTTCCTGGTACATCTTCCCCTTGGTTGGACGAAAAGTAAATACGCAGGATTTTCTTTTCCAGGCTTTACTCTTCCTGTGGTACATATTGTCATTTGATGGATTAGCTGAGTTATAAATACAGGCTTACGCACTATGGCCAATGGATTCAAGTACTTAGTTACGCAAGGCGAAATTATCCCATCATCTGTCATTTTATGAATTAAGTTACGAACTTCTTCTCGATATTTCTCGGGTACGGGATATGGTTTCTTCTGATAAGGAGACAAGTCATTTACATCAAGATGATATTCATAGTCAGCTATCTCTCCAGGCTTATCATCGAATACACATGCAAATTTCTGTAGAACGTCATTTTTAGCCTCCTCCAATTTTAATTTAATTTCCGGGTCTTCAACCACACTGGCTATTGACATTATATAATCCGGACCTATAATGGAGTTCTCATTGAATATGGACTCTGCATCGTCCTCACTTTGGTCACCCTTTCTACTTTCTGCTACGGCTGGCGCAACCTCGCTCACAGCGGGCTTAATAATGTCACCACCGGCTGCTTCAAAACGGGCTCCCTTCTCTTGAACTTCCAGGTCACCTCGTCCTACCAGCTGTAGTTCTACGGAATTATTCTGTAATCTTACGAGGTTGACATCATAGTCAATGGTTCCTTTGTATTTGATCATAAAATCTGATCCAAGTATTAAGTTGAAGTTAAGACGTGATACTACCAAAAATATGTGTTCGAACATCTGACTGTTAATTTCAAACTCTAAAAATGCCTGGGATTTACATTTAACAATCTTATCAGGAACTATCCCTCTTACTTTAATTTGAGCTGCAGGTAATAACAAAACATTGTTCTGATCTTTAAGCGAGTCTACAAGCTTATCAGAAATTAAAGAAGCTTGCGCTCCAGAATCGATGAGCGTAATCACCTGTAGGTTGCCTGTGCGTACTGTTATGACAGGTAATGAACGTGTAATAATTGGCCTTAGTGTTTGTGCGTCTTCGAATAGTAATTCGGAATCGTCAATATGCCAGTAATTGATAACAGCAGTACAATAATTTGACGTTTCGACCTCACCGTGTTCTGTAGTCAATCTCCCTATTGCGAGATCGGCGTTTTTTTTTATAGCACCTGTTGGGTCAGGATCAGGTGATCTTTGTTCTCTTGGTCCGAATTGACGTTGATATTCCAGGGATGTAGCTCCAGGCTCATCAGGATTACGGTTTCTCTCCCTGATGTATTCCCGTGTGTCCTTCCATCTACTTTCGAGTTCTCGTCGTCTGGCCTCACGGTTTCCTTCAGGAGTGCTTTCGCGCTGTCTCCATGTATTCCTAGGTTGGTAAGGGTGTCTATCCTGATTCCTCTGACGTCTAAAATTCCGGAATCTGGTTGGGTTAGTAGGGCTTAATCTGCCTTCTTCACGTGTCCTGGGTTCCTCTCTCTCCGGCGGTTTTATTTCCGCAGAATTCGTATTTACTTCTCGACTCCTGTTAGTTTTCGGACTAGATTGGGTATTAGCCGTATCTAACCTACGCAAAGTAGCGTCAAAATGCTCCAATGTTGTAATGTTGGCAGCGACTAGTATTTCTTGCACATGAGGCGGATATTGAAGTGTCAGGATCTGAATAAGTTCAATATCTGGCAAAGGTGGATCTAAAAACTGGAGCTTCTTTAATTGCATTAGGCAGTAGTCTGAATATCGGGAAGTATTGACTGAAGTATTGTATTTGCTAGAGTAGAGTTGCATTTTTACAAGGTGCTGTCTTTCTGAATCCCAAAAGCGTTTAAGAAGTGCCTGTTTAAAGTCGTCATAGTTTTTAAAGTTGCTCTTAAAAGCTATGAACCATGATAAGGCTCGTCCTTCTAGAAGTTTGGATACTACTCGAAGTTTCCTATCGTCCTCTACCCTATTTTCCTCCAGGTAATCGTTGACATTTAACAAAAATTCTCGAGCAGTGTATTCATCACGTCCTGAAAATTTGACTGGTTTGTCATCTGGTACTTTAATAAGGGTTGTTGTATTGTGTATTTCCCTCGACGAACCAGGAATTGTGACGTCAGTTGTATGTTCTTTAAGTTTAATTTGATTCATTTCTTCGGACAAATTTTTAATTTTAGAATTAATTGAGGTGTCTAAACTTTTTATTTCATTTCTCAAGTCAGTTTTAATGACTTGTACGTCTTTACAGAAAGCAGCTATCTGGGTATGCGTGCTATCTAGCTGTCCTGTAATACGCTTGTCGAGTTCTCCTTGCGTGCTCTTAATTAATCCTATCTCGCTTCGTAATTTACCCACGTCGCTCTTTAATGCATCTCGCAAGGTTTCCTGCACCTGAGCTAACTTTGCTTGAGTTTGTGAGATGTTACCATGGGATTCTTGAAATTCAGTTCGTAAATCTTTGAGTTCAGTAGAAAATGCTTGAACGGAAGGAAGAACATTTCTAAGATCTTTGTCTAAAGACTTGACGACCTCTGTCTTTATTTCTTCCTTAATAGACTCTAAGTTTTCAACAAACTGATCCCGCATGTTTTTCAATGTAGCTTCGACTTGTGCACTAGAATCAGTAAGTTTCTTTTCGAGGCGAGTTCCAGCTTCACGGAATCGTTGCTCGATAAGGGCACTAGATTCAGTGAGTCTTTTGTTAATGACTTTATCCGCTTCAGCAAACTTAGTATCCAAGGTCCTGTCAATTTTAAAAGTTAAGTCTTCAACCTTACTATTTGACTCAGTTAACTGCGCTTGTAGTTGAGAATTAGAGTCAACTATTTGAGCCTGCAATTGGTTATTAGACTCTACCATTTGCGTATTAATTCGCTCTATTTGTGTGTTCATTTGTGCTATCTGGTTATTAGACCTATCAATCTTAGCATTCTGATCATTAATGCTAAGCCTGAGAGCTTCGATTGCTGCAAGTAAGTTATCCATGTTTCCGGAATATTCGAATAAGTCAAATACAACAAATTCTTTGCAGTCAAATCCTGTGCTCGAGATATAATGACTTGAATCGAACCCTGAATGTTGCGATTATTGCAAGTGCATCATTTATTATTATAGCACGGCTTCAAAATCGAGTCCTTGAAATTGCGATGTCATCTATTATTATAGTATGGCTCCAAAATCGTGCCCTTGAAGTTGCGGCGCCATCTATTATTATACTATCCTCTCTGTACCAGGAAAAGTTGTGGGCAAAGGGCATGAGTAGGACCTCAGGGAGTGGAACTGGGTTTTGGAGCCGATACAGAGGAGGATAGTCTCGCAGAGCGAATAATAGATGGTAAATAATTTTTTTTTCAAAACAATTTATTAATTTCTCACCCTGCGGTATGATTGTTGACTCAAAATTTATATTGAAATTAAATGTTGAAAATAATCTTCTTGAAAAAAAAATGGCATAAATATCATTGGTTTCAAAGTCTTTCATATGTGTGAATTTCCACCTAAAGTCTTTTTAAACCTAAGCACACTTTTATAATGGTAAATGGATATGAGAAATTATTAAAAGTTTTCAGTTCTCAGTTCGTCAATCTCGTTATACAGCACACTTGAAATCCTACAGTCTTTCTACGAGAAATGAAATTGAAATTAAATTTATCACTTTTGAGAAATTATGGAAATTGTTCACACGCGACACTGAAGTTTCACTGTTCAAAATAAATGAAAAAGTTTAGTCAGTTTGTTACTCACTTATGACAAGAACTGTTGTTACCAAATGTCGAAAGATGGACATCTGGAATGTTCCATGTAGAATCAGGATCGGCGATGTTGACGTTCCCGATGAGGTGATGACAGCTGGAACTGTTGAGTTTCGCACACGAAAATTCATTTAGTGCGACTGGTTATCACTTACACTGTTGAACACTATTTATGGCGTATGAAGAATCACAGTCCTTTCTGTACTAAATACTATTTACAGTCGTTATTGAAACGTTCTTAATCACACAGTTCACACTTGAAGAAAAAAAAGAGAGCAAGTCGATAAGCACAGTCTGTGAACACAGTCATTAAGTTAGATTTTCTGCTAATCCTGTTATATTAACTCAGAAAAGTTCTTACTTTTTCATTCAAAATATTGATGTGACGTGAATAAAGAAATATAATGCAATACTCGAGAGAAAAAAAAATAAGTTCTGGTGATTCTTAAGTATTAGGCTCTGTAGAAGTTTAATGTTACTTGACGTTGCCTAAGTCCACACGTAATGAAATAGTTAATATTTGTACTCCAATAAGTTCACTCGTGTTACAGTCTTAAATGTCTTTTTAGGATTATATTGTAATCGCGACGCGACATACTAACTGCAGTGCGACGTCCTTTATCGGCGATAGAATTTCGCGTTCTGGAGATACGACGAAAGTATTTCTACCGTGACTGCGCGAACATACTGTACGCGGGCCGGTCTCTTCACTATCTCACTCACACAGTTGTCTGCTTGTCCTTGTACGGTACTGTACTGTACTGCACTGGTTTGTGGGCTATCTGGCCTTGACATATATAGATACCAGCGCAGGGAGGGGTGGCAGCTCTCTCTCGGCCATGTGACCGTAATTACGTAATTTCGTTGAGACTTTAAATTGTTATAACTCAACAACCGTTTGATGAATTAATTTGAAATTTACAGGGATTAACTTTTATGATGTTTGCTATAATTCAGCGTTTGTCCCGTTGAAATTGGTTAAGGTGTTAAAAAGCTGTTAAAAGAAAAATTCTTTCGAGAAATATCTCTAGGGGAGGTGAGCTTCGAGCGACAGGTGACGTCACTTGACTCCGCCTAGCGTACTCGTAGGGTCTGGCACATACTGGAACATTCTTTACATGGATGTTCGTACGTCGGTCGGATCTTTAATGCTGGAAATAACATTTCTTTCAATTAATATGGACCAGGACCTAGGCCTTCCTGGTACATCACATATTTCTTTTATTTAATAAAAAAAGAAAGAAAAGGGAATAAAATGTCCTAGTGTAAATGTATTTTCATACTTTGAATCTCATATTTGATTTGATTTTCATTAACAGGTTGCAATAGTGATAATAAGAGAAGACAGATATTTTGCTAGTGGTTTAATGTCTCACTCAGACATCGAAGGTTTTCAGCAATGGAAAGATAGGGAAGGGCTACAATTGAGAAGGTAGTGGCCATGGCCGTAGTTGAGGTACAGCCCCAGCATTTACCCACTGTGAAAATGGGAAACCACGAAAAACCATCTTCAGAGCTGCCAATGGCGGGATTTGAACCTACCATCTATCGAATGCAAGCTCATAGCTACGCGACCCTAAATGCATGGTCAACTTGCTCATTATAGTAGATAGTATTAATATATATGTACCTATATGCATGTACGTATATAAATGTCTACTTGTCAAAGTAATAATTTTAAATTTTATACATAAATTAATTATTTTCTTTTGTGTATGTATTTCTTGTCTGCATTAATAAAAGAGGAAGGAAAAAAATGCCCATTCAAGAGTCTTCACCAGTTAGTTATATGCCTAGGTAGGTAAAAAAAACAACCCCAACAAGGTTTGTGCATATATGTAATTCACAAAAATGTCTTAACATAAATATCAATGTACAGTCAATGTATTTTCAAACTTTGAATCCTGTATTTTATATTCATAACAGGTAGCAATAGTGGTTATGGCAGTAAAATATATGTATCTATGTTTATCTAAGTATGTAATTGTAAAATATCTAGTCCTTTCAGAAACCATAATTTACATCTTGTACAGTCATTCATTAGTATTTCATCTCCACCTACATATGTATCTATATGCATAATGAAAAAGAAGAGAGTGTGTGTGTATATGTATTCACAAAAATGTCTTAGCATAACTATCAATGTACAATTGAAGCCAGAAGAGGTCGATGCGGAAAAAAGAAGTTAGGTGCTCGAGGAACCATACCTAAAATTTTTGTCAACTTTTGCAATACCTTTGGGCTGAATAGAGATTTCATCTATAACAATGCCATTACTACTCTCAAGAATTCCATCATGATCTTCAAGAACCATGCTTGCAGACCTCAGATAAATGTTTGATGTGCCTCACTATTTTGCCTTCTCTTAACTTCATACCATCTCTTGTATCTAATCTGTATCCATTATTATTGTTAAGGTACTCTTTGTCCTTGGGCAACCTTGCAGCTGTTGCAGGAAGATTGTATTATAATAAATGAAAAAATTATATCTTTATGTGTAACTTTTCTGCTATTGTATCGCTAAAACTCTTGTGTACTCCTCAACTGTAACTCCTCTGTTATGTATCAAATTATCTAACTTTTATGGCCATCAATGAAACACTTAGCCAAGAGTTTGAACCGCCCTCCTCTCCACCTTTTCCGAATCTCTTGGCCAGAGAGATGGCAAAACCTTTTAATTGGCCTGCCCCTCCTCTTCAGGGAGGGGAATGGCTATTTGCTTTATGTCGCACCGACACAGATAGGTCTTATGGCGATGATGGGACAGGAAAGGCCTAGGAATGGGAAGGAAGCAGCCGTGGCCTTAATTAAGATACAGCCCCAGCAGGGAGGGAAATGAAAACTTTTAGATTACATTAGCATCTGCTCCATGCACCACCATTTCTATGAGAGCGAGAGTTCTGAGACAGACGCTTTGTCCAACAACCTGCATAAGAAGAAAGGACGGATCTACAGTGAGTAATCTGTGCTACGTAGTACGGTAGTATAGCCTAGTGCTTGTGGTGTTCACTTCAGTGTACTGAGCTCGATAGCTGCAGTCGCTTAAGTGCGACCAGTATCCAGTATTCGGGAGATAGTGGGTTCGAACCCCACTGTCGGCAGCCCTGAAGATGGTTTTCCATGGTTTCCCATTTTCACACCAGGCAAATGCTCGGGCTGTACCTTAATTAAGGCCATGGCCACTTCCTTCCCACTCCTAGCCATTTCCTGTCCCATCGTCGCAATAAGACCTATCTGTGTCGGTGCGACGTAAAGCAACTTGCAAAGAAAGAAGTCACTTCAGTGTGATACTCCTAACATTCTCCAGCTTAGTTATGTTCACTTCACTGTGATACACCTAACATATTTTGAGCATTTGTCTAGCTGTATTTACTGTGCTGCGTGCCCGGCTTGTATTCCACTGCAATGAGAGGTGGGGATCCTGGCCGGCTCACAGGTTTTCCACTGGGAGCCCTTGACAGGGGTCACTTCTTGCACTTCAACAGCGTTGTATTTCTCGACTTCCACTCCTACGTTGTTCTGCTGGTCTCTGTATTGAGACTGGTAGAGTAGGGTAGCAATTTAGTGACTCAATATGGACCTCTTAGACCTCGAGTGACTCAATGTGGACCCCTTAGACCTAGACGGTCCCGATTTTTGTTGCCCAAGTGGCCGACATAAACAACAGCATGTATGCTTGGTGAACCACTGCTCATATCTTGTCTGTGACCCCAACCACTTGAAACACAACTCACCCTGATTGATACGACAGTCCAACAAGTTTACGACCCACCATCCACCTCTGGGTGTTAGACTTGTATCCACCATGATTCACTCTCTGCATTACATTATACCAACTGTATTTCTGTTGGTACCACAACGACTGTACCACTGACAGCGTATTCCCCCTTTTTAAGACCTCAGTCTCCTGCTGCGGCAAGAGGCTTTTAAATTATTATTATTATCTTTCCATTTCTTATTTTTTCCATATTTATTAAGTATGGGCAAATACAGGCTCCAGGCAGCTTCCTGAGATGGTTGCAGGCCCATTAAAGCTCATGAAGCCCACATGACAGAGCAACCCTCTGCTCAGTACAGCCAGCCCTAGAGGGTGTTGTGAAAGACCTAATAGGCTGTCTGATTACCAGACGTACACACTTTCCCCATGCTATGACTCTGAGGTTCAACTTGCCAAATTCCCCCCCTCCCATATACAGCTCCATAATCCACAACAGATGATGATACAAGGAGCATCCCTACCCAGACTGTAGACTATTCAGCATCTTCCTGTCCAAGTTCCAGCTACAAAGACGAGTCCCGCTCTATCACTGGAGATGAGTTGTTCAGCCAGTGGTAGACAACAAAGAAGACATACACCTGCTTGGCTACTCACCAAGCCCTGACCACTCGTGCAATCAAATCAGTATTACCTGAAAACTCTACTTTCATCCCCAAACAGACCTCTGCTCCCAAATCCAGGCGTCAGTCCAACTCAGCCGCTATCACATCTCGACCTTCACAGACTCCTACTCCTACCCCTCCTTCCAGCTGGGCCGGGGCACTCGAAGTGCCCACCAGGACACCCAAGACTCCCCTTAACCTCCCTAATGTATACAGGAGGGATGTTAAGGGCATTAATCAGCTCATTGCTCTACTCCAGGAGAACCAAACTGTGTACAACATGAAGTTTTTCCATGATGGCGTGAGAGTACAAACCAAAACTGTTGAGGGCTATGAGACACTGAAGAGTCATCTTCAGCACTTCAAAGGGGAGTTTCACATCTGCCCTCTCCAAGATAAAATTTATAGGAAAGGTGTTGTTCTCGGTCTGCATATCTTGGAAGACTCTGAAACTATTTGTGAGGACCTGGCAGCCAAGGGCTTTGATCGCGGCTGTGGTACAACTGACTTCAGTCCAATCAAGACGTAAACTCCCCATATTCCTTGTGGCACCCCTGGCTAGAACAACATCTATAATGTCCTATACATGCTTGATTTTGCTGTTTACGTAGAGCGATATGTTAGCCCGGAAGGCCCTATCCAGTGCTTCTGATGCCAATGGCATGGCCATATTTCTGGAGGTTTCTTTTACAGATATGTTGTATGTGTTACTAGCAAATGTACACGTACTTCGCTATGGTATTCTACATTGTATACATATTTTCCATGTAAATGATTGTACAGGCAATGAATAAGATTTTATTCAACTTTTACCATTTGTTTTATGACACACCAACACACATAGGTCTTACGGCAATGATAGGATGGAAAGGAAGTGACCATGGCCTTAATTGAGACACAGCCTCAGCATCTGCCTAGTGTGAAAATGGGAAACCACAGAAAACCATCTTCAGGGCTGTTGACAGTGGGGTTTTAACCTACTATCTCCTGAATACAAGCTGACAGCTACGTGACCCAAATCACATGGCTACTTGCTTGGTATTTTATTAAATTCCATGTCTCTTGGTGTTATCTCAGAAACATCACAGGGATGTCCCCAAACGTTGTGTCCCATGTAAAGTGAGAGTTGGGGCGTTTTGATTATAGTTCCAGGAACCCTTGCCTACTGCCATTAACAATCGAGTTTGGGAGTTTCTACTATAACTGCAGGCTCACATACCGATTGCCATTAACAATCGAGTTGGGGAGTTTTCATTATAATGGCAGATCCCCTTTCCCTTCCAGTCATAATTGATTTGGGGATTTCTTCATTACAATGTCAGGTCCCCTTTTCTACTACCAGATGAGAAGTTCTAATTATAATGGCAGGCCCCTTCCCTACTGCCAGTCAAAGTTGTGGTGTTATCTTTATAATGATGGGCCCCTTTTCCTAATGCCAGTCACAATTGAGTTGGGGGGTTTGATTATAACGGCAGACACACTTGCCTACTGCCAATCACAATCGAGATGGGGAGTTTTGATTATAATGGCAGGCATTCTCGCCTACTGCCAGTCACAATTGAGTTGGGGTCCTTTCATTATAATAGTAGGCCCCCTTGCATACTACCAGTTACAATCGAATTAGAGTGTCTTCATTATAATGAGAGGCACACTTTCCTGCAACCAGTAACAGTCATGTTGGGAAGTACTCTTTATAATGGCAGCTCATCTTTCCTACTAGTCCGACTCGTTGGCTGAACGGTCAGCGTACTGGCCTTCGGTTCAGAGGGTCCCGGGTTCGATTCCCGGCCGCGTCGGGGATTTTAACCTTAATTGGTTAATTCCAATGGCACGGGGGCTGGGTGTATGTGCTGTCTTCATCATCATTTCATCCTCATCACGACGCGCAGGTCACCTACGAGTGTCGAATAGAAAGACCTGCACCTGGCGAGCCGAACTTGTCTTCGGACACTCCCGGCACTAAAAGCCATACGCCATTTCATTTCATCTTTCCTACTGTCAGTCACAGTCAAGTTGGGGAGTTTTGAATATAATAGCAGGCTACTTTGCCTACTGCCAGTCAAATCTAGTTGGGGTGTTTTGATTATAATATCCGGCCTCTTTGCCTACTAGCAGTCATGATCTAGCTGAGGAATTTTGTTTATAATCGCGGGCACCCCTGCCTACTGATGGTTACAATCGGGTAAGGGAGTTTTGACCAAAATTGCAGGCTCCCTTGCCTAGCGTCACTCAAATCAAGTTGGGGATTATTTATTACAATGGCGGGCACCCTTTACTAATGCCAGTCATGGTGGAGTTGGGGAGTTTCCATTATAATGGCAGGTCCAATTTCCTATTGCCAGTCACAGTCGATTTGGGGAGTTTTGATTACAATTGCGGACCCCTATACTATTTAAAGTGTCACGATCAATTTGGGGAGTTTTAATTATAATGACAGCCCCCCTTTTCTAGATCGCTATAAATCGACTTTCATTTATACATATAGATATACGAAAGTACATGCACATTTATAATTACAGACCTCCATTTTGAGATTAATGGCTGCTATATGTCATGTCATATTGACAAGTGGATTGCGCCATCAGATGCCCTTTTTAGTGGTCTACATGGTTGGTTCTGTGACATTTTCTACTATCTCCTCTATTTATGCATTAGATTTAGAAAATTTTTTTTTGCTAGTTGCTTTACATCGCACCAACACAGATAGGTCTTATGGCGACGATGGGACAGGAAAGGCCTAGGAATGGGAAGGAAGTGGCCGTGGCCTTAATTAAGGTACAGCCTCAGCATTTGCCTGGTGTGAAAATGGGAAACAACGGAAAACCATCTTCAGGGCTGCCGATAGTGGGGTTTGAACCCACTATCTCCCAGATGCGAGCTCACAGCTGCGTGCTCCTAACCGCACGGCCTTAGAAACTTTTAATAGAGTGAAATTTATATACAGTTTTCACACATTGCTTTATTATTTGCATACTTATGTGGCAACTAGAATTGTAAAATTTGGCTGAAGCATGGCTACAGGTGGTGCCAATGTGCCTGCCGAATTTGATGGTTCTGTCTTTCCTATAAGTGTGTCAAACTATAGAATATCTGTGTAAAAAGTACAAAATTTACCTCCAATAGAGAAATGCAGCTCTATCTAACGTATAAGGGATCAAGACATGGCAAAAAGCCATAGAGCCAACGTTATACGTTGTGCTATCCACTTTGTGATATGATTTACCATTTAGTCACCAAATACCTGGAACGAATGTCAGTACAGTCATTAAAATTGCCTCCAGATTTCAATATTTTTTTTAGTGTAAAAAGTTAAACATTTTAACATCTTGGAATTTTTCCAATGGTCTGAGGTTATCAGCTGCTCTGGTAGCGAGTTTTAACTTTCTAAGAAGACTCGAATTGCCTCTTTAAGTTTTATTGTTGCTTAATTTTGCCAAATTCAATTTTATACCTCGTCCAGCAGATTGTGTCCTCCATCTTTATTTGGGGAGAGGGGAATTAGGACTTTCAGGAATCTTTTGGCCCATAAAATCTATAGGTCATTGGTTTGGAAAAATATATCAAACTGGGTGAAATAAATGCTTTCAATTGCGTTCTTATGCTGAGCCCAAAATTTGAAAACCCCAGGTTGGCCCATCAGGGAATTTAGGGAATTTTTGATTTTTCTAGCCAGAGGTCATCAGCTGCTCTGGTAGCAAGTTTTAACTTTATAAGATGACTCGAACTGCCTCTTTAATTCACATCTATTTTCATTTTTATACCTTTATAGATCGCTCCAAGCCGACTTTCATTTACTACTTTTGACAGGCTCAAAAGCTTTACAGTTACATTAACTGAGTAGTCACTGGAAGGAATGGCTTCCTTCCTTCCTTCCATCTTAACAACTTATAAAGTCAGTCAGGCAAATTAGAAAGTAAAAACAAAAAAACCAACTCAGATCACCGAGAACCATCCCCTGTCCACCGTCCTGACACAGTAGATTGATTATTAAACAAACAAAGAACACCAGAAATATCTGGGCTCTACTTATAGTAGGTCTACTGTTAAGTTACTGTTTAATCATTCCTTTTTTTTTCTAGTGTCTGTCATATACTTTTTTAACGTTTGGTTTCTGGAAAGATGTGTAACTAACTACTAAGCAGAACTAAATACCGATACCACAATATCTTTTAATTTAATTTACAATTGTACAGATATTGAAGTGTTAACATGAAAATGACTATTTAATAAATAATATTGTATTAAGAAATTTATATTTTTCTACTTTATTTCAAAAATGAAAGTATCAGAGTATATATATATGTTGGTACCGAGTATCAACAAAAACTGGTATCGACCCATCTCTATTTATTATTGATGATGATGATGATGACTGTTGGTACGAACTGAGACAAAATGGAATGACAAATTAAAAGTCCAAAATCCTCCACTGACCAGAATTCAAAACATGAGGACGAAGAATGAATGAATGGACATTAATTTAAAACAATCAGTAGATCTGACCCACAGTGCCTCACATTCACAGAAACTGATGTGAAACAATAATATTACTGACCAAGGGACTGCATCTATAGCATAATACTGAATCGATGAAGCTTTCAGTCTAAAGGGGTCCAAAATCCAACTCATCGGCCCCTCATAATGGTACTTATCGCTAGGAAAGTAGAACCATGGTATTTGTTATGTTGCGGCACTAATCAAAAGTAGCGTAGACTCGCGGCATTCCACACAGTATGGTACTACTCACAGGTAATGAAATTCACACATGGAATACAGACCTATGGTGTTTCACACATTGCGACACCATTTACAGGCAACGCAAACCTATGGTGTTCATCACATAGGTGTACTAACCACAGGGAGCCGCACTATCCCGTGGTGTTCTTCATATAGTGGGTACTAATCGTAGGCAAGCCAGAACCATGGTGTCACTCACCCATGGTGTCACTCCTAAAGTGGTACTAATCACAGGTACTGTAGAAGCTGGCGACGCACTCTGTTGCTACTAATCACAAACCTATCTGGTACCTAACATAGTGGTGCTACACACAAGTAAAAGCGACCCAAGGTGTTCCCCGCGTGGTGGTGCTAATCACAAGTAGTTTCATGGTTTTAATACGATCATATCTTGATCACCCCTTTTAGTCGCCTCTTACAACAGGCAGGGGATACTGTGGGTGTATTCTTCGTCTGCATCCCCCACCCACAGGGGGTTATTTATTATTGCCCGACCCTTGGCTGAATGGTCACTGTTGAGGCCTTTGGTTCAGAAGGTCTCGGGTTCAATCCTCGACCGGGTTGGGATTTCATTCACATGTGATTAATCTTCTAGCTCAGGAACTGGGTGTTTGTGTTTATCCGAAGACATTCCTCTTCATATTCAGACAACACACCACATTACTGACCACCAAAGAAAGCCACAATAGTGATCACATCTCTCTGTATAGGACTGGTGTCAGGAAGGGCATCCAGCTGTAAAACAGGGCCAAATGCACATGTGCCACACAGTTTGCACCCACGACCCCACAGATGTGGGAAACGCGGTAGGAGTAGATGAAGAAGAAGATTATTATTATTATTATTATTATTATTATTATTATTATTATTATTGATATAGTGGAATGATATAATAAATGTTTGTACAGAATGGTACATTATGCAACAAGCCTATAATGGTAATAATTAAGACACGAGTATGTTTATAAAATTAGCTTCGCTCGTTTTATAATTTCCATTTTAACAATGAGGTTTGGAAGTCAAATTTAGGTTGCAAAGTGTTACTTTACCCCATACATTTCATTTCTGGACACAATAACTTGCCGTCCAAGCATTCTTATTGGGACACACAGGATGATATGCAGACAATGAAAGTCTGTCATTCTCTATTTCTGTGGCTAATGCGTAAGTTTGAAGGGTGGGCTTTTACCTGCCTCTGGAAATATTGGCTACTGTAGTTACTCTAGAGTATGTAACTGCATATGAAGTTCTTTGATTCTTCGTTTTCTTATTTTTGACTTTATGCTATTGTTCCAATGAGTGTTTTGTTTTGACAGGCAACAAACAGTACATATGTGTCTCTGTACTGCAAACAAATATTTTCTCCTTTGTTCAATAATTATTTTTTTTGCTGTAATGTGAACAAAAACTGATATTCCATATTCTTACAATGAATAATACTAAGATATTTCAACATTGTTATTGTACAAAAACAAAAACAAAACAACACTTTGCAACCTAAATTTGACTTCCAAACCTCATTGTTAAAAAATAGGTAGTGCATGCGCCTAGCGTTGCCATATGGCGGTCCCAAAATTCTGAAACTTGTTTTCTTAGTTTATTTTGGTCTCAAACATGCGGCAAAACACAATAAATAAGTAAATCTCAGAAAAAAATTAAATCAGGCGCTAATGGGTTAATTACCATTATAGACGAGTTGCATACGACTGCTTATGCTCGACGATAATTATAACTCTATTTTTTTAAATATTCACATATTTCTGTCGAGATGTTGCTTGGCAGTTGAGTTTACTGAGCAGAGTGCATGCGCTGGGTTATTGATTTTCCATGACTGGATCAGAGACCTTGACAATGCCATATGTTTTCAAAGCTTTGATAGAAGCTTATCATAACCTAGCTTTATTTCAAATACTAATTGTTTATTGTACAGTTGGTGAAGTGGATTTGTGGGAATGTGCCGTGTGGTTGTGGAATATTGGAAGTTGAAGGTGCATTGATGTTAATATGTGTGTCTGGCATGTTTGATTTTGGAAACAAGTGCGAAGCTAGTGCGTTGAGCACAGGTGTGATGTTATCCTTACCTAATTGGTCAAACAGTTGTATCACAATGAAAATCTGAACTCTGATTGGTGGATAACCTGTATAATAATAATAATGAAATTTGAACTATAATGAGCCTCAATAAGATTCAATTTTTTGGCATATAATATTTATATTTTGGCATCGTCGAGCATAAACTTTGTTATATTATAGTTATGTAGGTATGTAGGTATCCCAATCAAAAATGTAAAAACTGTATCAGTCAGAAGTGCTGAGTGATGTGGGCATCAGAACCTACTGCCCCTAATAGTATAAAAAATGCTTTCCTGGAAGAGAGTTGAATGTAGACTTAAAGGGAAGCCATTATTTTATTACCTCTGTGATGCTTTGCAGGATAGAATTACCCACATCACTCTGTTGCAGTTATTTATTTTATTATAGATAAATCAAGTTTCTCCAATCTTCCAGCACTAGACATTGTTACAATAAACAGTAACTTCTATCTTGATTGACCTGGTTCTACCATGAAGGATTTATATAGGGTACACTCACCCTTATTAAAAGAAAACAGAAGAAAAGCAAGTTTCACTCTCACTCTTGGTCATCCTGTTAGTGGTTCTCTGCAGTTACCAACTTCAATACTTCTCAACTAGTCTCACACATACTGTGCATATTATTAAGTTAAACAGATTTCACATGGACTAGGTATATTTAGCTATAGACTACAAAGTATTAAAGCTGTAAAGGCAAACAACAACTAAGATGAATAATAGCTTCTCACAAATTACCTTAAAATATACAACTGAGAGAAAGAAAAATTCATTTGTAATTTCATCTCTGGTCAAAGGTGAGGGAATTCTGCCACTGCCCCCTCCTCTCATGACAATTTGCCCAAAGAGACTTTTGGTCTGGACAAATTTGCCCAAGCCAGTTCAACCCGGATAATTTTTCCAATACTATTCATCCAAAAATTTCATCCTCACCCAACTCACTCAACAATTCAATTTCAACAGGCCACTTCTTGACTCTATATCTTCCATCTAAAACAGAGTGCATGGAGAAAAATGCAAGGATTGAGGCTATAGGGTACTCAAAATGATTGTGATGACACCTCTGATAGGCAAGCTTTTGACAAAACCTTAGGCCTAACTTTTGTTTCAGTCGAAGATGGGTTTTTTTTTTGCTAGTGGCTTTACATCGCACAGACACAGATAGGTCTTATGGCGATGATGGGATAGGGAAGACCTAGGAGCTGGAAGGAAGTGGCCGTGGCCTTAATTAAGGTACAGCCTGGTGTGAAAATGGGAAACCACGGAAAACCATCTTCAGGGCTGCCGACAGTGAGGTTTGAACACACTATCTCCCGAATACTGGACACTGGCTGCAATTAAGCGACTGCAGCTATTGAGCTCGGTTAAGAAGATGGGTTAGACCTTAGTTACAGTAAGTTACCACTGAATTAGTCTGCTAAAAATTTCAAAAATACATATATTACAGTTGAATCCAGAGTGAGGAGGTCCCTTGCTGAGTCTCATTACTTATCACTATCATGGAATTAATTCAATCAATCAATCAATCAATCAATCAATCAATCAATACTTATCTGCATTTAGGGCAGTTGCCCAGGTGGCAGATTCCCTATCTGTTGCTTTCCTAGCCTTTTCCTAAATGATTTCAAAGAAATTGGAAATTTATTGAACATCTCCCTTGGTAAGTTATTCCAATCCCTAACTCCCCTTCCTATAAATGAATATTTGCCCCAGTTTGTCCTCTTGAATTCCAACTTTATCTTCATATTGTGATCTTTCCTACTTTTATAAACGCCACTCAAACTTATTCATCTACTAATGTCATTCCACGCCATCTCTCCGCTGACAGCTCGGAACATACCACTTAGTCGAGCAGCTCTTCTTCTTTCTCTCAAATCTTCCCAACCCAAACATTGCAACATTTTTGTAACGCTACTCTTTTGTCGGAAATCACCCAGAACAAATCGAGCTGCTTTTCTTTGGATTTTTTCCAGTTCTTGAATCAGGTAATCCTGGTGAGGGTCCCATACACTGGAACCATACTCAGTTGCTCTTATATACAACAAACCTTTTATGAATAATGCAACTGAGGAAAGGCACAATTGATTCCAAACCGTTGTTGTCACAAGACATCCTTCTTTGTAGAAGTTAATATTATGTCCTCGGAAGGATGAACGTGATACAAAAATGGTGATCCATGAGTTAGAATGTTAGGTGGACAGTTGCTTAACTGCAGAAGCATAAATATTAGAACTTGAAGCAAAGACAGCAGACCATAATTTCAAGGTACAAAAAGTTCAAAGACTAGGGAGAGATATTAAGTTACCTGCATGCTTCTGGCTGCAACATCGCAGTTTAATGCACCTGTATTCTGTTCTGCATTCTATATACCAACCAATATCTTGCAGTCAGTTTATATTTTTAAGAAAAAAAATGTAAATTTAAAACGGTAAACTTGCTGGATGAGTTTAGTTTAGTTAAATTTCCTTTGGATGAATGCCTATGTGTGAACTTACAAAAGGGAGAAAGTACTATTATGAAATGCCTTTTGAGTGAATATTCCTGGGATAAACAGGCCTAGAACCAAAGTTTCTTATATGGTGACTGTCTTACTCATCTAAAATGAAGGTATGGAGCTTGAGCCTTGTGTGTGTTAATCATCTTTATAAATTCTGTTTAGAACTGACTAGTGTAATTTGTCATTAATTTTAGACCCTGCAGATTTTGTCCATTTTACTTACGTGCTGGTCTTCTCAGGTAAATTATACAAGCCTACATCTCATTTGAAGTTCATCTTTAAAAAAGTTTCAATTTCATGTTGACATTCCATTCTGCTTTAATGAATTTTCATCTTCTTGTACAATGCAATAACACAACAACAACAACAACAAACAATACAGTCACCTCTAATCCCACAGAAAGAAATATGCTTACAATAAATCAGGAAAAACAGCATGAGAAGAGTTTCTCATGTATAACATCCTTCAGGTTAAGGATGTAGGGCAGAACTTTTGACTCATAGTCAGTATTATGGTACAGACAATATATTCTCAGAAACATACACAGCTCATATACAGAAAAAGTCATAAAATACACAATATATTCATATATATCTTTATATAATGCATAATAAATTATCAGTAATTCTACTTGACTAGTTTCCACTGATCATCACAATATTTAACAACCATTAAAATCATTCTTATAACACAGAAAAGATGTGCTGCAGTGTTCACACACAAATATATTGAGCTTTCTAAAGAAAAAAAATGGTGATATTTTTATTCCTCCATAGGGGAAAAGTATTCTACCTACAGTTTATACTAACTCCATTCCTAGTATGTAAAAAAGCATTTGATAATTAGCAGTAATGTTTGAAACCAGGTTAAATAAAGTGAAATTACAAACAAACAAAAATCACAGGATATAATTTATAAACAAAGAATTAATTTAAGTAAATATTTAACCATAAATACAAAGAAGTCAAGAATTAATTACATATTATACCTGGTTGAGAAGGAGAGAGCAGTATAGGAGAGTTAACTGAGATTGACAAATGAAATTTACATTTTTTTGTAGACAGATTCTCTGTCTCCCAGTAAGTAAATGAGATACCCCATCACTTTCCTTCCCAACCCGGGGGCTCATTCTTGTATCAATGTCTTTGTCATCTGGCATTAATGTTTTTAGTCATTTACGTCATTCAGGAATTAAATGAAGTTTACATAAAATATGAATTCAGAAATTCCAATGCTTTCTTACTCATCTCATAGATTGAATGTTACTGGTAACAGGTTTAATTACAAAGATCTACTACCCAGGACAAATGACAGAAAAGTGCAATATACAAACAAATATTTCATCCAACACATATATCTACAGGGTTGCATTCAAATCAATTTCCCTATTATTTTCACTGGTGGAGAGATACACAAACTTGTATGAAAAAAATTCTGTTGTGCAAAAGGCCTATGACTGAATGCTCCTTTCCTTAGGATAGAACTGGGAATTGCACAATCATTGTGGTACTCCTATTGCCATTCATGCCAGTATATGACAAGATACTGAAGAAGATAGCTCTCTTGTTTTCCTTCAATGCTGTATGACTCCCATAATCTTTTCCTGTTTATTACCCATTTAATATCTCATTAACATTTGAAGATTTTTGGTGAGGGTGGAAAAGAAGGGGGCCAGGACTGGGAAAGAAGCAACCACAGTATCAGCATTTTCTAGTGTAAAACAATGGAAATATCTTCACAGGTGTCAACAGGGAGACCTGAACTCTCCATTTCCTAAATGCTAGCTTATAGCCACATGGCTCATACCACATAGCCAACTTGCTCTGTGTTAGACTTCATTCAAAACCCCCATACACAGCTACAGCTCTCAAGCAAAGCTGTAAACAGAACCAAGGACAATCTACACAGCAATTAGCAATGTCAACCGTAAGACAAGACTCTTATAGAGTGGTATAAATAATAGAAAATATGAACATATAATCAGATCTAATCACTATTTTCTTCAGCCATTGGAAACATTTTTGATTATGTGATATTTTCCAGAAGTTCATATATCTCAACCTCAAAAAGAAAAGAAGAAAAGTCCATGAACATACGAATAATATTATATATCTCCCATAAATCATTATTAGAATAGGTCATGGACGAAAGTGATATGAAGTTTTGAAGTAAAAGTGATATTAAGTGAAGAAAAGTGACTAGTATCAATTTATTAAATCATTATAGAACCCTTGAATCTCTTCAAATTCAATTAGCTGATAGCCAGTAGGTGTTGAAACTCTTCACTTTAGTAGGATAAAATGATGGCATTTTAAGAAGTGAACTACACAATATACTTCCAAAGGTTTCTTTCCAAGCATATATCAGTGAATTAGGAAAAGTGTGAAAAATTGTCTGTGACTGGTTTCTCCAGGCCTTGGAGGTGGTGGAATTAGGGAAGGGAAGAGCCACCTTTAAGGAATGGAGATTTTTAAAGGTTACTCAGCTATCTCTCTGATTGACTCTGTCATTTTGTTTCGTCTAGGGGTATATTAATGTTATATGTATAACACACTAAACACTATGCTGGCTGTGTGAAACACACGTGCATCCCATGCCCGAGTATAGATTGGGGATAATTCTGCTGAATTGTAAGTTGACGTGTATGACCAGAATCTGGATTTGTGTTATGATGAATATGTTCATTGGTCTTTTCTCCTTAATGCTATGGATTTGTGTCACCATCTGTTGACTAGTTAAAATATTATAAGGAAATACAAGACACATGGAATTGCACAGGAAGACAATCTCCTCATGCCATCCATATACAAGTTGAAGCAACTTTTCCCCCCTGTGTTCTGATATTAGTTGCCTGTATTTATTCATATATATGCTACGAATATCATGAATTCTTCTAAATGAAAATGAAATTGAGAATTTTTTAGAAAATGTAACTACTGGTATTGACACTTAGTTATTACCTTCTTAAACATCTTTTTTTGCTCATTCTTTCAGAATATGCTAATGGTTTTTGAATATGTTCACAAAAAAAATTTGAAATAGTACCAAAGTCAGGGTTTTTTGGAACTAAGAGGTGAAAAAAGGGCTATGGCTCAATATGATAATATAGTATATTGTGTATAGCAATTCAGCTCACTATTACTCAGTAGTGCAGAATAGCAAAGGGAATTTTACTTCCATGTTAATAACTAGTTAATAACAAGTTCCATTTAAGCAACATGGAAACATAAGCTTATGGTTGAGAAGTGTAAAGTGGAAACCAAAATTAATGCATTATTTATACTTGTGGGGCAAACTATTGAATGGGCTGCATATTACAAAGGAGTGGGTATAACAACTATTAAAAGATAATAAGAAAATAAAATAATGAAATTAGAATGATCTCAGATCAATTTATTTCAAAAGCCTGAGAGAAAAGAGAACTTGACCATCACATGGTGGATCACACCAAAACAATTTTGACAAATGAATTATAGAGAACAGAATCATTGACTTTCATGTTTGTGAAAAAATAAAAGTACCAGTGACAAGAGGTGGTTAAGATGTAATCAAAGAGGAAAGTACCCTTTGGAAGACCTTTTCCCATCACGTGGCATATGGCATTTTTGAGAAGAAGGCCATGATTATTGTGTATGCTTGAGAGTTAGATTGACACTTTCAACATGCTAGCAACATAAAGATGACTGTTATTCTTGTTAGTACCAGTTCTTCTTCAAACATGCTAATTGTTATACTTGCTGTATGTATTAATGAGTGGATCTCAAATTCACAACTCATGTATAAAGCTGGACTGACTTTACCAACACAGCCAACTAGACATTGACCTTCTGTCCTCAAAACAGCTGGTTCAAACCTGGCTGGGGATGATGGCATTTAAGGGTGTTAAAATTATTCTATCATATTCAATAACTTCTGTGGAACAAAATTCTAACATATCAGCAACTGTTAAGAGCATTAGTAGTTACAACAAACAGTAAACAAATAATGTTGACCAAATTAATAGAATTAACTTCAAAAAATGAGTGGAGGGAAATCCTTTCAAGAAACTTCCCTAAAAACTCCAACTATAATGGACACATTCCATATCAATCGTTCATATTAATAAATTTTCTTCAAAATACAGCTGGACATAAATTGTACAAAGTAGACTTATGGAACCTCACAAACCTAGTGGTAAGATTTATAGAATAGATAAAATTTGCCCTATAAGAGCCAGTTGAAAGTTTTGGATCTGACAAGGACAAAGATGAATAGGATTGTGCAAATAAATAATATGGTTGGAGGTGTTGTTTCAAATTGAAAGAATCAATAGAAGTGGAAATTAATTCTGGGAGGAGTCTGCAGGGAGAAGAGGAGTAATGGACAAAGCATAGTTTAACGTCTCAAATGACAGACATTATTATCAACAACAGCAGCAACATCAGTAAGGTGATAGTGAAACTTGTCCATATAAACAAAATAGAATTCTGTTTGTACTCTGGTCAGAATTTCTTTAAAATGGTTTTTTGTGTGTCAGTCATATCCAGAATAAGAAGAAAATCCAGTATGTAAATTTTCTACTAGTTTAGCAGAAGGTCTAAAATTGAATTCTCAAATAACTCCAATAATAATGGTCCTAATGATAAAGATAAAGAGATGAAGATACTGCTATTTGCAGATGATGATGTGATCTAAGGAAAGAACAGCAAAGAAGTGCAACAACAACTAGATGTACTGAATGAAAAAATTGAGAAGTATGGCATGAAAATTAGCAGAGAGAAAAGAAAGACCATGGGTGATGTCGAGAGGGAAAAGGCAAGAAGTTGTAGAAAACACAATTTCTGATCTTAAGCACAGTGCAAATTGATCTTACAATGAATAATAAGCAAGAAATTTACAATTTTGTATTTATTTCCTGTGTTTTAACATTAATCCTTCCAAAGAATCATTTGTAACAAAGAGAGAGGGAACAGTAAATTCTGACCTTCCATGCCTCACATGTTTATCATAGTACAAAGGTTACCTGTTCCAATGTGTGAATGTATTGTCTGTTTCAAGGCAAACTGAGAGCGACCGACACATGATCTAAAATAGTTATCTATCCAAGTGGAACAGCCTGGCTCTTAATACTGGCAGGTGGAAGGTGGGGAGCTAGATAACTTTCTTCTTTGTCTTGCATTTCCTCAAGATCATATATATTCTGTTAACTATTGGTACTTGACACACTGGTCCATCATAGTTTTCATTACTTGAGCTATTTGATCCATACTATGGAGATGCTGATAGGAATGGGGAGTTTACAGATGGGAATCAGATTCTTTTCTCCAATTACCTGAACCATGCACATGGCCGACCTATCAAAGACAAGTACAATAGCTAGTCACTATTAACGTTATCAGAATATGAGCTCGCCATGGTTAAAAAGACACTCGGAAGAGAAATGTTAGAATTGGCGCAAGCAATGTACAACCTCTGTGTTAGCAGAGTACTGACCCCAGGTGCAAAGAGAGAATGGTTTAGGAATAAGACTGGACTAAGAAAGAGGAGCGTACTGTCAACTCTTTTGTTTATTAAGGTCATGGACGAAATTGTAAAGGAAACAAAGGAAGACTATGGAGATAAAGAGATGAAGATACTGCTATTTGTAGACGATGATGTGATCTAAGGAAAGAACAGCAAAGTAGTGCAACAACAACTAGATGTACTGAATGAAAAAATTGAGAAGTATGGCATGAAAATTAGTAGAGAGAAAAGCAAGACTATGGGTGATGTCGAGAGGGGAAAGGGAAGGAAAGGGCACTGTGAAAATTGGAAGTCAGAGTCTGAAAATTGTGGACAGCTTTAAATACCTAGGAAGTGAATTAATGCAAAATGCTAGGTTGGACATGGTAATGCATTCTACCAAAGTGTAAGAAAACTTGTTTGGAGCAAAGAAGTACCAAGGAAAAGTAAAGAGATAATGTACACAATGTACTACGTACCCATACTGACTTATGCAGCTGAGACTTTAGCAGGCAAGAGAGTAGAATTCAAGCTAGTGAGATGAAATTCTCCTAAGAAGTATGATAGGAAAGACAGAGTGAGAAATGAAGATGTAGGAAGGAAGTTGGTATAGGAAAGCTAAATGAGAGAGTTGAAAAGAATAAACTAAGGTGGTTTGGATATGTAAAGAGGATGGAGGAGAATAGAATTCCAAGACAGATGCTGGAGGCAATGTACGAGGGCAAGAGAGCAAGAGGAAGACCTAGAACAATGCGGATTGAATCAGTGAAGAGCAGCATAAGAAAACGAAATTTAGACTGGGACAAGATCGTGGAAGAGGATTGGTGGAAGGAAAGAGGAAGATGGAGAAGTGCCGTAAATACCCCGACCCGGTGAGAGCTGGATAAGAGGAAATGATGATGATGAAGCTGCTTTTTTGTCTTTCAATGAACAGGAAAGAAATTCTTTTATTAGTGAGCAGTTGAAGACCTTCCCTAAGGTGTTTGGCAATTCCTGTGGTTGGTAGTTACCCAGACCCCTCTCCTACACATTTTGCCAATTGAATCACTAGAAGGAATGTGGTTTGAGCAATTCTGATCAGGGTGACATTGCCTATGTAAGGGAGGAGGAGGAGTTTATATATACTGAAGTTGTAACTGTGCATATTCTTCCCATAGTTTCAGAACAAATGTTTCCTGGCAAAAATGAATCAGGTCCAAGAGTTATAAATTTGGATTGCCACCTTAATTTGAGCAGTTCACAGCAAGCTTTTATATACCAATGATCAATGAAAAAAGTCTACAAGCCATTTTGAGAATATTCAATTTGTCATAAAGGTAGGAATTGTTGACAGAGTGAGAAATGAAGACGTTAGGAAGGAAGTTGGGATAGGAAAGCTAAATGAGAGAGTTCAAAAGAACAAACTAAGGTGGTTTGGCTTTGAGCAGTTTATTTGTGAGGTTGGATGAAGAGAACAGTTGATGTACAGCAATTCAGCCTGATTTTAGTACTGCTCACTATATCTGAGGAAACAAAGCTCCTCATAAACTTATGGTGATTTCTAACTTCTGATATGTGTTTTAAAGAGGTCTCAAAATGTTTGTGACTGACTTGCACTTATTCACCACATAATTAAAAAGAAAAAAGTTAACAAGAACTGTCATTTTCTGGGTAGCCACAAATTTGTATAAGCATGGCTTTACTCGACTTTTATGTAACATATTTATTGAAATTTTTATGCAAAACTTGTCTTTCTACTGTATATACTTCTAAAGATGTGAATATGCTTCACAAGCATCCTAAAATCAATCAAAGAAAATTAGGGAATGACAGTACCAGAATATTACCTTACCAATTAGAAGTCACTATACAATATTAACATGGACGCAACTGAAACGTTTCATTCTTATTGAATTCAATTATTATTCTATTATGTTTTTATTTTTTCAAGGCAAGCACTGGTTGGCCGGATTGCACAGCAAAGATGTGCATAGCAATGGTGTACACAGAGATATCTACTGATTTTCATTATCATCTGAATTGTAAAAAAATTCCTTCCTTGTAATGTTTAAAACTAGCTATGTTACTATGGGAGAGTTGTGCATGAAGTTTTCAAGAACAGTGCTCTAATTCTGTTCAAAGCAAGAAGCTAGCTATGTATTAAGCTTTTGTATAATAATCTCTGAAAATTGTAACATGAAAGAACTGATAAGTGCACACAATCTCTCTCTCTCTCTCTCTCTCTCTCTCTCTCTCTTTCTCACTCTCTCAGAAAGACAACAGGTGTCTTCCTCACTTTGGTTCAGGTAGTACAATTTGCTGCATAAATATCAGTCATTTATGTTACTGGCCATGCAGATAACTGCACAAGTTGCAACAAATGAAATAAGACACACTGGAAATTAACATAACACTTAAGTAACCGGAACTCCAAAAGTCTCCGGTACGAGATAGTCCTTTGACGATCACACGCACTGGTATGATTGTTCACTCAATACCAAAAGTATTTGTCTCTTCCACTGCTAACAGAAGCTTCTCATAAAGGATTTCAGGTGTTGGATACGGTGGTAAATCCAGACGGTTAAAGCATGTGTGTGCCCTGTAGGAGAAAGAAAAATAAATGTTATTTAATTTATGGGTTAAAGAAGCAATAATGGTCGTACATTTATTCCCAGAAATACAGTGAAAAGCAATCAAAAGGATATCCTGAATCAAGCTATGATTCTTCTATAACCAAGAAGTATTATATATTCCCAGATTAATTTAGGTGCAAGTTTCAATGGCAACCCAGGGATACAGCATTATAGTTTTACAACAAAATTAATCTAAAACAAGTTTTACACTCAATATCCTTATTTAAAGTAATGGCCTGCAAACTTCTGATGTTGAACCCCTCTTCTAGAACAAAAAATTTCTAGCATCCTCTTTATTTTTTCTTCTTTCCTGCCTTCATATATTACTTGCACTTAATACACAGAACCAGCTCACAAGATCTTCTGTTTGAGCCTATCTTTTGTTGCGATACTTGGTATAATTAAATGAGTATGGATTTCCAAGTACTTGCAGCAACTGCTTGGGAAATATCAACGAAAGTTCGATATGAAGGAAGCGAGAGACTCCCAAAAATATGTGCTGGTATGCCGCACAGAGAACTTAGCAAGCAGAGCGCAGGGAAACGTGAAGTACGGGGTAATGGCACTATTCAAATGTCATGCTTCAAGTAACCACAATCAGTGCAGATAACATCCCAAGCCGTGTGCCGATTACATTTATGGGCCTTTTCCCAAGAGGAATTTCCGCGGTAGGTACATACAAAGCAAAACGAAAGGGAACACACAAATGAGAACTCCCAAAAGCACAGGTTTAGAAAAATGAAGAGATATATTGAAACAACTTCAAAAGAGATAACAAATGTTTTCACAACAGAGAGTAAAATGGACCATTTAATACACCATAGAAAAAGGGAATCATACAAGTTATTGATAGGTCTTATTTTGGTTCATAGGGGCACTAAAAAAGGGTAACCACACAAATTACAATAAATCTTTGGTATACTCAGGTACGAGATAAGAGCTATAGGAATAAATTCACATTCTCATTACATTCAAGTTCCAACATGTAAGGTGCATTTGTCAGTAGAAACAAGAGTAATAATGACACTGACAAAAACTTCTTATTATGTCTCCTTTACACATAGTTCTACATAGTTACCATGGTTTTTTAAAACATATATTATAGCATTCCACCAATTTTTGTATCCCCTCATTGTAGAACTCTGCCGCCTCTGACTGAAGTCTATCTTCAACTGCTGTTTTCACTTCTTCCTCAGTGTCAAACCGCTGACCGGTGAGGAACTACTTCAGGTAATGGAACAGATGATAACTGCTCGGCGCAAGGTCCGGGCTGAACGGTGGGTGATCCATTTGCTCCCATCCAAAAAGTCAATTTAACTCTTGAGTTTGAGCAGCAGGATGAGATTGTGCATTGTCATGCAGCAACAAAACTCCCAATGAAAATAGACAATGATGTTTATTCTGTACAGCACACCAAAGCTTTTTCAAGGTCATGCAGTATGCAGCTGAGTTTATTGTTGTTCCTCGTTGTATAAAGTCGACTAACAGGACACCATGTCTTTCCAAAAACATAGCGGCCATAATCTTTTATGTTGACATTGTATATTTGGCTTTCACTTTTACTGGAGATGAGATGTGTCGCCATTCCATTGATTGCTGCTTCAATTTGGGAGTCAAATGCGAAACCCATGTTTTGTTCCCTGTGTCAATGTGGTCCAAACCTTCATCTCCTTCCACACTGTATCGGGACAAAAAGGTCAAAGCACACGCCATTCTCCTCGTTTTGTGTTTCTCAGTAAACAGTGTGGGAACCCTTTAGTCTTGGGAAGACTAATATTCGTATCATACTCGTTGCACATATTTTCAAATTCCAAGACATTAGACCGCAGGCTCTTAGCAAAATCTGCCATTAAAACCAAGTCGCCGGCATAGGCCAAACTGCTTACTACATTTCCACCTAACTGAATCCCTCTGCTATTTTAATACCTTTAGGTCAATATCGATGTAAACTATGAACAACAAAGGTGAAAGGTTACAGTCTTGTCTAACCCCCTGTAAGTATCTTGAGCCAAGAACCCAATTGTTGTCATAAATGCCTTTGACTGATTTCAATAATCTACCCTTAATCCCATAGTTTCCCAGTACAGCAACCATCTTTTCCCTTGATACTCTGTCATATGCCTTCTCTAGATCTATCAAACATAAACATAACTGTCTATTCCTCTCGTAGCATTTTTCAATTACATGGTGCATACTGAAAAATTTGATCCTGATAGCCCCTCTGTTGTCTGAAACCATACTGGTTTTCATCCAACTTATTCTCAACCACTGATCAAATGCTTTCTTTCAAAACGCATCGTATATTGATCAAATGAAATACTTAGATAGTTGTTGCAATCCTTCCTGCTCCCGTGCTTATAGATAGCTGCAATTACTGATTTTATCCCATCAGAAGGTATCTTACTAACATTCCATGCTAATCTTATTACTCTATGAAGTCATTTCATCCCTGCCTTCCCACTGTATTTCACCATTTCAGGTCTAATTTCATCTATTTCTGCTGCTTTGTGCTTTCCACTTCCTCAAGCGTAATTTCACCAACATCATTGTCCTCATCCCCATGACCTTGATTGTTCGCAACATCAACGAAAAGATTTATTTTAACGTTAAGAAGATTTTCAAAATATTCTTTCTAACTGACCTTTGTTCTACTTTCCCCTCTAAGCACAGGGCTTTGTGCAGGTTTGTACCATCAGATAGTAATCGTACCTCTCGCATGTGCTATGAGGAATGGAAGCAAGGGTGTATTTTTGCCAAGGTCATGGACACTGAGGTATGATTCACACACCTGCTGCACACATTCATCTGGCAGTCTCACCCAGTCAGTGTCTGTGTAGTTCTACCTAGTGTCTGTTACCTTCTTAGTGAGTAGTCAAATACTAAATGGCTTTTGTATTATATAATCATACCTTACTTCTATTTCATTGTAATACATGTATAATTGTTCCTCTGGTGAAAGTTTTATTGTACAGTATTGAATCAAAACCTCAAAAACTATTATTACTGCAGTAAAATTGGTAAAATTTCGACCTTTACTTCTCTGTTGAAGTTCGCTCAGAGAACTTTAAAAAATCTTACCATTTGGTAGCTATTATTTTCAATTTTATTGTCTACCTACCAGATGCGTGGTACTTTTTATTGTCTACCAATTTTTGAGCCCCCCACTTCTAATTCCCAATTGCTGCTACTGGCCATGTGCAGCGGTGAATAGCCTTATGCTTGAAGAATATATTTGTAACTGCTAATCCCATACTAGCACAGAAGTCCAGTAAACACTTCCTGTTCCTATTAGCTTCCATATCTTCCCCACATTCACCCATCACCTTCTCATATTCTTCAATTCTATTTCCAACACTTGCACTGAAATCACCCATCAGGACTATCCTATCTTTGCTGTTGACTCTGACTGTGATGTCACTCAGTGCTTAATAAAACTTGTTAACTTCCTCCTCATCTGCACCCTCACTTAGTGAATACACTGAGACAAATTTTGCCCTAATTCTTCCAACTGCCAAATCTACCCACATCATTTGCTCATTTACATCCCTAACAGAAACTATGATGCATGCAATAGTATTTCTGACGAGCAGTCCTATCCCACACTCTGCTCTTCCCTTTTTATCACCCAGCAAGAAAACTTATTTATATCCTATCTCTTCCTCATTCTCTCCCCTTACCCAAATATCACTAAATCCTAACACATCCAGATACATCCTCTTTGATGACTCAGCCAGTTCTAATTTCTTTCTTCCATAAGCCCCATTCATTTTGATGGCTCCCCATAGAATTCCATTTAGTATGCCAAGTTGTTTCCAACGAGTTCCTTACCTGTCAAATGGAAGTGCGACTCCATTACTCTAATAGGTCCGAGGCTTGCTTAAAACGTTCTGAGCTCGGTAAATTCTGTAAAGCAGGATGCTACCCTTCTTACACACTGTCCAGCGAGGATATTTCCTCAAACGGGTTAGGGGCCACGGTGGTTTGTATAGGAGGGCCATGACTCAGAATTATTCTGAGATGCTGAATCCCAATCCATAGCAACTGGTATTCCGATTCTCAGGACCAATTACTAGACCACTTAGCTGTTGCCCATGGTTCACAAACTAAGATATAGCTACAGTAATGTACGACACGAGCTAAAATTGTCAGAAAAAATCATACACACAAGCATATTGTGCTAATAACATTGTTTCTTGCCCTTGTAAACAAGAAAGACTACCAACAATTTCAAAATACAGTAATCATATTTCACTCCAAATAAATTTTCATTGCTATATTCCTATATTTAATGTCATACTTGGCTCATTATTTTTAAGTAAAAATCAAAAGTTTTCAATATGGATATTTTACAAGTTCCACCATCAGCACATTACCCCACTTCTCATTGTTCAGGGACCATGGTTGTTCATACAGAACTGCCACATCAGGCATTAAGAGATACCCTGCTAGTGCTTTGAATAGTAATTTAATACAACAGGCAGGGACAGCACTGTTGTTCATGAGAACAATAGGATAGGAAATGGCTAGGAGTGGGATTGTGGTCTTAATTAAGGTACAGCCCCAGCATTTGCCTGGTGTGACAATGGGAAACCATTAGAACAATAATACATATAATATACATTACAGGGATAGCAATAGTAAAAGCAACTGATGAATTAACTTCCAAAAATGTTATTTTGAAATAAATTTCACACACCACGGAGTAAACTGATGAGCATTATACAACAAGTTGGGAAGCTCATATACCAACCTAGGTAAACTGTTGGGTTTTCCCCATTTTTCCACACAGAACTTCCGAGGCCCTGTGCTACCTCTCAAAGCTGCAAATCCCTCGTATGGAATGCTAGATGTCCCTGTCACAAACTGCAGGAGACGAAGGCGTTGCTCGTTGCTAAAGCGTTCAATAGCTGCCCAAAACCACTGCATTACAGGATGATTGTCATGGTAACCTAAAAGCAAATATTAACATTGTTGAAATGTTTACACCAACAGAAAATTTAATTGTGAGCAGAACACTGAGAAAAAAATGCTGATTGAACTGGTATTGTGCTAGAAAAATCATTTATGTTTATTAATCAATCACATTTATATGACAAGATGAAGTGTTCTAGTGGACAAGGACATGCTTTCATGTTCTTAATTGCATAGTGTATGATTAGAATTTGCTAAAATAGAACCTTCTCATCCTGTGCAAATTCCAGCAAAAAGATGTTTAAAAATCTGTTGAGGAATGTCCTGCCTGTTGGTGACAATGGGAAACTGGCAATCATGTCCATGAAACTCATAAACATAGTCCAGCTTTCAGCAGAAGATGATTATGTAGGGACCTTTAGGACACTTAAGGTGCAACAGTGGTTGTGAGTCTGCTCTAGCAGATGTCCAGTTTGGCATAGCATTTTGCATAATACATCTGAGGAATCTTTGTGTTTAGGCTAACTGGAATCTCTTTTTACAGGCAAAACTGAACGATCTCTCCCTGAATTTCCTACGAGGACTAATACTACTAAAATATTTACATTCCTCCCCTGAAGGGGGAGGCAGGCCTCCCCGACGGTGACGCCGTCTCTCAGGCCTATACTAGGAACTGTCCCGGCATTTGCCTTAGTGCAGGAGAATGGAAAACCATGGAAAACTATTCTCAGGACAGCCGACGGTTGGGGCCAGCCGTGAGTTCCAGCCCTTTCCCGTCCCGGTAGAGCCGTGGCCACCCCACCTCTGCTCAGTTGGCCGGTTAGAGTGCAGACCTGTTGGACCACAGACCAGTCGTGGCCACTTGTGGGCCGAGACCCACTCTGCATCTACCGGCCTCCTACCAGGACTGCTTCCATAAGTGGAAATGGTGTTTGGAGTGGTATATTAATAAAGGAGGGTAATACAAAGCTAACTATACTGCAAGTAAGCCCACTGAAGAGTTTGGTTATTTTTTTGAAAAGACCTCGTGCCAAGCCAAGCTTAGCCTTGGAAAAGAACACTTTGACCTCTATCCATTACCAGCAGTGTGATGAGAAAAAATAGGATGCATCCATAGGTTCACATGTTCCATCAAACTTAAGAAGAACTAGAAGCCAGTATGTATTTTATTTTTTGCAAGAGATTTAACACTGTAATAACACAAAAGTTTTTTTCAGTGATGAAAATATGGGAAAGGGCATTTGCCTGGTGTGAAAATGGGAAATCAAGGAAAACCATCTTCAGGGCTGCCAACAGTGAGATTCGAAACCACCATCTCCCAAATGCAAACTCACAAGTATGGGACGGGGCAGCCAACTTACTTGGTGCTGTTATTTTTGAAGGCACAAGATATTTCCCATTTGCCTTATGTGGATGAAAAAAAGAATTAAATGATATGCAAGCAGACAGTATTATTTATCAAGCTAAACATTCTAGACACCGAAAACCATAAAAGTAGTTTGTGGGACGTAAAACAGATGTCAACAAACACTCTAGTTGGGAGTCTCTACTCATAATCTTTCCAAAGACAAATAAAAATTAATATCTATTGTATTGGCTGCAAAGTACCAGTCGGCAACCAACTGCAGAATGCTCATTAGCCAATACTTGGAATTGATGATGTTCTAAATCAACTTTGAAATGGTGATATCTTCTGCATCTTTGATGACTATTTACATTTACTAAGCCAATGCCATTCATTGACACTGAAAAGGCATATGACAGTGTCCCCAGGACTAAAGTTTTGGACAGTCTGGTGCAAAAAGGAATTGGACAGGGATTGATAAAAATGATCATGGCAATGTGCAAGGAACGTTGTAGTTGCATGCAAACACAAGTTGGCAGGACAAGTTGGTTAAAAATCACTAGTGGGCTGAGACAGGGAAGTGTTCTATCACCAAACCTGTTTAAAATAGTAATGGATGACATCATGAAAACAGCAAAAGCAGCATATGGAAGAAGAGAAATGAACGTGTTGTTATTTGCAGATGATATTGTGATTTGGGGAGAAGAGGACAGGAAGGTTCAAGAACAGTTGGATGTGATGAATAGGAAGATCGGAGAATGTGGATTGAAAATAAGTTTAGAAAAGAGTAAAACTCTTGTTATGACTAGAGGGGAGAAAGAAGGGAACAGTCAGATTAGACTTGCAGACAAGCCCCTGGAAGTAGTGGAAACGTTCAAATACCTGGGGAGTGAATTAATGGAGAATGCTCGACTGGATGCTGAGATTAGTAAAATGATTCAAGCTGGAAATTGTTTCTGTCATAGTGTAAGAAACATGTTATGGGACAAGGATGTGTCAATGGAAGCAAAGGAAGCTATGTAAAAGATGTATTACGTACCCATAACAACTTACGGAGCAGAAAGGAAGGATGAGAGTCGAATACAGGCACCTGAAATGAAGTTCTTGAGGAGTATGATACAGAAGAGTAGAAGAGACAAAATAAGGAATGAGAAAATCCAGGAAGAAATTGGAGCAGAAAAAATGAATGATAGAATACAGAAGAGCCGACTAAGATGGTTTGGGCATATAAAGCGAATGAGTGACAAAAGAATGCCAAAAAAGGTGATGGAAATGCAAATGCAAGGAAGGACAGGCTGTGGACGACCACAATTGAGATGGAAGGATACAATCCAACGAAGTATTATAGAAAGAAACCTGGACTAGGACACAGTGTTGGAGGAGGAGTGGTGGAAAGACCAAAGAAAGTGGAGATGAACCATATTTGCCTCTACCCGGCTACAGCTGAATAAAGGGAAATGATGATGATGATGATGATGATGATGATGATGATGATGATGAATCCAAGCACTTCAAAATATGTCAACTCACGCTTATGCCATGAAAAGTTTGCCTGTTTGTATATAGACTACACCCACTGAATTTCAAAAGTAATTCAGGAATCTACCAAGAATGAATACAGAGAAAATCTTACTAACTGGCATAACTAGTTGCTTAAATATCAACTTCACATCAATGAAAAGAAATGTAAATTCTTTAATAAATCATTTTCATACCTGAATTATGTTACTGAAAATAACACAGTAAATAACAGTATAAACATGCTTAATGGGGAATATAATTTTACAGTATTTACATTACATGGGACTAGTTTCAACCCTAGTCGGGGTCATCATCAGCCATATTAAAACATACATAAAATATATGGCGAAATTCTAAAACATGTTTTCTAGCAGTAAGAGTCTTATGAAAAATATAAAAGTACAAATAAGGTGCTCTGTGTTTTTAAAATTTATAGACTCATGGAATTCAGTAGGTCCTGGTGATACATAACGGTTGCAGACTGAGTGCTATGGCAATAAGAATGAATACAAAGTAAATTGACACATATATAAAAATATATAGGTATGTACAATGTCTGAGTAACAAAATGTGTAGTTGATACTCTCTGAAAGAAGAGTCGACTAAACACTGTATCAGCTTAAGCGGATAATTTGGCAGTTGGTGTATTGAGTGACAAAGCCGTGTTGATAGGCTGCATGGTTGATTGTTGTGAAGAATGTGAAGTTTCTGAATTCTTGTTGAGAAGAAAGTAGACACTGCGCGTGGTGATATTAATTGGTGGAATTCTCACTTCATAGCAGAAAACAAATTGGACCTATTAAAATTGAGAAAAGCCAGTAAAAAGCAAAGTGTGTGGAAAAGGGGGCCGATGATCCAGATGTTAAGCCCCTTTAAACAACAAGCATCAATCATCAATCAACATGCTTAATGCAATCATCAGTGCAAAATATCATACAGAACGTCGTTCAGGATCACTGGGGATGATGTATGAAGGGTAATTAGCTCATGAAAAGCCATGTCTCCACCAACGATCATGCTCACTTGGAAAGCCAGCATTCCTATCTTATCCTATTCCTCATGACAGGCTTTCCAGAGGCCATTGATAGTGCGTGGACGTCTATTTCCTTAGGCCCTTTTTAGGAGTCCAAATGCATAGAAGTCCATGGGTGACCCATCAGTGACCTGGAATGTCAGTAAAAGGAATTGCACGGATTACAGTTTCCATCTCCATTCTCTCTAAGAACAGACGAGTCAAATGAGAGGTGTGGCTGGATGCTTTATATTGATGTACCCATACCTGTTTTTTCGCCCTCCCATACAGTGTTGGGATATCTGTGTCGTAAATGGGTGTTAAAACCTCTTTCTGATAATGTGTAGAGTTTACCTTCACATTATTAGTGACACGGCGAATGGTTAACTTGCCATTGTTGCAGTATCCACTGATCACGAAACCCCTTGGAAAACTTTCCTGACATTCTTTATACAATGTTTGATAATTTTCTTGTCTCTAGGGTGGTAATAAATCGAGTAGAGTTTGTTACAATCACTAAGGTCCACATATGCTTCGTCTAATGTCACCACATTTTACCATCTCTCCCCTGCCAGATAGCCCTCATACAGCTTTTTCGCATTAGTGCGACGTTCCGAAACGTGACGAGGCAACAGCTTGTGAACTCGGCGCTTATGCCACTTTTCTAATTGCAGGTCCTTGTTGATTATGGTGTTAGCTGCTGAAACAGACGTCCCCAACTTATATGCAACAGTCCTTTGGGGGGGGGGGGGCAGGGTTACCACCTGAGACAAAGGCCTTCACATTCCTCATCACTTATGGTGTACGGCTAGTGGCTGGTTGTGGATTTGCCTGTTGTTTCCCCTCTGGAATTAAGCCCAGTCAGCCTTTGCCTTTTTATTCAATACAGCATTGATCCCGTTCTTTCCAATCAAGAAATCACGCTTCTTGCACGTTCCTTGAATTGTAGAATAGCTATATTTAGCATCAGAAGGGGCTGTTATATAGCCCTCCTAGTAAGGGTCAATCTGCTTTGGCATCATTGCAGCCAATGTCAGAAAACTCTACCCACACGTTCTCAGTACTGACGTGAATCATCCCTCCCCATTTTGACGTTCTCAAGTTGATAACAGTCCAGCCAGTGGCCTTCAAACTCGTCACCAGAGATCCCAAACGACTTCTGTACTGATGCTGAAATAGTAAGAAGCTTTTTGAGGATGGCAAAATATAATTCCAGATATATCCTGAATTTATCTGCCTGCTGGACTAGATGAGCTCAATTTAGACATGATCTAAGTACCTGGGAAACCCGGAATACAATGGTTGTACAGAGTAAAACTAACCAACTAAACCCATGGCACTACAGCCCTGAAGGGCCTTGGCCTATCAAGCGGCCGCTGCTCAGCCTGAAGGGCTGCAGATTACGAGGTGTCGTGTGGTCAGCACGACAAATCCTCTTAGCCGTTATTCTTGGCTTTCTAGACCGGGGCCGCCATCTCACCGTTAGATAGCTCCTCAATTCTAATCACGTAGACGGAGTGGACCTCGAACTAGCCCTCAGATCCGGGTAAAAGTCCCTGATCTGGCCGGGAATCGAACCCGGGTCCTCCAGATAAGAGGCAGGCATGCTACCCCTACACCACGGGGCCGGCGATTGTACAGAGTACAAATTAATATTTGGGAAAAAAAATAAAATCCTAAGTGACTGGAAGCAAGACATGATAATCTCACTATTCAAGAAAGATGAATAATAATAATAATAATAATAATAATAATAATAATAATAATAATAATAATAATAATAATAATAATAATAATAATAATAATGATAATCATCATCATCATCATCATCATCATCATCATCATCATCATCACCATCATGGTGCAAAGCCTCCAGAGAGGCCTGGTGCAAGTCTTTTGAAAAGATGCCTATAGGCGACCTGAGGACCTGTGAGGATGAGGATCTATCGATGATGAATTCTAATCCTCAAGAAAATGGCAAACACATTCTCCAACGAAAATGATGACGAATATAACAGACATACATCTTCATTACAGACTATTATGCCTTTCAGTGTTCAGTTTTTAGGTCTCTGTGAATTTACTAACTGATACCACAATCCTCTATTTGTAACTAGTTCTGTTGCCTTGTTTAGTACTACACCTCTTATTTTTAAACCGTTAGAAACTGAGTCTGGTCATCATCGTCTTGGTCTCTCTCTACTTCTCTTGCCCTCTTATGTAACCTACCCTCCTCCATTCACCTCACATGACCCCAACAACAAAGCCAGTTTATGAATATGATTACAGCTTCATCCTTTGAGTACATTCCTTACTTAGTCTTTATCTCCTCATTCTTACTACTTCCATTTCTGTTAATTCTAACTTATGAATAAGATATCCTGAGTCCACCCATCTTTCACTCACATAAAGCAAAGTTCATAAAACATGTCTCCTTCATCCTCATCTGCACCCTCATATGGTGAATACGCTGAGACAATGTTTGTCCTAATTCCTCCAACTGCCAAATCTGTCCACATCGTTGGCTCATATATGTGTCTAACAGAAACAATGCTGCATGCAGTAGTATTTGTTTTCAACAATCCTACACCCCAACTCTGCCCTTCCCTTTTTAACACCTCACACACACTTTAAAATCTCTCTCTTCCTCGTCATCTCCCCTTACCCAAATATCATAAGTTCCTAACCCATCCAGGTGCACCTTCTTTGCTGAAAGATATGAATTCAATGATGATCCATATTGACAAACATTCATAATTATAACAATTGAAGAAGAATACACCTATTCAATATACACTGACTGACAGTGACAATGCAACACCAAGGAGGAGTGGTTCGAAAGGGATGAAAGTTGGGGAAAAAACAGAGACGACATGGATGAATAATTGATGTTTATTTCAAACCGATATGCAGGTTACACAATGCGCACGGCATCGACTCAGTAGGATGTAGGACCACCGCGAGCGGCGATGCACGCAGAAACACGTTGAGGTACAGAGTCAATAAGAGTGCGGATGGTGTCCTGAGGGATGGTTCTCCATTCTCTGTCAACCATTTGCCACAGTTGGTCGTCCGTACGAGGCTGGGGCAGAGTTTGCAAACGGCGTCCAATGAGATCCCACACGTGTTCGATTGGTGAGAGATCCGGAGAGTACGCTGGCCACGGAAGCATCTGTACACCTCATAGAGCCTGTTGGGAGATGCGAGCAGTGTGTGGGCGGGCATTATCCTGCTGAAACAGAGCATTGGGCAGCCCCTGAAGGTACGGGAGTGCCACCGGCCGCAGCACATGCTGCACGTAGCGGTGGGCATTTAACGTGCCTTGAATACGCACTAGAGGTGACGTGGAATCATACGCAATAGCGCCCCAAACCATGATGCCGTGTTGTCTAGCGGTAGGGCGCTCCAGTTACTGCCGGATTTGACCTTTCTCCACGCCGACGCCACACTCGTCTGCGGTGACTATCACTGACAGAACAGAAGCGTGACTCATCGGAGAACACGACGTTCCGCCATTCCCTCATCCAAGTCGCTCTAGCCCAGCACCATGCCGGGCGTGCACGTCTATGCTGTGGAGTCAATGGTAGTCTTCTGAGAGGACGCCAGGAGTGCAGGCCTCCTTCAACCAATCGACGGGAAATTGTTCTGGTCGATATTGGAACAGCCAGGGTGTCTTGCACATGCTGAAGAATGGCGGTTGACGTGGCGTGCGGGGCTGCCACCGCTTGGCGGCGGATGCGCCGATCCTCGCGTGCTGACGTCACTCGGGCTGCGCCTGGACCCCTCGCACGTGCCACATGTCCCTACGCCAACCATCTTCGCCACAGGCGCTGCACCGTGGACACATCCCTATGGGTATCGGCTGCGATTTGACGAAGCGACCAACCTGCCCTTCTCAGCCCGATCACCATACCCCTCGTAAAGTCGTCTGTCTGCTGGAAATGCCTCCGTTGACGGTGGCCTGGCATTCTTAGCTATACACGTGTCCTGTGGCATACGACAACACGTTCTACAATGACTGTCGGCTGAGAAATCACGGTACAAAGTGGGCCATTCGCCAACGCCGTGTCCCATTTATTGTTCGCTACGTGCGCAGCACAGCGGCGCATTTCACATCACGAGTATACCTCAGTGACGTCAGTCTACCCTGCAATTGGCATAAAGTTCTGACCACTCCTTCTTGGTGTTGTATTTGCTCTGTCAGTCAGTGTACATTAATATTTGATGTAAGTTATATTCGCATTAAATACATCATGGGACTAGTTTCAGTTGTAATGGCTGAAGATGACCGTTGTGAGGGAGCCCAGCCACGAGATCAAGGCAAGAAATGAGCATGCATGAAATACTTTCGTTGAAATGAAGAAGCTCCCCAGCAATCACAGTCTCAATCTAGATGTGAGGCTGGGAGTGATCAAGGGTATATGTACATCCCACACTATTGTACGGAATGGAAGTGTGGACAGGCCCTGTGCAAGATGCAAGAAGCCTTCGAAATGTGGGTCTATCGGTGGATGATATGTATCTCCTGGACTGAAAGAGTGAGGAATACCGAGGTGATGGAAAGACTAAACAAGAAGACTGAAATACTCCTTTCAATTAAGAAGTGGAAACTTGAATATTTCAGACATGTAATGCAGAATGAAAAGCACAGGATCCTACAATTGGTGAAAGAGGGGAAGATCTCAGACAATGGATGCCTGACTGAAGAAGAATCTCCTGGATGAAAAACCTGAGCAACTGGTTTGAGATGAGCACGAAGATGTTTTATCATGTGGCAGACTCAAAGATTAGAATAGCCATGATTATTGCCAACCTTCAATAAAAGATGTCACAGCAAGAAGGAGAAGTAGAAGAAGAAGAGGACAAGGGAGAACTAAATCTTGGGGAGACTTGGCTGCCTGACACACATTTCAACATAAAACAAGATATAAAACAGTATTGTACAGTAGGTGAGCCAACTGCAATTCATAAATATTCAATAACATTTTAGAACAATTTATTTAATACTCTTCATTTTTCATAGAAAGGTATTCACTTTGATTTTACACCTTATAAAACTGTTATTAACAGAAGCAGTGTATTTTTTTTTTATTTTTTTTTTTTTAATTTTTTTTTTTTACACATTCAGTTACAGAGGCAAATTTCATCAAATGCATAACTATTTTGCAAGTGACAGTTCAACATATCTGGGCCAGTCTCTTGGAGCACAACAATTTTATTCTTGGCCGCAACTTTGTCAAACAAATATGGAGTTTTTATTCAATGGACAAAAGCAATATTTTCTGTTTTGTTTTAATGTTTATCAAATATGAAAAATATTTGTTCACATAAATAAGATTAGGAGAATTGGAGTAAAATTATATTTAAAGCTTTCTGTGAGATTGCAGGAAACACATTTTTATTTTTTTATTTACTATAGAAAGGCAATGGTTGAGGTTTACAGCTGTTCCTAAAATGTGACGCTCTCAAGGAAACCATACCATAAGTAGCAGTTACAGGATGGGGAAAAAGTGATGAGGTGATAAATACTGACATTTTATTTCAGCATGATCTGTTAGCCTGATCCTTAAATTACATTACAGTAGCATCAACAATGCTGTAAGTGCACTGGAAAGTCTCTAGAAAGCCCTTTGATGATGTGACCGTTCACGACATCGTCATTTGCAAACTAATCTGTACTTAAGAAAACCCATACCACTAAACTGGCACATACAGGGAAACTTGCCAGAAAACCCAGACCCTTAAATCAAGATCTATGTACAAGGATCTGGGTTCCAGGGAAGTTCTCAACTCATGAGTCAAACGTTACCCAATTGCAACAGTCAAGTTTTAGGGAGGAAGGAGGTCTGAGATTGCTCTTGGTAAACTGTCAGAGTGTAGTAAATAAACAATTAAAATTCGGTACATTGATGGAATCTTATGAGACGGATGTGGTGATAGGAGTGGAATCGTGGTTAAGAGAAGGGGTGGGTAATACAGAAGTGTTTCCAGGAGGGTATACAGTCTATCGTAGAGACCGAGGAGATAAAAAGGGAGGAGGGGTATTTATTCTGGTGAAGGAAACTTATTGTTCGCATGAATGGTTTACTGATGAAAGGGATGAAATATTAGGGATAAAATTAGTTTGTGATATTATGAAGGAGGTGGGAATTATAGGAACATATAGGCCTGGAAGAGAGGAAAGAGACATGGAAATATTTGAGAAAATAATAGATTATACTCATAAAAACAATAATGATACGGTAATAATTGGGGGAGATCTGAACTTGCCTGAAGTTGAATGGAATGGAGCTGCAAGTGAAGCCCATGAACAGAAACTGGCAAATAAGTTAATTTGGGAGGGAGGATTTACACAAGTAGTACAAGAACCAACTCGTCTCAATAACTTGCTAGATGTATTCTTGGTTAAACCATGGGAAATTGTTGATAAAACTGAGGTAATTGAAGGAATAGGTGACCATAAGGCTGTAATAATGGATGTAGGACTTGTACCAAAAATGCTTAATAAGAGGGTCACAAAAGACAAGAAATTATACAGAAAAACTAAAGTTGATGAATTTGGGACTTACCTTAAATCACAATTCAGTTGTTGGATAAGTGAAGGGAATAATGTGGATACACTTTGGGCTAAATTTAAAGGAATCATTTGGGAAGGAGAGAAGAGATTTGTACCTGTTAAGAAGGGTAAAATGACCTCAGACCCTGTTTATTACACAAGGGAAATAAGAAAATTAAAAAGAAAATGTAGAATAGTAAACAGGAAAATCAAAGAAGGTAGGGAGAATAGAGAAAGTAGAAAACAGCTAATGAGGGAACTGAATAGAGTGAAAAAGGAAGCAAAAGAGAATTATATGAATGGCATTCTTCAAAAGGGTAATGACCACAAAGGGAAATGGAAAAATCTATATTCATATATTAGGAATCAAAAAGGAAAAGGAATCCAAATTCCTACAATGGTGGGAGAAGGGGGTGAACACTATTTAACAGATACTGAGAAAGCAAACCTCTTTAGTAGGGAATTCCGAGATTCAGTAGAAGATTGTCAGGACTTGGAAACCGTAACAGAAGATAGAGAGGGAGAGACACAGAGGGAAACAAGAAGCTTCTCATTCACAAATGAAGATATTTTCAGAGAAATCCAACTGCTTCAGCAAGGAAAAGCAGCAGGAAGTGATCAAATTACTGGGGAGGTATTAAAGACAATGGGGTGGTATATAGTGCCTTATTTAAAATTTCTCTTTGACTATGTCATAAATAATAGTGTGATACCAAAGGAATGGAAGGAATCTATAATAATACCAATTTATAAAGGAAAGGGTGATAAAAGGAAACCAGAGAACTACAGACCAATCAGCCTGACCAGTATAGTTTGTAAAATACTGGAGAGTTTAATATCAAAGTACATCAGAGGGATATGTGATGATAAAAATTGGTTCATGAGGAGCCAGTATGGATTTAGAAAGAAATTTTCTTGCGAGGCACAACTGGTGGGATTTCAGCAGGACATATCAGATCAGTTAGATTCAGGAGGCCAGTTAGATTGCATAGCCATAGATCTTTCCAAAGCCTTTGATAGAGTGGAACATGGAATATTATTAAAGAAATTGGAGGGAATAGGATTGGACGTAAGGGTTATACGTTGGATAAGAACATTTCTAAATTCAAGGGTTCAGAAAGTCAAAGTAGGAAATGATATATCACAGGAAGAGAAAGTCTGGAAGGGAATTGCACAGGGTAGTATAATCGGTCCGTTACTTTTCTTAATATACGCAAATGATTTAGGGAACAATATAACATCGAAAATAAGATTGTATGCAGATGACATAATTGTTTATAGGGAAATAAATAACATTGAGGATTGTTCAGAATTACAAAGGGACCTTGACAGTATCCAAGAATGGGTTGAAGAAAATAATATGAAGATTAATGGAGGCAAATCAACTGTTACAACATTTACAAACAGGAGCTTTAAAACTGAATTTGAATATACTTTGGATGAGGTAGTTATCCCAAAAGATGGCAAGTGCAAATACTTAGGTGTGAGATTTGAAAGTAATTTGCACTGGAAGGGTCATGTTGATGACATTGTTGGGAAAGCATACAGATCGTTACATGTCATAATGAGACTACTTAAAGGATGCAACAAAGAATTAAAAGAAAAAAGTTACTTAAGTATGGTTCGTCCATTATTGGAATATGCAAACAGTGTTTGGGATCCTCACCAAGAATACCTAATAAAAGAACTAGATGGTGTGCAGAGGAAAGCAGCAAGGTTTGTAACAGGGGATTTCAGGAGAAAGAGTAGTGTATCAGAAATGTTAAAGGAACTTGGGTGGGAAACTTTAAGTAAGAGAAGGGAGAAAACTAGACTTATAGGATTATATAGAGCCTATACAGGAGAAGAAGCATGGGGAGATATCCGTGAGAGGCTTTGGTTGGAAAATAATTATATTGGTAGAACTGACCACAAGTACAAAATTAGAAGGAATTTTAGCAGAAGCGACTGGGGTAAATTTTCTTTCATTGGGAAGGGCGTGAAGGAGTGGAACAGTTTACCAGGGGTAGTGTTTGATCCTTTTCCAAAATCTGTACAGATATTCAAGAAGAGAATAAACAACAATAGAGATAATAAATTAAAGGTTAGAGGGCATTCGTCCAGTGCAGGATATTGTAAATAATAAATGTGTGTGATTAAATTAATTCCATCCCCTGGTCTAAGGAGTTTGGACAGCCCAAGCAGGGGACTGCCTGTAGGGGTGAAGTACAGTGGGGACTTCGAGGGCCCTGGGACCGCTACGGTAGCTGTGAAGGCCCTTCAGGAACTCTGAAAAGTGGTGGCAAAAGGGGCTCTGGTTAAGACGCAGCAGGTCGTTATGCTACTTAGGTTCCAAAATGGGTAAAATATAAATATGTAAATAAATTCAGTGTTAATTTTAATCTAATACCAGTTGTATAGTATTATTAGAAGTAATTTCACATACCGTACTGTATATGAGTTGACTATGTTTGTGAGATATTATAAGTAGAATTTTGTAAACAATATAAATTTATTAAGGATGGTGTGTGAGTTTAATAGAATAAATTATTAGTGTAAATTGTATAATATTGTATTCTAGGAAAATTTTCTTCGTCTCCTGTTAATTTAAAATTTAGTGCTTGACAATAATGTATTTTAGTGTACCATTTGCCACCGAGGTAGACACCTCATTTGCAAATAAAGAGATTTTGATTTGATTTTGATATGTATATAGAGACATCCTGTATACAGAATATGCCGTTTTCCGCGTGGTTCTACGTTAAATAGCCGCCAAACGAGGATACTCTTGATGGTTCTGGGACTCGAGCCGCCCTCCGTAGAGTAGCGCGCCCCTCCTCTCGTTGCGCGCAATTGGGAAAACAGGGAGTACAAGCGCCCGTAAGTGGAGTTTTTTCTCTCTCTGAGCGAGAGAGCTGGAGCAAGCAAGATGTCACATGACTGAGAAGTGAGGTCACGAAACAGCCTCAAAGAAGTCGTCTCAACATACGAGACGATATCACCCCATGTATTCCCCTAAATATCTAGTGGCACCAATGTGTAGCTGTCAACTGTTTCGAGGATATTAACATTAATAACTCGGAAATATGTGATAGATAATTTCGAGTTATAGCTTCGATGAATGAGGAAATTTTATGCGGATTTATCATGCAGAGAACCATTCTACATAATAAGAATAATGGGAAGTGTGCAGGTAGTTGATGTCTTGAAGTGAGTAAAACCAGATGCCTGGCTCTGACAGGACCAGGAAAATTAAAAAATCCCCGGAGTCAGGCTCCACCTACTGAGAATTGATACTGACGCTTTAGTGATTACAGACGAACCCGCGAAGGGTTCGGAACGAAAATTGATCAGTGGAAAGTGGGATGTACAGGCTTTAATTTGAAATTAAATTCGACGTGTAAATATATCTGCCAGCGGACTGATGTTTGACAAGGGGGCGTGGACTGACTCCCTCTCCAGAAAATAAGGCTTTCCACTATATAGGCGAGAGGCAAGAAGGCAGTATATCCAGTGCAATCAGGCTAATCAGCAGACCTATTCATTAGTGAACAGTCAGTTTAATATTCAGTGTTTTACAGTGTGAAGATTCCTTATAGAACAGTGTTATGTATTGTTAAATGACAACACTCAGTGAGTGATGGTGCGCTGCATGCTAAATATTTATTAATTCCTTAATGCAGTCTGCTATGATCTGGATGTGAAAAGAATTTTTCTGTGATTATGTGTCAGAAAGGTGCGGGATGGTAAAAAGAGGTGATCGGTTGAAGTAAATTATTACGTGCACAGTTATGAAACTGATCTAAGTGAATATAGTGGACTGTGTTGCATTATACGTGATATATATAAACGAGATTAAATGAAGGAAGTAATCCAATAAAGAGATAGTTCGATCACAGTGTTACAGTAAGGCTTGAACCAACGCTAACAGTGAGCGGTTTATCAGACATCATTTTTGGAGACCGGGCAGCGTCCTCCGTATTCTCTCTAACGCAGTGAGTTGTACATTGTATCAATGATTAGTGAAATGGAGTGGGTCGATTGATGACCGATAAAAAAAATATATTAATACATAATATTCATATCCTGTGAGTGCGACCGGTTAGTGTGTGGTACTTCGAGATCAAACTAATTGTGGAGAACTAGTGTATGCAAATGAAGGTATCGATATCGGCTGCGGGACAAACACCGATATGGGACTAAGGTGCTTAAATTTATGAGTATCCTTAGTCATATCAAAGTTATTGTGCATGACACAATTAGTGCATTTATAACAAATTAGCTCTTCCTCATTTGCATATTTGACCTCCGAGAACTTCAAGTTTGAAGAGAGCTGGTTAGCGGTCCGCTGTACAGTCACTCCAACGCATCAGGGATACTCTGGACCTTCTGACACCAGCCGAGGATTCAACCAGCATGCAGGCGAACCGACATAGGACGACTCTGAAAGCCTTCGCAAGTGAAGGCGCCCTGATGACAGCCTAAGCTGATGGCTGTACTCCCTGAGGAAAGCTGATTGCAGACATCTAAGTGTTGAGTACATTTTTACCTTTTTACATTGATAGCTAGTCGCATGTAGGGAAGTAAAATCATTTGCATGTAAATACTTTGAATATTATTTGAGTATAACACGTTTCAGGGGATTATAGTTTTGTAAGATTTTCCTGTGAGAGTTTCTTCGTGGCTTGAACCACTCCATTAATTAGGGGATATAGTGCATGGTAGTTGATAAGGCCCTAGGATAATTTACAGGTGACGTGACGTAAATGAAAGGGAACAAAGTTTCGTAATATGATCTGATCATCCAAGGCTAAGTTTAAATGCTATGATTCATCACAAGAATTCCCGATTAGTTATTCTGGATGGCACGTCACAAAAATGGTAGAAATTCCTCCTGTATAGATTTAAGACTGCGTACTCCAAGACGACAAAGAGCCAATTGTCGGGTGTAACTCAATGACATAGATCGCGATTAACTGTGAATTTTCTTTATCCTGAAGGTTAGAGTCCTCTCTTTAAATATGCATGTCCTCGGGATATGAGGATTGAGAAGACAGTATTTGATTGGTAGGCCAGTAAATTTGAATATACAGTGGTGATTAAATATGTAAATTCCCCTGTTGAATGTATATGTATGGCGATGTATAATGCCGCCTCGTGAGTAAAATAATTGAAGCCAAAGGTAGGCTAATATTTGATGCTACGATGAGGGCGTTAGTGTGTTGAAGAGAAAGAATGTCTTTGCGATGATATAAATATTTAAGAAACGGCAGGTAAAGGCTGGAGCTTCGCTCCGCCAGAAAAAAAAAAAGAACGAGCGAATGTCCGTGGTCGACTCGCTTGACAGTTTTATGAGGGGGATGGGGAAAGCTAGACCCCAAATGAGGTTCGTTCACCACTTTGAGAAGGGAGGCACTTTTAGTTTGTTCTTCTCTTCTCCTCGTATAACGGAGACATGCATAAATTAAGAAAATTACACCGTCGATAGGTTCCAGATAGTATAGATGAGTGAAACCCTCCCATCTTTCTATTATTTGAGTTTAATTAAAGTAAAAACCATTATAGGGTTTTAAGATTATTACACCCCACATGTGGAGGTTCTGGGTTCAAGACCCCAGGTTCCGACAGAGACTGTTGCCCATCTGTGGCAACTGAGATGGGCCGTGCCAAGATCCTGTTGTTTTTTTTGTTTTTTGTTTTTTTGTTTTTTGGGCATGGAGATGCAATGCAGGGTGTTGTGTTATTTCTTCCAGTGAGTGTATTATATGTTATATGATGTAATCTATTGGTTGTCGATTGGTATGCCTGTTATTTTAAGGACACCGTTGAATTCGAAAGGTCGTGTGTCATATTAGTGTATAGGCAATCCCTATGAAGCAGGTGTTATGAGGAGTTAATACTCCGTATGATAAATTAGACGAGGTTATTAACATAGAGAATGTGACATAGCTATCATGTGGTTTAAATGTGCTCAAGAAATTTCGTAGTGAACCTCAGCTAACATGATATATAAATTGAAGGATAAAATTGAATGAAATGATTCATGCCATAAGGGAGACATGTCTTGGTGAAATATGTATAAAATGTTTTAATGTGTTAGCTGATAAGGTCTTCGTGTGTTAAATGGTTCTGGAAGGGGACGCCCTTTCGATGTATTTTCAATAATTTTTGAAGGTTATGAGGTGTTAAATGCTAATCTGGAAAGGACAGAAACGGACATTCAAAACTCAAACCTAATTTAGGAATTAATGTTATGGCATATGTAAATATCCCGGCGTATCTTTGTGTAGCGTACTATACAAGTGTTTCCTTAGATAATAAAAAAAAATGTTTTTGCAAAAATATATTATCTCTCTTCTTATTTGACATATTCGTATTCCTCTGATGGGCCGATGACCTTCGATGTTAGGCCCCTTTAAACAACAAGCATATTCCTCTGATGTCCGAGACTCTTTCTCCTACTTAGAATTAAATAGTTTAAGCCCCTTTCCGGACATACCACATACCCAAGCTCTTGAGCAAGCTGAGGAGAAACTCAAGTAGGGGCGATAGACTTCGACTCCAGGGATTGTTAAAGGGTCTCGTCAAATAAATCCTTACAGCCACTTCGCAAGCCAGTCAAGATAAACTGTTATGCACTGGAACCCTGGACAGGTGCAATACATGTTATGCACACTTAACTATCCTGTAAATTCTATATAAATATTAAACTTATGGTAAATGCCCAACTTTCAAGCTAGAGACTTCTGGTTTTCAGGAAAATAATTGTTATATTGTTATATCATGCACTATCAGCTATCACAACTCAACATGGTTTCCAGAACTGGGAAGGGAAGGGGTGGATTTTATTACAAATAATGTGCTGATTACATTGCCGAAAAGAGAATGTTTTTATCATATTGTGCCCGTGGAACAGTCGAGCTACTGCAGAACACTACATAGGTAAAAAGTGGCCCAAGAGAGAAGAATGAGAACCAGGGAAGCAGAATATGAAAGACAAGCCATTGATGAACCTTTTAAATGTGTATCTTCCTCCTTTACATATAAAACTGGGGCTGATGAAGAACTTTGTAAAGGTAATTCACAAAACAGAGGAAGGTTTCGAGTACCTGAAAGAAGTGTTTCCCAGTTTAAGATGATGATGATGATGATGATGATGATGATGATGATGATGATGATGATGATGATATTTGTTGTTTAATGGGGTTAACATCTAGATCATTGGCCCCTTTCCCCGTGTAAGTAAAGCAAAGATGAAAGAGGGAATTTTCATTGGACCACAAATAAGAAAATGACTTAAAATTCCAAATTTGATGCCAAGCTGAATGCCGCTGAACTTGCTGCAGGGTTATCATTTAAGGCAGTGGTGAATAAGTTTCTAGGAAACAAAAATGTACAAAAGAGTAATATACTTATCAATGGTCTTTTAAATAACTACAGAAACTCAATCACTTTCTACATTCACATTTAGACTTCTTTCCTGAGAATTTGAGTACATTTAGGGACGAACAAGGGGAATGTTTTCGTCAAGATGTACTATAAATGGAATGTACACTGACAGCCAAAAGTTTCTGGACAAAACATATGTACCCACACAAAGATGTTTAATGATTGTTTAATGACAGATTATATAACTGTAACCAAGTTTCGAAGGTTTTCGGGCAACAGTGACAAGTTTATCTTCGATGTTCAGCATTTTAAAAAAAATGCATCTGACTGTATAACACTGCAGTGAAACATGGAGAGGGCTCTGTGATGGTTTGGGGTTGTTTCGCATTCAGTGGAGTTTGTACACTGCACCAAATTCAAGGAACACTGGACAAAAACGGCTACCATTCCATCCTATCTCATTATGCTCTTCCGTCTGGACAATAACTTATTGGACGTGGGTTTGTCCTCCAATGAGACAAAGACCCCAAACACACGCCTTGCTATTGCATGAACTATCTGCAAAACAAACAAAACTCTGGGGAATTGTTTTTAATGGAACTGCTCCCCCACCCCCACCCCAATCTCCGGACTTAAATCCAATTGAGCTGCTGTGGGAGGAGTTGGATCAGCAAGTCCGAAAAGAATGTCCTTTTTCATCGGAAAAGCTGTGGGGCATCTTGCAGAATGCCTGGCAAAGTATACCTGTATCGGTGTTAGAAAAACTTGTTCTGAGAATGCCGAGAATAGATAAAAGTGTACTTGCAGCAAAGGGGGGTTTCTTTGATGAGAAGAGAGTTGGATATGTTCTGGTGATCTGTGGGAGTAAATGTGTACATATTGTCTATTTCTTGCTTGGATGTAATGTAAAAATGTAGTTTTCTAGTAAAATATTAGTTTTAGAATAAATGTTTGTTAATTTCTTGCATAGGTATGTTGTTTGCTTTTAATCTCAATCCATTCTTTAACCATTCAATGCTTGTCTGTAAACTTTTGGCTGGCAGTGTAGATATCAAGGCAGATGGGATCCCTCCATGATGAGCGACTATTGTTGGTTTCTTTGCAGGAAGATCCATTTTCACATAAAAGAAAACTGCTTCAGTATCCAGAGTTTAAATGTAGTGTACTACCTATTCTTCTTCTTCTTTATGTGTAGGCCATCTGCAGACCACGGTGCTTATGTTCTAGCTGTGTTTTTGTCGTCGTCTGCCCCTTTTGGCATACTGGATTGTGTTCTTAGCAGCCTCTTGAGCCTTCCTGTTGGCCCAGTATTCGTTCATTTTCTCGCTGAATTCTTTCCTGCGCTCCTCTGACCAATTCCCGGCTCTTTGTGGCTAGCTGATGTAAGGGATGTTAGGAAAGGTTTAGTTTTGACCTATTCTGTATTTAATGTTTATATTTTGGTTGATGATGATGTTTGTTGCTTGAAGGGGCCTAACATCTAGTTCATTGGCCCTATTTTTTGTATAATAGATCAATAAGTACTTCAAACATCCGAATACTAGTCAAGGGTGCCCAGCCAAATCTGTTAAGTATTACAATACGTTTAATAAGATAGTGTACCATATATAAAGAAGTGAGGGTGATGGATAAAAATGGATGCTGGATTTGAAATCGTCATGGCCTAATTACAATAAATAGGGTAATTTCATGTCTATTCCTTGAATCTTTCAAAACTTTATAGAGTTGTGTAATAAAACAAACAAAAATGACATTGTCCAACTATAGGCATCATCATTTCCAGGAGACTCACAAATATTTCATGCGATTTTGCCTAACTCCTAACATGGAATCAACAACTGGGAATTGCTGCTTTTACTTCTGCTTCTCAGGCCACAGGACTCAAATTAACATCTCACTGACCTACAAATGAGTTTCCAACTTACTGGCATGTCTCACAACCTGCCAAAACAGAATGATAACATTATCCCAGCAAAGGTGGATTCACTAATGGGTTCAAATCAGGATGAATATGTAGGATAGGGAATAAGTCCACTTCTCCGTAACTGCTGGCCAGGGAAGGTGCCACTCTCGTACCAGTATGCAAGTCTATTAAATACTGGTGGAGCGCTGCCATATATGAAGTGCATTTTGTGATGAAGGGCTGGTATGCTGGTCATGAAATCACGCATGTAGTTTTTCAGAATGCCTCTGTGGACCATCCCTGTAAACCTGTTAGGAACTATATGGGGTCCAAATAAAGTCCAAAATTATTGAAAATGCAGCTCAGATGTTGGAGAACCATTTATTATTGGAGATATGATGGAAGTACTGCATAAGGGTTTCCATTTGCCCTCACTTGCTCATTGCAAAAATTCTCTGGTGAGCAATGTCTCATTTGTAAGCATCACAAAGGCAAGAAAGCAGATTATTAAATCACATGGCTGTAAAAATTAGTAGCTGATGGTAGCATAGATTAATCATGTGGTGACAAGACTTTTATATAACAGTTCTTCCAAACAATTGAATGTACAACACTTAAAGTGATGACCAGTATGTGTTGATTTGAGTAATCACATTCACAACATATATATAGGGTCGATGCATAAGTTCAAGCGGCTTTCTTTTAGGTTGACAACAATGCGGCGTGAAGGGATTGCTTATCATTAATCCATTGTTTGAACTGAGTTTGGAGTTTGTGTTGTGAAACACAGGTTTTCTTGATTGTGAATATATTATTTGTGTATATTTCAGACAAACGGATATGGAATGTCAAGTTGAGAAAAGTGAACATTTCCGACACATTTTACTCTTTGAGTTTAACCAAGGATCCAGTGCAGCAGGAGCTGCAAGAACAATTTGCGAAGTGTACGGGAATGAAGCAATTGCTGAAAGAACAGTACAAAAATGGTTTTTCCGCTTTCGAGCAGGACGATTTTGACTTGTCCGATGATCCACGTTCTGGAAGACCTTCAGATTTTGACGAAAATCACTTGAATGAGTTGCTCCATGAGAATCCTCGTCAAACAACGCGGGAAATGCCGCAAGCTTATGAATGTGATCAGTCAACTATTGTAAGCCATTTGCATTCGATGGGTAAGGTATAGAAATTGGGTATATGGGTACCACATGTGCTAAGTGGCAGTAACAAAAATCAATGAGTAAACACCTGTTTGTCATTACTTGCCCGGCACCGGTTGGCTTGTGATAGACACGAAGCATTCCTTTCGAACATTGTCACCGGTGACAAATGATGCCTGTATGTCAACATGATGGCTTAGCCCATCAGAAAAAAGCAAACCCCCTTGCCAAGGATCGTGCCCATCCACAGAAAATTATGTTGTATGTTTGGTGAAACAAAGATGGCATTCTTCACCAAGAACTTCTTCCAAAAAACGTAACGATTACCTCTGCTGTGTATAGTGACCAGCTAAGACGGCTTGCCGTTGCTATTGACAACAAAAGAGAAAGACAACAACCAGTCTTATTGCTCCGGCTTGCCGTTGCTATTGACAACAAAAGAGAAAGACAACAACCAGTCTTATTGCTCCATGATAATGCTTGTCTGCACACACTGCAAATGACCAAAGGTCTGATTGCTGAACTTGGCTGGGAACCTCTTCCTCATCCCCCGTATTACCCTGAACTTGCCCGCTCAGATTTCCATCTTTTCCGCTCTCTTTCTAACCACACTCAGGGGAAAGTGTTTCCTGACGAAGCTAACAGATTTCTTCCAGTCAAAACCAGAACAGTTCCACAGGCAAGGCATTCAACTGTTACCTGAATGTCGGCAGAAGGTCATAGAGAGTGGAGGTGAATAAATCACTGAGTGTTTGTGATTGTGAGTTACAGTGTGTGAAAGTGACAGTAAAATAAAATAAAATAAAATAAAATAAAATAAAATAAAATAAAATAAAATAAAATAAAATAAAATAAAATAAAATAAAATAAAATATTTAAAAAAAAAACGCACAAACTTATGCATTGACCCAATGTATAGCATGTCACAGAGCAAGTAACCATGCAGTTAGGGGCGCGAAGCTGTGAGCTTGCATTTAGGAGATAGTGCGTTTGAAGCCCACTGTTGGCAGCCCTGAAGATGGTTTTCCATGGTTTCCCATTTTCACAACAGGCAAATGCTGGGGCTGTACCTTAATTAAGGCCACAGCCACTTCCTTCCCAACTCCTAGCCTTTTTCTATCCCATCATCACCAAAGACGTATCTGTGTCTGTGCGACGTAAAGCCAATTGTAAATAAATAATATATAGCATGTTCTCCTCTATTAATGTTCTTGGCCATCCTCTGTTAGCCAACGGAGATGCAATATACTGGTATTCACTACAGAAACTTACAATAATGAGGTGCCCAGAATCAAAACCTGCCAAGTCCAAACAACTACAATTTTGAAAAACATGGAAAAACATGAAAAACCGTTTTGATATGAACAAACATTCTCTGTATATAAGTAATGCTTTTATAGAATAGTTTGCTATCACTGGATGTAACCAAATTAATTTCTGACTTGCCTCTTCAGAGAAACAAACAGATTTTTAAGATTTAATTTAACCTTTACATTTTTGAAACTGTAAAGTGGATTTAGAGACATTTGAAAGTGTGTGTCTGAAAATAAAAATATTACAAATATTTAATCTAAACTACACAAAATGATGTACCAAATGAAAACGAGGCACAAAATATATGCCTACTCCATAAGTCCAAAAGTCTGGACATATCTTTTATTTTATGTGCTGCCCACCTGGCATCGACTAGAAATAGTCTGATATCATGGTTAGCTGTTTCAAGTCCCACAGGTGGAAAACAAATTGCCATCAGGATGTTGGATAGCAGGGTAAGAGAGGTAGTGGTGTACAATTTCTAATCACTAGAATGTGTGCCAAAAGCCTGGATGGTGCTGTTGATGGTGATTCATTTCTTGGATGGAGACGTTAAGCCTTGAGGAGACCCCTTGGTCTTATATGGCAGTAGTGGCTATCAGCCGACACTAGACACCACTCTCTCCCTATGTCATTATAGTCATCACCTCACATCCAAACACCTTTGGCCTTCAAAAAGAAAGACCTGCACCATGCAAGCTGAACATGTCCTTGGACACTCCTGGCACTAAAATCTATACGCTAAATAAAATTTTAGTTGCTTTCAAAATATGAGGGAGAAATGAGTGCCTGACTACAAGAATGATGCTATTCTCTATAGAGTAATAAATAAGTTACAAAATTGTGAGCAACTGCAACGTGACCTCGAAAATGTTGTGAGATGGACAGCAGGCAATGGTATGTTGATAAACGGGGTTAAAAGTCAGGTTGTGAGTTTCACAAATAGGAAAAGTTCTCTGAGTTTTAATTACTGCGTTGATGGGGTGAAGTTCCTTTTAGGGATCATTGTAAGTATCTAGGTGTTAATATAAGGAAAGATCTTCATTGGGGTAATCACATAAATGGGATTGTAAATAAAGGGTACAGATCTCTGCACATGGTTATGAGGGTGTTTAGGGGTCGTAGTAAGGATGTAAAGGAGAGGGCATATAAGTCTCTGGTAAGACCCCAACTAGAGTATGGTTCCAATGTATGGGACCCTCACCAGGATTACCTGATTCAAGAACTGGATAAAATCCAAAGAAAAGCAGCTCGATTTGTTCTGGGTGATTTCCGACAAAAGAGTAGCGTTACAAAAATGTTGCAAAGTTTGGGCTGGGAAGAATTGAGAGAAAGAAGGAGAGCTGCTTGACTAAGTGGTATGTTCCGAGCTGTCAGCGGAGAGATGGCGTGGAATGACATTAGTAGACGAATAAGTTTGAGTGGCATTCATAAAAGTAGGAAAGATCACAATATGAAGATAAAGTTTGAATTCAAGAGGACAAACTGGGGCAAATATTCATTTATACGAAGGGGAATTAGGGATTGGAATAACTTACCAAGGGAGATATTCAATAAATTTCCAATTTCTTTGAAATCATTTAGGAAAAGGCTAGGAAAACAACAAATAGGGAATCTGCCATCTGGGCAACTGCCCTAAATGCAGATCAGTATTGATTGATTGATTGATTGATTGATTGATTGATTGATTGATTGATTGATTGATTGATTGAGTGAAGAATATGATTTCAACTTTCTTATAGCATTTGGTGATGCTATTTCAGGATCCAACCAGCTTTCACCAAGCCTTAGAAGAAAAGGATCTACCATAAATATTATTTTGTTTTTACTTGTTACTACCTATGAAACAGTCATGTCCAACTTACAGTTTACCTCACTTAGCACTGTTATCTGTTCCTTCCATGCAGATCATCTTAAAATAAACTTTTATGGGGACTGAACTTGACCTGCCAGTTTGCAAGAGGTTTCATTATTTTGTCTGTCTCCTTCCAGCCTTGGAAGGTATGCCGTTACCTCACAAGTTAAAGACTGTTCAAAGTTTTCCGATGATGTCTTTATATTCTTGAGGATCTACAATAATTTTTTCTTCCTCATTTTCTTTTCAATGAATGCCTGACTACAGGAAATATAATTTCAACTTTCTTATAGCCTTTGTTAATGCTATTTTAGGATCCAACCATTCTTCGCACCAATGACCTAACAGACAATATTTACAGGTGCCTCAGTGAGTAACCACTTAGAGCATATTTAAACAAGTATTGTGTTTTTATTTTGTGCTGCACATTCATCAGCACGAAGTCTTACAATGTTTCTTCCACAAAGATCAGAGTTTTGAAGCTGATGACATACACAGCTCACTATAGCACAGGAATGCCAGGTAATAACTTTCTATACCCAATGGGCTAAATTGAACTTGATGGTTTTTTAAACTAGCAATGGCAACTAATCAGTGGATAATGTCCAGCTCCATGGCTAAATGGTTAGCGTGCTGGCCTTTGGTCACAGGGGTCCTGGGTTCGATTCCCGGCAAGATCGGGAATTTTAATCATCATTGGTTAATTTCCCTGGCACAGGAGCTGGGTGTATGTGTTGTCTTCATCATCATTTCATCCTCATCATGACACGCGGGTTGCCTACGGGCGTCAAATCAAAAGACCTGCACCTGATGAGCCAAACCCGTCCTGGGATTTCCTGGCACTAAAAGCCATACGCTATTTCATTTCAGTGGATAATGAAACTAACCTTGATTTTCATCCAGCATTTTCAATGGAATGAAGCCAATTTTGAAGAAAAATAATGTGCAGCATTAAATTTGCCATTCGAAAAGCCACATCACTTCACATTCTTTCCTTGATGGACTTGGCAGATTTTGTTCTAGGTGCCTCAAATGATTTCCTATAAGGAATAAGTTGTTGCGGATAATAAAATGGCATATGGCTTTTAGCACCGGGAGTGTCCGAGGACAAGTTTGGCTCGCCAGATGCAGGTCTTCTGATTTGATGCCTGTAGGTGAACTGCGTGTCTTGATGAGGTTGAAATGATGATGTAGACAACACACACACCCAGCCCCGTGCCAGCGGAATTAACCAATTAAGGTTAAAGTTCCCAACCGTACCGGGAATCGAACCCCAGACCCCTGTGAGCAAAGGCCAGCACACTAAATATTTAGCCATAGAGCCGGATGATGTCCTGGGTATATTTCTTCGTATAAATGACAAGCGTCCACAGTACTGCAATCTGTCAAACTGTACATGAAATGTATATCCATTAACCCTTAATATAAATATGTTCTCTCACCATAATAATATACAATTAACACATACTTACAATACCCATACTGTACATGTCTTTACCCATTCAGCAAAATGTCCATATTTATGCCAAATTATATGTTTCACTAGATCTATGTGTAGTATTGTGTACCTATGGATCCCAACAGCATGTCAAGACCTTCCGGCTCACATCATTCCTCCATAGACATTGTGGACATAAACTGTGAAACCTTAATCTACCTTCACATTAGTTTTTCACATTATCATAGTTCATGTGCCATTACAACAGAGACCAAGCATTTTTATATTTATATTCATATAAACTATTATTTTTGCTATTTGCTTCATGTCGCACCGACACAGATGGGTCTTCTGGCGGCGATGGGATAGGAAAGGGCTAGGAGTGAGAAGGAAGCGGCCGTGGCCTTAATTAAGGTACAGCCCCAGCATTTTCCTGGTGTGAAAATGGGAAACCACAGAATAAATAAACTATTATTGTATCATATGTATAAAAATACACTCCTCAATTTATCCCATGCATTTTTGAAACACCCTGTATATAAAAAATTTCATAATTCCAAAATGATTCCCATTACAAACAAAATTATACCTTTAACTTACCTGAACGATATTCTGTGTTTTTGCGCCAGTCACATATATCTATTTCAGCTGTTCCTGCAATGACCAACTCCAACTCACGGGCATCAAACACAGATACCAAACGTGGATCCACTACTTCATAAAAGCCTCTAACCAGGGACTCTGTCTGTTCTGCTACACCTCGCTCCAACCGCCACCGAACTATACGCTCGAGGTATTCCTGCCACATAACATTCACCACCAATTTCTTACTTTTCTTCCTTAAGTTTAAAACTACAAGGTATAAATATGGATATAACCGTAACTTCAACAGATATTGTGCCCAGTGGAATAAAAAGTAAAAAAAAAAAAAAACACAAGTAGAGTTACGAGTTCAGAATACATGAAATAAATTATGGTACCTCCAAGGAACAAACCAAACATATGAACAAAATGAGACAGACAGTCTTCACTACTCTCTGCCTATGTGACTAACTCATAACATATTATTATCAGTCTGGAAGTATTAATCATCTTGTGAGTTAATAATAATAATAATAATAATAATAATAATAATAATAATAACAACAATAATAATAATAATAATAACAACAACAACAACAACAACAACAATAATAATAATAATAATAATAATAATAATAATAATAATAATAATAATAATAATAACAATAATAATACAGCCGAACCGCTCTCCTGTAGACCCCGTGGGTTCCATGGAAAAATGTCCGTTATGAGAGGTGTTCACTAAAACAAGGTTTATCGAACATTTTAAAGACAAAGAACATTCACTTTAAATATAAGCATGCATCTTCATTTTGATTATTCAAAATAATTTGTAACTAAATATTTTCCTGGGAGATATTAAAAGTGATTTTACAGCCTGGACATTCATTACAGCTTCGGGAAGTAATCATTCAGCGGGGTGTACAAATTTAAAACATTTTTCTTCACTGCACTATTCTTGAGAAGGGAATAATGACCCACTGTGACACACAAATTCTTAATTCAATTAACCTCAACTTTCAGGTTATTTTCGATTTCTCGTGCTTTTTCTTGTAACAATGGCCCATTCACTCAGTTTCTTTGCTCGAACGCATCTGAATCACTCATATACCACAATGTTCACTTCTGCAGAAACTGGCTCCCTCTTTCATTCCATTTCTCGATTCCTATCTTCCCCCACTCACTTGAAATGTCATTTTTATTCTTCATAATTATGTTTTCCTGCAGTTTAATTTTTCAGGGAGCTTTCTTCACTGGCAGTACTTTTGTACTACATTTTCCTTGTCTCGAGATCTAAACACGCTCGTTCTTCCAACTGATGATCATTGGGCGATTGAAATGCTATGGCATTTCTGCCTCAATAATCAGCACGTTAAAGTCTCTTCCTTGTCAAGTTTAACTGAACTACCTGACCTCGATCTTATCAGCGAAAATCTGAGTTATGAATGAAATGATGCAAGATATACTGGAAAATCAGGGGCTGCCTGGCCGAGGCGGTAAAGGCGTGCTTGGTTCGCCCGGAAGGATGTGGGTTCGATCCCTGTCAGGAAGTCGTAAAATTTAAGAAACAAGATTTCCACTTCCGGAGGTGCACATGGCCCTGAGGTTCACTAAGCCTACACCAAAAATGAATACCAGGTTAATTCCTGGGGGCAAAGGCGGCCAGGTGTAGAGCTAACCACTCTACCCCATCAAGTGCCGAGGTTACGAATAGTGGAAGCCTTTACCTTTCACCACTCCAAGTGCCTTCATGGCCTGTATGGAGATGGCTTTGCTTTGCTTTGCTTTGAAGACAGTCTTCCGTGGTTTCTCATTTCCACACCAGGCAAATGCTGGGGCTGTACTTTAATTAAGGTATGGGTGCTTCCTTCCCACTCCTAGCCCTTTCCATCCCATCGTCACCATAAGACCTATCTGTGTCGGTGCGATGTAAAGCAACTTGTAAATAATAATCATAATAATCATCGCCGTTTGGCCTCGGCTAATGTGTACAGGCATTTGATTCCATCTGGCTGTCTGCTCATCAATTTCGATGTTACATTTTACTCTAGGCCTACTACATGGCAGAGTAAAGCAAATCTCTCTTCAATGTCTATGGCCGAGTTTTAATTAATTTTGTCAGGTAAACACCAAATGTGTCACCAGAGATAAACTCTATAAAGGGAAGCTAGGAGTGAACATCCACATAAGTCGATCTCATCCACAAGAACATAGAACTGCACTGTTAGCTAAGCAGCCCAACTGGAAATCAGCAGGAAGTGGTCGTGAACCCCTTTCAAATGATAGTGATATCTTGTGTCCAGGTAATATCAACGAAAATATTAATATGCCAGACATAACGAATCACAGTACGTTTACACAAAATCAAAACACACAGATATACAAAGAAACGATGGAAAAATTTAGGTTGGAATTCCAGAATATCAGTAATGATGGTGACTTCTGTAATCATGTCAAAGAATTCATGGAATTCTTATCCGAAGCCGTGCATCAGCTTCCCGGTCCAAAACACTCTGCAGTTAAATTTTATGAGATACGGTGGAGAAAAAAGTTACTTAATAATCAACGTAAATTTACACAATCAAGCAATCCAGAAAGGGCGACCTAGAGAGATAGATTGAAGCGCCGTGAGAAGTATGAATACCAAAAAACCCAACTCCTATTATACATCCAGAGACAAAAAGCAGTACGTGCAGCAATCAGTGACACTAAAGAGGTGTGTACGGTAGACATAAATAAAATACACCATTACTTTTCCTCACATGTTTCAACATTATAGTTGACAATTTTCAAGATACATACATACATACATACATTATCATTATAGACTGTTATGACTTTCAGCGTTCAGTCTGCAAGCCTCTGAGAATTTACTAAACATTGCCACAATCCTCGATTTGCAACTAGTGTTGTGGCCTCATTTAGTTCTATACCTCTTATGTTTAAATCGTTAGAAACTGAGTCTAACCATCGTCGTCTTGGTCTCCCTCTACTTCTCTTACCCTCCATAGCAGAGTCCATTATTCTCCTAGGTAACCTATCCTCCTCCATTCGCCTCACATGACACCACCACCGAAGCCGGTTTATGCGTACAGCTTCATTCATCAAGTTCATTCCTAAATTAGCCTTTATCTCCTAATTCCAAGTACCCTAAAAGTACCCTCCTGTCATTGTTCCCACCTGTTTGTACCAGTAATCATTCTTGCTACTTTCACATCTGTTACTTCTAACTTATGAATAAGATATCCTGAGTCCACCTAGCTTTCGCTCCCGTACAGCAAAGTTGGTCTGAAAACAGACCAATGTAAAGATAGTTTCGTCTGGGAGCTGACTTCCATCTTACAGAATACTGCTGATCGCAACTGCGAGCTCATTGCATTAGCTTTACTACACCTTGATTCAATCTCATTTACTATATTACCATCCTGGGAGAACACACAACCTAAATACTTCAAATTATCGACCTGTTCCAGCTTTGTATCACCAATCTGACATTCAATTCTGTTGAATTTCTTACCTACTGACATCAATTTAGTCTTTGAGAGGCTAATTTTCATACCATACCCATTGCACCTATTTTCAAGTTCCAAGATATTAGACTGCAGGCATTCGGCACAGTCTGCCATTAAGACCAAGTCGTCAAAATAGGCCAAACTGCTTACTACATTTCCACCTAACTGAATCCCTCCCTGCCATTTTATACCTTTCAGCAGATGATCCATGTAAACTACAAACAGCAAAGGTGAAAGATTACAGCCTTGCCTAACTCCTGTAAGTACCCTGAACCAATAACTCATTCTACCATCAATTCTCACAGAAGCCCGATTGTCAATATAAATGCCTTTGATTGATTTTAATAATCTGCCTTTAATTCCATAGTCCCCCAGTGTAGCGCACATCTTTTCCCTCGGTACCCTGTCATATGCTTTCTCTAGATCTACGAAACAAACACAACTACCTATTCCTCTCGTAGCATTTTTCAATTACCTGGCGCATACTGAAAATCTGATCCTGACAGCCTCTCTGTGGTCTGAAACCACACTGGTTTTCATCCAACTTCCTCTCAACGACTGATCGCACCCTCCCTTCCAAGATGCCAGTGAATACTTTGCCTGGTATACTAATCAATGAGATACCTCGATAGTTGTTGCAATCCTTCCTGTTCCCTTGCTTATAGATAGGTGCAATTACTGCTTTTGTCCAATCTGAAGGTACCTTACCAACATTCCACGCTAATTTTACTACTCTATGAAGCCATTTCATCCCTGCCCTCCCACTATACTTCACCATTTCAGGTCTAATTTCATCTATTCCTGCTGCCTTTTGATAATGGAGTTTTTTTACCATCCTTTCCACTTCCTCAAGCATAATTTCACCAACATCATTTTCCTCCTCCCCATGAGCTTGGCTGTCTGCAACACCACCAGGATGATTTCCTTTTACATTGAGAAGATGTTCAAAATATTCCCTCCACCTCTCCAGTGATTCCCTGGGATCTATTATGAATTCACCTGAATTACTCAAAACACTGTTCATTTCCTTTTTCCCTCCCTTCCTAACCTCCCTTCCTAACATTCTTTATTACTGTCCAGAAAGGTCTCCCTGCTGCTTGACCTAGCCTTTCCAGGTTATTACCAAAATCTTCCCATGACTTCTTTATGGATTCAACAACTATTTGTTTCGCTCTGTTTCTTTCATCTACGTACAAATCCCTGTCTGACTCGGCCCTTGTTTGGAGTCATTTCTGATAAGCCTTCTTTTTACGTTTACAGGCTGCTCTCACTTCATCATTCCACCAAGATGTTCACCTTTTCCCATCTTTACACACAGTTGTTCCTAGGCATTCCCTTGCTGTTTCTACTACAGCATCCCTGTATGCCACCCATTCACTTTCTATATCCTGAACCTGCTTACTGTCTACTGTTCGAAACTTCTCACTAATCATATCCATGTACTTCTATCTAATTTCCTCGCCCTGGAGATTTTCTACCCTTATTCGTTTGCAGGCAGATTTCACTTTCTCTACCCAAGGTCTGGATATACTTAGTTCACTACAGATCAGATGATGGTCTGTATCATTGAAAAATCCACAAAAAACGTGTACATTCCTAACAGATTTCCTGAATTCAAAGTCTGTTAAGATATAGTCTATTATGGATCTGGTATCCCTAGCCTCCCATGTGTAGCGGTGAATAGCCTTATGCTTGAAGAATGTATTCGTAACAGCTAAACCCATACTAGCACAGAAGTCCACCAAACGCTTCCCATTCCCATTAGCTTCCATATCTTCCCCACATTTACCAATCACCCTTTCGTATCCTTCAGTTCTATTCCCAACTCTCGCATTGAAATCATCCATTAGCACTATTCTATCCTTGCTGTTGACCCTGACCACGATGTCACTCAATGCTTCATAAAACTTGTCAACTTCATCCTCATCTGCACCCTCACATGGTGAATACACGGACACAATTCTTGTCCTAATTCCTCCAACTGACAAATCTACCCACATTATTCGCTTGTTCATGTGCCTAACAGAAACTATGTTGTGTGCAATGGTATTCCTGATAAAGAGCCCTACCCCAGACTCTGCCCTTCCCTTTCTAACATCCGTCGAGTACACTTTATAATCTCCTATCTCTTCCTCATTATCTCCCCTTACCCGAATCTCACTTACTCCTAGCACATCCAGATGCATCCTCTTTGCTGACTCAGCCAGTTCTACTTTCTTTCTTCCATAAGCCCCATTAATATTGATAGCCTCCAATCGAATTCCATTTCGTTCACCAAGTTGTTTCCAAGGAGTCCCTCGCCTGTCAAATGGGAGTGGAGCTCCATTATTCCCATAGGTCCGAGGCTTGCATAAAATGTTCTGAGCTTGGTAAATTAATGAAGCAGGATGCTACCCTACTTGCGCATAGTCCAAGGGAAGATCTCTCCTCTAACGGGCTATGGACCACCGGTGAATTGTATAGTTCTAGCCGCCTGAGCACAAGGAGGGCTATGACTCAGGACATGTCCGAGATGCCCACTCCCATTCCATAGCAACTGGTATCCCGACTCACAGGACCACTCAGCCGTTGCCCATGGTTCACGAACTAGGACGTGATTAGAGTAACCCGCAAACATGAACCATTTTAAATAAATAAATAAATAAATAAATAAATAAATAAATAAATAAATAAATAAATAAATAAATAAATAAATAAATAAATAAATAAATTTAATAAATTTAATTAAATAAATTTAATTAAATCAATCAATCAATCAATCAATCAATCAATCAATCAATCAATCAATCAATCAATCAATCAATCAATCAATCAATCAATCAATCAATCAATCAAAAAATTAATTAATTAATAAAGCATGATGGCACAACATTTCAAGAAACATACCCCAGGGGGTAAATCTTTGGATAAATCCCTCGTCGTGAACGCCACGGCGCACTAGTCTCGTTCGGATTCTGGGGGAGAATCGACATCATGCAAGAGACGAGTCGGAGCGTCTCGGTGTACCCCGAAGAGTCAAAAACTCAGGCCAAAATCTAAAACCTTTCTAGCAACTTTCAACATAAATTCACTTACACAAACTGGCAAGCTGAAAACCCTCACCAAAGCTCTTCACGAAAATCAGATATCCATAATGGCCCTACAGGAAACAAGGTACCCAGATGAAGAGATTTTTGAATCCGAAGGCTACCGATTTTTCAAGAGCAAAGCGCAAAGAGGAATCCTCAATGGAGCTGTGATGCTTGGAACCGCGTTTGCTGTTAGAACCAAGATCCTTAAATCGGTTGCAAATTTTGAACCTGTGAATGACAGATTGTCTATACTCACAATTAAATGCGCGAACAAAACCTACGCCCTATTTAACGCACATGTTCCTACAAACGATAAGAACAAGTCTGATCCAGACGAAGTTGATAATTTCTGGGACCTACTGAATGAAAAATTAAACAAAATCCCCAAACAACATGTCAAGCTTCTTTTGGGTGACTTCAATGCCCAATTAGGTCGTGAACAGAAGTACAAGAGAGTTATAGGAAATTACCCTGCTCACAAAAGAACCAATCCCAACGGCAAAAGACTGGTGTCCATTTGCGAAAATCACAACCTGCAGGTCATGTCGACCCACTTTCGCCATCTACCCAGAAAGCAAATGACTTGGCGTTCTCCGTCCAAGCTCTCAGAGAGTTCCAAATTGATCATGTTGCAATCTCCAGGAGAAACAGCCCTGAGATTATGAATGTCAAGGTCAAGAAAGGCATCAATGTGGCCTCTTATCAAATTCAAACCAATTCCTGCAAACACAAGGAAGACAACCAAACAGATCACACGCTTCGACAATGATAAACTTCGGCAAAGGGTCGAGGAGTTCCAGGAGAAGGCTAGACCAAATAACACTGACTTTAACAACGCCAAAAGTCTCCTTGTTGAGGCCGCCAAAGACGTTGCAGAAATCAAGAGAGGCAAAAAGCATGCCTGATGGAATGGTACCTGCGAATCAGTCCTCCAAGAAAGACTCAATGCGTGGAAACAGTACTACTCTACGAAATCAGAAAATGATTGGGAAACCTACAAAACCCAATGTGCCCAAGCAGCTAGGGTGTTCAGAACTGAGAAACGTAAATACGAAAAATCTCTCATTGAAAAGCTAGAACAAAACTTTAGGAAGAATGAAAGCAGAGAGTACTACAGAGCCTTCAAACGCAAACTCACTGGCTATAAACCACCATCTCTATGCTTTGAGCGAAAGGACGGCACATTGGCTACATCAAATGAAGAAAATTGCAGCATTCTGGGAGATTACTTCAAGAATTTACTTATTTGCTCTAAACCGCAAAGCGCCATTGGGACCAAGGAACCCTTACTCAGGTACCCAGATTCCAGACCACCCGACAGAGATGAAATCAAGCGCCACATTTCCCGTCTCAAAAATAACAAAGCGCCGGGGGAAGACTCAGTAGTAGCAGAACTATGGAAATATGCCCCAGAGGAATCACTTGATATCTTGCTAAAGCAAATAGAAGAAATTTGGAACAAGGAGACCCTACCCGAAGATTGGAAAATAGCTTTGATCCATCTATTACACAAAAAAGGCAGCATGAAGAACATCAACAACTACAGAGGAATATCTTTGCAACCCGTGACTCACAAGATTCTATCACTTGCCATCCTGGAGTGTTTGGAAGCACAAGTCGAACATCAAATAGGTGAATACCAAGGAGGGTTCAGAAAAGGTCGCTCAACAGCTGAACAGATCCAAAATCTCAAAACGATCATCAGATATTGTACGCTAAGGTCCAAGCAGTATGTGTCTGTCTTTGTGGACTTTAAGAAAGCGTACGACTCCATTGACCGGGAAGTCCTGCTAAACATCTTAAATGAATTTGGAGTTGATTTGAAACTGCTGGCATTAATTAGAGCCACCCTGACCGATACAAAATCCAAGGTGAAGTTCCATGGATGTCTCTCGCATTCCTTTAACATCAAAACAGGAGTCCGACAAGGTGATGGGCTATCCCCGATACTCTTCAACTGTGTTCTTGAAAAGATCATCAGAACCTGGCGGGTGAGATTACAGAAAACCAACTACAGTCCATTGAGAATAGGAACCAAATCCAAGTGGATCGCAACAGACTGCTTAGCATTTGCCGATGATATTGCTGTTCTCTCAAATGACATAGAAACCGCTAGAGCTCAAGTTGAAATTTTAAAGGAAATTGCCGAACAAATTCGTTTGCAGATATCATTTGAGAAAACAGAAGTAATGACTAACATCAAAGAGGCTCCACCAAAACTCCATACAAAATACGGAGACATCACCCGAGTAGACAAATTCAAATACCTGGGTGAGATCATCATGAAAAATGGACTGGACAAAGAAGCACTTCAGGAGCGAGTACGCAAACTGGAAATAGCCTACCAAACATCCTGCACAATCTACAACAAAAAATGCCTTTCCCAAAACACCAAGATACGTCACTATGAAACAGTTCTGAATCCAGTAGTTCTATATGCAGCCGAAACCCTGTCTCTAAATGCCAACAAAGGACTCCTTGAAGAACTGGAGAAAAGAGAACGGAAAATTGTGAGAGGAATCTTGGGATCAAAGTACAGAAATGGCATCCATCAAAAGAGATCCAACAAGGAAGTCTACAGCAAAATAGAGAAAATTACCGACACAATCAGAAAAAGACGGGCACGATTTTACGGTCATCTGAAAAGAGTGGACGGAAGAAAGTTAACTAAAGAAATCTTTCACTTTTTTTATTCAAACCCCAAAACCACAATTCCCTGGTTTAGAAATACCAACGAAGACCTGCAAATGCTAAATATCTCAGCTGAAGACGCCCTTAACAGAGATCTCTTCCGCAAGAAAATATTGACGAATGGGCTAAACCGAGACGAGCAGCCGAAGAGAAGGCACGGTGCCCCTTGGACACAGGAGCGTAAGCAGGCCCACTCGCAAAGAATGAGGGAAATTTGGGCTCTAAAGAAGGCCAAGTTCAGTGTCAAATGCAACAAGACTTAACGTGGTCCTTGATGGCCCCAAATAAATAAATAAATAAATAAATAGATAAATAGATAAATAGATAGATAGATAGATAGATAGATAGATAGATAGATAGATAGATAGCACTTTCCCCAACCATCCTTAAGAGCAGTTTATAATGTGTTCATGCAAGTTGAGAGTGTAATGGAACAAAAACTCTCCTGTGAACATAGTCTATGGGGGTGATATATCTTGGACAGTTTGCACAGCATCACTAGTAATTCGAAATAATTAGGATGCTGCCATGACCATGTTGCAGACATTATCCCTAAACTTGTGTTATATTATATGAAATGTTGATTTTATTTTGTAACAAGACAGATAAGAAAGGAACTTAAATCCTCTAAGACCGCAAAGTCTACGCGGAAGCTATCTAAACTGTCTGACAACTGACTTCTGGAATGGTAAGCAAAAGCAAAGTATTTTGCATGCAATAATTGTCTTTTATTCGTATGCTTACTTGTAAGCTCAAGCTCAAATACTGCTGGGAGAGCGGCCTAGCGAACGAACCGATGAACTAGGGGAGTGATCACACTTCTTCCTTCTACTCTCTATGCTTATCTGTTCAGAATGGTTCCCCCTGGGTTGATGGGTAATTGGACAATTACTTTTACCAGTGCTAAATTGAAGAGCAGTGTGCAGAGCATATCTTTCTGACTCACTAGAAGTGCCTGTGACAGATACTGTTCCACTCTGACATTTCATACTGTTGTTTTCAAGGTCATTTCTATCAACCTAATAAATTTCATCGGGATTCCAAACTCTCTCATAATTTTGTAAATTTTACCTGTATCTAGACCAGGCCTTTCCAACTCGAGCACTTAGTCAATGTAGTCTCAGCCTTACAACCTACCTCTGATGTCACCGATCGCCTACAGCAGTTTCCAGAAGTCTTTGATTCTACCTTAGGCACAGCCAAAGACTACACAGCTCATATCCAGCTGAAATCAGGACCCAAGCCTCGCTTTTTTCAAAGCACGTCCAGTCCCACTGGCACTTCAAGATCAAGTTACTCAAGAATTACAGAGATGGATAGCAGACAGTATAGTAGTTCCTGTCACTTCCAGTAAATGGGCTACTCCACTCGTCGTAGTTAAAAAAGCTAATGGCAATATCTGCATTTGTGGTGATTTTCGCTCTACAATCAACTCACAGATTGAAACCGATGTTTTTCCGATTCCCCATCCTGAAGACTTATTTCGCCGTTTAGCCGGTGGACAGTTCTTCTCTAAAGTGGATCTCAAAGAAGCTTATCTCCAGCTACTTTTAGACGAAGAACCCAAGCAGTGCCTCACACTGAATACCCCTCTTGGACTTCTACAGCTCCAGCACCTACCTTTCGGTAACTCTTCCTCCACTGCGATTTTCCAGCGCTATTTAGCACAGCTTACCGCCTCCATTCCTGGTTGTGCTAATTACCTTGATGACATTCTTGTGACCGGCAAAGATCATGAAGAACACCTGCATAATCTACACCTCCTCCTAACCAAATTGGAAGAAAATGGCTTACGTGCTAATCTCGCTAAGTGCACATTCTTTCAACCTCAAGTTCACTACCTAGGTCATGTCCTTGATAAGACTGGCATTCGACCTAGCGAACAGAACGTCTCTGCCATTGTCAACATGCCCGCGCCGCAGAATGTCAAGCAGCTCCAATCCTTCATAGGAAAAGCGAACTATTACAACAAGTTCATTCCATGCTTCGCTTCAGTAGCAGCTCCTCTGAACGCCTTACGCAAGAAAGGTGCTAAATTTCATTTGTCTCAGCAATGTCAACATGCCTGGCAGACTATCAACACGGCTCTTGTCCATGCTGTCAAGCTTACTCATTTTCAGCCCGGTAAGCTCCTCACTCTCGCCACGGACGCATCTGATTATGACTCGGCGCCGTTCTCTCCCAGAAGGATTGTCACAGACAAGAACGTCCTAAAGCCTTTGCTTCCAAGACACTGAACGAGCATCAACGTCACTACTCTCAGATAGAGAAAGAAGCTTTAGCTATTATATTTGGTATTCGCCGTTTCAACGAGTATCTCTATGGCAACCATTTCCTCATAATTACTGATCACAAGCCTCTTGTTCACTTATTCCATCCTGGTAATAAGATCCCTGAACATTCTCTAAGGAAACTTCAAAGATGGTCCATATTTCCTTCTGACTACTCCTATCAGATTGCCTATCGTAGCACATCCCAGCATTGTAATGCTGATGCTCTCTCTCGCTTACCTGTAGGTCCTGATACTACTTTTGATTCTCAAGAATCTGATTGTCTTCAGATTGACATAGAACTTGAAGACGCCGTCTCCAGTTTTCCCATTGATGCTACTTGCATCGCCAAAGCGACTGATAAAGATAGTACACTGGCTACAGTTCGTACTTATATCCGCAATGGTTGGCCTCTTCAAACCAAGCTTCCTACCAGCCTTGCACCTTATCATCGTTTTCAGCATCGTCTCACGACTCGTGCCGCAGTTATCCTATTAGAAACAGGCACCCTATTCCGAGTGGTTATTCCACTTAGTCTACGCAAACAAGTTCTCGACTTGTTACATGAAGGTCATTGGGGAATATCACGCACCAAGCAACTCACCCATCAACACTGCTATTGGCCCGGTATTGACGCCGACATCGAGAAACTCATCCGCCACTGTGACCCGTGTCAGGTACATCAGAACGCACCGTCATCTGACCTCGCTCCATGGCCTCCTGCTACTTCTCCTTGGGAAAGAGTACACATAGACTTTGCTGGACCTTTTCTCAACTCTATGTGGCTCATAGTGATGGATTCTCTATCCAACTTTCCTTACGTCGTAGAAATGCATTCTACTACTACAGAAGCTATTCGCGCACTTCAGAAGATTTTCACTACTGAAGGTTTACCTCAAGTGCTCATTTCCGACAATGGACCCCAATTTACTGCCACTACCTTCCAGAACTTCTGTACTTATAATGGCCTTTGGCACATTCTGGCTCCGCCTTTTCACCCTCAATCTAATGGTGAAGCTGAACGTTTTGTCCAAACTTTCAAGAAAAGCATGAAGAAAGCTGTATCTTCAGGTTTAACTAAGGATCAGGCATTGTTGCAACCCCTAGGCAGATATAGGACTATGCCTGGTACCGACAACCTCACTCCAGCTCACAAGCTCCATAGACGCCCTCATCAAACTTTGCTTTCTTTGTTGCAGCCTCTTCCTGCCCAGCCGCAGCGCTCCCAACCGAAGTTCAACGCCGCCGACAAAGTATATGTCCGGACTTTCAAGTCCAATCCTCTCTGGATACTTGGTATCATCTGCCGTACCTTGGGCCATCGTCTCTACAACATCCAGACCGTATCGGCGTAATTAGGAGGGGAGGGTGTTGTGTGCATCCTCCCCGCCTACAAGCTCCGCAGCCCGCCGAACACAGATGTTTCCAGAGACCACGAGGCAGACTGCAGTGTGCTGACGTGATCGTCGGTGACGTCAGCCAGCGCTATAAAAAGAGCGACGTTTCTCGCCTCTCCAGGACTCCTACAGTGTCCAATGACCAGACTACACCGCAAGTCAGACACGGAGGCACCCTCTTAAAAATGTGTTCTGAATAGGTGGACTGATTCCTGGCCGTGAGGTTTCACCTCTGGACATTGCCTCATTCATCCTGCATCCCGTAGCCACGTCGAGCACCCATCCAAGCATTCTGCTACTCACTCAAGTCCCCGACAGTGCTCCGACTTCAATAATAGCATTCTGCTATATATGAACACTAGACGCAAGTTCCTTGCAAGTTATACGCCTCCTGTTAGCATTCTGCTAATACGAACTCTCTCCACAAGTTACACTTGTTATTATACATGACCGATAGTTTTCGACTATCAAGAACATTCTCTCATTTGAACAGACTGTCTCATCAAGACAAGATTGAATGTATATAGGAATCCCAATTCTTACGTATGTAAATATCATTCAGGCCCTCAGCCTACTACCTTATATTAACATTAAACGTGTGCGACTCAACAAGCTTCAAGAAAAGTTTCGTTCTATTTCATGTACATATTGTATAAATGTGTTGAAGCAATAAACTTTTATGTTGTGCCTTGTATACCAAGTTCCTTGTATAGAACAACAGGTCTTAACCTTGAGATAAATTACAAAGGCTGAGGATGCTCGAAACCGAGCAAAACATGACCCTTTTAATGTAGTGTTGTAGTAATATGAATTTCTAACAACACAAAATCAATTGTATTGTAAAGGTGGAATAGAAAAATGAAAAATACAAATCTGTATGCAAATTATACAATGGAACTCGAACCGGCTAATCATGGTGTCACACCATACAGACTTAAAAGCCTTAATAATCATGGCCACCGGGCAGGCTAAATTTTTATACATAAATTTAAAAAAAAGTAAAAACATAAAATAAAAATGGTTTTCATCATTAAGAATTCAACACCCTTACCTCTTGTTAACTTTATAATTACCCCAACTCTTATTCTTACAATTAGCTACCTATCTTTAGTTCTTAACATTAAGGGCAAAAGAAAATCTAATCTAGTGAAGTAACATATTTTAGACCTTGGTGTAAGCCTGAGTATCAAGTTGTCTGCACTTGTCATTTACTCTAGTTTATCAACCATGTGGTTGCTACCCTTATTGATTAGATAGCTATTCAGTTGTCTCAAAATCAAACCTAGAAACCCAAGGACAGGAGCTTTCTATGCTAACTGTTGGATCAGGAACGTGGATTATGAAAACACCAATTATGCTAAAATAATGGATCTAAAAAATTCACTTTTTGTTTTATGTAATGCAGCCTCAACTCGAAGAAAAGTGGACAGAAGGCAAGGTCAGCACTTGGGTACCAGCGAGTGGGCATCAAGACACAGTTGTTTATTAACGTGCAGCAGCAGCAGCAGTGGACTTATAACTAGAGTGCATTGCCGGCTTGTGTATCAGAATATGAAACAGTGGCATTTCAGTAACCTGTGGCACCAAGGGAATGTTTATAAATATTTTAAAATAAAAGTTTCTAATATAGGGAAACATTTTTAATTAAAAAGAAAAAATAATTATAATTTCTTAAAAACTCAGCAACATTCTGAATTTTATGGTGATGATGGGATAGGACAGAGCTACAATTGGGAAGGAAGCAACTGTGGCATTAATTAAGGTACTGCCTGACATTTGGCTGATGTGAAAAAGGCGGGGAAAAAACTAAAAACCAGAGCTGACAGTGAGGTTTGAACTCACCATCTCCTGAATGCAATGGAAATATTTTGCCATCTCCTATTAACTCTCTCATTGTCTTCTGGGCATCACAAAACCTCATCCAAACATCCAGTTTGCTGAACATATAATTAATATCTTCCTTTTCCTTCTTAATTTTACTACACACTAAAGATCAGAATCCAAAATGAATAGAATCCCCCACCATAATTAAAAGCAGTTTTATCATGCTGCAGTGAGTGTTCTTTTAAGGGTCACTGTTCAATGAGGCATGGTTTTTGGTTCCAAAGCACTAGTAGAACAGTGAAGTTAGACATGGCTGGGAACTCTAAATGGTTCAATTTCTGTCCTATTGTACAGTGCCTGTTGGAGTACTCAGCTATGAAGGTAGATGAATGTACAGCGGTGGTATGAGCTGGAATGACTGCAGATGATAATATTATGCAGACCAGGAGACAAGAAGACTTTGGCTATGATACTAGCACAGACACTATGTCTGTGAAGTTTAAAAAAATAAAATAAGAGAACTTAAGAAAGAAAAAAGTAGTATGTATAAATGTAGTGTGTATGATTCATCCTGCAAAAAGGAAAGTGATCAGTTGTTTACAGAAACAAAGTACTCCATGCCTGAGGTTATTGTATTACAAGGTGGTAAAGAAACATGATCCACTACTACCCATCTAAACAAAAGAATAACAAAACAAGAAACAATTATATACTGGAATGTGCATTGTTCCCAAGATAAGGATCAGCAGTTCAGGTGAAATAATGTGTAAGATTTCTGCAAGTATGGAAATCAACTTTGATATGTTTGAGATTGAGTATATTTACAGGGCAAAAACAGGAGGAAAAAAATTAATGCAAAGTACCGCTTGACCCTGAGACCCATCAATCCACACTTTAGGGACTTCAACATATTCAACTGATTCCTATTTTTAAGTGTTTAAGAAATCAAGAAAAGGTTGTACAAATGAACTACTCCAAAAATCATTAACACTAAAGGCTGAGGAATAAAAAACAAACCCTTTACAATACTGTACTTGTTTTCTCACCTTTTTATTTTTCTCTGTAACATTAATGTTACGTCCTCCAGGCTTCAGTTCCCGTTCTACAACTTGTCCGAATACCTCTTCAGTGACAGCAAAAGTTAAGTCCAATTGATCCCCAGTGATATCATTTTCTTTTATCCACAGAAGACTTTGATGGAACTCCCCATCCAAAGATTCCAGATCACTGAGTGACACTGGCCTGAAACAAAAATATTTTTTGTCAACAGGGCAAGGCATACCAAGCTATTGTTCCTTTAGTGTGTGTTTGAATCTTGCCTGACATCTTGAATTCTTATGTCCTTGTGTCAGCAACTGCACTCACTTGGTGCTAAATCCTGCGCCATCTCAATATCACAGAGCAAAGCAATGTCATGTTTGTTTACATAAACACTCCTGCTCTCTCGAATTCTCTCGAATGTGTTGCTGCTTGGAATGACATGGTGAGGAAATCTTTCACTGTCAATCCTTCGTGCCTCTGCTCTGTCTAGTCTCTTGTAATCAAGTGGTGTTAGCTCTCTTCGTTGTAAAATTTCATAGCTAAATGACAATTCTAACTGGAAGTGAATTTGAAAAAAATAATTCCATATCTCATGCTGTTGTGATTTTATCAGCTGCTGAAGTTAGCCAATCGGATCACTTTGCTTTGTGAGGCGGTGTTAGTAAACCTGCACGTGGCTTAAGACCGGCTTGAGAGCACCAATAGAAGAAAAATCTTCGCCAGGGAAGAGATTTGAACACGGACCTACAACTTGACAGGATAGCATCATAATAAGTACGCTACGGGGACACCATCTGAAACCTGCAGTTTGTTTGTATTTGATGCTGATTTCTTGGCAGTCGGACATTTATGGAAATGTGGCATGCGTACATTGGACTTGTACTCACATTGCAACGCAAGCTTAGGCAGTGTCAACATCGCCATGCAATGGTTCACTTATGCAGAATTTTCTCCCAAGACCAAAAATTTTTAATGGCAACCTTGAAATGGTATAAATTTTACATTTATTTTGAAAACAACACAAAGCATTGTCAGATTAATTTAGAGCTAAATGCATTTATTATTTTTTTTAAATAAAATTTTGTTTGCAACTAACATTTACAACTCTAAAACTTGAAAATAATTTCAATTGCAACTGATAAGTAATCTTTACTAACCCATACCGGTTTTAGCATGTAAACATTGTAATACAGTAAAAAATAAACTCAATTTTTCAATAACAAACAAAAAACAAAACAAAAATAGGATTAACAAATAAACATCTCTACAAGAATTGCTTGAAATGTTTTCTTCGAGCACAAATACAGGCATGTGCCATTGAATCTGCAATCTATCTTAACTGCATTTGGATCCCAACTTCATCAAAAGTTAAAATTATTCTAACAACAAGTTCATCATCTGAATCCATGGCAGTGCGTACACAATTGTTTTAACGTACCCCCTTAGGAAAAAAGTCTAGGGGTGTTAGATCTGGTGAATGAGGTGGCCAGCCAACCGGGTCACCTTGACCAATCCTTCAATGAGGAAGCAAAGCATTTAGATGTTGGTGTACAAGAACAGTAAAATGTGGAGGAGCGCTCTCTTGTTGGAACCACATTGCTGGATGTGTCATAAGCGGAACCTCTTCTCAATAAACTGGCAATACATTTTGTAGAAAAGCTAGATACAGGCCTCCATCTAAAGAGGGAGGGAGTAGGATGGGGCCCACCAAACAGTCACCAATAATATCTGCCCAAATGTTCACACTAAATTTGTTCTGATGCGAGCTGACATGCGTTTCATGAGGATTCATGTAGCCCAAATATGACTGTTACAGCCATTAAAAGCCCCTTCCCATGTAAAGCACGACTCATCCGCCCACAATATCATCTTCTCAAATTCAGGGCCATCAATACACCAACATACATACCACCAACAAAAATCTCAGTGAAGAGGGAAATCTCTCTCTCTCAAATCTTGCACTTTTTTGCATGTGATAAGGAGATTTTCCTCATGTAAGACATCCAATACAATGGAATGGGAAGTCTGCCAATCAAAAACCATAACAAAGTTGTTTTTAACAAGTTGCTATTTCAGACAGATTGCAAGATATCACATGAATTTTATGTACTTGCAAAGCGTTGCCAAAGACCCTCGATCTGCATTAATCATTTCCAGTACATTTTCTTCAAAAGCTACTGTTCCTACAGATTGGTGCCGTCCAATGTCATGTTGGTTTACATAAACACTCCTGCACTCTCGAATTCTTCTATCCATTGATCAAAATGGAATGACATAGTGAGGAAATCTTTCACTGTCAATCCTTCGTGCCTCTGCTCTGTTTTGCTGAGCAGTGCCATACACTAAATGCATATCGGCAAACTCTGCATAAGAGAACCACTGATTGGCAATGTTGACACTGAATAAGCTTCCATTGCAGTGTGAGTCAAAGTCCACTGTACGCATGCCAGATTTCCGTAAATCACAGATCGCCTGGCAGCTACCGATGCCGAGAAATCAACATCAAACACAAACACTGTGGGTTTCAGCTGGTATCACCGTAGCGTACTTGCTATGGCATGATCCTGTCAGCTTGGAGGTCCATATTCAAATCCCTCCCCCGGCAAAGCTTTTTCTTCGGTTGGTGGTCTTAAGCCACATGCAGATTTAGCAACACTGCCTCACAAAGCCCATTTCAATTCGCTCATGAAGCGATCTGATTGGTTAACTTCAGCAGCTGATAAAATGACATCACAAGATATGGAATTATTTTTTTCAAATTATTTATCAGCATGACCAACCCTCTAACACTTATATACCGGGTTCGCCAACCTGTATATCAACAATGTCATAAAATTTCCTTTTATTGAATTGGGATGATTCTGCAGGCAACTGTACGATTCATTAACTGCATGAACAACACTCTAGTGCCTTCCAACATCACTGTTCATGAGCAGAAACAAAACTTCATGTTATAACTGGTTACTGGTTTACGACATTCTCTGAAATCATGCTTTTTGAACAACAAAAGAGATTCCATTCTAATCCTTTCATGCTTTAAAGAAATCCTAGTGCAACCTACCCTACACCCCAGCTTACAGAAAAACAACCCAGTGTTGATTACACTACCCTGCAAAATAATATTTTTTTCCTCTGGTAAAAGGTTTAATAGGTGATCTTATGTAACTTAGGTACAATGAGTTCAAATCTGCTTTCCGTTTTTCTGTACCACGTAAGAATTTTTCACAAAAGCCGCATCATTTCCTCTAATATCATGATTTTGATCTCATTTCACTAAATTTTGACAGCCCTTTAAAGATTTGCAAAATGAAAGATTAAATCAGCAACCGTAAATGACTTGCCAGCAACATAAATATTTTTCTGAGGTCTGAGATGTTATAGGTGATTATAAATAATTTTCACACACTGAATTCAGTGCTGGAGTCTGTTTTTTTTTTTATAGTATATAAAACCAGTGTCATAAAACTTAGTTTTTACCTAATAAAGTGCACTGTAAAATAGAAGAAAAACCTTGTACAACATAAAACAGACTACCTACATACCTTTACAAAGCAACACTTGAAGAAAAAATATTTTTCTTTGCCTGGAAAGAGGGTTGTGTTGATTGACATTTATAGCTGTGTTCAAGCACCAGCAGTAGTCGGCCAACATTGCTACATTCCACTGTACCTGATATCTTCCTTAGATTTCCTTTATTTGTTGGTGGAATCCTTCACCCTGCTCAACAGTTAGGGCTCCCAAATTGTCAGGGAAATAGTCCAGATGATTGTTCAAGAAATGGAGTTTTAAACTCACGTTGAAGCTGAGAGCTTGAAATTGTTTCAGCATATTTTTCACAATTGTCTTATAGTTCATGTCTTTTACATTTCCCAAAAATTTATCAATTACATCCCTGAAAGCACACCATGCCTGGTGTTCAGTATCATTCATAGTGCCCAAGAATGCAGTGTCCTTCATAAGGAGCCTAATCGGCACTCAAAGCACGTACCACTTTTGTCCAGTGTTTTTACAGATGCTACTCACAGAAGGAGTAGTATTTTCTTAGGATCAACCAGACTAGCATGAATGCCTCCCAGGACAAGAACACTTCATCTTTTGTATTCATTACTAACTGTGTGGTTGGGAATGCATTTTGGTATCATGTGGTTTTATAGTGCACATGATTTGAATCATATCTGTTTTCCATTAACACATATTTACAACCCTAAAACTTGAAAATAATTTTCAATTGCAACTGGTAACTAACCTTTACTAACCCATACCAGTTTTAGCATATAAACATTGTAATACAGTAAAAAATTAAACTCAATTTTGCAATAACAATCAAAAAACAAAACAAAAATAGGCTTAACAAATAAACATTTCTACAAGAATTGCTCAAAATGTTTTCTTTGAGCACAAATACAGGCATGCGTCATTGAATCTGCAATTTATCTTAACTGCATTTGGACCCCAACTTCATCAAAAGCTAAAATTATCCTAACAACTAGTTCCTCACCTGAATCCAGGGCGGTGCGTACACAACTGTTTTAATGTACCCCCATAGGAAAAAGTCTAAGGGTGTTAGATCTGGTGAATGAGGTGGCCAGCCAACCAACAGTTTTTCATTGTAATCATCTGCACAGTTTGTTTTTTTTTTTTTTAAGAATTTGCCTTACGTCGCACGGATACACATAGGTCTTATGGCGAGGATGGGATAGAAAAGGGCTAGGAGCAGGAAGGAAGTGGCTGTGGCCTTAATTAAGGTATAGCCCCAGCCATCTGTAGAGACAAGTATATTGCAGAGTCTATGTAACATGTATCAAAAAGTTGAATGCTTGTATGATGTTGGGTGGTTTGAAATATTATAAATTAAGCTATCAGACATATTTGAGGGAGTGAGGGGTACATTCTTCCGGGCCAATGAGGAGAATATTCATGCTTATGTTGATGTTTTGCATATCCTTGTCCTGTGTCTAATTAGTGGTTGGCAACCACAGATCCTGTGCTGCTCTAATGTCTGTGTACATTGTTTTGAAATTTCAACCAGTTGTCCAATGTAGAATTTAGGACACTCACAACTTTCAAATTTGAGAACACATGTCTGTGTGTTAGAAGTTGTTCTGGGTTAAATTATGCTAAGGTTCTGTTCTAAATTCCCGATTAATATTTTTGGTGATGGTGGTAGGGGGTGAACGAGCTGCTAATTTTTTGTTTGTTTTGGGATATGTAATGAACATATTTCTTTTTGTCCTAGTTTTTTGTTCTTTATTTTGTGTAGGAGGCTGTTGTCGTGTGGGTAGCTGCCACGTACGCTCAACCACTCAAAAATTGGTCATCACAGAAGATGACTTTCTTTCAAAATTCTCTTTTTTGAAATAGGATGAACATATTGTGCACGTGGCAGGATTCCAAGTACCATGTGATGTAGATGTTGATTCCCATAGGGAACCTAAAATATTTGTCCCGAATGAGTAAATTTATAATACCAATATAATGGTCCGTTATTGGACCATTATATTGGTATTCCAAGTACCATGTCTTCAGTCACTGGCTATCCACAGTTTATGAATATACTTGCATTTCAAGAATGTACAAAATTAAATATTTCTTTGTCAGGCAAATTTTGCGTCGTTAAGTGTACTTTATGGTGTACCATTTTTCATTGTAATCATCTGCAGAGCTTTTATTTTTTTTAAGAATTTGCTTTACGCCGCTCCGACACACATAGGTCTTAGGGCGACAATGGGATAGAAAAGGGCTAGGAGCAGGAAGGAAGTGGCCGTGGCCTTAATTACGGTACAGCCCCAGCCACCTGTAGAGAAAAGTGTATTGCAGAGTCTGTGTAACATGTAAATAATACACAATAGAGTTTTCCACCTATTCAATACTAAGTTGTATTTACAATATTTACATTACATGGGACTAGTTTCAACCCTACTCGGGGTCATCATCAGCCATATTAAAACATACACAATATTTTGCGAAATCCTAAAACATGTTTTCTAGCAGTAAGAATCATATGAATATATAATTTTACAATGTGAAGTGTGGTTGAAATGTTGCAAATGAAAATGAAATATTACGTGTGATGTGGGTGAGTAATAATTAATACATTATACATGCTAAGAAGTCTGGAACAAAAGTACAAATAAGGTGCTCTGTGTTGTTAAAATTTATAGACTCATGGAATTCAGTAGGTTCTGGTGATACATAACGGTTGTAGACCAAGTACTATGGCAATAAGAATGAAGACAATGTAAACTGACACATATATAAAAGTATACAAGTATGTACAATGTCTGAGTAACAAAATGTGTAGTTGATACTCTCTAGTAGAAGAGTCAACTATACACTGTATCAGCTTAAGCGGAGAATTTAGCAATTGGTGTATTAAGTAACCAAGTGTTGTTGATGGGCTGCGTGGTTGATTGTTGTGCAGAATGTGAAGTTTTTTGAATTCTTGTTGAGAAGAAAGTAGACATTGTGCGTGGTGATGTTAATTGGTGGAATTCTCAGTTCATAGCGGAAAACAAATTGAACCTATTAAAATTGAGAAAAGCCAGTAAAAAGCAAAGTACGCGGAAAGAGGAAAAGATTAGCACAAGGTGAATAGACACTTACCTCGCGCTGTGGTGTGTGTAGCTTAGCTGATAGTGTGCTGGCAGAAGGGGAAATATGGGCGGGGAGGAGGGCAGGCGCATGAGGGTTGGGTAGAGTGGAGGTAGCTCGGGAGGAGATGGGGTGGGGGGAGGGGTTGGAAGTGGGGGGGGGGGGTTTAAGGCGGAGCGGAAGGGTGCGGGAGGAAGGGTAATTGTTTCGGAAAAGTACCTTTAATTAAACTTAGGACTGAGTTCTAGTTGGCTGAATTAATGTTTCTGAGAAAAGTGATAAATAAATCGTAAAGTATGTTGGGTTTCTCTGAGATTTCATTAAGACTGTAATTGGCGTTAAAATATTGGTCTAGGTGTATGTAGTAATTTTCCACTATGTTGAGTAAAGGACCCTTATTTGCTACTTCAAGGATGTCCATGTCCTGTTCGATATTGGTGAAATTATGGTTATAATCTTGCATGTGTTGGCCAATAGCTGAAAATTTATTGTATTTTATTGCGTTAGTGTGCTCATGGTATCTTATATTGAAGTTTCTTCTGGTTTGCCCAAAGTAGGATTTTTCACAGGTATTGCATTTGATCCTATAAACTCCTGATTTTTTAAAAAACTGCTGGTCTTGTTGATATGCAAAGTATTGTGTAAAACGTTCATGACCGGGTGAGTTGGCCGTGCGTGTAGAGGCGTGCGGCTGTGAGCTTGCATCCGGGAGATAGTAGGTTCGAATCCCACTATCGGCAGCCCTGAAAATGGTTTTCCGTGGTTTCCCATTTTCACTCCAGGCAAATGCTGGGGCTGTACCTTAATTAAGGCCACGGCCGCTTCCTTCCAACTCCTAGGCTTTTCCTGTCCCATCGTCGCCATAAGACCTATCTGTGTCGGTGTGACGTAAAGCCCCTAGCAAAAAAAAAAAGTTCATGTTTTTATTGTTGGTTTTGAAAGCTATTTTAATGCCTTGTTTCTTGAAGATATTGGTTAACTTATAAATATCACTGTTGAACGTGAAGGTGGAAAATGTTAGAGGTTTAGTCATTTCTTTTCTGAGGGTAGTTATAGGGCGATGTTTGTGTTTATTGATTATCCTTTCTATAAAATGATTGCTGAAGCCATTGAATTTTGCGATTCCGCGGAATGTGTTAAGTTCATTCTTTAGATCTTCCTTGGACATAGGTATGCTGAAAGCTCGATGAACTAGATTATTGTATGTAGCTCGTTTGTGGGACTGGGGGTACAATGAATCTTGGCGAATGGTGGAAGCTGTTTGAGTAGGTTTTCTGAATATTTTATAACTGAAAGAATCTGAGTTTCTAGTGATAGTTAAATCTAGAAAGTTAATTTTTTTATTTGATTTGGATTCTAGTGTGAATATGATATGAGGATCAATAGTGTTGAGTCTTAGGAGGGTGGTGGAAGCGTTAATTGATTTTTCGTCCATGATTACGAAAACATCATCAACATATCTGGCCCAGAAGTGAATGTTTTCAAATTCATTGTCAATTTTGGTGTATTCAAGGAAATCTAGGTATATTTCTGCCAAGATGCCTGGCATGGCACCAGATGTAGGTATGGCGGTAGGATGTCCTGCTGTGAGGCTTTGAGGAGGGGTGGGGTAGGAGGAATATAGCATCGAGAGACTGGTGGTTGCACAGGAAAATATTTCTGCCTGGGGTTATTGTTTTAAGTTCTAATGAGGAGAGTATGAAGTCCAGGGTGTTGAGTCCACGGGTTGGGTACATATTAAACTGTTTCAGTCCGAGGCCATTAATAAAACTGTCTATAACGTATGTGTCACAGTTGTTAGCTGACTGTCCGGTAGTTGGAGAAGACCACTTTATAGACAGGTTAAAGTCGCCCATTAAAATTACTTCACCATGAGGGAGAACTGCAATGACTGAGTCCAGGCACTGTTCAAGGTCACAGGATGGGCTGTTTGGTGGTCTGTAGTAACATCCCACAAGTACAGGGCATCGAGGAAAGAGTAGCTCCATCCACACTAACTCACAGTTCTGTTCGAGATCTGTCCTTCGTTTACATGGTAACACACTGTTCACTGCTAGCACCACTCCACCACCTAGAGTAGCGCGATCACGATGGAATATGCTGTAATTAGCATTGAGTGGTAGTTCACTGTCACTAGCCCACGAGAGCCATGTTTCAGTAAGTCCGATCACGTCAACTTCTCTGTTTTCATTTCACAAGTGGTGGGACCGGGGTTTAAGTGGACATCTCCAGCCAGTAGTAGGAGGCAAAGCAAGCCCCTAATTGCTGAGCGACCAGGCCTAGGCTTGTTCGGCTCAGACCTAGTAGGGAGGTGCCTATAAGTCTGGAAAATGGTTCATCCAGTCAGAGAGAACGCTGGAATGTTGGAATGTAGTAGTTTCTCTCTGCTAGCAGCCATGCAAAAGGAGAACTCACTTTTTCACTTGCACACACCGATTCCTTAACTCAAACAGACCCGTGCAGAGAACCGTAAAGCGCAACAACTCTGATTATTACCACACAAACAACACAAACTGCAGCAGCACTAAGCTTGCACATGTCTACTCTAGCCGCCATCTTGCAACACAATTCACCTTCTCATTCCACCATGATGCTCTCTTTTATTCTTCTTTGAATTCTTCTCACTCCTCCTCAACATTCCTCATCTGTATTTTTAGAACATGCTCTATTAACATGAGACTTTACCTTTGATGTGTAATACCATTACATGCAGGAATATATTATAAGGAATTCTTACAATGGGTCTGCACTGAATTTAATGTTAAAACACTTCTTTATACAGCTTACATCACATCATACTTTACAAAACAAAGCAGCCATTACTACATTCAATTGTTTTAGTTTTTTCTTAAGTCTCCAGCAGATGGAACTGCCAGCAAATGGCCGACAGTGTCGACAGCAAAGTCTGACATAACATACTCCCACCCTGAGTAGCAGAAGGCTACTCAACAATACCAACAAATACAAACCTACTGCTTACAAGTCAAGTCTGTCTGGAACTCTCACCGCTCGACCACATCGAGTAACAACTGGATCACCACTGTTGTCATCCTTTGGTATACCTGATGAATCACAGTTTCTAGAGAGCACAATAGGGTCATCAGAAGACACTTCCAATGGATAAATCCTTTGTACTGGATGTAATAACTCACCCTGACCAGATCTGAGTTTCACTGTTCCAACGACACCATACTTACCTGGTGTAACTTCAACTATGTATCCCAATAGCCAGTCTATATGCTTGAGATTGTCACACCCATTTAACACAACGTCCCCCACAGCTACAGTATGGGTGCACTCTTTTTCACAACGTAACAGCAACTGCCCCAAATATTCACTTCTGAATCTTCTCCTCAAATCCCTTTTCAAAGTCTGTCAACACCTAAACCTCCTTTTGAGGCTGTGTGTGTCTATTGTATCAACATCAGGAACACCAATCTCCCTTATATCTTGCAGGAATAAAGAAGGGGAGAGAGGCACTAGTTCAGAACCTTCTTCCATGATATAAGTCAAAGGTCAAGAATTCATCAAATTCTCACAGTCACATTATGTAGTCATCATCCAACATCTCCTTGTAAGTAAGACATGACCTACCCAACATCCTCTTCAATAAATCTTTGAGAAGGCGTATCAAGCGCTCCCACCATCCACCCCACCAAGGTGGACTGGGGGGGATTAAAATGCCATTCAATGCGCATAGCAGTGCTGTACTTAGATATATCCTCTCAGTTCAGAGTTCGAAGCAAATTAGAAGCCCCGGTGAAGTTCGTCCCATTGTCACTGTAGATAACAGAACATCTTCCTCTGAGAGCCACAAATCGATGGAGTTCTTGCAAGAATACTTCTGTTGAGACTGACAATACCAATTCCAGATGGACAACTCTAAACATTGTGCAAGTAAAGAGGCACACCCACATTTTAATTCAACCTTGTAGATATAAGATCCAGTCAAAGGATCTTGAACACGGCAGCATCCCGTACTCGATTGGATGGAAGTGGAGGTGAAATAACTTCAAGATGTCTTTCACAGTGTCTCTTGCATGTGACGCACTTAGACAAAACCGACCTTATAGCTTTCCGACCGTATAAAATCCCTGAGGTTATTTAGCAGCATTTTGCAATCCTATGTGTCCTTGTATCTTGTGTTCCGTCATGATTAACCTCTTCACTAACTCGTGTTGTGATGGAAGTACTGCAGGCTGACAAAAGTCTTCATGGTCATCTCTGTAGGCAATCTTGGTTTCAGCCTAATTATTCCTTCATAGTCTTGAAACACTCTGAGCGTTCGCAGTCTGGCGCCCCTCAACCCCGAAAGGAGTCCTCTTGAATAAACTGAACAACTCTTCTCTCTGCAGTGGCATACTCTTCCACAGTTAATTCCCTTCTCTGACGCAGATTGTCTTAAGTACGACATCGTAATTGGTGTAATACCTTCAATTAGTATGTTTAATATATTTTGATTATAGTTTATAGAAGGCTAAATTATCTTTTGTTAAATGCTAAATATGATTAATATATGATTTCCCTGTAAATATGTAGTATAAAATTGTATACCCTCAAATACGTATTGTTTATAACCTCAAAATCTATAGAGTCGAAAGTGGTAGAAAATTCCATAATATTCGTATGTTAGACTTATTGTACTATATTTGGTGTATATGAAGGGTTCTGGAAACTTACTGTAAGGTTTTATTATCCAGATACATGTAGACATTACGAATGTTGTAGATATTTCCATACGTGTTTTTAAATATTGAAGGATAGTTCGAGTACCCATTCGACTAGCTGGTCGATCGATGTTTCGAGTGTGTTCCATTAGAGTGTTGTAAGAACTCTTCCAGAAGTCGATCATTCTAGATGGTTGCTCGAGTAGTATAAATATCGAGCTGTCAGTCAGTGAAGTCAGTTCTTAGTTCTAAGTTCGCAGTTCTTAGTTCTTGGGACTCAGGCAAGTGATGGATTGGGAGTGACTGTTGGGCTCCGAGGTGGAGTCAGATCATTGGACTCGAGTGAGTGAGTGAGGCGGGGAATTCAAGAGAGAGTATGTTATAGTGCGCGCGTCAGTGTTGTTGATATCTGTACTTGTCAGAATCGACTTCAGGGTACTCCGCTTTGAGTGTTGTATATAGTGTCATTTGCTACTGTGTATAGTTGTGTGTTGTGACGTACAGTGTAAATAAAGTAATTTATACAAGGAAGTGAAAGTGTTCTCGTGTGATATTTATTTACGTCAAATAAAATCGCATCGTAGAACGATAAGATCTGTAGGTAAATGGCTATTATGTATAAACCTTAGCAACCACCCTAACATGTGGACAATTCTTACAAAATTAGAGAAGTATTTGAAATAACAGTCCTCTTGATTATCCGAAACCAAACGGTTAAGATTCACAACAGCTGGGGATCTAACGTTTTCCACGCTGATCTCATCTTCTTTGAGATCATCATTGTGAGCAAACTACTTTCCTGGTGATTCCTTCAACCATGCAGGTCCCTCCCACCATCTAGAAGCAACTAACTGTTTAGTTTTGCAGCCCCTGGAAAGCCAATCTGCAGGGTTAAGTTCCCCTGGAACATACTTCCAAGATTCAGAGTAAGTGATGTTCCTAATTTCATCAACTCAATTTCTGACAAAGACCGTCCATTTGTCTCCCATGGTAACTCATGCAATTACTGTAGTAGAATCGCTCCAGAACAAAGTCTCCACATTTTTCCATCCTAATCCATCCAGAACTGACTTCACAAGCCTTGCTTGCCATAAGCTCCAAACGAGGCATAGAAATCTCCTTATAGGAGAGACTCGTGTCTTGGCTGCCAACAGATGAAACTGAACATTGTCGCTTGTTTCTACCCTGAGGAAAACTACTGCTGCATATGCCTTTTGACTGGCATCACAAACAGTGTGTAAAGCACATTCTGCTATATTCACAGGTTTCTGTAGCCATCAGGGGATGCCAATTTCTTCTAATTGAGGGAATTCTTCATACCACAACAGAAATTCTTTCTTGATAGTATCGTCAACTTCTGTATCAGAATCAAGTTCTATCTTCCACATTTTCTGAAGAAGCAATTTAGGACACAACATAACAGGACAACTAAAACCTACAGGGTCAAACACTTTGTGAGAGATCGACAGGATTGTTCTCTTGGTAATGGTGTCAAAATGGAAATCTCTAATCCAACTCATGTTAACTTTGAGTTCATCACTTTCTCGATTCCACAACAAACCCAGTACTGCAGAATAAGAGTTATCATGAGCACTTTGACATTTTTCACTTGACCATTCCCAAACCCTAAGCTTGAATTTGGCCTTTGCCATGACTTTGACTGATTTTGACATGAATGCATTGAGTTCAGCTTCAGTGTCCATACTAGAAACAACATTATCAACATAAAAACTGAGCAGTAACTTTTCTTTAAGAGAATTATTTGAATCGTCTTCTCTCAATAAGGGGTGTTCGATTACAGATCCTAAGAGGAAAGGACTACACTTTACACCAAATCTACTCTTGCATGCCGGTATACCCTAACCTTCAGTTTTTCATAACAGTTCCACCATAAAAAACATAGAAAGTTCCTGTCTTCAGGGTGAATACCAATCTGTAAAAATGCTTGTTTAATATCAGCGACCACCCCGATCTTCTTTTCTCTAAATCTTAACAGCACATTTGGGATGAGTTCAATCAGATTTGGACCAGTTTCAAGACATTGATTTAAAGATGGAGAACTGACTAGTTTTGCCTAAGCATCAAAAACAGGTCTGGTTCTTGTAGTTGCACTGTTTTTCTTTATAACTGGTCTATGCGGTAATTAGTGACAACAATGAACAAGTTCAGATTCAGGCACTACTTCTATAATTCCCTCAGCCAACCAATCTTCAAACACTTCATTGTAATCTCAAAAATGATCTTCAGATAATTTCTTCCTCATTGAACCCAGTCTTCTTTCAGCGAGATTCAAATTTGATGGCAAGATGGGGTGCCCCTCAGTCCAAGGTAGCGGGACTTGATATCAACCTTCTTCAGTGCAATGAACACTTTGGAGGAAATGACCTTTCACTGCAATTTCTCGTTCCCTCTTTGTAACTTTCACCTATAGGATCCAAAATGCCTATTACATCCAACTTCCACAAATCAGTAATACGTGCCTCTTTAATAAACATGGAAGTTAGAAGCAAGCCTTCATTTTCTTCACTTCTCTTGCTATTAGGAATCTTTCCCATCAAAGTCCAGCCTAACAATGTCTCTACTGCAACTAAACCACTAGAAGTTTGCCAGCCACACCTGCCCCAATAAGAATTTCTATAGGCCCCAAACCCGCTTCTTTATCAGTGGTATCTATCTTAAATTTCTTCAGCTCATTCATCCATTCCTCTTCCGTAACATGTGAAATGTCTCCACAGATCACTTCTTGGTCTAAAGCTTCAAAATTACACTGAAATTCATCGTTCAGGTCACCTACACGCACCCTGTAAACTTCCTGTTCATTCCGTTGTGTTGTCACACCACCAAAAAGAGAATGTGAGATGATTTCCTTTCGCAGTGAAGCATAACCCATCTTTAAAGCCATCTTTTGCAAAATATATGACTTCTGGGAGCCCGTACCCACTAAAGCACGAACACATTCAGTCTTTCTATCAGATCTTATATTTATATGAAGGGTTTGTAACAACACCTTAGGCAAAGTGGAAACATTTGCCAACGTGACTTCCTGAGTTGCATTTCTTCACTGTTGCTAACTTCTTTGGGGATAGCATGTTGTTTTTCTAACAACTGTCTGCACAATGAAACAACATGCTTCCCACCACAAATTATACATTTTATGTTTTTCACCTTAAAATTCTTTACCATATGTCCTGACTTCAGACACATATAACAACACCCCTTTTCCCATAACAGTTTCTGTTTACTTTCCATTGACTTTTTCTAGTTGAAAAACAATCTGCACTGGTGTGATGACCCTCACAAAACACACATTTCTCATCCTTACGTTGATTTGATGTTAATAACACCATAGCTGTAGGAATGTTGTCGTCTGAATCCTTCCCCTTGTGCTCCAGGTTTTCTTTTGTCCCTTCACATTTAAGTCAAACTCAGATGTAGCAGGGTTTATTCTCTGTTCATACTCCACCTCTGACTTCAGGAATTTCATTAACCCCTCCAGATGCTCTTTCCCATTTGTAGCAGAGGTAAATGGAATAATGTGTTGCCAAATTCTTAGTAAGTCTTGCGGGAGGCACAATTCAACAAGGGGAAATAACATAGAGGCACACTTGTCCATTGTGACACCAAGTGATTCTAGTGATCTCAACTGTGTTTCCAACTGATCATAAAGTTGAGACAATGCAATTCTGGATTTGGATTGCGAGGCCTTGTGTAAAACTAACCTCAACAGCTCACGTACATAAACCTCCACAAGAAGATCTTCTTGGCCAAAACGAGATTTTAGGCTTTCAATTGCTTTACTGTAATTTATTTGTGTTGGGGCGAAACTCTCAACTACCTGCCTAGCATTTGGTCCTTTTACTGTTGCCTTTATTAAATACTGAAATTTATCCTCCACAGCTATTACAAGATCTTCATCTATTTTTGAGAACCGACTCCAGAATGGCACTACTGCTTTAAATCCCCTCCAAAAGTGTGGAATTCTAACTTCGGGTACTTGAATTTCTTGGTTGGTTGGTTGGTTGCTAGACCTACTACCAACACTACCCACTTCATATTCGATTTGCCGGGCTGAGTGGCTCAGACGGTTAAGGCGCTGGCCTTCTGACCCCAACTTGGCAGGTTCGATCCTGGCTCAGTCCGGTGGTATTTGAAGGTGCTCAAATACGTCACCCTCGTGTCGGTAGATTTACTGGCACGTAAAAAACTCCTGCGGGACTAAATTATGGCACCTCGGCGTCTCCGAAAACCGTAAAAGAGTAGTTAGTGGGACGTAAAACAAATAACATTAATTTTAATTATCATATTCGGTTTGTTGGTCCTGTATTCCTGAAATACGCAATTTAAGGCCCAGATACTTTTCTGATACTCATCAGCCCTTTCCATTTCCTTGTCAATATCAGCCTCGTCACATCATCTAATAACAAATCAAGCACTTTCGAATACAGTTCGTTCAAAATTGCTATCTTACTTTCTAACAAAGTGGATAATGATTGAAGTTCCCTAATATTAACATTTTCCTCTTCAGTCAAATCACTAACCTGTTTAGCAATTTTTGTAAGTGAAGTCCTTGTCGCTCTCCTTTGCTTCAGTATTTTATTGAGGCTTTCGTGCTCCATATTTCATGTGGGTACGATGATTCTTCCTTCTTCAAGTCATAAATGTCCTGTCGCAGTCGCCACTAAATGTTGTGTAATACCATTACGCGCAGAAACATTTTAAGGACGTCTTACAATGGGTCTGCACTGAATTTAATGTTAAAACACTTCTTTATACAGCTTACATCTCATCATACTTTACAAAACATAGCAGCCATTACTATATTCAATTGTTTTTGTTTTTCTTAAGTGTCTAGCATATGGAACTGCTGGCAAATGGCTGACAGTGTTGACAGCAAAGTCTGACATAACAACCTTCCTGGTGGATAAAATATGATCTTCTTTTTCCATTTTACCAGTAATCATTCCTCGAAGTGTGCTTTGTTAGAACATATGTTACCTAATTAAATTCTAGCTCTTAAAGGCTTTAAATGTTCATTTATATGTACTGCTATCTACTTCTTTGACTTCACTTTTCTTTGTAGCGATATCTTGGTTTATTAAGAAGTTAAGTGTCCAGGGTTGGCTGCACTGTCCTGCAGTGTGCTATTCATGTGTTTCTTGGGTTTTCTGTGAGTGCTTATGCCTGGAAGTTTGTTTATGTAACAAGAAGACTCGAATTGGAAAAGTATTCAAGAACTGTCATGAAGGTCCTGGAAGAAAGCCTAAAGCAAATTTAGATAGTAAGAATAATAGTTCTTTGGTTACTGATGGTGTTGCAGGCAGTTCTAGGTTAGGTTTAATGATGGCAATGTGGTTCTTCAGAAGTTAGGCATACAATCTGGGGAAAATACAGTGAAAGCATGTTCAGAGATGGACGCAATCCGAGTGAAGAAAGCTGATTACGAACAGACTATAATGGCCAGGAAGGCAAGAATGCATTCTAGGAATACCAAGAGTACCAGAGAGGACTTAGAAAATGCAGATGACCCTGGATATAGAGCAGGCATGTTCTAAGGTGAGCGACCAATTATGATTAACTTTAAAGCCTATTTTCTCTAAATACCCTTGTTTTTAAAGGTTTAAGTACATTTTTCGCAGGAACTAACCATCATAGGATAATGAAACCCACACATATTACAAAGGATAAGGATAAGATCATTTATGTATTTTTTTAAGAACTTGAGATAAATATGTTGGTAATTATGAATTAATTACATTTTAAAATATTGAATTTTTTAATAACTTACAAAATATTTTCTAAAAAATAAGTTATACAAACTATATCTAGCAACAAAAATGGCATTTGGAAGAAACTATCATTCTCTACCAGCCACGAAAATTTTACTTCCTTATGAAGCATGGTTCTTGAGATAAATGAACATAAATGTGACAAATTTTACATTATTAGTATACAAGGTACAATCTCCCCCTTAATCTTTTCTTAACCCTTTATAGGTCAGTGGCTAAATATTTAACCACCTGAATTTTCCCTGAGTGATCAAATTTTATTTTTTACTAGCAAGATACCCGTGCTTCGCTACGGTATTATACTGAAATTTATAATTGAATGCTTAATGTTTTATATATAATCCGCCAAAATTCGCGATCTGACTTGTTTTCTGAGAGAAACAGCCAAAATTCGCCATCTGACTCGTTTTCTAGTAGATTACGGCAAGTTTCCTCCCATTTTTCAATCTTTCTTTTCAGCAATCGATTTCGTACTTCCTGGGCTAGGTCCAGGTATTCCACCCGGTCAGTTGGGTCCCTAAATCTTTGCCATCTTTTCCTATAAGCATTTTTAATATGGATCAAATCCTTCAGGAGATCCAGCGTGGTGTCGTCTTGGGTGCCTTGGCGGTACTGAACCCGCGGCCGGACTGCAGTCTTAGTCACTACCCATCCAGGACCCGTTTCCAGCGTGGGCCGCACATTTGACGATGGTCCAGAACATTATTATTATTATTATTATTATTATTATTATTATTATTATTATTATTATTATTATTATTATAGATGTTCTGGGCCCCACAGCAAGATGCAAGACCGCTACTTGGCAGTAAATTACATCTGCTGCCATTGTCATTGTTGACAATGTGACCAGCACGATTGTCGCACGTAGGTAAGTGTGCGGGATTTCTGGCGATATGAATGACATACTTCCGTGCATTATTGACCTTAATATAGGGGTGAACAATTGGACGGTCAATCTAATTCCTATCGTTTACTTCAAATGTGTTTAAATTTTTATTTATATGCCAGGAGAATCTACTGAATGAAATGTCGTATGGTTTTTAGTGCCAGGATATCCCAGGATGGGTTTGGCTCGCCAGGTGCAGGTCTTTCTATTTGACGCCTTTTAGGCGACCTGCGCGTCATGATGAGGATGAAATGATGATGAAGACAACACATACACCCAGCCCCCGGGCCATTGGAATTAACCAATTAAGGTTAAAATCCCTGACCCGGCCGGGAATCGAACCTGGGACCCTCTGAGCCGAAGGCCAGTACGCTGACCGTTCAGCCAACGAGTCGGACGAGAATCTACTGTAATCTAAGAACGTTCTCCGAAGGAAAAGATGGCTCTTGAAAACGAACCCAGGAAAGATTTAAAATGATCGGTTTATGATCAGAATAAATACATCGAAAATCTACAGCCTGTTTCCAGTCATTCGGCAGGGTCAGGAATGGAATGAATAAAGCCCCACCTAGCGGCGACAATAGGAAGTGTGCTGGCTGCCGAAACCTGTCACACTCCTTTGGGGCAATGATTAATGAATGACAAATGAAATGAAATTATATTGGACAGTGTTCCTGGAATGAATAATGACAGGGAAAACCGGAGTATCCGGAGAAAAACCTGTCCCGCCTCCATTTTGTCCAGCAGGAATATCACATGGAATGACCGGGATTTGAACCACGGAACCCAGCAGTGAGAGGCAGGCGCGCTGCCGCCTGAGCAACAGAGGCTCCTTATAAATACATTACGAACAGTAAAATAAATTGGTCTCACCTCCTTTTACACCCCACCACCATTAAGTTTATTTACACCCCTCCCCCCCCCCCAAAAAAAAAAAACTAAAAGAAGGCGTGTTTCTTTATGTTTAAAGGAGATTCCAAACACCAATGCTCACGTCTATTACCTTCAGTTCTGAGATCAAAATAATTCACTTTTTTCACTTTCACACTCCCCCCCCCCCCCCAAGTGAATTTTCCGGCAAAATGTACTTGTTTCTTTAATAGTAAAGGATCTTCTAAATACCAATTATCACGACTCTAACTTCTTCAGTTTTTGATTTATATGTCCTCATAAAAGGAATTCAACTCCTTTTCACTCCCGCTCTCAAGATTAGAAGAACATTATTTGTAGCAGGGGAAACTGTTAATTGGATTTGATATTGTTTTTTCATAAAACCCTTTCAAACGAACTTCAGAACCTGGTGGCTAAATATTTAGCCACTGTTCATTTCTACTGAAAATAGGCTGGTGCAAAATATGTGCACTGTTAGCTATTAGCTTCACATGGATTATTGACAATAGATAAAAATCATTATACTTACATGAAATTATGAATTTCAGGATATAATATAGCAATCACTCCAGAAACACTCATTATATAGCAACAAACTGAGAATATACACAACACGTGATACTGCTAGGTATGCAAGAACTCAGTGTCTAAATGTTCAGCCACTTTTGTCCCAAATGGCAGCACAGTGCAGGAAATGACACACAGAACAGAAAGTGGATAAATATTAAGCCACTGAACGTCTGCAGACACCACCAAATTCAATAAGGCTCAATATCAATGGCTTCTGTCAAGCATAACTTTATTGAAGTGTCTAAATATTTAGCCACTGTTCATGTACGCAAACTAAACATAAAATAATGTGAGCATTAAAGGGTTAAACCCCTTCTTAACCTACACTTCTCTGTTTCCATACATTTTCTAAAGAATAAGTTATGCAAACTATCTAGCAACAAAAACGGCATTTGGAAGAGACAATCAATCTCTACCAAAGACAAAGACACCTCCGTACAGGCTATGAAGGCCCTTGGAGGAGTGGAAGGTAAAGGCTTCCACCATTGTTAACCGCAGCACGTGATGGGGTAGAGTGGTTAGCTCTACGCCCGGCCGCCTTTGCCCCCAGGAATGAACCTGATACTCATTTTTGGTGTAGGCTGAGTGAACCTCAGGGCCATATGCACCTCCGGAAGTGGAAATCTTGTTTCTTAACTTTTACGACTTCCTGACGGGGATTCGAACCCACGTCCTTCCGGGTGAACCGAGCACACCTTGACCGCCTCAACCAGGCAGCCCCTATAACTTTATTGAAGTGTATAAATATTTAGCCACTGTTCATGTACGCAAACTAAACATAAAATAATGTAAGCGTTAAAGGGTTAAACCTCTTCTTAACCTACACTTCTCTCAGTTTCCATACATTTTCTCTCTTTCTTTTTTTGCTAGTTGCTTTACGTCGCACCGACAGAGATAGGTCTTATTGCGACGATGGGACGGGAAGGGGCTAGGAGTGGGAAGGAAGCGGCCGTGGCCTTAATTAAGGTACAGCCCCAGCATTTGCCTGGTGTGAAACCACGGAAAACCATCTTCAGGGCTGCCGACAGTGGGGTTCGAACCTACTATCTCCCGAATACTGGATACTGGCCGCAATTAAGCGACTGCAGCTATCGAGCTCGGTCATACATTTTCTAAAAAATAAGTTATGCAAACTATCTAGCAACAAAAACGGCATTTGGAAGAGACAATCAGTCTCTACCAGCCACTAAAATTTTACTTCCTTAATCTTTCCTACTATCCCATACTTGTTATTTCCTATTACTATACTAAAATTCAACTCAAGAGCTTAGGAAAAGTATCCTTTCGCATGTGAGCACGTCCCCTGTTCCCCCTTTCCATCTCCGTTCTCCATCTCCGCCACAACCAGCTTATCATTAACGCTGTGCGTCTGTCTGACAAGTACTTCATTCTGAAATAGTGAAGCATCAAACGAAATCACTTCCTTTAACATAGCTGTACTTTGATTACGTACCATACCTATTTATTCCTTTATTGACATGTAAAACCTACAGATTACTGATGAATACCGAGGCAAGAGAAGCAGTGGCAGTGTCTCACAGCTCAAAAAGCTGAAAAACCCAGCCGTGAGTGGGATTGCAAAATACAATGTTTCCAGGAATGTTGTAAATATTGTAGTCTCGTCATTCGGAAGGTAAAAACGAACTCATGATCCCCTCATGGCAACATTTCTGCAGGTAGAGGGCAGTTACAAATATAAAGAAAAGTACAAATTATTATTATTATTATTATTATTATTATTATTATTATTATTATTATTATTATTATTATTATTATTATCATCATCGAATATGCCAAGGATCCTATTCCCATACCATGTTAAGGCCCTTCCTGTTTTATTTACGGTGAGTGCTGAGCTGACACATCAACCTTTCACTGGAGACTGGGATTTTCCGTGGAGTTTAAATTCCACGCGAGCGGCGTAAACATTTCGTACACAGAAACGCCGGTCAGCTGCGCGGTCTTTTTCACCACGTCTTCCACAGTCCACAGGGGATTCTCATCTCGTAGGCTACTGTAAGCTTGTAAAACAATTTGGTTTAGATTTCCTACTTAATTTTTCTCCACTTTTGTTAGCTTTAAAGTATTTCACATGGGACTCAAGCGTCACAGCATCACACACGTCTTGCTCACAGCTGGCAGCCATTATGAATACTGAACATACTGTTGCAACCAGTATTGCCAACAGTTTTCTTGGATCCATGTTCAACGTGCACATATTATGAAAACTTATCAGCAATGGAACGAACTCGAACAAAGCTTACTAAGTACACAGAGGACTAAGATATCAATATCATATTAAATAATTATTAATTTGCTACATACACCACTGAGAACAATAACTATTCATAGCCATCTACGTATGAAATATAAGAGTTAGTAACGAACCCGAATAACATATAACCTGTGCTACATTTTCCATATTTATACAGGCCCAAAATTTTAATTCGTCAAGTCAGTTCACCAGAATATCTAACCAAACTTAAGGAAGCTCCTGACTTCAGGAACAAGTAACAAACCTAGGGAACTATTTGGCGCTGTGGAAACTTTTCACCGACCAGAAGTCTGACTAACATCAAAGGGACCACTAAGGCCTTGAGTTGACTCTCAGTATACTCTGTGCTCTATCAAATACTTCCCCTGGCATAGCTGTTACATCCAGTAGCTCTTTTCTTGTTGTTTCTCAATGAGGAAGTAATCAGTTAATGACTGTTTTGTTTTCTGATCTCCCTAACTGTATCTCATTTGTCACCTGTCACAGTGAAATCCAGGAGTTTGATTGATCTGTTGAATTCATATTCTGCTGTGTACTGTAGGTTTTTGAGTCCCCTAACGACATGAGCAAGTGGTTATGTGCACTGTCTGGTGTTTTATTCTAATTAGATAGCTATGATTTTCTTCATATCCATTTTAGATGTTCCTCTACTTCAGAAAGGTTAGGCATGTTTATAATGAGATTATTTCTTGATCCTTATCCATGTCTGAAATTATTTTACTTCTTGGAACCTTCTTAGCAGTTAATAATATTCTAAATATGAAGTCTGCAAGTCCTGAAGAAATTATTTGAATTCTTTTTCTCAAAAATATGTGTAGTGTGCTTCATGTACTATACAAAAATCCTCATGTCCAAGTAAAACTCGATTGAGGACAAGATAAATATCTCCAAAGCTTAACATTAATTTTTTGATCAACCTGGGGTTAATTTCCCCTTGAATAATATGAACAGTTTTCAATTAGCAACCTACTCACAGCCTGAGAAGTGCCTTGTAGAATGGTCTGGTGAAGAAGGCATCCAGTAGGTACTGATGAACTAAAGCCAATCCCAATACACGTCCACTGAATCTGAACCTGCATAAGAAGAAAGAAATATACAAAGACATTGTAAGCAAAAGAAAACATGGAATATAACAGGATACTATCATACATTATTATGGTGAGGGGTAGCAGATGGTGGTAAATATTCATAAATAATTATTTATTATAATTTGCAATAGTGATGAATAGTAAAACACATATACTGCAGGATTTAGGATTATACTGAGTACTGTAGTACACCAATCCCTTATGATTCTTCAACACAGGCAACCCATTTAGCACAGACATTTCTTAGGGTCAATATTACATTACTTGCCACGAATGTGGGAGAAATGTAAATCAAGCATACCATACAAAGGAAAATAGCTATAGGTATGGTAATATTCACAGTGAAAGGTAAAGACCTCTTAAATGTAACAAAAACTTTTCAGTCTGTCAAACACACTGCAATCTATATATATAAAATAAGAGTTTTGTCTGTACATTGCTCAGAATTTGAAAAGAATGGTATTTCTGTATCGGTCATGTCCATAGTAACAAGAAAATGTAATTTTTACTTTTCCGTAATTTCTGTCTGTCTGTCTGTCTGTCTGTCTGTCTGTATGTATGTACACGCATCACGAGAAAACGGCTGAAGAGAATTTAATGAAAATCGGTATGTAAAGTCGGGGGATGAGCCGCTACAATCTAGGCTATGAATAATTTTATTCATGCCGAGTGAAATGGTAGTTTAGGGGAAGGCCTTAAATTTAATTATCGAATATATATATTATTAGCGGTCCTATCGATAAATACTATATAACTAAAGTTATATAGAATTAAATTTCCAATCAGTTATGTCTTATACATTTTTACCGTACGGGCTCTGATAACACAGATGTTCATGAATTTGTAGTTTTGTTGCTAAGTCCATATCAACGCCTAGCCACGAGAAAATGGTTTAACAGAATTTAATGAAAACCGCTATATAGAGCTGGGGAATAAGGAACTACAGTCTAGGCTGTAAATAATTTTATTCGCCCGAGGTGAAATGGTAGTTTAGGGGAAGGCGCCTAAAATTTAATTTTTAAATACCGGTACCTATGTTATTGGTGCTATCGGAAAGTACTACATAACAAAAGTTATAGACAATACAATTTCCGATCATTTATGTTTCATTCAGTTTTACTGTACCGACTATGATAAGAGTGGTATTTCAGAACGCCTACAATATCGAAAGCGCATAACACTGATCAACAATTACTTTACATTGACCATTGTTTGTTACTGATCAACAATAACTTTACATTGACCATTGTTTGTTGTGATATTCTTCGTTTCTTATGGTCCCGCTCAACTCCGATAGATGGAATTACTAATGCGTACCGAGTATAACAGCCCGACTGAACATTGGCGGGAAATAGCTGGGGAGTTGGAAAACTTTCTTCTTTAGCATGCCATTCCTCTGGTTCATGTAGCCTCCGTGTTTCAGACGGCAGCGTGTCGGCCTCTCACCGCTGGTTACCGTGGTTCAAATCCCGGTCACTCCATGTGAGATTTGTGCTGGACAAAGCGGAGGCGGACAGGTTTTTCTCCAGGTACTCCGGTTTTCCCTGTCATCTTTCATTCCAGCAACACTCTCCATTCTCATTTCATAGCATCTATCAGTCATTAACATATCACTGGGAGTGGCGACCCCATCGTACTAACAGCCTATATATATGCTTCATTTATTACATCCCTGACCCGGTCAATGACTGGAAAACAGGTTGTAGGTTTTCATTTTCCTCTGGTTCATACATTTTCTGATACTGCAGGTTCGTAACACACTGGTTCATCATAGTATTCCAGTTATTCGATCCCTACTCTGACGCGCTGTTTTGAATGAGCTGTATGCACACTTACGGCAGAGGCTCACTTAATAGTAGTAGTAGTATGACCTGGTCTAGAATTACAATTTAAGCCTATTTCAAATTATAGCACAACAATTCACTAAATAACTCAAAAGTCAACCCTGAAAAGAGCCGTTTCTTAAGAAAAGCTTCTTCCTCTTCACTTTTATTAAATTCTACATTAATTTAATTCCAAATTAGCTGTGAAGAGTGGGCTTCTCCTCTGGCTTGAAGGAAAAAATTGCCTCCAAATCAGATAGGTTTTTCCGTTGCCATTGTAGTGAATTGAGATTTTCCGACTCATCGGGTACTCCTCGGAAACAGATTAGTAAAAGGGCATAGTTTTTGCTCTGCGACTCTCTACTATTCGCCTTCCCTCCCCCTTCCCCCCGCACCGCCGAAAAAGGACGAAGAGTGTTCACGGATCAGAGCTGTCTGCGACTTGGTCATTCCAGCTCTGGAATTCCAGCATAGTACTGTTCGTTAAAAGTGAGAAAGTGTGTGGTCTTTCATTTGATGGAGTATTTCATATGAAAGCATTGCTTTTAATCGCGCCATTCCTACTGACGTCATTGCAATGACCTATGTTCATTTCAGTTGGGAAAACCACTAAGATAGTCTTTCTGAGGATGTGAAATGGCTGGTAGAGAGTGAGTGTCTGCCATTATAATGAAAACTCCCCAACCTGGTGGTGACTGATGGTAGGTAAGCGGGCCTGTCATTACAATGAAAATTCCCTAACACAGTCTTCATATGAGAAAAGACGTTTGGTGACTTCCCCGTCGCGTTTCTAGGGTAACGTTAAGAGCTATGCAATTTAATACAATCTTGCTTACAACGTGTACACTACCTAGCCTAGAATTCTGTATACAATGTAGAATTCCGTAGCGAAGCACGGGTACATCAGCTAGTTACAATATAAATTATAACAATATACACTGTATTTTTACAGGTATGTTTATAGTGGTATAATTTATATTGTAATTGCAATGTGTTTGACTGACTGAAAAGTTTTTGTTACCTTTAACTAAGTCGACACTGAAATGTATGGCTTCATTCTTTAAAAAAAAGAAAAAAAAGACCTTCTTGTCAAACAATGTATTATAGCATGCTGTTGTAATGCTTCTGCTTGTCAGATGATGGAATTGGCAGGTTGTGCCAAGTGATCCGTTATGGTAGAATACTAAATGAATGTCTGAAACCATGAATCAGAGATATGAAACATTGTGATGCGGAAGGCCATACACCCCAAGTATGTCTTCTAAGACCCCAGTACTGTATGGCAAGAGTGGCCGAATTGGCGAGGTGCGAGTCTCATGTCAGGGGTAAAGCAGATGGATGCAAAGAGCGCATCCAATTGTAGCAAGAACAACATGTGATGGTAGGTATGAATGCTACGTGAATTCCATTCCTTCAACTTAGGGAGATAAGAGCATCAAAGCCTTAACCGAGCTTTTCAACGCCATCTATGATTCGGAGGACCACCCCGTATGGCTACTGTCCACCTTTGAGACAATTTAAAAAAACAAACCACTAACATATGTAACGAGTTCCAAACCATTAGTCTGATGAGGCATGGCCTTAAGCTCTTTTTAAAGATCATCCATGCCAGACACTACAAGAAATGTGAACAAAACATCGGAGAAATGCAGTTTGTATTTTGCAACTCCCTGGGCACATGCAAGGCCCTTTTCATGATTCAAGTACAGTATTTGTGCAAAGGAGCAGAGATATAAATGGCAATGTATTCACATGTTCCTTCATCATTATCATTGTACAGTTCCAGTTTCCTGGGTAGTGTTAATGAGCCTCTTCCACTTCTTCATGTCTATACACAACTTGTCATGGAGAACATCATCCACTGTCCATCCTCCGGTAACTAGATCAACCTTTCATTGGTTAATTCTAATGGCTGGGTATTTGTGCCATCTTCATCATTAGAATCCATCATACTTAGGGCCTCATCCTCACAGACGTGCAGGTTGCCTATACGGCATCAACTCAAAAGACCTGCACCAGGCCTCTTCGGAGGCCGCATGCCATTATTATTATTCTTATTTTTATTATTATTAAATTACATTAGATATGTACTTCCTGATTAACATCATTTTGGATGGCTGACACTTCCACATGATACAAAAATCAGGTATGTACAAGGTTTTGCTGTTGTGTAATAATGTATTAAAATTCAGGAAAAAGACCCAGTTCACTGCCAAGGTCCATATTAAAATATGGTAGTGTTGAAAGTGAACATATGAATATTGCAATTTATATCTCTGCTCCTTTGCACAAATACTGTACTTGAATCATGAAAAGGGCCTTGCGTGTGCCCAGAGAGTTGCAAAATACAAACTACATTTCTCCAATGTTCTCTTCACATTTCTTGTAGTGTCTGGTATGGATGATCTTTAGAAAGAGCCTGAGGCCATGCCTCATCAGACTAATGGTTTGGAACTTATTACACATGTTAGTGATTTGCTTTTTCAAAAATGTCTCAAAGGTGGACAGTAGCCATACGGGGTGGTCCTCCGAATCATAGATGGCGTTGAAAAGCTCGGTTAAGGCTTTGATGCTCTTATCTCCTATCACCTTCATTATATCTATTGGGACATCATCTGAACCTTTTCCTCACCCATTCTTTGATTTCTCCAGTGCCTTTTTCACTTCACTCCCCCATACTGGGGAGCCTTTCAGGCAGCCAATGTCTGGTTTTTCATCTTGGTCATGTTGAAAGTGTTTTTCGAAGTACGCTTTTCGATCAGTTATTCTTTGAATTCCAAAATTTCCTTTATCATCAAGTAGAAAGGCAGTAGACTTCAATTACATTTTACCAGTGACTTCTCTAATCTTTCTATGTACATTGAAGGGATCGTACTTGACCTGAAATTCTTTGATTTCCTCACATTCTTCTTTCATCCAATCCTCCTTGGCAACTCTCACTGTTTCCTTGATTTTCTTGCCGAGTCCTTCACATCTTTCTCTGCCTTTATTCTTGGCAGATCTTCACTTGTCCATTAACTGCAGAATGTCATCAGTCATCCACTTTTTATTTTTTAATCCTTCCTCCATACAAGTTTTCTTTCCACCCGCAGAACCGTATTTTGTTATTTAACTCCAGTTCTTGTCTATATTACTATCCAGTACCATAGTATTTTGGATTCCTTTTTTCTATTGTGTCGCTAACTTCTTGACAAATCTGCAGGCATTAAAGGTGTCATTTTCAGCCCAATTTTTTTACTTACTCTTCAGAGATTTCTTCAATTTTAGTCTCATTTGGCACATTGGTGGATTATGGTTAGATGGAATATCAGCTCCTGGGTAAGTTTTATCTGAGATAATGGTGTTTCTGAATATTTTGTTTATTAGAGTAAAATCTATTTGATTTCTGACTAGATTGTTTGCATTATCTGCAGGTAACTTCCACCTATAAAGTCTCCAAGGTGGTAGTTTGAACCATGAATTCATAACAACAAGATCATCTTCTTGACAGGATTGAATGAGACAATCAGCACACTCATTTCCCTCTCCAAGGCTGTTTTTGCCAACAATGTCTTCCACCCTTCCTTTGCCAAACATGGCACTGAAATCATCCATAATGATGCACAGCTCGTTCCTCTTGACGTACCTGAGGGCTCTGTGCAAGAGATCATTAAACTCTTCAATCCCCTCCTCAGGCATATATACCCGAATGTTATTCGTGTTCAAAGGCTTGCCTTGTGGCTTCACCATCAGCACTCTATCCGAGACGCGCAGTACACTGAGTACTACGCTGTTGGTTTCCTTGTTCAGAATCAATCCAACCCCATTTCCATGGTTCGGGTCATTGCTGCCCGCATAGTACACAATGCAATCTGACTCACAGCAATGTCCTTAACAGGCTACCTCATTTTCCTTATTCTCATTATGTCTACATTCAGGCAGAGATGAGTTATTTATAAGTAAGGCTCGGAAGTTCATGCCCTAAAAAACTAAGAAATATGAATGCAAATATGCTCTTAAAAACTTGAAAATATGCCAATAAATATGCACTATTAAAATGAAAAACTGGCAGTAGACAAGTCAGGTTAGTATTGATAATAATAAACTTACATTAATTCGTTGGAGGTTGAAGCAGAAATAGTCCCACTGTCAATGCTGAGTGATGAATTGCAGTTCACAACCATCACTTTGCACAAATTTTCAACTGAAAAACATCATCTCTTGTCTCGCAAAACACTTTTGTAACGTGAAAAACTTCTTTCCACATCACAAGATGTATTTGGGACATATTTAAATGATGATAACTGCTCCACAGAAAGATGCAAATTGATCTACCAATGGGAAAGAATTGCGTATTGTCTTAGCAATGCGATTAAGAGCATGTGCCAAACAAGTTATATGAATTAAGTTCGGAAAAATGCCTTTCAGTGTTTGTCCAGATTTTAACATATAACTACCTGCATCGATAACAAATAAAAGTAGCCGGTTGTATTTGATTCCAGATGGCCATAATAATTTCAATGAGTCCATCACACACTGCATTACAGTTACATTCTTAGTGGCCGGCAATTCACACACATTAAGAAGATATGGTATCGTATTTTGTTCCTTATTTAAGGTACCCACAATTACATTAGCAATAAATCGGCTCTCAGAATCAGTGGTTTCATTAATAGACAAATACACAAACTGATCCGCTAATTCAACTTGTAAATTTGACAATACGTTATTGTAACAACGTCCAATGTAAAGTCTTACGCAATGTACTTGCTTCAGGCACATGTTGTCGAGTGTATTTGGCAAGAAAATATTTTAAAGTGGGGTTATTAATTTTATACAAGGGAATATCAGCAGCTAAAAATGCTTGGCACAAGTCGTAAGAAAATTCACTAATCCTACTTCCTACTTTTTGAACAGGCTCCTTATTTGCGAGTTTGCTAGTTAAATTCTCCTTATGTTTTGCTGTGTTCATGCGTTGGACTATTTTAAATCTTTTCTCACTCCCTATAGTTTTCTCAGATGCTCCATAGAACGGTACCCTATTATCTGTAGATATTAAGTCACCTGAAAACTTCTTCTGTAAATGAGTTAATCTACAACTCGAAGTTGCTCTTATTTTAAGCATTTAAAGAACTTTTTAACGGACACTTTATACGCGAAACATAGTTTAGTCACAACCAGTTCACAACACAGTTACACGACTCAATGGACAGCCAGTCGACACCTAGGCACAAAACGTGAGGGTAGATGATGAAACAGGGGATTCACTGCGTGGCATCGTAACTCCTCACAACATGACTAGTTGCAGCATAATGCGCAACATTACTGCCAACATCAACCAGATGAAAAAAGCTGATTAAAAATACTGTAAAAACCATTAAACTGATTAAAATATGCCACATAGGCGCTAAAATATGAAAATATGATGCATTTATCAAAATCACTAAAATATGCAGTTATATGCACCATAAAAACACGTTCAAATGACTGAAAATTCCATAATTCGTGCATATATTGTATAAGCATACATTTTTAATCCCTAAGAAAAAAACATGCAAATGCATGAACTTCTGAGCCCTATTTATAAGGTTCAACCTATTCAATACTGATTATGTGTTGTATAGATGTTATTCACAACATTTATTCAACATGGGACCGGTTTCGACATTTAAATGTCATCATCAGCCACAAAACAAATGAGCAAGGACACAGGTGTTCAATACGGAAACAAGAATGAAACTCATATCTTTGAATACATTCAGGCATTTCATTTCCTGCATGGCAGTGTGAATTTTACCTCCTTCAAACATGCTTCTGACTCTCCAAGTGCATATCTCCCAAGATAACCCAGGGATTCTTTGCACCCTCTGACCACTTATGGCCTGTCGGGGACTAAGTACCATAAATATATTTTCCTCAGCCACAATGAATGTCCTGGGAATGAAATAATGTAGTAGTTTTTCAGTGGCCTTATGCGTTGCAGCATGACCCCCGTTTCGCTATTCCAGCTCCATGTGCCGCCGTCTGGTTCTGAGCCTTTTAAGCATATAAGGTCCTCTTTGGCTCCAGGACAGTTCTGTTGATGCTACTTCCCTCCAACAAGATGGATTCCAGTGGCATGTACCCCTCCAAGGGTCCAACACCCTCCCCAACGGGCCCTTCCGCCTGAAGCCATTGGCCCCTCTAAGGGTGTCGGGTTAATTAACCGGCATCTGATGTTCAGTGTTGAGTCACTGTCTGCACGGTCTGCAGGGTAACCAGGCCAGACACAACTTACTGCATAATGTGCACATAAATACACAATGATGACACACTATGATTTAAAATGTGACATTTAACAAATTACACTGTATGTTAAAAATTATTTCATAGTTGTACTAAACAAGTAGTAATAACATAACATCAGTAAACAAAGAAAGGCTAAAGATATATAACAACAAGGGGAACAATAGTTAACATTACACGGCAGGATAATAATGTCCCTTCATAGACGTTGCATGCCTGCGTTTCATCAAATACTTTACCATGACAATACTGGACAGTTTGAGGTTTTCAGTGAGACAGCTGATAGTGCTGTTACCTACATTGCATGGTGTGGCAAACTCATCACATGACAAACCACCACAAGAAACAAGCAATAATGAATAAGCTACTTCTCTCCACACCATGCATGGCAAAGTGCTACTTGTATGATTCTTGGTGCACTGCCATATTGTTTATAATTTATATCAATCACTAAATAATCTTACATTGCAATGATATTCCAAGGAAAAAGGCAATGTGGTGAACAAACTGACTGAAGGATAATGATATGGGGACCGATAAAGACTGCAAGTTATAAAAATCATGACCTCACATCTATATTGAAGTTACCTTCTTATCAGCTATGCCCCTTATATTGAGAAGTCAATAAAAACGTTAGTTAGTGGAACATACAACCAATAATGTGAACAAATATTGAAGTCATGCACTCAAATTTGAAGGTCTACAGTTTTAAGTATGATAAATTTCATCATCTGGTGATAGTGGGCCTGTAGTGTAATGCTTATCATGGTCACCTTGAAGTTGAATGATCAGAGGTTTAAATGCAGATAGTTATTTTTTTCTTCTTTTACTGTAAGAAAATTATTTCTATGTATTATTGGCATTATTGGCATTATTATTGACACCAATCCAATAAATTTAATACTTAGGTATGAGAATTCTTCATGCGTAAAGTTGTGAAAGAGACGATAGGAAACCCTTTAAATTTCTGCCTTATCAGGAACATCGTAGTTCACTTGATGCCAATATCCTCATGTAACTCCAATATGTATCACATGCAGAGTGAGGTCAGTTCTCTTGTTGAGTACAGGGAGGTTGAATGTACTGGACGATAAATGAATAAGAAGATGAAGTGAACAAGATAATGGACCAAAACTCCTATTCAATTCCTTAATTACAGCATCCCTTTTGCAAAACCTTTATTTTAAAAAATGTATGTTGTTATCTTCCCCATCTGGTGCTTTGGCTGAATGGTCAGCATACTGGCCTTCAGTTCAGAGAGCACCAGGTATGATTCTTGGCTGCATCTGTTAATTTCTGTACCTCAGGGGCTGGGTGTTTGTTTTTGTCCTAATACAAATCTTGAAATCCATAAAACACATCACATGACAAGCCACCACAAGAAACAAGCAATAATGAATAAGCTACTTCTCTCCACAGGAAAGGCATGCAGCTGTAAAAGTAGGCAAAGTCCATTCAAAGTGCCTACTCCAGGAAACTGGGAAAAGAAAAGAAGAAGAGGAAGAGAAATAGAAAGAAGTTGTTAAGTATTGTGCCTGGAGTCTGAGTGGATCCTCAAACTAATTCTGCTTTCATTTTTTAGGACACAGCGAAAGGCACAGCCAATATAATGCTCATTTGGTGGTTTATGAAGGAGGTATCACACATTTAAAATTTTCATTTTTAAATTATTTTGACTGTTCAATTATTTTAACAAATATTTCCAACAAGTAGGGACACATTTTTCTAATTTTTCTAAACTGTAGTGAAGACGAGTATTCAAGTTCCTGGGCTTCCCACACCTTACCACTAGTTGTCACTACCATAACATGTTATGAACCTCATTCTGTATTCACGGTTGAACTCTTGCAACTTTGTAAGGTAGAGGCCATGGCCTTAATTAAGGTGAAACCTCAGCATTTGCCTAGTGTTAAAGTGGGAAACCATGGAAAACCATCTTCAGGCCTGCTGATGGTGGGATACCAACCCACTATTTCCCAAATGTACGATTAGAGCTAAGCGACACTACCTACGTGACGAACTCACTCGGTCATAGTGCATTTGCTTGCATGTTAGAGCAAATACCTAGCTGTCCAAAGAGGGTATCTCTGTATTTCAACAGGGTCAGGATCCACACGCATTATAAGTCTTGGCTGCCTAGTACGTGATTTAATCGAATATGGCCGCCCATGGCCGGCAAATGAAGCATGTTTGAAGACATTCGATTTCCGCAAGAACTATAGGGCAAGTCCCACAAAGACTATCATCCTTCCAGCATGCTGCATGTCAGTAAACAAGACCATGATCACCGTCACACCATTCCCATGTGCCCATAGAAAACCCACCAACTCTGATGAAGGGATAACCAGATTAAAAGTCAGTAAAACTTACCCCATTACAGTTAAGTGTTTAAAATGCTTGTAGACAAGTGCTGTAGCAAGTGATTATATTCTTGTTCACTCTCTGCAATTCTGCCAAAATTTCAGAGTGAATTGCATTTAATTGCATTTTTCAGTTCTTCTATGGTGTGGAGATTACTTCTATAAACTCTATCTTTCAAACTACCCCATAAATAGAAGTTGCAAAGCATTAAACCTGGAGAGCAAACTGGTCATAAACCTGCCCTTGAAAGTGACATGTGCTGTAACCCTGTCTTGCTGGAAATATCTGAGTGACCTTTCCTGTTCAATCAGTTGAGAAAAAAAAATTTCAGTATTAATTCTACTGTATATATCAGTCAGAATTAATGGTGTCATTAAAATAATTGGCGCTGCAATTCTTTCAACACTAACAGCAGACCAAACTCCTATCTTAAGGTTCTGAAGTGGAGTTTCATGAATTTTTCTTCAATTCTCACAGGATCAATACAATTGTTTTTGCAAATTTACATGTCCATTGAAATAAAACAACATTTCATAAAAAAAACCGCACTAATTCAGGATTTAATTTACCACTGTTGACAAACCAAAGAAGCAAAATGCAATAATGTTCTCTTGCAGCTGGATCTCTTGGGCTTAAAATTTACACTCCTGTGACTTTCTTTGAAGATTTTCAGGAGGGGAAGGGAGAAGGTGTGTGTGTGTGTGGGGGGGGGGGGGGGGAATCGCTTAAGTCTTTAATAAATATCCTGAATATTCTTGTCGGTTAAGACAGTCAGTTTTTAACTTGTTTTTGTTTAGCACTGAACCCACTGTTTTGAATTTATTCACAATCTTCTTAATTCCATAATGCATTGGCACTCGCTCTCCGGGAAATTGTTTGCGGAATTTTCTTCTAACTCTCCCAGCAGATTTGTGCTTTAAAAATCTACAGCACAAAAAAGTGTGCTGTTCAACACTTAATTCAGAAGCCATGAAACACACTAAACTGATCAATTACTGCTGTATAAGAAGCAATCATGCTGTACACAGTACAGAAGCTTATCACAGACTAGCTGAGACCATGAAATCACTAGGCGAGCTGTACGGGTGAGGCGGCTATGGCATCATCCACTCACCCAGACACGGTACAGGGAATAACTGGCAACTCGACTGAGGATCACATTGTACTTGTCAGATTTTGAAAATAATCACACCCTTGAATTTAGAATGTCTATGACTCTATTGATAAGTGTAGAAAACAGTGTCATTCCATATTAACAGATAGTACCACTATCTGGGGCACATAGCGACACTCTGGAAAGTACTGCAATTTTTATTATGAACCCGCCGGTTAACACTGAAAATGAAAGCAGATTTTTGATATCTTTAATGGTTTATGAGTTATTTGAGGCAAACATCTTAGGGAGGAGGGTGTCAGAGAGAGAGACAGAGAGAATGAACTCGAGCACTTAAATTAAAGAAGATACAGAGGAAAACACCCTACAAGTCCCAATCAGATTCAACAATGTAGGATATGCAGAGAAGTTATTTATTCCATCCACACTAATTTTCTCTAAAATTTCCTAGATTGAAGATCTACTTGTGATTAACTGTTTAATATAGCCTATTTTGATCTCTCTATAGACTTTGTGCCCAGGAAATAAACTGTTTTTACAATCTGCCTTAGGTCGCATGGACACAGATAAGTCTTTTGGGGACACAGCATTTTATGTAGGTATAAAAGATCTACTGTCAAACATTAATTATAACTTGACTAGCTTCTGATTTCCTACATGCAGCACATTTCCAAGATAACTAAGAAGACCACCAATGAGCAAGAGAAGACCCAGTGCAGTTACACAGACATATCACAAGTATGAGAAAGTTACTATGAGTGCATAAATAAGACAAAGAATTTGTCATCCCATGTAAATGATATGCTTCAACACACATTTCCAAACCCACTTCAGTACATCACTTACCATTCATGGTGGTTGTCAACAAAGGCCGACATCGGCGACACCTGAACTGTATAAGTGTCATTGGCTGAGTATTCAAAAAGCCCATAATATGGATTAAATAATTCCCGAGAAAGAAGGAAAAAAAATTCTCGAGAGGGTCCTCCATAGTCTAATCCTTCTTCACGGTCAAATGTGACATAAAGTTTACACTTCTGAAGATCCTTCTTGGACGCTGCCATGATTTTGTTGAATGCATCTTCTAATAAATGTTCACGACGGATTTGTAGCCTGGAATAAGGAAATAAATTAAAACAATTATTAAAGGTTGAAGAAAGGCTAGCAATAATGATCACTTGTACAATATTTAACTCCAATAAAGCCTCTTATGCACCAAAATGTTAAATTAGTAATGATAATAAACTGGAATAGAATTCTCATTAGCTCTTTGTTTCACTCATGTTTCTTTGCATGATATGGAAGTAATAAGATATATATACAGGATGTCTCAGGAGGAATGGTCAATATTCATGGATATGACAGGAATGATCATTTGAAGCAAAAGACTTCATATGGACATATCCCCTGTTCCGAATGGTTTCCGAGATAGAACACATTTAATGTACATTTATTTTTGGACTAGTGGCGCGCAGGTGTATGTCTTACTCACCCAACCTCTTTGAAGTTTTGAAATGGGTACATATTTTCCACATATAACATTTGCCATACACGTGTTTGTGGGACATTGATATGTACAGAAATTTGCAGTGTGCTGGTAGTAGGACTACGCTGCACCATTTCAACTATGTGTTGCTGTTCCTGCACAGGTTGTTGAACCACGATCAGAAGAAAAATGGGAACTTGGAAGAATACCTGTTAAATGCAATATGCTGAAAACTCTGGGAAACATTCTAGATCAGGAATTCGACATTTCAGAAAGCGCCGACGGAACTCCTCAACAGCAGTAGGAGCACTGCCACTGCAGAAGCAGTATAACCATACACCATATCTGCATATTCTTCATTAGTGTAGATGTATAGCATTTTAGCCAGCGTGTGTACAAACAGAATTAACCAATGCTTCTCTCTGATACACTCTCAATTCCTTACACTACTTCACTCACAACACACCATGGACAACTGCACGTTCATCGGGCAGAAGGACATCTCAAGCAAAGAAGTTGAAAGCAACGAGGTAGGTTGGGCTAGGATAAAACGATGAAGAGGTTGGGTCGGTAAGACACATACGTGCGCACCACTAGCCCAAAAGCAAATGTAAATTAAATGTGTTCTATCTTGGAAACCATTTGGAATAGCGCATATGTCAAAATGAAGATTCTGCTTCAAATGATTGTTCCAGTCATATTTCTGAATATTGATAATCCCTCCTGAGACACCCTGAATATTGTTTTTTACATTATGATTAGGAAACTTCTTCAAACAAAACAACAGAAGGGACTCATTTTAATTTTCTAAACAGGAAAAATAGGGAAGAATAACAAACAATATAGAACAAGCAGTAGAAACATGAATAGGAACACATAATATGATAATCACAATGACAAGTTAATGTCGAGCACGCCTTCACTGCCTCGGCTAGGCAGCCCCGGTTGTTCACCAGGGTGCCACTGAATAATGCTATTCCCTACATCACTTTTTTCTTCTATTTGTTTTATGTCACAATGTCACAGACAGGTCTTATGGCAAAGATGGGATAGGACAGGGTGTGAAAATGAGAATACAATGGAAAACCATCTTCACGGCTGCTGACAGAAGGGTTTGAACCCACTATCTCCCGAATGCAAGCTAACAGCTATGTGACCAAAACCGTGTAGCCAATTCACTCGTCCCCTACATCACTTCTTGATTAATAAATTTCATTTTGTTCCGTATTGATAATTACCAAATGTCATGAAAGAAAGTGGAACTTTTCTTTCTTTCATGACACCCTACATCACTGACATATACTAGGGAAAATACAAATTGCAGCATCATGAAGGAATGGGTCATTCATGTTGATAATGGAGATATGGAATGGTACATGAAGGATACCAGTTTATAGCAAATAGGATTTTTTTTGTTTTTTTTTGCTAGTTGCTTTACGTCGCACCGACACAGGTAGATCTTATGGCGACGCAATATGGGATTATTCATATGGCCCTTGCCACTGGATTGGTCACGGACGAACTATCTCCTCTATGAAGCCCAGTAGAACTTAGCTGATGTGTAGTCTGTGAGATGCAGTGATGTGAAGTGTTCGCTAGTGAAACATGCCTCACCGATGGGTACGAACAGGATATCAACACGAGATGGGTTACCTCTGCGAGCTGTAGCTACACACTTTGACCAAAATGCACCTACAGTTCAAAGTGTATGGCTGCAGTGGTCAAATGAAGGGGGACATCCTCAGAGACCTGAGTCAGGACAACAGTGCGGGAGCAACACTGCATCATTTGGATGACCAAGACAGCAGTGGAAATTTGAGCTACTGTAGCACCACACGTTACATGACAAACAATTGGTAATCATTTGTGTGCAGCTGGTTTATGATACCATGTGCTTGTAGCAAGTGTTCCACTGACCTCACTACATTGACATAAGATGCTGTCCTGGTGTAAGGAACAGTCACATTGAGCCAACAAATGGCATAGTGTCATATTCGGTGACCGTTATCTTGGCTGCAATTATTTTCCCAATTGTGTCCAATGGCATACCGGGGAGAGGGGCCATGCACATCTGATCACTGAGAGATATAAGGGGCCAACCTCAGGCATTACAGTATGTGGAACTATATTGATTTTCATGTGAAACTGCCATTAGTGATTGTTGAGGGCACACTGACTGCTCGACAGTATGTGGTTATCCCTCCAATGTTGACCATTGCAAATAGGATGTTACAGTAGGACAATGCCTCCCTTCATACTGCAGGCATCTCCAAGACATTTTGCTTCTAGAGTAGCCCGCTAGGTCCCCAAATCTAATCCCTATTGAACACAGGAGGGACATGATGGGCAGACACATGCACAATTCCCTTCAGCTGTGGAAAAACTGACCCTCATGGTGCAATTCTGCAGGAATGCTGACACCATAATGCGCAGAATATAGCAATGTATTGCAACTCAGGGTAGCCACTCTTTGTATTGACCTGTGCCCACATGTGTGCACTGAGGCACCTGTACGTATTATCACACCCACCCACCATGTCCACTTGGGGCATAGTAGGCACACCCCATTAATTTTCCCTAGTGTATTTTCAGTTGATATTTCAACTCACTTTGAACAAACTATTTCCTGAGAGTAAGCAGAACTATATGATTGGAGAGCAAGCAAACATGGTTGAGAATGCTAAGCAATTTCACTGACAGAGGCAACGGGGACTGGAGAGCAGTGAATTTGACAGACATAAGGCCTTTTAAGGCCTATGTGAGATATAAATTGCCGAGACAAAAAAAAAAAAAAAAAAAAAAAGTCTGTATTTCAGGAGAGGTGTCTCGTTAATCTGAATTTGGTTTCAGATCTTAGATGTGGGTCTTAGGGAAGAATGATTATACTTATCTTTGGATCTACACATAATCCTTGGTTTTAAATAGATTAAATACACAAGAATAAGATGTATGCTTACAAACAAAATAATTTATTATACATACATACATACATACATACATACATACATACATACATACATACATACATAATCATTATAGACCGTTCTTTCAGCGTTCAGTCTGCAAGCCTCTGTGAATTTACTAAACGTTGCCACAATTCTCTGTTTGCAACTAGTGCTGTGGCCCCATTTAGTTCTATACCTCTTATCTTCAAATCGTTAGAAACTGAGTCTAACCATCATCGTCTTGGTCTCCCTCCACTTCTCTAACCCTCCATAACAGAGTCCATTATTCTCCTAGGTAACCTATCCTCCTCCATTCACCTCACATGACCCCACCACTGGAGCCGGTTTATGTGTACAGCTTCATCCATCAAGTTCATTACTAACTTAGCCTTTATCTCCTCATTCCAAGTACCCTCCTGCCATTGTTCCCACCTGTTTGTACCAGCAATCATTCTCGCTACTTTCATGTCTGTTACTTCTAACTTATGAATAAGATAACCTGAGTCCACCCAGCTTTTGCTCCTGTAAAGCAAAGTTGGTCAGAAAACAGACCAATGTAAAGATAGTTTCATCTGGGAGCTGACTTCTTTCTTAGAGAATACTATTGATCGCAACTGCAAGCTCACTGCATTAGCTTTACTACACCTGGATCCAATCTCACTTACTGTATTACCATTCTGGGAGCACACAACCTAAATACTTGAAATTATCGACCTGTTCCAGCTTTGTATCACCAATCTGACATTCAATTCTGTTGAATTTCTTATCTACTGACATCAATTTAGTCTTCAAGAGGCTAATTTTCATACCATACCCATTGCACCTATTTTCATGTTCCAAGATATTAGACTGCAGGCTTTCGGCACAATCTGCCATTACGACCAAGTCGTCAGCATAGGCCAGACTGGTTACTATATTTCCACCAAACTGAATCCCTCCCTACCACTTTATACCTTTCAGCAGATGATCCATGTAAACTACAAACAACAAAGGTGAAAAATTACAGCCTTGTCTAACCCCTGTAAGTACCCTGAACCAAGAACTCATTCTACCATCAATTCTCACTGAAGCCCAATTGTCAACATAAATGCCTTTGATTGATTTTAATAATCTAACCTTTAATTCCATAGTCCCCCAGTGTAGCGCACATCTTTTCCCTCGGTACCCTGTCATATGCTTTCTCTAGATCTACGAAACATAAACACAACTGCCTATTCCTCTCGTAGCATTTTTCAATTACCTGGCGCATACTGAAAATCTGATTCTGACAGCCTCTCTGTGGTCTGAAACCACACTGGTTTTCATCCAACTTCCTCGTAACAACTGATCGCACCCTCCCTTCCAAGATGCCAGTGAATACTTTGCCTGGTATACTAATCAATGAGATACCTCGATAGTTGTTGCAATCCTTCCTGTTCCCTTGTTTATAGATAGGTGCAATTACTGCTTTTGTCCAATCTGAAGGCACCTTACCAACACTCCATGCTAATTTTACTACTCTATAAAGCCATTTCATCCCTCCCTTCCCACTATACTTCACCATTTCAAGTCTAATTTCATCTATTCTTGCAGCTTTATGACAATGGAGTTTATTTACCATCCTATTCACTTCCTCAAGCATAATTTCACCAACATCATTTTCCTCCTCCCCATGAGCTTGGCTGTTTGCAACACCACCATGAAGATTTCCTTTAACGTTGAGAAGATGTTCAAAATATTCCCTCCACCTCTCCAGTGATTCCCTGGGATCTATTATGAGTTCACCTGAATTATCCAAAACACTGTTCATTTCCTTTTTCCCTCCCTTCCTAAGATTCTTTATTACTGTCCAGAAAGGTCTCCCTCTTGCTTGACCTAGCCTTTCCAGGTTATTACCAAAATCTTCCCACAACTTCTTTTTGGATTCAACAACTATTTGTTTCGCTCTGTTTCTTTCATCTACGTACAATTCCCTGTCTGCATCATCCCTTGTTTGGAGCCATTTCTGATAAGCCTTCTTTTTATGTTTACAAGCTGCTCTCACTTCATCATTCCAGCAAGTTGTTCGCTTTTCTCATCTTTACACACAGTTGTTCCTAGGCATTCCCTTGCTGTTTCTACTACAGCATCCCTGTATGCCACCCATTCTACTTCCATATCCTGAACCTGCTTACTGTCTACTGTTCAAAACTTCTCACCATGTACTTCTGTCTAATTTCCTCGTCCTGGAGATTTTCTACACTTATTCGTTTGCAGGAAGATTTCACTTTCTCTATCCTAGGCCTAGAGATACTTAGTTCACTACAGATCAGATAGTGGTCTGTATAATCGAAAAATCCCCAGAAAACTTGTACATTCCAAACAGACTTCTTGAATTCGAAGTCGGTTAAGATATATCTATTATGGGTCTGGTACCCCTAGCCGCCAATGTGTAGCGGTGAGTAGTCTTATGCTCGAAGAATGTATTCGTAACTACTAAACCCATACTAGTACAGAAGTCCAGAAAATGCTTCCCATTCCCATTAGCTTCCATATCATCCCCACATATACCAATCACCCTTTCATATCCTTCAGTTCTGTTTCCAACTCTCGCAATGAAGTTGCCCATTAGCACTATCCTATCCTTGCTGTTGACCCTGACTATGATGTCACTTTATGCTTCAAAAACTTGTCAATTTCATCCTCATCTGCACACTCACATGGTGAATATACTGAGACAATTCTTGTCCTAATTCCTCCAACTGCCAGGCCTACCCACATCATTCGCTCATTTACGTGACTAACAGAAACTATGTTGCGTGCAATGGTATTCCTGATAAACAGCCCTACCTCATACGCTGCCCTTCCCTTTCTAACACCCATCAAGTACACTTACTTCTCCTCTCTCTTCCTTGTTATCTCCTCTTACCTGAATATCACCTACTCCTAGCACATCCAGATGCATCCTCTTTGCTGACTCAGCCAGTTCTACTTTCTTTCTTCCATAAGCCCCATTAATATTGATAGCTCCCCATCGAATTCTATTTCGTTCGCCAAGTGGTATCCAAGGAGTCCCTCATGTCAAATGGGAGTGGGACTCCGTTACTCACATAGGTCCGAGGCTCGCTTAAAATGTGTTGAGCTCGGGAAATTCATGAAGCAGAATGCTACCCTACTTGCACATAGTCCTAGTGAGGATGTCTCCTCTAACGGGTTAGGGACCACGGTGAATTGTATAGTTCTAGCCGTCTGAGCACAAACAGGGCCATGACTCAGAATATGTCCGAGATGCCAACACCCATTCCACAGCAACTGGTATCCCGACTCTCAGGACCACTTACTAGGCCACTCAGACGTTGTGCATGGTTCACAAACTAGGACATGACTACAATAACCCACACCATTAACCATATTTATTATTATTTCTTTTTTTAATAAGGTGCCGGAACTTTGTCTCGCAGGAGTTCTTTTACATGCCAGTAAATCTACTGACAGAAGGTTGATGTATTTGAGGCCCTTCAAATACCACCAGACAGATCTGTCAATACAAAATTCAATTTAAAACACTTTTCATATTCTGTAAAGGTTTTACGGTGTGGTTTGACCCAAGGACATTTGCTAACATATAAATAACCAGTATCCAGTATTCAGGATTGAACCTGCCAAGTTCTGTTCAGAAAGCCAGCCACTCTACCACCTGAGCTACTCATTCCTGTAGTTTTTCTGTTGTTGTTGTTGTTGATATCATTATTGTTAAGTGAAAGGACAAAAATCACATTATTGACCATTCAGAATATTTATACAGTATATTGAAATATAATTAGTCACTTACTTGAGTTTCCCTGGTCCTTGACCATAGCCCTTGGATTCCAATTTACGGTAAAAATTTCTTAACTTGGCCTCAAAATCTCTTCTGTAAGGAGCTGGCGCTCGGGCATTGGCTCTGGATAGACCAGGTGAGGCTTGAGGAGACAGCTGGGGTGAACCTCTTGGAGATCGTGCACTGGTGGGCACTGCCGGAACATAGCTCATAATTTCTTGTTCGAACAGGCTACAGATTAAGAAAAAGAAATATGAATATAACATCAGTATTGACTTAGAATTAAACTTTTAATAAAAAATCAATCTGTCAATACAAAATTCAATTTAAAACACTTTTCACATTCTGTAAAGGTTTTACGGAGTGGTTTGACTCAAAGACATATGCTAACATATTAATAACTAGTGAAAGGATTTTAAGGTGCAGCACCTTGTCAAAAATATAGTTACCGAGCTCGATAGCTGTAGTCGCTTAATTGAGGTCAGTATTCAGGAGATAGTGGGTTCGAACCCCACTGTCGGCAGCCCTGAGGATGGTTTTCCGTGGTTTCCCATTTTCACACCAGACAAATGCTGGGGCTGTATCTTAATTAAGGCCATGGCCGCTTCCTTCCCAGTCCTAGCCCTTTCCTGTCCCACCGTCGCCGTAAGACCTATCAGTGTTGCTGTGCCGTAGAGCAACTTGTAAAAAAACTATTTTCATACCAATAGGTCATTGTATGTATTTGGGGACATGGAATGAAGCAAAAACACCATTTCTCTTCTATTTCATGTTTCAATACCTTCCCCCCCTCCCCCCGCACTTTTATCTGTGTTTTCAAAAGATTAGACAATCTTTATTCTCTTCTTCAACACATTTTCTTGGGTGAAAACTTTGATATAATTGAATGCTTTATTTGTGCCTAGACTCAACTGATGCAGAAGTTATCAGGCAGGCCTGGTACATTTTGCAGTGCATGGCTACAAGTATTTGCCTGATGTAATTCAGAATTTGGAAGAAGTTGATGAGTGTTAGTGAGAACGTTGATGGATTTGCTAAAGACATATTCTAATTAAATTTAAGGAACCTCCCATTACGAGTGCTGACAATATATGCTCCATTGGTTTCTATAGATGTCAAGCAGAATTTCTCTCTATATAAGAATCTACTGAGTTCAAAGCACCAGCAACTTACTGTCAAAAACATTGAAATGTTGTGTGTAATCCAATACGTCAAAAACATTGAAATGTTGTGTGTAATCCAATACAAGTTCATTAATTATCAGAACACCGGGCTGAGTGGCTCAGATGGTTAAGGCGCTGGCCTTCTGACCCCAACTTGGCAGGTTCGATCCTGGCTCTGCCCGGTGGTATTTGAAGGTGCTCAAATACGTCAGCCTCGTGTCGGTAGATTTACTGGCACGTAAAAGAACTCCTGTGGGACCAAATTCCGGCACCTCGGCGTCTCCGAAAACCATAAGAGTAGTTAGTGAGACGTAAAACAAATAACATTATTATTATTATTATTATTATTATTATTATTATTATTATTATTATTAGAACCCAGTAAATGGGATAAGGAAAGTTCATGTAACTAGTTTAAACCTTAATAATGTGATTTTATCAACACATTTTTTTTGCCTCTTTTTGTATGTATTTTCAGAATCTTTCTTCCCTCTTTTCTGACCATAATTTCCACCTTAAAATCCTTTTCCTGTTAATAAACAGTTGAGTTAATAAATCCTACATAACATCATCACACATACTTGCAGGATAATATAAAGCAACAGATGTTATTCTCCTATACAAAGGCAACACCAGGCAATATGCACAACCAGTGGCGGTTGGTCAATACGTGCTACTGGGCTCCAGCACATAGCTTTGAACTGTAAGAAATATTATTTATGTACAGTACAATTATCCTGCTGCCTTTTCTTTGTTTTGAGTATGATATGAATTTGTGTTTTGTGAAAATCAGGATGAGATCCATCGAACACCTAGCTCTGTTCTCCCGGGGGAACTTGGCTCATGCTCATGTGAAGTGAGCTCTGGCCTGTAGCCTGACGGAAGCAATACGCAGCCAAGCTTGCAACACACCCCGTAACTGGTGGACTATACCATAAACCGTGATCAACTTTCACTGATCCCGCCTACAGTTACTTTCCCTCCCGCAAGGGGGTAGAACTGCTCGATGTCTCCTGCTTCCCTGATGTTGAATGTGGTAAGCGGTTCTGCCACTAGAGAGTAGCATCGTCTGGGCTCAAAAGTGGAGTGTTAAGTGGAGGCAATCTACCGCAAACATAATGTTGTTATTAAGGTAACCAACCAATGCTTATTAAAATATCCATCTTCCTTTTGTGTCAAAAATAAGGAATTCGTAGGTGAGTCAAAGAATCTTTGATTGACCCTAAATCTTATCCCGCATTACAATGTAATTGATGCTGGTAATAGGGGAGGTCTCAATGATTCAGTTCACAGCACTTTCAGTTGCTTTGTGCGGTTGTTGATCTCGCGGTTATACTGCTGGTGCGTGTTTTTCTATCATTGTGTTAGTACTAAAGTTCATACGGAGATTTATTCAATTATGTATTCACTGCAGTGTATATAAAGTGAAATTAAATTAGTGTTCTTAGTGAGGATCTATATTCCTACGATTCTATTTGCACTGATGTAAGATGGGAAGTGAGTATACCGCAAGAATAGTGCGGACAGTTTGATGAAGGAACCATTTTCTAGGAGAATATTAGAAGAAAATGTGAACATAAAAATTATAGGTTGTCCCATTCCAGTCTGAAATTTAACTCAGAAGGCTTTGAGCTGGAAATATTCCAGTTATGTCAGGCATTCCAACTGTAAAGTTTAAAGTTTACGACACTAACAGTTGGATATGTGGTTGTGATGTAAGAAATGCTTTGTTTTGTTTTCCTTGCATCTTATTTGGAAGATAATGATATCTGGAGTACGAAAGGTGTGAAGGATCTGAAAATCCAGGAGTATTCTTGGGATTAGTTGATTTCATGAGTCGTTTATACAGTGCCATTAAGGAACACATGGAATCCAGTAAGGTATTTAAGGGCACATCAAAAACCATCCAGAATGAATTGCTGGACTGTATGCTGGAAGTCTACCATGAAGAGATAATGGAGGAAGTACATAACACTAAATACACTACTATCATGGCAGATGAAACTACTGATGTCTCTGAATAGCCACAGCTGGCAATTGTGTTCAGATACATATAAAATGACCAACCACTTGAAAGATTTTGGGGATTTTTTAATTCAGATGGACAAACCGCAGATGCAATATCTGAGTGCATATTGCAGCAGGTCAATACTATTTTTCGGGTTAATCCAGAAAAAATTATCGCCCAAACTTACGATGGAGCATCTGTGATGAGTGGTGAAAGAGGTGAGTGGTGAAAGAGATGGAGTTCAAAGGAAAATAACACACGGCCTCTCAAAATCAAGCTGCGCACGTATTTTTCTGCAGGCTATCTGCATTTCCTGCATTCTTTTCCAGATCTCCTCAACGTCTGTCAGCTTTGGAAAAAGTGGTAGTACAAGGAATTCCAGGATGTTCATCAACAAGATGGAACTTCAAGACTAGAACTGTCAATGTCGTGTATGAAATCAAGGATGCTTTGTTGCAATGCTTTGTGGACTCGGAAAAGTCAAAATCTGTAAGGACAGTTCAAGAAACACGTGGACTCAGACACAATTTGGATGGTGAAGAGTTTTTATTTTGCCCATCCTTCTTTCACAGAATAATGCTTTGTGTGGATATTTTGTACACCCAACTACAAGTAAGGTCGACAGATGCAATCAAAATAGGGAATGCAGTTGGCATTTTTACAAAGGCTGTTGCTTCAGTCAAGGATTCTGTCAATAAAATAGCAAATGAAGTTTCTTAAGAAATGCCACAAAGCAAAAAAGGAAGAACGGAATCCTACAGGACGGTTATTTCTAAGGATGTTTGTGACCGAATCACTGAAGAATTAGGTCATAGATTTGAGTCTGTTTGTTGTTTAGAGGTTGCAAATTTATTTGATTCGATTAATTTTAGCAAATATTTAAAACGGTTCCCTGTCAAAGGAGTTAACGCCGTGTGTGACGTATACAGACTCCCAGACAAGAATAGATTAATGACTGAGCTTAGCGTTCTGTATGAAAGAACTGATTTCAGAGAAACTGACGGTTGCAGTTCCCTTGCTTCAACTGATCCTGAAAGATACCTTCGCCCAAATAACAGAATTGCTCAGGAATTTGATTACTATTCCAATGACCACTTCAGAACCAGAAAGATGCTTTTCGAGTCTTATAAGATTTAAAACATTCTCTCGAAATACTATGTGTCAGGAACGGTTGAATGCATTAGCGATGCTATCAATCGAGAAAAAGCTTATCTCGGAAATAATGAACTTCAACAAAAAAGTGATTGACAAGTTTTGCAGCAAAAAATATTGCCGTGTGGACTTTGTATTGTGCCATTAGATGAGTAAAAACAATATTTCTCGAATGAATTATTTATGGAAATTCTAAATTCCCATGGAGGGAATTAGATATTTTTCCACCAATAGAGCATATCAAAATCAAATCAAAATTAGATGTATGGCTTTTCACCTAGCTCTGTTAACTTCCTTGACTTCACTATCACAAATTCCATTGTGGAGTTTTATCTCCCGTATGCAGTTATCAGACTGTGCCTCATAAATAGGCTTCTGATAAGTTCACCTGCATACACCCCAGCATCAGTGGGTAGGGTCTGACACATCCCACTCTGACGAGTCTAGTGTCAGACCTAAGACGAAATGCTGGTTAATAGAGCAAACGCCTGAAAAGCCATACATCTAATTTTGATCTGATTTTGAATTATTTATCTCGTAGACAACTGTCAACGTATTCATCTGCTTCCAAATTAATGTTTTTGTTTGCTCTCAGTTATAAATTGTGAGAAAAGCTTTTTTGTCGTCGTTGTTGTTGTTGTTGTTGTTGTTGTTGTTGTTGTTGTTAACAAGTTTAAAGTATGAGTTGTTTATCATGGCAATATGCAGATTTAAAGCAGCGTATTTAGCAGCTTTTTTTTTTTTTGTAGCACGTAGGACAATTTTTTCACGAGCCGCCACTGTGCACAACTACTCACTTATATCAACGCACTGGACAAAAACCAACACTACACAACTGAATATGAATCAAATTGATCAATTAACTTCCTTGACTTCACTATCACAAAAGACAACAAGAAACAAATTCAAGATACACAGATATGTCTGACAGCCTTATCCAAAACTCTTCTGACAAACCAACACAACAGAAGCACTTAGCTTTCCCACAGATGTTACACAGAATCAGCTAACTCACTATGTTTCTAAATCAACTGATTTTACGTTGGCTCTATCTAACTTGCCCCAACAGATGACCCCATCTACCCAGCCTGTCTCATGCTAGTTCTGTGGACTACTCTGAGAAAACTTCACTTAAAAAAGTGTACAAGCATAATAGATCTCTTAGCTCACTATAGTATACACAAACACTGCTTTATTTCAGGGTAAGAGCTCTTTACAGTCAAGAAAATTTCCAGTCAGCCTATTAAAATATAATTTAAAAATTGGATTAGTTTTATTTTTCCTGGTAAGCTAGGACCTTTGGTCCTCTCTTCCATCTAACCGGATTATGAGATACAATGCATATACAAAAATATTCAGAAATAAAAATTATTTACAACTATTATTCTTGGTACCTCTTGAATTCTCCCCCGTGTACTATGCGACCTTGCCATGGTGGGCAGGCTTGCACGTCCCAATGAAGCACATAGCCGAACTATAGGAGCAATCCTATCAGAGGGGTATCTGTCGAGAGACCAAACTAACTAATGGGTCGTCGAAAAGGGAGTAGCAGCCTTTCAGAAGTTGCAAGGGCAGCAGCCTGGATGATCGACTGATATGGCCCTGTAAAATATTTAACATAGCTTAGCTGTGTCGATACCGCTACCCGGCTGAAAGCCATAACTAACTCCCGAGGACATGCAGCTCTCTCTGTATGAAAGAATGATGTATTGATGATGGCTTCCTCCTAGATAAAATATCCCAGGGGTAAAATGATCCCCCACTTCAGATATTCATGTGAAGACTAAGCAGGAGGAGGCAATCATCAGGAAAATAAATACTGACATTCTGCAAGTCGTAGCGTGGAATGGTAGGAATTTGAATCATTGTGGTAGGTTAGAGAATCTGAACAGGGAAAGGGATAGACTAGAACTAGATGTAGTTGGTATAAGTGAAGTATGTTGGCAGGAAGAGCAGGCAACTACAGGTAACTACAGAATTATCAACACAAAATCAAACAGGAGTTGGTTTAAGTATGAATAAGAAAATAGGACTACAACCAGCACAGTGAATGAATTTTCAAGATAGACTTCAAACCAATGCCCACCAGAATAGTGCAGGTCTATATACCTACTAGTTCAGCAGATGACAAGAAGAATATATGAGAAGTTTTAATACAGTATATAAAAGGAGATGAGAATCTAATTGTGATGGGAGACTGGAATGCAGTGGTAGGCCAAGGAAGAGAAGGTAATGCTGTAGGAAAATTTGAACCGGGACGAAAGAATGAAAGAGGAAATAATTCTACACCGATCATAATTTAGTCCTTGTTAATACTTGGTTCAAACTCCAAAAATGAAGGCTGTACAAGTGGATAAGACCTCAAGACACATGAAGGCATCAAACAGATTTCATTATGATTGGGCAGAGATACGGAAACCAGGTGTTGGATTGCAAGACTTTCCCATGAGCAGATGTGGATTCTGACCACTACGTAGTGGTCATGAAACGTCATATGAAGTTGAAGAAAGGAAAGATAAGTTGAAAGAAAAGAGTGTGAGGGATTGTTTCAAGGAACATTTTGCACAGGGACTAAATGAAACAACTAAAGGAAACGCAATAGATGAAGAGTGGACAGTCGTGAAGAATGAGATCAGTACGGCTGCTGAAAGAAAAGTTAGGAAGAAAGGTATGATCAATTAAGAATCAGTGGATAACATAGGAGATATTAAACCTGATTGATAAATGGCAAAAATACAAGAATGAAAAAAAGAGGAGGGCAGAAAAGAATACAGACAATTAAAGAATGGATTACATAGAAAGCGCAGGTCAGCTAAGGAAGAATGGCTGAAAGAGAAGTGCAAGGATGTGATTATCCCAATGAGGATCTTTCCTTATATAAACACCTAGATACTTACAGTGATCCCCATAAGGAACTTCACCCCATCAACGCAGTAATTAAAACTGAGAGGACTTTTCCTATTAGTGAAACTCACAACCTGACTTTTAACCACATTTATCATCATACCATTGCCTGCTTGCATCTCACAACATTGTCGAGGTCTTTTTGCAGTTGCTCACAATCTTGTAACTTATTTATTACTTTATACAAAATAACATCATCTGCAAAAAGCCTTATCTCTGATTCCAGTTCTTCGCTCAAGATCCAATAATACTACCTTGATGAATTCTCCTCTTAATAATTATAGGATCAGATAAAGCTTCAGCTACTCTAATTCTCTGAGTTCTATTTTCTAGAAATAAAGCCACCCATTCAGTCACTCTTTTGTCTAGTCCAATAGTCCGCATTTTTGCCAGTATTCTCCCATGATCTACCCTTTCAAATGTCTTAGATAGGCCAATCATGATACAGTCCATTTGACCTCCTGAATCCAAGATATCTGCTATATCTTGCTGGAAGCCTACAAGTTGAGTTTCAGTGGAATAACCTTTCTAAACATGAACAGCCTTCTATCAAACAAGTTATTAATTTTGCCAACATGTCTAATATAATCAGGAAGAATGCTTTCCTAGAGCTTATATGCAACACATGTCAAACTTACTGGCCTGTAATTTTCTGCTTTATGTCTATCTTTATACACAAGGACTACTACAGCAACTCTCCATTAATTTGGTATAGCTGTTTCATGCAAATAATAATTAAATAAGTACTGTACTTCAGATATGGTACTATATCCCAATCCATTGTCTTTAGTATATCCCCAGAAATCTTATCAATTCCACCTGCTTTTCTAATTCTCAACTTTTGCATCTTATTGTAAATGTCATTGTTATCATAGGTAAATTTCAATACTTCATTACTATTAATCACCTCCTCTATCAGGACATTATCTTTGTAACCAACAATCTTTACATACTTCTGACTGAATACTTCTGCCTTCTGAAGTTCCTCTTATACACACTCCCCTTATTCATTAATAATTCCTTGAATGCCTTTCTTGGAATCTGTTTCTGCCTTTAAGTACCTATTTTACCTTCCATATTTCACCAAAATTTGTATGAGTACCAATTATGCTTGCCATCATGTTATCCTTAGCCGACTTCTTTGCTAGATTCAATTTCCTAGTGTGTTCCTTCAATTTGTCCTTACTTCTGTAGCCATTTCTAACTCTATTTCGCCGGGCTGAGTGGCTCAGACGGCTAAGGCGCTGGCCTTCTAACCCCAACTTGGCAGGTTCGATCCTGGCTCAGTCCGGTGGTATTTGAAGGTGCTCAAATACGACAGCCTCGTGTCGGTAGATTTACTGGCATGTAAAAGAACTCCTGCGGGACTAAATTCCGGCACCTCGGCGTCTCCAAAAACCGTTAAAGTAGTTAGTGGGACGTAAAGCAAATAACATTATTATTATTAACTCTACTTCTTTCCAACCTGCACCTCCTTCTTAGTCTCTTTACTTCTCTTTTATAGTAGGTCTTCACCATTCCTTACCACCTTTAAAGGTACATACCTGCTTTCACATTCCTCAACAATAATTTGCTTTAAACCCATCCCACATTCTGTTAACAGTTTTATTTACCGTTTTCCACCGATCATAGTTAATTTTAAAAACTCCCTCATGCCTGCTTTATCAGCCATATGGTACCGCCTAATAGTCCTACTTTTATGACCTTCTTTTCTATCACATTTATGTTTAACTACGATATAAACAGCTTCGTTATCACTTTCTCTATAGAGCTCATCTGGTTTTACCAGCACCACATCCAGAATATTCTTCCTTCTAGTTGGTTCCATCACTTTCTGATTCAGCTGTCTTTCCCAGATTAACTTATACGCCATTTGATGGTCATGCTTTCTGTCATTTGCATTACCTTCCCAATTGATATTTGTTAAATTGAGATCACCTGCTACAATCATATTCTTTTCTACATTGGTGATTACCTTATCAAATAATTCCGAATCAGCATCTGCGCCACTCTTTTCCGGTCTGTACACTCCAAAAACATCAAGTTACCTATTATCTTTAGAGATAAGCCTTACACCTAGAATTTCATGTTTGTCATCTTTAACTTTTTCGTAGCTTACAAATTTTCCTTTAACCAAAATGAATACTCCCCCTCCTACCATTCCCATACTATCTCTACGATAATCACATTCCAGTTCCGTGAGAACATTTCTGCATCCATTATATAATTTCTCAGCCATGGTTCAACCCCTATTACAATATCTGGTAAGTACATATCTATTAAATTACTTAATTCTATTCCTTTCTTTACAATACTTCTACAGTTCAACACTAACATTTTTATGTCATCCCTACTTGACTTCTAGATCCCCAACCCCTTATCGCCGCTCCCTAGACCAATCAGTTTCCTTGAAACAAATTTCTTGTAGCTGACAAAAGTGCTAAAGGCTTAGAATTATAGGCAAAGAATGTAGTGAGTAATATCCTGAGCTGGTTTGAAGATAACAAATTAATCTTGAGTAAACAAAAAAATGTCCGTGATTAGATTTCACCATGAGATTAATCAAAATAAAGAATTTTGTCCAATATCATTTGGAGAGACTTCAGTTGAATACTCAACAACAAGAAAGTTTCTTGGCATTAACCTGGGAAAAACGTACAGAGTTTATAAGGAAGAATCTTAGTAGAATTTATTTCATGATAAGGTCTTTGAAAAATAGTTTTTATCTTGAGTCTTGTCGAATCACATATTTTTCATACATCCATTCTCTGCTAGCCTATGGTATTATATAATGGGGGAGTTCACAAAGCAGAGAAGTCATTTTTAAGTTGCAAAAGAAAATAAATAGAGGAATGGCTGGTGTTAGCAGGACAAGCTTCAAGAAATATTTTAAACTCTCTTCTATTTTACCATTGCCTAGCCTTTATATCTTAAACACTCTTACACATGAAAGAAATCAATTTCACCACAAACTCAGATGTACATAGGTATAATACTAGAAACAGACACAGTCTGTACATAAAACCACACAGAATTAAGCTGTATGAATTAAGTTGGAGTTATGGAGGAGTGCATTTGCTCCGTAAACTGCCAGATCACATTAAGTGTATCAAACCACATACAAAATTTAAGACGGAATTAATCAAATTTGTTTGTAACCATTGTTTTCATTCCATTGAAGAATATTTAACTCTCAAAAATTAATATATACTGTATACAAGTGTTTTGTTTATTTGTGCTTCTTTACTAGGTTGATTTTTTTTTCTTATTCACTGTAAATATGATTACTGACGTGTCCTATTTCACTGCAATACAATACAATAATTATCTCCCTCGAACCCACTATCTCTTCCCTCACATTCCTTAAATCCCATTCATACCCACAGTCCATACACCTGGCTTCCTCAGCCATTCTTTTATCTTCTACAAAGATAATGTGGAATTACATGGAAATATAAACAGAAGTAAAATAGTGTATTCTGTGAATAAAAACATATGTCAGAGGAAGGAAATGCTGGGTATTACACATGGATTTAATGACAATAAAGCAGGCAAAATACTAACTGATAAAATAATTACATTACAATTATCCTAGTAAGGTGTGTGTTAATTTAAAACAATAGGAATAAAAGTCTAACTGAAACTAAGGAAATGTACTTAGGCCTAAACTAAATATATAAATACACAGATAGATTTGTATTACTGTTGTTATTATAACTATGTACAAATGGACATAAAAACTGCCGTTAAATGTTGAAATATCGAAAGGTCTACACAAAGGATACACAACAAAACTAAATAATAATAATAATAATAATAATAATAATAATAATAATAATAATAATAATAATAATAATAACAACAACAACAACCTACTATGCTCTTATAGAAATCCAGTGATGGGAAAAGTACAAAATAAAAGTAATTGGGCTCAGTTACCTGAGAAAAAATCTACTCAATTACAATTACTTTTTCAAAAAGTATTCAGTAAAATTACAACTACAATTACTTCACATAATGCGAGTCCTTAGGGAATCACTAACATTTTTTCACATGGGGATGGAATGATACTAAAGTTTGCAAGGAAAAAAAACATTACTCCATTTGTGTTATTTAACATAGAGTCCGCTTCTGTAGCATAACGGTTAGTGTTATTAGCTGCCGTCCTCAGAGGCCCAGGTTCGATTCCAGGTACTGCCAGAAATTTAAGAATGGCAGGAGGGTTGGTGTGTGGTTGAAATGGTACATGCAGCTCACCTCCATTGGGGTTGTGCCTAAAAAGAGCTGCACCACCTCAGGATGAGGACACGAGTTTACTTTTACTATTTAACATAAAGACTTTAAGTGGCTATCATGACTAGATGAGACTAATCAGACTTTCAGAATTATTGCACCCAAGCAAAATGTTTATGTCACTTTTGTGTTTGCATTATTTTCAGGATAAGTAATTGAAAATATTTATTCCAATAGGGAAATGGAAATGCCTTAACCCATTCATTGTCACATCTTTATTCCGGCTCCATTCTCGACCATGTCACCTCTACGGGTGGGGGTGGTATCCCCTGCCTATCACTAGAGGCAACTAAAGGGATGATCAAATACTCTCAATTTGGGAGCGTGGGTTGGCAACTGCGGTTCCACTAGGCGAGTCTGGCATTGCTTCCACTTAGTCGTGTCAGTTTCCTCGATCAACTATTGTTCTTTCCCGACCCGACGATATTAGGTTTTTTTCACGCAATTCATGGCCCTTCCCTTTCTTTTGCCGATACCTTCACTTTTCAAAGTATTGGATCTCCTCCGCTTTCCTTCTGATTAGTGTTAGATGGATGGTTGCTCAGTTGTACTTCCTCTTTAACAATAATCACTACCAAAACCATCTTGACCATGTAGTGCACGATTGTCTAATCTCAACAATAACCACGACAGCCAGTAAATGAATGAATGTGCAACGTATCCGGGAATTATACCCCTGGCGTGATGCCTTGTGAGTGCTGGGGCTCCAAAGTTGGTAAGCTATCAATGCGATGTGTATTGATGTACTGATTACTAAAATGTAACTTAAAATTTTATTTCAAGAAGTAAATTATGAGTACAATTACATTTTGTGAAAAGTAACGATTACGAGTAAAAGTTACTAAAACAGTATACTGACTTCTCACTAGAAAAAAAATAAATGAAATGGCGTATGGCTTTTAGTGCTGGGAGTGTCCGAGGACAAGTTTGGCTCGCCACGTGTAGGTCTTTCTGATTTGACTCCCGTAGGTGACCTGCGCATTGTGATGGGGATGAAATGATGATGAAGACGACACATACACCCAGCTCCCGTGCCAGCGAAATTAACAAATGATGGTTAAAATTCCCGATCCTGCCGGGAATTGAACCCGGGACCCCTGTGAACAAAGGCCAGCACACTAACCATTTAGCCATGGAATCAGACACTTCTCACTAGAGCAACTGCGTTTTGAATCCCAGCCAATGGATGTAGCACTTTTTAAACGTTAAGTCATGTCCCAATGGTCGGATTCGACATAAAACTGGAGGTCCCGTGGCTATGAATACAGTATCAACAGTCACGAAAAACAAGAAGCTTAGATTTTATACATACATTTGCACTGTACTTTGTTCTACCTCTGTAAACCTCTATCTTCAGCCAGAATCCAATCCTCTACTGTTTCTGGGGGTGAACTGAGCACACCTTTACTTCCTCTTTACAAAAAATGTCAATGCATACCAATTAAATTCTATCAAAAATTGAAGAATTAATAAAACATTTGATCAGATATGTTGTCAATAACACCACCACACATGCACAATATCTATTTATATAACCAACTCTCATAAAAATGTTTAGTCACTAAAAATAAGGATGAGCGCATGGTATTGTATGTTCCTCACATTTAATATTTTATTAGACTTAATTTTAATTATTATCAAAATATAATTCACCTTCCACAACAAATATTATATCTAGAGGTATTACTGTGTCTGAGAAAAGTATATCTGCAAGGAACTAATACAATGCCACGTAATCATTCCTTTTTCGAGTTACTGTACATGCTGCACCACACAGGAAGCCTTTCAAATCACAGAAATATTTTTCACACTCCATGCATTTCACAATCCTAAGTCAAAACTTTTATAGCAGTGCACTATAGACATCCAGCATGTGTAGAGAATTTTAGTAACATACAACATACTCGGTGCATATTATTTTTGTCAGCAAAATTCTAGGAGCAGAATTACTTATCTCTCTTCAAAACAACTTGAATTATAAGAGTTATTTTTTTAAAATCGGATGTTGTTAGAACTTCACACGCAACTAGGTGAAAGGAACTTTACAAATCATGCAGAGTCGAGCTTGTAATGTACAGCCTCTTTCGTTATACGTATTTGCAAACAAATATTCCCATTGATGAAGATTAAGAAATCAAGCCAGAAGAACAATTTTAGCTGACAACTTCTCCAAGACAATTTGTAGTTGAACATCCCTGATCTGCAACCCAACACTGATGACAATATTTCAGCGAACAACCAATATTTCACTTCTTAGAAAAGTAGCTGCCATCAGCTTGGTGGGTATATCATTGCTAATATCTAATCCAAAATAAACACTGAATCAATTTAATATGTTCTTATGTCTGGTGATGATGATGATGACAACAGCTGCTTTTTTGGCCAGCTGTTTCCCCAATAACAAATAAGTGTGGACATACCCTGTGTCCACGGATCATAGAGTAATAGATACCTATAATTTTAACAATTAAAAAGACACAGGGCTTATAACCAATAATGCCCTAACACTTAATATGAATCAATGAAAAAGAACGTTCCTTTATCATGGCCCCAGTTTCACGGTCGGATGCCCAAATGGTACATAATATACAAGGTACAGAAACATCCTTCCCAACCCTAGCCCAAATATACTACAAAGGTACACACCAGTACAGATATTATATTCGAGTATGTTTTTTTTGTTTTTTTTTGCTAGTTGCTTTACGTCGCACCGACACAGATAGGTCTTATGGCGACGATGGGATAGGAAAGACCTAGGAGTTGGAAGGAAGCGGCCGTGGCCTTAATTAAGGTACAGCCCCAGCATTTGCCTGGTGTGAAAATGGGAAACCACGGAAAACCATCTTCAGGGCTGCCGACAGTGGGGCTCGAACCCACGGTCTCCCGGATGCAAGCTCACAGCCGCGCGCCTCTACGCGCACGACCAACTCGCCCGGTTTCGAGTATGTTATCCACCTAGGCACATACAAAATGTACAGGGGCTACTGACTACGATAGCTTCAGCCACTGAATATTAAAGAACAACAAAAACAAATCTGTAACATCATTGGTGTATAGCGATATGATAAGTGTTTTCCAATATTATGCTATCTCCGTACAGGCCATGAAGACCCATGGAGGAGTGGGGGGTAAAGGCATCCAATATCCATAAGCTCTGCACAAAGTGGGATAGAGTAGTTAGCTCTATACAAGTTGCCATTGCTCCCAGCAGTAAACCTGGCACTCATTTCTGGTGTAGGCTGAGTGAAACCCAAGACCATGTACTTCTCCAGAAGAGGAAGTCTTGTTTCATAATTTCTCAATTTCCTCACAGTTCCGAAATTATGCATGCCATTTAGGTTTGGTTTTCCTTCTTTTTTTCCATCCCAATAACTACTTTTTGACGGTTTTTGGAGATGCCTAGGTGCCAAAATTATGTCCCACAGGAGTTCTTTTATGTGCCAGTAAATCTACCGACATGAGGCTGACATATCTGAGCACCTTCAAATACCACCAGACTGAGCCAGGACTGAACCTGCCAAGTTGGGGTCGGAAGGTCAGAGATTCAACCGTCTGAGTCACTCAGCCCGGCTGTCATATACACGGTATACATACTTTTATAGCCTATCAGCTCTATCAAAAGTCTAATATTCTACATAACATTATTATTACTTTTATTAATATTAAATATAGCTTTTAGTGCCGGGAGTGACCAAGGACGTAATTGGCTCACCACCTTTTCCTGGTACACCCCATTGGGGTGAGCTACATGTACCACTGAGTAAGAATATTTTCTGTGAATGTAGGTGTAATTACATGGGGTAGAAATTGGAAGGAAGCCATTGCTATGAAGAAGTTACGATGTCACCATTTGCCTCGAGCTCAAAATGGGAAACTACGAAAAAACCATTTTGAGGATGGCCAGCGGGGTCTTCCAAGTACAGCTCTGGCAACAATCAATAACCCTGCTGCAATGCCCTGAGGTTACCTATTTGTAGTAGTAGTAGTAGTACTAGTAGTAGTAGTAGTAGTAGTAGTAGTAGTAGTGTTATTTGCTTTACATCCCACTAACTACTTTTTAAGGTTTTCGGAGACGCCGAGGTGCTGGAATTTAGTGCCACAGGAGTTCTTTTACGTGTCAGTAAATCTACCGACACAAGGCCGACGTATTTGAGCACCTTCAAATACCACCGGACTGAGCCAGGATCGAACCTGCCAAGTTGGGGTCAGAAGGCCAGCGCCTCAACCGTCTGAGCCACTCTAGTAGTAGTAGTAGTAGTAGTAGTAGTAGTAGTAGTAGTAGTAGTAGTAGTAGTAGTAGTAGTAGTAGTAGTAGTAGTAGTAGTAGTAGTAGTAGTAGTAGTAGTAGTAGTAGTAGTAGTAGTAGTAGTAGTAGTAGTAGTAGTAGTAGTAGTAGTAGTAGTAGTAGTAGTAGTAGTAGTAGTAGTAGTAGTAGTAGTAGTAGTAGTAGTAGTAGTAGTAGTAGTAGTAGTAGTAGTAGTAGTAGTAGTAGTAGTAGTAGTAGTAGTAGTAGTAGTAGTAGTAGTAGTAGTAGTAGTAGTAGTAGTAGTAGTAGTAGTAGTAGTAGTAGTAGTAGTAGTAGTAGTAGTAGTAGTAGTAGTAGTAGTAGTAGTAGTAGTAGTAGTAGTAGTAGTAGTAGTAGTAGTAGTAGTAGTAGTAGTAGTAGTAGTAGTAGTAGTAGTAGTCTGGCTTAACATGGAGCACAATTTGGAAGAAAAATGGGAGAACATAATACAGAGGACTTGATGAGGAGCATACCCAGAAGGCTTGCAGTGGTACTTGCAGGCACAGGTGGCAATACCTCCTATTGATCATATAATGAACATCCAACAATTTTCCAGTACATTTCCTTAAATAATACATCGTTTAAATCAATAATTTCAGCAATCAGAAAAGCTGTCAGATTCTGCTTCATTTAACTTAAAAAAAAAACTCTCTCTTAAATTGGTATGTTTTGAGCACCGTTTGTCTTTGGAAAAGGTAGTTACAGAAAGATTCTCTTTTATTCTCTAATGATGTTTTCAGTCTGCCTCTGTGGTGTAATGGTTAATGTGATTAGCTGCCACCCTGGAGGCCCAGGCTCGATTCCCGGCTCTGCCACAAAATTTGAAAAGTGGTACGAGTTCTGGCCTCGTGAGGTCAACTGAGTAGACGAGGTTTGATTCCCACCTCACCCATTCTCGGAGTGGTTTTCCGTGGTTTCCCACTTCTCCTCCAGGCAAATGCTGGGATGGTACCTAACTTGAGGCCACGGCCTTCCCTCTTCCTTGTTGTCTATCACCTCCAATCTTCCCATCCTGCCACAAGGCCCCTGTTCAGCATAGCAGGTGAGGCAACCTTGGCGAGGTTTGACATTTACATTACCAATTTCTCCTTTATGCCTTATGTAAAAAATTTCTTAGTTACCGGTTCACACTAGCAACTCTGTAACATGATTTTACGCCATCAAAAAACATTATTACCGGGCGAGTTGGCCGTGCGGTTAAGGGCGCGCAGCTGTGAGATCCGGCAGATAGTGGGTTCGAATCCAACTGTTGGCAGTCCTGAAGATGGTTTTGCGCCGGTTCCCATTTTCACACCAAGCAAATGCTGCGGCTGTACCTTAATGAAGGCCACGGCCGCTTCCTTCCAACTCCTAGGCCTTTCCTATCCCATCGTCGCCATAAGACCCATCTGTGTCATTGCGACGTAAAGCCACTAGCAAAAACATTATTATTATTATTATTATTATTATTATTCACGCAGAAGCCTGTTTCATATAAAGAAGGAAATGCGTGTAAGAACATGGTGACAGGTAGGATGGGCCTAGGAGTAAAGGGGTAATGAATGACACAGAGGGAAGAGAGCGAGTGAGCGAGCGACAGACGAATCGAATTGAATTTTGAATGTTACGATACGCCATCCACGGCTTTCATCACAAAATATGCGCGACCAAATCGTATCACAATCCTAGCGAAAATTGTATATGTGAGCTGTGTAATAAAAAATGTGACGGATATCACCTAACAATGTGCACAAAAAGGACATTGTAGTAAGTGTTCGGTATATGTTATTATCTTTCCTTAGCCTTTCGGCTGCAATACTTTCTTATTATTATATATTGTCCTCGGACACTCCAGGCACTAAAAGCCATACACCATTTCAATATTATATATTATTAATGTTATGTCCGGCTCCATGGCTAAATTGTTAGTGTGCTGGCCTTTGGCACGGGGGTCCCGGGTTCGATTCCCGGCGGGGTCGGGAATGTTAACCTCAATTGGTTCATTTCTCTGGCACGGGGACTGGGTATGTGTGTCGTCTTCATCATCATTGCATCCTCTTCACGACGCGCAGGTCGCCTACGGGTGAAAAAATCAAAAGACCTGGCGAGCCGAACATGTTCTCTGACACTCCCGGCACTAAAAGAGATAGGGCCTACGCCATTTCATTTCATTTCATTAATGTTATGAAGTATGAGAACTGTGAAGTGTTTGAACTACCAGTTCATTGAAATTGAGTGGTTACTTCACACTTCCTAAGAATGAAGCGTTCATTCTGAAACCACGGAAAACCATCTTCAGGACTGGCGACAGTGGAGTTCGAACCCACTATCTCCCGAATGCAAGCTCACAGCACCGCGACCCTAACCGCACGGCCAACTCGCTCGGTGTTACATAATCCAGTAGCAAAAGCTCGGGCTGGAACAGTAAATTGTTTTAACGCTCATAAAAAAACCTGCAAAAACTACAGGGAACGGCCGAGAGACATCGTCGTTGGCTTCTCCCCTCATATTCGTGAGTACGGTGTCTAGCTAATCCACGAAGGATGTTTGAAATGAAAAGTCACTTTCCTGTGCTACTGAAAATGAAAACCTACAACATGTTTTCCACTCTGTGACCGCGTCAGGGATGTAATGAATGAATCATATATATAGGCTATTAGTACGATGGGGTCGCCGCTCCCAAAGTGAATTATTAATGACTGATAGATGCTATGAAATGATAATGGAGAGTGTTGCTGGAATGAAAGATGACAGGGAAAACCGGAGTACACGGAGAAAACCCTGTCCCGCCTCCGCTTTGTCCAGCACAAATCTCACATGGAGTGACCGGGATTTGAACCATGGTATCCAGCGGTGAGAGGCCATCTATGACAGCTGATGGCAGAGCTGTTGAGGATCCCACCAGCGGCATCGCTGACGGACTGAACATGTCATCACTGAAGAGGCGTACTAGGGAAATGAGGAGTGAGGTAGTTTCCCGTTGCTTTCCTCGCCGAGCCAGAGTTGCTATTACATATCAGTCTGCCAAGCCCACTGAAATGCATACACCAACCGACCCTATGAGCAATATTTTCACACCATTCATAGCAGGGACTGGCTGCATAAGGATTGACATTACTAGAATCGCTCATACCTCAGTCACTTTTATATTGTCAAAGCCAAGGATAGGACAGAGACCCCGAGCTCGATAGCTGCAGTCGCTTAAGTGCGGCCAGTATCCAGTATTCGGGAGATAGTAGGTTCGAACCCCACTGTCGGCAGCCCTGAAAATGGTTTTCCGTGATTTCCCATTTTCACACCAGGCCGCTTCCTTCCCACTCCTAGCCCTTTCCTGTCCCATCGTCGCCGTAAGACCTATCTGTGTCGGTGCGACGTAAAACAACTAGCAAAAAAAAAAAAAAAAAAGGACAGAGGCAGATCTATGAAAGTAACAAAATTGTTCTAGCCTATACCAGAAGACATACTGCACTGTAAACACTATGTCCTGTCAGCAAAGGCATGGTATTTATCTACGTAGTCTCAATTAACAACAGATGCAGTCCAATACAAATACCGTAATAACACACATTATCAGATTGGATTCACATATACAGTACACAGGATATATCTTGCTGATGGCGGTGTCGTCTCTAGACGGTAAATTTCTTTACAGCTGCAACATTTTCCTTGCGATAACTCTGGTCACAAGTACAACCTTAACGATTAATAATAAACACTGTTATTAACAAGCAAATCGGTACGCAAAACAAAAAAACAAAGAACAGCAAATGAATTAATCTACGAACACAAGGCACGCATTCTGATTTCAATAATCACGGTGCCGGGCTGAGTGGCTCAGACGGTTGAGGCGCTGGCTTTCTGACCCAAACTTGGCAGGTCTGATCCTGGCTCAGTCCGGTGGTATTTAAAGGTACTCAAATACGTCAGCCTCTTGTCGGTAGATTTACTGGCACGTAAAAGAACTCCTGCGGGACTAAATTCTGTAAATGTAGTTAGTGGGACGTAAAGTCAATAACATTATTATTAACACGGTACCTTCGTCGCCATAAGACCTATCTGTGTAGGTGCGACGTAAAGCAAAAAAAAAATTAAAAAAAAAAAACCTCGGTACTATACACGTCCACACGGTGTTCACTTACAGAACCACACCACTTTTTGTTGCAATTATTTTGAGGACAGGTCTCAGTAAACCGCAGTAACTCACAAATGGCAAACATCAAACGTACGGAGATTTACTCACAGGCTGAACAAGATGCCGAACGCCTTGCTGAACAGCCCCATGGCGAGCGGAAGGCTGACAATGACCGCACGGACACAAGACCGCACCGCTAGTAAGACCCCAACCGACAGTGATACTCCTTTACGGGTTAGAATGGCGTTGAGTGGGGGGAAGAGCGAGCACCTAATTGGTGTTTCAGAACGCGCGTCAATGTAAAAACTTCATGCTCTCCCTCCACAAGATTGTAACCTACGAGGAATTCATTTACTTGAAATCCTACCCAAAAACATAATCAAAAATAATATAATAATATTCGTTGTGTAGAAGAAGCCACAATAGTTTAAAAGGCAAATTCAGAACCAAGTGTGCTAAAATGTTTTGTTGTTTTTGTTGTTGATGTTGCTCTTCTAACGTCATTTCAATGAAACTATCGCATCCTGCATCTACTCTAATATATTTAAAATATTCATACCATGGTCTACCTCTACTCCTATCCCCATCACTTCCCAAAAAAACTGAGCAAACCGAGCTCGATAGCTTCAGTCGCTTAAGTGCGGCCAGTATCCAGTATTCGGGAGATAGTAGGTTCGAGTCCCACTGTCGGCAGCCCCGAAGATGGTTTTCCGTGGGTTCCCATTTTTACACCGGGCAAATGCTGGGGCTGTACCTTAACTAAGGCCACGGCCGCTTCCTTCCCAGTCCTCGCCCTTTCCTGTCCCGTCGTCGTCATAAGACTTATCTGTGTCGGTGCGACGTAAAGCCAATAGCAACACTGAGCAAGACCTGGGAGTCTCAAGAAGTGTCCTATCAATCTACCTCTTCCTCTATTCAAAGTTCACTAAATCGTTCACCTCTCACCAGCTCGAATCCATGATCTGGTCTACCCATCCAACCTTCAGCATTGTTCTATAACATCACATTTCAAAAGTTTCCATCCTCTTTCTTTCTGTGCAAGTTATTGTCTATGTTTCACTTCCATACAATAACACACTTCACGCAAAAGTCTTCAAAAACATCTTTCGAATATGCATATTAATGTTTGAAGTGAGCGAATTTATTTTCTTGAGAAAGGCCTTCCATGCTTGTGCTAGTCTGCATGTAATGCCATACTTACTTCTGCTATCGTTAGTTATTGTACTACCCAAGTAATACCATTGGTCCATTTCATTTATGTCTTTTTTTAACTTTCTTTTGTTTGCAATTTGCTTTGTGTCGCACCGACACAGATAGGTCTTATGACGACGATGGGATATAAAAGTGTTATGAGTGCGAAGGAAGCGGCCGTGGCCTTAATTAAGGCACAGCGCCAGCATTTGCTTGGTATGAACACGGGAAACCACGGAAAACCATCTTCAGGACTGCCGACAGTGGGGTTTGAACCCACTATCTCCCGGATGCAACATTTATAACGTAATTGCCCAATCTAATATTTCCTGCACCACCTGACTTAGCTTAACTGCATTCCATTACTTCTGTTTTGGACTTATATTCATCTTGCACCCCTTCTCGAAGGCTGTATTCCAACCATTCGGCAATTTCTCCAGATCTTCTGCAGACTCATATAGAATGGTTAGCAAATCTCAGAGTTTTGATTTCCTCTCCCTGAACTGTGATTCCTTTTCAAAATTTCACTTGACTTCCTTTACCCGCCCTCGATAACCTTTCTTTCTCGATGTTCAACCCCGACATCTTCAGAATCTCAAACATTTTAGCGTGCTAAAGTATATTCTATGACAAGGCTGGGAGCCGTAGTTGAAAAGAGTCCCGTTTTGTGGTAACAGTTTAGCTATTCATACTAGTATACAGTAGATGTAATAATTATACTGTGCCTAATGGGAAAAATTAAAGAAGAAAAAACAGACTAGCCACTTTGGCGTTTATAAAGCTTTCCATATTTCAAAGAAGAGTGATGGAGAAACTGAAATTCTATGGGCTTGAAGAACTCTCTGCCCCGGTAATTCAAGTTTATATGAGCAATGGGTTTCGAGGGTTATTTTTAAAATTCCACATTTCCACATTTACCCCGTATCGTCGCCATAAGACCTATCTGTGTCGGTGCGACGTAAAGCAAATAGCATTTACCCCGTAGCCAATGTTCGGAAGGTTTCTATTGTCTGTCTCACCGAGCGAGATGGTTGTGTGGTTTGGGTCACGTAGCTGTGAACTTGCATTCTGGTGGTGGTGGGTTCGAATCCCACTGTCGGCAGCCCTGAAGATGGTTTTCCGTGGTTTCCTCTGTACCTTAATTAAGGCCACGGTCGACTCCTTCCCACTCGTAGGCCTTGCCTATCCCATCGTCGCCGTAAGACTTATCTGTGTTGGTGCGACGTAAAAGCACATTGTACGTTTAATAATAATCCAGACACCGAACTCTCATTTAAAGTTAGAGGAATTTTGAATGTAATGTTCACAGTTCAACCGCTGGGCAGCGCGCCCCTAACCGCACAGCCAACTCGCCCGTTAAAATTAAATTGAAGAAGGGTCAAAGAGGAGGGTATTTAATACAGTCATAAATAAATAATTGTTTGACCATACGCATGTGGCAAAGTGGGCGAAACCTTTATGAATCTCCCCCAAGAAAAATATTTTCCCCAATCAGAAGGAATGAATGTCGTTACCTATGATATATTTTAGAAAACGATTCACATAGAATGACTATTTGCCATTGGGGCTTAATTCCATATTTAACCGCGCTAATCGAATATCGTCAGCTGGTTTGGAATTTAATTTTTTCCAGAAATAATAATAATAATAATAATAATAATAATAATAATAATAATAATAATAATAATAATAATAATAATAATAATAATAATAATTTAACGTCCCGCGAACTAATTTTAACGGTTTTCGGAGGCGCCAAGATGCCGGAATATTGTCCCGCAGGAGTTCTTTTACGTGCCAGTAAATCTACCGACACGAGGCTGATGTATTTGAACACGTTCAAATACCAACGGACTGAGCCAGGATCGAACCTGCCAAGTTGGGGGTCAGAAGGCCAGCGCCTCAACCCTCTGAGCCACTGAGATCGGGAAAAGCAAATTTTGACAAATACAGACTCAGGCACAACTCGAAACTGGTGTAATGGGAACGTATGGGTTATTTAAAAAAAAAAGGGGGCAAAATCTTCATAGATCTGTCTCTGTCCTTCGTTCATTTCTGTATTTTGTTAGGACTGTTAATGAAATAAAAAATAGTTTGAAATTATCACGTGGACGAAGTAAAGAACAAGGAACACGGGAATCTCTTGATACGAGGCCGGGGATGAGGTGAGATGAATTTTTATGGCATGTTTTTCACGGCCGGGTCTCATTCCTAACGCCACAAGTGAACAAGATTAAAATCTTGTGTGGATTCTGAGATCCTGAGGGCAGTCTGTTTTTTTTTTTTTTTTACCGGTATACAGTCACTCTGTACAATTCACTCTGCTGACCTCAGCGATGTAGTCGGTTAGCTGCTGGTCTTCAGATCCGAAGATAGTGGGTTCAATTCCGGTTGAAGCTGGTGACACTCGAAGGTGTTTAAATGCAACAACACCATGCCGCTGGCTTTCCTGGCGTTAAAAAAAACATCCTGAGAAAAAAATTCCGACACGCTTTGCATCTGTTACGACCTTTACCAGTTTGAACGGACACAGGGCGATTTTTAAGTACCTACCTTGCACTATGGTATTCACTGTCCTTAGCGATAATCATTTTAATTATGGTAAAGAATTGTCGTGCACACATATTGGTCAGAGGCTGCTTAATCTAGGACTCCGTAATCAAAATGTTTTCACTGGAAAATATTCCATTTTAAATTATTTTGATGTATATTTAAACAATACAAACCATTATTTTTAGAAAGTCCACTGGCATCTCCTCTCGTAACAAAATCTAGACTTTTGTCTTGGTTGCCACGCTCTGCCAGCCCGGTGTTGTAGAGGTAGCATACCTGCCTATTACTCTGAGGCCCCGTGTTCGATTTCCGGCCAGTCACGGGATTTTAATTAAGTTTATAGGCTGAGGGGTGGAACGAGGTTCACTGAAGCCTCGTGAGACCAACTGAAGAACTGCTGATAGAGACACGGTGGACTCGGTCAAGAAAGCCAACCAATACGGCTGAGGATGTCGTAACGCTGACCACTTGGCGCTCCAATATCAGCAGACCATCTGGCTGCGCAGCAGTCACCTTGGCAGGGCAAAGCCCAACTGGGCTGTTTCACCATTGTTTGTTTGTTTGTTTGTTTGTTTGTTTGTTTGTTTGTTTGTTTGTTTGTTGTCATGCTCTGCCTACCTCAAAGGTATATGTCAACCAATTAACTGTTTTTTTTTTTCTTTTTAAATAGTTAACGTTGCACAAACTCGTGCAGGTTTTCGACGATGCTGATAGGAGAGGTAGAGACCGAGGACTTGTCGGTAACCAAGGAACAGCTCCCCCCGGCATTTAGATAGCGTGGTAAAGGGAAATCACGGGATACTACCTAAATGACACACAAATGGAATTCAGTCCCACACGTCTCCCAAATATGTGGATAGTGGTCTCCACGATCTGCACTTATTCTCGATGAGTTGGCAGTAATGTCGTCTAGTGTATATAGTTGGGATGATTGGTGGCAGAAAATAAAGCACACCTCAGTTTTCCGTGGTTTCCCATTTTCACACCAGGCAAATGCTGGGGCTGTATCTTAATTAAGGCCACGGCCGCTTCCTTCCAACCCCTAGGCCTTTCTTATCCCATCGTCGCCATAAGACCTATCAGTGTCGGTGCGACGTAAAACCACTAGGAAAAAAATAATCAGTTGAACCTAATCTCAGATCTCCGATCGGTGCAGCTTCTCCGTTATGTCGTGGAATGGGCTACTCGGCCACGAAAGTGGGTAACATACAGTAAGTTTGAATTTCGAGAGAACATAGTAATAACGGAGAAAGTTACCTTCCAGGGTACTGCTTTGTAATGAAAATATTCCTGTCATCTCAGCTCTGTTTCACGAATTTGTCAGCTGCTTCACCCTGGTATATTTACTGTACAATTTTTAAACGATAGTTCATAAAAGCAGCTCAATTCAAACGAGCTTGCTCCATTGCATATTACAAGTCCTTCGGACAGGAAATAAGTTATCTTGGTTTACATTATTTAGCTGACTTGCGGTCTTAAAACCAAGCATTTCAATTTAAATGTCTCTAGCAGAACGTTTCACATGTTGGTATTTACTGATGGATACAGCACTTTTGCTTTTGTATCCAGAGCCGTAGAGAGCCAAAACGAGCCCCATGGCTTCATCCTACTGCGGACCCCTTTTCCAGCATCTATAGGTAACAAGACGTATGTGTAAACGAGCATAATCCTGAAAGATATGTCTTTATTACAGACTCTACAGAAGTGGAAAAAATAATCAGTACTTGTTTCATAAAGCAGGCACTAAGGCAGGCCTAATACAGGCCTAATAAGTTAAGCGAACATTACTTTTTTAAACAACTCTACGAGGGTTAGGGCATAAGTCATGGATGGCAACGAATTGTTCCCCCGCACGAATATTGGAACTACCAGACAAAATGGAAATGTACAGACGAGAGTGGGGAGCGTAAAGTGTTCTGTAATGTATTGGAGAATACCGGCTACGTTAACCAGGTATAGGATATAAAGCAAGGAAATTGTCAGTCATGAAATCCTTGTGCTACGTAATGTTTATTTTTCAGAGAGTACTCCCCAAAATTGTCCACAACATGTTGCAAATGACGCGGGAGATGTCGGATACTAGTCACCTCACCATGTGTGAATTTTGCGTTCCCATGTTTCACAGCGTTGGCAATGTCCTCCCGTGTCCCAGACCGTCTCTCACGCAATGGTCCTTTCAGTTTCAGTTTGGGTATGAGCTCTAAATCGCATGGAGGCAGGTGAGGCGAGGTGAGTATAGCGGGTGTTCCAGTATTGCCAACCCCAGAGCTGAAGTCACATCCATTCTGCTTGAAGCGTGACTTACTACTGCAGTCCCATCGCCCTGTGCATGGTACTTGTCCAACGCATCGCCACCTCGTGTCATGAGTGTCATGCTTTCCAGGACACATGACCATTGTATGGTCACATCGTGCAAATGTGAGGAAAAATAGTTGCAATGACTCATGCCCCAACCCTCGTACAATGCAGCTTTGCTAGCCTTTTGGCTCACAAAATTGAGTATTATTTCTTGGAAGTCCAACTTTCGTACAAGACTGCTTCCGAAGGCTTGCTAGTCTTCCTAGGAACATTGTAGAGCAAAATACTTTCTTCACACGCGCCAACAAACTAAACGACCTTTCTGGTTCTGCAACGGTCACGGGCAATGTGCAAAGCAAAGCAATGCAATGCAAACATCTGGGAACAGACTGAGTAGTCTTTGCTGAGTATAAACATTCAACAGTTGAAGATGTTGTCAGTCACTCTTAAAGTTCGCTTTTTGGATAGCCTTAAGATGGTCCGTCCAAATACAATATCCTCTGCAGAAACATCATTTTCATTCTTTTTTTTACCTTCTCTTGTAATTCCTCTCTTTTTTTTCAAAGCAGAATAATTCCGCAAGAAAATGAACATTTCATTGATAGCATGAACAGCTTTGTAACGCTCTGATAAGTCCCCAGTTTTCCTGTTGACCTACAAGGAAGCTGTTTTTGAACTTTTCATTTCTCACGAAAATACTGAGGTATGCTAATGTTTGCAGTAACAAGTTTGCACTTCTGTAAAATCATGTCCCACTTAAAGCGTAAGGTTTTTCAATTTTGAAGCAATCCCTTAATGTTCTCCACCCCCACGTCCTTCGGCACCTCTCTGGCCTGAAGAACGGAATTCCAATGGTTGATTTCAGAAAAACCGTTATCTTCACTGAAGTCATCAAAATACAAGAACATCTATTAAGATATGTTTCAGTATCATTTATATCTGTCAATTCCTCTGCAGGGATGCTCAGATATTTCACTTTTGAAAGGGCTGAAATGTGTGATGCAAATGGCCTCACACTCTCTATTTTGGCTGACCATCGCATTTGAGACGTTGAATGGAGAGAGCAACCAATGGTATCTTGGATAACCTCCCATCTTTGAGAACTGGAACTGAACAAGGTGTAACACTTTTAGATTTCACCAAAGAATGTTAGTGCTTCACTACAGCTGTGAGCTGCTTCGACTCCACAATTATTCAAATTGTCACAGGTACAGGGAGAAAACCGAGCCAAATGGTTAGAAGGGTCTTAGAATACGACCTTGTATACCTTTGTAAACTTGACATGTTGGACCCATTGTCGTATACTTACCTCCATGCCATGATTTTCAAGAGTTGATCGGATCATACCAGCTACGGCCACTACCGTTTTCTGATTACAATCTGCAAACACTTTCATGTTCTCATTCTGCTCACAAAGGGTCAGACACCTAACGATATATACAGTTTGCTCCGCATGTGATGATTTTGCCTCTTGTTGTTCACTTACGACTGCACGAGTCACAAGTTCTGTGCAGCAATGAATGACCACATTCTGTGTTTGCGCAGAAAGGTAGCGCACTTGTAGATGTCTGCTTTCTGACTGTGATGCCTTTACTTTAAATTATCATTGAGGAGTGATCATAATGTCTAATTAATTCGAAGATCTGAAGACAGTTACCATTTCTGGGATCACCTATAAGATGGGTATTCCCTCTCAATGGCAAGCCACTTTCACCTAAAGAAAATAATCACGTCCAAAAGAACGGATTGAAATCGTCCTTCTCTGGTCATCTTCATTCTACAAACTTTCAGAAAGCAAAGTAACAACTGGGAATCCTTGTTAAACGTTTCTCTAGACCTCGTCACTCCAGATAACACGCTTTTATGGTTAACACTATTTTCATGATGAGGCAATTTATCACATAGTATCTCTCAAATGTTTTCTTCACCCGAAAAGACCGCAGGAGAACTTGCATGCCTTGCAGGCATGGGCAACTTGCTGAAGATACATACAAGGTAGAAAAATAAAGCTTTTGCCTCCACGCTCCTAACGAGCCAATCCCTGGGTATGCGTTCGCCATTTTCCAAAGTGCAATTCAAGACAGAAAGAGGAAAATAAATTACCATCAAGGTCACATGGAAAGTGAACTCACTGGGGAGTGGTTTAGAGTCGGGGAAAACTATCTCCTCAGTCCGTCCAGTAGAAAGCTGCAATGATTTTAGGGTCCCGATATCAAAATGAAAAGTTCTAGAAGGTGCTGCATAATGTTACAGTTGAACACCTACCTGTAGAGCATGGATGATTAAACCGTACTGCATTAAATATAATCTCGGAGCGTTCGTTTGATTCTGTCTGCACTCCAGCTTCATCCGTAGAGACAGTAGACAGTAGAATGTATTATTTGCACTGGTACTTCGTCTTCATTGCGACCTTCGCTTCGTTGGTAGGAAGATTCACTCTTAACTACTTGTTCATACGTTTTCGTCTTCTTCAACACAAACCCAAACGTGTCAAGCGTATCTGTCTTTCTTAGATAATACGTGTCTTGTCTTCCCCTACTTTTTTCTCTGCACCAGATTTATGATTATAACTCATGATTATAATTAGGTACAGGATTTTGTTGGGGTTTCCTTGAAGGGTCAGACCCAAAATGCCGTTCGGGTATTAGCTGTGACCATCAGAACTACAGTAGTCCTCCATGCAGACACATAATTGAAAATATGATGGTGCAGATTAACCCCCCCCCCCACATGGCACTACAGCCCTTGAAGGGGCTCGGCCTACCAAGCGACCGCTGCTTACCCTGAAGGCCTGCGGATTACGAGGTGTCGTGCGGTCAGCACGACGAATCCTCTCGGCCGTTATTCTTGGCTTTCTAGACCGGGACCGCTATCTCACCGTCAGATAGCTCCTCAATTCTAATCACGTAGGCTGAGTGGAGCTCGAACCAGCCCTCAGGTCCAGGCAAAAATTCCTTACCTGGCCGGGAATCGAACCCGGGGCCTCCGAGTAAGAGGCACGCACGCCAGATTGCCAGAAAATAATCTAATTACCTACAAACTTAACTGAAGGTGTTGGCATGCGACTCTGCAAAGCAGGTGATTATTTCGGAGTTGGTAAAACTTCTACATGGCGATGTATGTACAGAAGTGTGAATCCTGTGGGGTCTGTCCTGTCCAGTGGTGCTCCTCAAGTAAATTTTGAGGAGACAGCGTAGAGAGGTTCCTCTCCACTGTTGTGTGGTCACGGGCAAGTGGGCCAAGATATGGAGCAAATTAAAAATGTTGGCTGTCACTTTGCCTTCGGAAGACAGCGGCTTCGAACCCCAAAGATGGATGTCCGTGCTTTCTTATTTTCAAACCAGGCAAATGCTGGGGCTGTACCTTAACTAAGGCACTCTCCTATCCCGTCGTCGCCATAAAACCTATCTGTGTCGGTGCAATATAAAGCAAATTGAAAACAAAAGGGAGAGAGTTGGGGAACTGTGATGGAAAGCAGGTTGCGAGTCCATCTGTGCTGCCTTGCCACTTCAGTCTCCACTTCAACTAGATCTTCGACTGGGTTACCATGTTCCTCTTTGTAGAAGTTGACACATCAGATATTTTCAAAGGGAACACCAGAGAAGCAATGAATGAAGAACTGCAGAGACGAAAACATTACACAAACACATTACACAATTAACGACAAACGTTTAACATCAGCATGCACATGCACGCTAACTACACTCATGTTCATAAAAAACAGAACACCTTTAAAGACTAGAGACAGGAAGTTCATATTCACAGGACATGTTCATTAGTATGTTCTGCAGAAATGATTGGCATTTCAGTCACCTAGGTTCAGCATGTGTCCTGTTGCCTAGTAGGCACTGGGCCCTCCATGGGCACTGATAACTTGTTCCATGCGTGATGGTATCGACGCGTGTAAGGTGCGAATGGAGTCCTGGGGTATAGCGATCCATTGGCATTCACCTGGTTCCACAGTTCACCTTTGGTGGTTGGCATAGGGTCACAGCGCCGCACCCGTCGTTTCACCATATCCCACACATTTTCGATTGGCGACAAGTCCGGTGATCGGGCGGGCCAGAGCAACGGTCTGACATCCTGTGACAACAAGAAGGAACGTGTTCGTGCAGCATTGTGTGGTCGCATATTGTCATTGTCCTGCTAAAATATGGCGTCTGGGGTGTCGTGCAGAAAAGATATGGCTACAGGTCGCAGGATGTCATTCACGTAGGTCAAACTGGTCACAGTGCCCTGGACACGCACCAAATGTGATGTATGGTTGTACCCAACAGCACCCAACACCATAAGGCATTGAGTTGGCGCTGTAAGTCTTCTGCGAAAGCAGTCAACGAGATGCCTCTACCCCTGTCTGCGGCGAACCTAAATGCGGCCATCATTGTCAAACAAACAGAACCTGGATTCGTCCGAAAACACTATCTGCTGCCATTCCTGTCCCCAGTGATGTCGTTCCATACACCATTGCAGTCTAGCATGTTTATCCACATTAGTCAAAGGTAGGCGGATAAATGGACGATGCGCCGGTAACCCAGACCGTACTAAACGGTGGCGAACTGTCACTCCTGATAGTGTTCGGTGTGTTACACTGTTCCACTGTTGCGCCAGAGTCGAGGGGGACGCAGATCTGTCCTGCAATGCCATTCGGATGAGGTGTCGATCTTCTCCGGGGGTGGACTGGGTGGTGCGATCAGACCCATCTCGTCGTGTTCTACGGCCTTCTGTGAACCATTCTGTACACACACGTTGCACTGCCGACACACTTCGTCCCACACGATCAGCAATTTTCCGGATGGATGCATCACGTTCTCACATGCCAATAATGCGCCCTCTTTCAAACTCACTTATTTGACGGTACGGTTTTCGCATACGTTTGCGAGGTAGCCTGCACGTCTGCTCAAGTCACAATGATCCATTACCTTCGGTTTATAGCGACAACGAGAGCCGCAGGCAGTTTTTACCAGTCGGTGGCTGTGCGTCGAGATATCGATGTAGACCTTGAATCTGAGGACCGACATGGTTCAAACGCTAATCATTTCTTCAGAACATACTAATGCATATGTCCTGTGAATACGAACTTTCTATCTCTAGTCTTTCAAGGTGTTCTGTTTTTTATGAACATGATTGTATATTAGCTCCTGAACAAGCCAAGAAAATATCATACATACAGTACATTGCTGGCTGCTGCTAACAACAGATTACAGATTCATGAAACTAAAGGGCACTGTGTTTTATAGTAGTGTTTTGTTTTCTTGCAAGTTACTAGCAGTCTGTTTACGTACATAAATATCGCACACTAATATCGATCTTTCATATTTTAAATTTTACACTCTTATTTAACGGTTTTTCCAGTTAACAACACCATCAGGCCTTCCGAGCGCCCTTTAGCCTCGGGTCCAACGGATAGAGCCTGCCTACCACACCCTCTCGTCGGGCCTGTCCGTCTCTTTGCTCACACCTGGGTAAAATGTAGATTCCATCGAAGTCCCATTCTCATCCATGGCTGTGACAGTATGGAAGCTGCCGAGGTATGGGTGGTGCTCAGTAATGATTGGTGATGAGGTTTAGTATATTTGCCTATTTTATTCCTGTGTGCAGAAACGTAGACTTTTTAAGATATAAATCCGTTTAGGCTCTTTTAAACAATAACTTGTTGGTTTTATTGTGTCTATAAATGCCTACCCATTTGAATTATAATTGCCTATTTAATGCCTTTTGACATTCTTTTAAAGATGCCAATTTGCTTCCAATTAATTATATTCTAGCTGGTGTGATCGACAGAATTATTTTCTCGTTTCTCAACACCTGCTTACAGTTGTTTTGTTGCAATACTACATCATTCAGACGAGGATGCTGTCTGTATTACAGAAGCCAAGGAAGTCATGTCCTGCCCACCTGTTCGATCAGATTTGGCGTTCCTCACGGCAAGTCCAGTAAGCTGCCAGGAGCCATCACAGAGTTGGAGAGGAGTGGAATGCCCCTTACGTAGTCGATTAGAACTGTAACAGTTGGGGGAAGGTAGCCGCTATCCGGGACAAGTTTGATTGGAAACTACAACGAAATCCAGGATGGAAAGATGTAGTCAAAATAGCCAATATGCTACGAGATGAGGTTGATGGAGCAGATAATTTCGTGTGGCTATTGCTAGCCTGGTGCAGCCTTTGTAAGACAGATCCATCGACTAGGGAGGGCGGCATCTGCCGTGTATGGACAATGCGTGTTATTGTAGTAGAGACTAGGGTTGTGTACGGTGTGCGAGTTGCACGGATGTTGGGGACAGTCCCCAGTCCCCGAACCAGGGGAAATAACCGTTTAAGGTCAAAGTCTCGGAACTGGCCGGGAATCGAAATCGGGGCCCTCTTAATCGAAGGCGACTTCGTTGACCATTTAGCTAACGAGTCGGACAGTGGAACATCAGAAAATCCCCACCAGTACGTCGAAAAGCCGTTGCATAATCTCAAGATTGGTGTGTGATGCGCAATGTCTGGTGTCCGCATCGTAACACGATTCTTTCACCAAACAATGTTAATTGGTATGTCCAGACAATCTTTAATCCATATGTGGATCAACACACGGAAGATGAACGGCTGTATGGGTATTTTCAGCAAGACGGAACAACAGCACACGCCACGTTGACAACCTCCTCACGAGTACATGAGGTTTCCGGTGAGGAAAGGACCATCAGAAGAGGCAGTGCAATCGTGTGGCCACCTCGATCCCTTGATCTCACTCCCAGTGAATTTTACCTGTGGCGCAAATTGAATAGTCAGGTGTACTCCAATAATCCTCACACACTGGAAGAGCCACAGTGGAACATTGAAAACGCTATTGCTGCTATCCCTCCGACAAAACTGATACATGCGTCTCACAGTTCGATAAATCGAGCACAGCCCTGCATCGACGTCAACGGTGGCCATTTCCAGTATTCTGTGATGTTCATTAACAAGGGCCAATCCCGCGTCAGTCCGATTGTAAATATCTTCCGGGCCAGTTTTATTTTGCCCACCCTGTGTATACCAAGCTCCTTTGTTCACCACGTTTTAATACCTTGGATAATGTCCACATGATTCATTGGGAACTACAATTACCTTGAAGTCACATTCAAGCAATTCCGAAACGTTGTAGGGCGATTTCTTATTCTTTCTAATTTTCAGTTGTACGAATAGTGTGTATACTTCGCTCTAAACAATAGGATCCGATCAAATTAACAGCTGCCGGGCTGACTGGCTCAGACAGTAGAGAGCTGGCCTTCTGATTCCTATCTGGCAGGTTCGATCCTTGCACAGTCCGATGGTATTTGAAGGAGCTCATTGTCAATTGCGCCAGCTGCGTATCGGTCGATTTACCGGCACGTGAAAGAACTCTTGTGGGACAGCATTCCGGCACCGCGACGTCTCCGAAAACCGTAAAATTAGTTAGAGGGACGTTACACCAATAACATTATTATTAAATTAACAGCTAATGAGATGGGAAAATTCTTCTCATCAAGCGAGTTGTCTTCGTGATATGGGTCATATAGCTGTAAGCTAGCATTCGGTAGATAGCGAGTTCGAACCTCACTTTCGATAGCCTACGGTTACTCATTTTCACGCCAGGCAATGCAGCGTTTGTACCTTAAGGCCACGACAGCTACCATCTCAATCCTGCCCTTTTCCCATCCCAACGTCGCCGGACACCTATCAGGAGTCCGGTAGTAAATTTTATAAATGATATTTGCCCTTCACTCCACAGTACAACACAGTACAGAAAGGCTCATTTATTTTTATATTTTTTCGGGCCGTGAATAACCTGACGAATCCCTCGGTCACAGTAATGAGTAAGCCACAGCAAGACACGTGTACACGACATGACAGGAGCCATGCACTTCGTCGTTTCAATCTCTGGCAAGTACATGAATAATCATTCAATGAATACAGTTTACTTTCAAAAATACAAAACACTGTAAATAAAACGCTTTTTCTTTTGAGACCACAGTCCAGTGATACCTATTCACGGAGAGCTATCAACATTCACTAGTCCTTTCCTAAACGTTCGTAGTGACTTTAAACCATGCTAAGGATTAACGTTCAGTATATCCAAATTATACTCGATAACATAGAAAGAGAGGGAATCTCCTACATAATTGGAGGAAGAAGAATTAAAGCCAGAATACCGATATTAAATACGTCAGTGGCCCATAGCCGAGTCAATTGCTCCTTCATTTCCAAAATCTCACAGGATACTTGCAGAGTAGAAGAGCCTCTGTGGCTCAGGCGGCAGCGCGCCGGCCTCTCACCGCGGGGTTCCGTGGTTCAAATCCCGGTCACTCCAAGTGAGATTTGTGCTGGACAAAGCGGAGGTGGGACAGGTTTTCTCCGGGTACTCCGGTTTTCCCTGTCATCTTTCATTCCAGCAACACTCTCCAATATCATTTCATTCCATCTGTCATTCATTAATCATTGCCCCAGGAGTGCGACAGGCTTCGGAAGCCGGCACAATTCCTATCCTCGCCGCTAGATGGGGGCTTCATTCATTCCATTCCCGACCCGGTCGAATGACTGGAAACAGGCTGTGAATTTTCATTTTCACTTGCAGAGTAGAAGAGCATTTAGGTTGGAACCAGTTATCTGATTGTTTTATTGTGCAGAGGTTAGAGAACTTACTTTCAATCAATCAATCAATCAATCAATCAATCAATCAATCAATCAATCAATCAATCAATCAATCAATGATCTGCACATTTAGGGCTAGCACCCAGGTGGCAGATTTCCTATCAATTGTTTACCTAGCATCTTCTTCAATGTTCTCAAAGAACTTCCGAAATTTATCGAACATTTTGCTTGGAAAATTCTAATCCTTTACTAACCAAACCAAATCCCATATCGCTACAGACCCGAAGGGCCCGAGACTACCAAGCGACCGCTGCTCAGCCCGAAAGCCTGCAGATTACGAGGCGTCGTGTGATCGGCACGAGTCCTCTCAGCTGTTAGTTATTCTTGGCTTTCTAGACCGGGGCCGCTATCTCACCGTCAGATAACTCTTAAACTGTAATCACGTAGGCTGAGTGGACGTCGAACCAACCCTCATGATGATGATGATGATGATGATGATGATGATGATGATGCTTGTTGTTTAAAGGGGCCTAACATCTAAGGTCATCGGCCCCGAACCAGCCCTCAGATCTAGGTAAAAATCCCGGTCCTGGCCCAGAATCGAACCCAGGCCCTCCGGATAAGAAGCAGACACGCTACCCCTACACCTTCTCGTCCTAAAAGTGAATATTTTCCCCAATTCGCCCTCTTGGATTCCAACTTTATCTTCATATTATGATCTTTCCTACTTTTGAAAGCTCCGCTCAAGCTTATTCGTCTACTAATGCCATTCCGCGCCATCTCTCCAATGACAGCTCGGAAAACCACTTAGTCGAGCATTTCGTCTCCTTACGCCCAAGTCTTCCCAGCCCAGATATGGCAAGATTTTCGTAACACTAATCCTTCCTAGGAAATCACCCAGAGCAAATCGTGCAGCTTCCTTTTGGATCATTTCCAGTTATCCTATCAATTTATCCCATATACTGGAACTACAGTATACTCTAATTAGGGTCTTATACGCCCTTTCCTTTTACATCCTTACTGCAACCCCTAAATACCCTCACAACCAAGTGAAGATATATGTAACCTTTATTAACCACTTCGTTATATGATGAACCCTTACCGAGTGAGTTGGCCGTGTGGTTAGGGTCACGCAGCTGTGAGCTTGCATTGGAGAGATGGTGGGTTCGAACCTCATGTCGGCAGCCCTGAAGGTGGTTTTCCGTGGTTTTATATTTCACACCACGCAAATGCTGGGGCTGTACCTTAATTACGGCCACGTCCTAATCCTTCTCACTCATATAGCCCTTTCCTATCCCTCCGTCACCGAAAAGCTTCGATGTGTTAGTGCGACGTTAAACAAGTAGCAAAAAATCCCTAATGTGATCTTAGATTATAATCGTTATATGGGAAGGGAGGGGGGAGGGGGAATTATTACAAATGACATGATGGTGTACTTTTATTCAGATGACCGTAGGACTTCGAAGTTCTGGAGAAAAGCTGCATTCAATATAATTTCGAAAATGGTCGAAAATGGTCTTAAATTGCTATTTGTTGTATTTAAAAAACTATAACGGAAAAAAATGACTATGCTCCAGTTCTACTCCAGTATAATTGAATCCCTGAGTGCTGAATGGTTTAGGACAGACAAAAAATTAACATGGATATTTCCGTGTGCGGCGTAAAACTTTTGTCAGGCAAATTAGAAAGACGGTGCGCTGTATTTAGCTCTCCGCAACAGAGGAAGAGGTCGCGAACTGTGTGCGTCAAGAGCGATAAAGGCCTGCATACTAAATGTGCAGCTCTTCATAGGTGCCCTAAATAAACAATATATATATAAATTTAGATCTTTTCCAACAAACTAATCAGATTTTTTAAAAGTTATGTTAGGCTTAAATATGTTTATTGTGTATAGTTCCTATTAGTGTTAGTGATAATTAGAGCTAGGATTTTTTTTTGTAATTACAGATTTTGATCCTTGCTATTTAGATTCTGGGAAAAGTTATATGTTCACAAACCACTATGTTGTTATAACCAAGTACACTACAGAATTTCATATTACATGTTCTTTTATATTTGCAGGTATTCTACCTATTCTTAGTGATGTTACATATATTTTAGCGCTTTCGTTTGTTCATGTTATATCAATTGCTGTGTTGAAGTTTCATGCTTAATATGGGGTTCTTGTCAGTTGCCACAACAGAGGGGATTAAGGTAAATATGAGTGACAGACAGATATGTGAAAGTATGACAAGTGCAGGTAAAGACACCAGTGAAATCTGTTTTTCTAAAGGTTCCAATTAGCTGCGAGAAACACTGTTACTTTAATACCATGCTCAAATCTATTCTTAGAGCTTTCTTCTTTTGAAATGTCTCAGCTAGGTTCTAGTTTCTCTTAAACAGTTGAAGAACACAGTTCATGAACATCAGTTATCTCTAGAGTCACTGTGGCATCAGTTACGTCTTCACTGGCTTCAAGGTTTGAAATCATGTATTGAAGTTGACGAGTCCTTTACAACTGATGGCAAAGTACTGATTTGTCAAGCAGATGCAGCCTTCACCTTCAAGAACCATTTTTATAAAGATTTTCACAGTGTGATAATTCCATGATATAAACTTGAAGTGCGTGAATTCATATTTTCCCTAGAAAAATACTGCGAGAAACATGTTCCTTACCAATAAAAACTACGCAAGAATTATCTTCAAGTCTGTTATGGCGAAGCAATGTACACCGTAAGACAGTACATAGGAAATGCTTTCACATGGGTTGCTACTGATGAAACAACGAATGCTAAGGACAGATTTATTGCAAATATTGTGATGAGGACGCTACAACCTGAAAACTCCTCGAAGTCGTATTTGATCTACTGTAAAGAGCTGAGCCATACAAATCAATCAACTATTGTGAGAATTGTGAATGATGGATTAAACTGGCTGAGATGCAAGAGGAAAAGGTATTATTGATGTATTCTGACGCTGCAGTATATATACTTACAGCTTTTTACTACTCTGGAAGTGTTTTGTCCCAATATGCCCTATTTTATGTGTTTGGCTCGTGGAGTACAATATGTTGCTGAAGATTGAGCTAAATTTCCACAAATGATTACATTAATCTCAGCAACAAAATTCTATCTTACAAACAGCAATTGCCAGAGATACCACTGCCCCCAAAATCAGTGTTAACGAGGTAGGGAACATGGATAGAAGCAGTTAACTTCTAGAGTGAGCATCTAAATACTATAAATACTGTTGCAGATACTTTTGATCCTGATGTTGTTGTATCTATTTGCGAATCACAAACTCCCTTTAGCGACTCCAAAGCGGTCTCCTCAGCTGCGTACATCAGTGGCAACTTCAGCTGGTTTCCAAAAAGCATCAAATGTCTAGAAACATCAGGACTGCCATTGCAAGATTCTATAGCTCTCATAGAGGATGTGCAAGTGTATTGAGTAAATTGGAAAAAGTGTTTAAGAGATATTCTGGTTCAGCGTGTGCTGAATTCTGAATTGAGATGATGTTGATCCACCAGAGGACATTTCTCCAGAAAAATTCTCTCCTAAAATTTTCTCCAGTTACACCCTGTGATGTTAATGGATCTTTCTCTGCATATACGAACATCCTGAGTGACAAACATTTTTCGATGTACCCACAGAATATTGAAATATATATAACTGTTCGTTGTGCTTCAAAATGTAATGTATAAAAGTGCTTTGAGTGTTGTAACTAAGAAAATGATAAGTTTGTATTGAATATGTGTCTGATATATTGATATGAAATGACTCCAGATAATATTCAAAAAAAACATAATTGTTCACTGTGCTACAAAATGTTATGTAAAGCACGTTTTGCGTGTTGTATCTGACAGATTAGTAAGATGATATTAAATATGCAATATTACATATTTTGGTGCTTTTTGTTGCATGTGTATGTACATATTTAGCCACTTGATACTGCATAAAAATCCCAGCTCTAGTCTAAATATATAACTAAAATACAACCATACTTCTAAGTGACGTAAAACTTTGAACAATATACTGTAATATATCTGGTGATAAGTCTTCAGCTTAACAAGTTTCAATGAGTAAAATTATCTTGTTATTTTCCTTCTTTTTTAATAGTGACATGTTTGAATGTTTATTTTTCTCGTTCAAACTAATTATTTTATATAATTCTATTTAGAAATTCAGAAATACGTTCTTTATCATTAAGTATATTCCGCTGTATTGTAAATCAAAATAGATTTTGAGGCAGAAAATGCTTTTATTTTCCTGAAAATTAACATTATCGCCAAGTATAATAACAACAACAAAACACTGTAATTCTTTACATCACTCTCAATCAATATAGTCTCTATGTAGTCGATACGCAGAAAATTTATTGCTGGTATTTGCTATGCATCGACAGATATGCGCGAATTTTAAAGTATCGGTACACGTATTTCCGTTAAAAACGGCGTGGCACTTTACAGTAGAAGAGCAGAGGCGAAGCTCTGGCCTCTTCCAGCTGATGGTGAACGGCCGACCAGATCGGCCCCTAGCTCCAAGAGGGTTAAATTAATTTTTTTCAGAATTAAATCAATTTCGTCATGGGTTGCACCAACGGATCTTCCCTGAAGAAATAAGTTTAATTCATTCAACCGCAAACAAATGTTAGCAACGTAGGCTGAACCAAATTTGATCGACCACCACAAAGAAACACTGAATCTTTGGACTGTAAGTCGAAAACGTGAACTAAAATTGTATGTACTTCTGTGCCAGGTGAATCAGCTCTGTCTACCAATATTTTATTCTGCAGCCCAACAAACGTGTGAGATCGTCGTGAGGTCGATTTTTCTCTGCTAGCATTCAGCATCCCATATGGTACTAATGCACTGTAAGCACATCTTGCTAATGATTCTGAACACTACTATTGTTCCCACCACATGCCTATAGACCGTTCGAAAAATATGACATCCTTTCAATCATTTATCGCACCTCAGTCTACCGTGTAACTGCGTTAAGATGTCGTGCCAGGTGACCGGGTAGATCAAAACGTGAAATTAACGTTTAAAACTACGATAAACAGTGACCTGTAGAGAGTACAGAACTGCGAAATGAAGGAATATATCACTCCAACGTATTCTTAACAAGTCTCACACACAGCTGTGGCGTAGCGCCTGTGGTCAACACTAGCCTACGAATTAATGGAACGTAGTATTGATAGTTCCAATCCTACATCGTGCACAATTATTTACATCGATATGAAGCTGCAATGCTTGTCCGACTCGTTGGCTGAATGGTCAGCGTACTGGCCTTCGGTTCAGAGGGTCCCGAGTTCGACTCCCGACGGGTCGGGGATTTTAATCGCTTCTTATTAATTCTTTTAGCTCGGGGCCTCGTGTATGTGTCCGTCCCAACACTCTATTCAGACAACATACCACACTACCAACCACCACAGAAACATGCAATAGTGCTTACATCCCTCCATATCGGGTTGGCGTCAGAAAGGGCATCCGATCGTAAAACAGGGTCAAATTCCACATGTGCTACGCAGTTCGCACCTGCGACCCCACAGGTGTGGGGGGAAAAAGCGGTAGAAAAAGAAGAAGAAGATGAAGCTTCAATGCTTACGCACAGGCCGGTGTTTGTTACACGCAAGCAGTAAAACGACGCTATTATTGTTTTTGTGCGCTGCGCACATTGTACTGCTGTACGGTTGGAACGAAGTCGCTTCAGTCATTCGCCATGTATTCCACGGATGAATACGTCGACATTCTCCTAACTGTTCAGAACAAGATCATCCACATTGCCAACAAGCTACATCTGAGCTCCTACCCCCTATTCGTCAACCTTCGGTATACCGGAGACCTAAGGACATTCTTTCTCTAATCGCACTCCCCCTCCCCCGCACCGTCAGGGGTGCAGGCCAATCCTGGACAATTCGATTTTCAATTCGTAGTTCCACAAACATACCACAGCAATGCAGTCTTTAGGTAATAATTTCTGAGAAATAGTACGCAAGACCTTTTACAGGTCGATGGGCTAAAATCACTCGTTGATACGGGCTCGGCCGGTACCAATGAGAATTGTGGCTTACTCCTTATCTGCGGGGAAGCATGAGAGACTTCGTTACTTTATCAAAAAAGGTATGCGGACAGGCTACGTCCGACTGCAAAGAATTTCCGCAGTGTTGAAAGACGTTTACGAACTACAGCGGTGCTTCAGATACTACCAAATGTCCGTGAGAAGACCGTAATGTCTGGTGAGAATGAGGAGGCTGTTCTGGACGCAGCTCGCACACACTAGTCCAAGGGCAATTGCACAACACGATATTATCATCCAGGCTTCCACAAATACTGCATGCGCATAAATACCACACCTACTATCTACAGCAAATTAAAGAGCTCCACGGGTGGGGATTTAAAAGCTCGAATGAATTTCTGTCAGCAGCTGTTAGGAAATCTGGAAAATAATGCGGCACTTCTGTCGAAAATCCAGTTCTCGGAAGAATCGCAATTCCACAATAATAGTACCGTCGACCTCCACAACATGCACTATTAGTGTGCTGACAATCCCCACTGGGTGCGACAGGCAACCTATGAAGTGCTATGGGGAGTGCATGTATGATGTGGAATCTTGGGTGATCGCCTATTTTTGTACCTTAATTTATTTGCGAATCATTTAACAGGCGAATACTACCTACACTCCGGGCGGAGGCAAATCGCACTACGACCGCCATGAGTACTAGCTGACGACAACAGCGGTCTGAATTTGAGTAATCTGCATCAATGTGCATCAAGTTCATCGTTGATAGAAAGTCGTTATTGATAGTGTGACTTTATCTAATATAGCACGAATATGCCTGCATTCTGTTGCGCGTGCTTCTGTTCGAACAAAAGCAGGAAAACGAACATTTGAACTTACTTCACTTCAAGTAAATTCATTTATTTTCTATTATAAGAAGGTTATATTGAAAGATCTTCTTACGTTTCGCCATTGTAATGTACAAATTTTAGAACAGGTTCCCCCTAAAAGACAAAGAGCTGACTAGGCAGTGGGTGAAAAAGATGAAGAGAGATAAGTGGTATCCCAAGCAACAATTTTGAAGAGCACTAATATGTATTTAGTTAATGACATGAGACGTTTGCTGCCCAAGGCAGTTCCGACAATTTTTAAGTTACCACCCCATTTACAAAGAAACCACAGCAGCAGAAAACCGCCCAAGAAACGAGTGGTCGAAGAAACAGCCAGCGTCTCTCTAATATACTCTACTCCCAATCTCACAGATAAGCCAGGTATTTTTTAAATTGTAATTGAATAACGTGATAAAGCCGTGAGGCGAGTAATGAAGATTATAATTATTGCCTTCGAATTCCCAGAATGCTTAGGAATATGTATGACCAGGTAGTGAGCAGAAATGATGACTTGAAGAGGAAACTGAAAGCCGCCAAGCAGATTGTAGTCAAGCAGAACAAACGCATTCTGGCTTATGAACACGTCATACGCGGATTAAACAGAAGGCTTTGTGAATCGGGATCGGAAGTACAATGGTGAGGATGAAATTGAATAGAAATATGTCTGTAGATGAGTTGCTCTACAGGAGTTACATGCAGTTAATAAATAAAGGCGGTGTCATACACAAAGGCAAACTCAAAAGATGAACGTTTCTCCTGCTGCAGAAACTTGCAGCAAATTCATTTCAAAGGCTTTGGAATTCTGTTTATATTTAGGAATAGAAGAATTCCAAGGCTGTGAAGCGATTGCAGAGTTTGTAATATTTATGGACTTAATATTTGAGATGTTGTACTCTTTCCACCAAATGGGGAAAGGAACAAAATCTCCTCTTACTAGAAAAAATAAGGACCTAAGTGTTCGACAGATAGATCTGCGCATCAGTTATCTGAAGAAATTGAAGCTTCGGACGGTACTCCCATACACAGAAGTGTTCCAATATATGTGGATTTATTACTGACCTGTTCAGTGTAAAGGAACTCAGAAACAGTTGTTGAAGGTGACGGACTAATTTTTTTTTTTTTGCTAGTCGCACCGACACAGATACGTCTTATGGCGACGATGGGATAGGAAAGGACTAGGAGTTGGAAGGAAGTGGCCGTGGCCTTAAATAGGGTACAGCCCCAGCACTTGCCTGGTGTGAAAATGGCAAACCACGGAAAGCCATTTTCAGGGCTGCCGACAGTGGGATTCGAACCCACTATCTCCCGGATGCAAGCTCACAGCTGCGCGCCCCTAACCGCACGGCCAACTCGCCCGGTGGACTATTCATTAGCAGCTTAGATAACTACAGAAACGGCCTATGTACAACATTGTTTACTTTGCGTAAACTTGTCAGTGATTGAGAATTGATGTTATGAACAAGTATTAACAAATCATGATTGCGGTAGTATTCAACCGTCAACAGTCGACGCCAGTTCAACTTTCTTAAAAGATGGCAGCATGATAGCCACTCTGTGTATTATATTCTAGCTCGATGGTTTCAACAAGACACTCTTCATACTTTCAGAGGTGACAAATGATTTTCTTTCCCCTGCCTAAAATCCATGACACTTTCAAAGACACCTGTGTTGTCTTCTCTTATTCTGTGGTAAGTCGTCTCATGCATTGTTGGCCAGCCCCTAATGAATGTTGCAACTGTTTAACCTTCTGGTTTCTTGCATCATAGCTAGAGCTCGGGTTATATGTAATATAAAAATGAGAAATATGTACATAAATATGTAGCTAAAATTGACAAAATATGTAGTTAAATGTGTAATAGATAAAAATATGTAAGTTAATACCTAAGCTTCATTTGATGTACTGTATTCTTCTACATAGTAAAGGAAGAAAATACAAAAAAGAGTTAAAAGTGCAGATGTTATTCAACTTCTAATTTTCGTTTGGGGGCGCAATTAATAACTAAATATTTTTCCAAGTTTTCTGCGGTCATTGAATATCATCTGTTAGGATGTTCTCATATATAGAAAAAGACCTTTCAACTTCAAATGAAATCACTGGCGCGTATTTCAAATAGCCCGACAAAGAAATATTTAATTGCAGACTTGCTCAAGCAAGGAAGGTCCTTATTAAGAGAGAATAGATTTGATCTCATGAAACACAGATATGCTTATTAGAAAAATGTTCCTGACGACTTTTGTATGGAGTGCAGGCCTTTATGGAAGTGAATCATGGGCAGTAACCGAAAAAGAAAGACCGAAAGAAAGAAAGAAAGAAAGAAAGAAAGAAAGAAAGAAAGAGAAAAGGCGCTTTTGACATGTGACATTAAACCGAGATCTGACGAAGGGATCACAAATGAAGAGTGCTTGTGTAAGGGAAGATTGATAAACACAGTTTGAGACATCCAAAACTTGCACCGTCAACATAGCTAAGGGATGCGGTTCTTTGACAGAATGCCTCACTTTAAATTATTAAATATTTTTGGATGTTAGGGACGTACAGTACAGACTTTTAAATCTATTTTCAAGTGTTTAATTAAAAAACTTAAGTCGATGTAAAATTGGTGAAAAAGTGGGTTTTCTTTCAAATGCGCTATATCCTTCAAAATATTTAAAATATGTAATATTTATAAAAATATTTTATTCATCGAAATATGTAAAAATATGTAACTTTAAACTCCTGGAGTAATGGTCCTTTTAGTGTGATTCGCCGACATTTCAGCTTTTCTTGTAGCTACATATATGGGAAGAGAATATGTAATTACATATAATCCGGGCTCTAATCATAGCCAAGTGGAAAATCTCGGTCATAACTGAAACGGTTCCCCAGCACCTGTTCAGTTTATCAGCCACGTTTCAGGTGGAAGGTTAAATCACAACAACCCTTCCCTAACGTCATCCTTGCACCTGCTGTTTGTGCTTGACGGAAGTCGGTAAACAGCAGCTGCAACGAGTGGAATTCACACGTTTCGCTTCTTCCTAGCCGATTGCTGATCTCTTGGGGTGTACAACTCTTTCAGTGTTGGCCCTCTCTTTTTCTGTTAAGGCTAGTACACACCAAGCGACAAAGTTGCGCAACACGTGTATCGCGACAAGTTCCAGGGGTATCCTGCGACATTTTTTCCGTGTTTGGGACTGTCGCGATACAAAAGTTGCATGTCGCAGGTCTCCCATTCGAAATGGGATACATGATACAAATGTTGCGCAACACTATGTAGTCTGGACGTGTCACGAGACAAAGTCCCGGAACACGCCGATGCCAGTGTGCAGATAGCCGCCACGTGTTGGTGTTGTGTTTCGTGTTCTGTTGTTTTGCGATCGAACCTACTCTAAAAATCATTGAGGATTTGCACACCCTTCCTTGTCTTTGGGATGTTATGTCTACCGAGCATAAAAACATAGAAAAAAGGAGGGAAGCAATTGAGTCTCTCGCTGAAAAGTTCACTATGTCCATTCACGAGATGGAGAAAAAAGATTCACAACATTAAAAGCACATACAGCAATTTCTTGCGCCATTTCGCGCCGATTCCTGTGATGCAACTGGCTCTATAGATGTGGACGCGGGACATTCTATCGCAACAGTCTAGGGACTGTGTCTCGCAACTGCCCCCATACAATGTCCCGCGACTTTGTCGCTAGGTTGTACTAGCCTTTACATTGACACAACCTTGACCTTGAATAGTTGCATATTCAGACACTCTCGCTATATCTAAGAGCACCTTTGCTCAATAATAGTGTTTACTACTTTGCCGATTTATTTTTAATAGCTTACACTCATTTACTACTTCGTAACAAAACATGTGTACGTCGTCTTGGAAGCAACTTGAAGGTGTTTTATTACTTTTTCACGATTTACATTGCGTCGCACCGATAGATCTTATGGTGACGATGGGATATGAAAGGGCTAGGAGTGGGAAGGAAGCGGCTGTGGCCTTAATGAAGGTATTTGCCTGGTGTGAAAATGGGAAACCATGGAAAACCATCTTCAGGGCTGCCGACAGTGGGGTTCGAACCCACTATCTCCCGGATGCAAGCTCACAGCTGCTCACCCCTAACCGCACGGCCAATTCGCCAACTAAGATAATAATTCTTTTGTTGGATCACACACGTTTAAACATCGAATGAAAATAGATCACATCGTTCTGAATTGATATGCCAAGTGTTATATCTAACAAAAATATAACACAGCGTATAGAGCATTACCACATACAACCACACATTAAGACGAAAATATAATTCATGATGGTATTCTTCCAGATTTGTTGCCAAGGCACGGCATATTTTTATTTACATCTGTCGGTAAAGCTATATTTTCAAGTTAATGCATTCAAATAACACAGACTGAACTTCGGCCTTACTTCCCAATCAATCAAGCTTTTCCAACAATGTACCCGGGAAATTCCTCATACGACTTAAAAAAGGTGAGCTTTCCGACTAGTTATTCCTAGAAAGACGATGGCGAATATCTGTTAGAGACTTGCACGAGTAAATAAAGATGTAATGATTTAATAATCGCCGGATTTGCGAGTACGTAATCGTAAATTTAGTATTGCAGCATCGTTGCATCGTAGGCTCATAAAGATATGACTCGTGAATAATTGTTTTGGCTACGGACCCATATTTTCCTGTGCGCTGAGGAGCAGGAATTTAAGTACTTATGTAGCCACCGCATTCTACAGAGAAAACAACTGCACTTAAAAGCCAATCCAATAATTCCTCAGTGATTCAGTAAAATGGGGTGAATAGGAACATGGGGGTGAAAGGGAACACATAGTAGGGAATTTATTTTATGGAAGGTTTGGATCGTATGTAAAGCAGTTCATTGGAATTTTTTTCACCCAAGTGTTTCCTATCCTTATTTCCCACCATGTCAATGTGCTCTGAAAGGATAACAATAACTTGTAGCAACAATAGTGCGCAATAACGAATCCTTGTATTTTTTATAGCTATTAAAGACTATAAAATCTTCTTCTGGATTAGAAAATCAATCACATGGAGGTAAGTGCTTTTAATGTCTAAAACAAGTAACTATGCCATTTTGTGATACAGTTAAACATAATTTTACCATGAGATGTAACTACACTTTTCTACGTAAGCACTATGCAGAATTAGTGAACAAAATCAATGAAAAATGGGGTGAATGGGAACACATAGATATATGTAAAAGAAGTTTAAATGTGAATACAGTCTTCGTATAAATACTGTTTGGTAATTCTATCCCTTATTTTATCTGTATTTCAGTTGAATAAGAAAGGTGCCAAGGCAATACAAGCGAGATCAGAGGAGCAAAATCCACAGGAAACACCCACCGGAAACAATTTCTGCTGCATTAGAGGATATTAAAAGAGGATTGTCATACAAAAAATGTTCATAGAAGTATGGGTTTTCTACAACAGTGTTATACAGACATATGAAATGTAATAAAAGTGAAGGAAGAATATAAATGAAGCCAAAAGGTGGGCAGACATTGTTTGGTGTTGATACTGAGAAGCATTCAGTGGATCAGCTGGTAACGTGTTCTTCCGGGGGTTATCCATTTGACGCATATGACCTATGTATTGTTAAGGCTTACCTTGACAGAAGGGGAGTCACTGTGAAGAGATTCAGAAACAATATGCCAGGTTTTGACCTTGCCCTCAGTTTCCTTAACCGTCTCCAAAATGTTTTATCTCAATGAATGTGTCAAAACAGAACAGAGACCGTATTCTTAGTTGGTTGCCCCGTTCATCAGCAGAAGAAACAGTGGACGATGTTGAAGGAAACAATGGTATATTTGATGACTGCATTGTTTCTGTACTCAATGATATGAGATTCAGTCCTGGGACATTAAGAATTAGAAAGAAAAAGCTAAACATCCCTCTTGGTCAGAGCGTGGAAGCTGACGACTTGGAAAATGATAGCCGAAAGGGACATCTGTCAAATGATGAGTAACAGCAGAAGGAGATCTAAAAAGAAAATGAAGTTCACACTGATAAACATGTCAGTAAAATAAAGCTGCCCATCCCAACCATAGGGCACCAGAACCAGAACTCCAAATCACACCTAAGGCAGGACTGCAACTGTGAACCATATTACCGGGCGAGTTGGCCGTGCTCGTAGAGGCGCGCGGCTGTGAGCTTGCATCCGGGAGATAGTAGGTTCGAATCCCACTGTCGGCAGCCCTGAAAATGGTTTTCCGTGGTTTCCCATTTTCACACCAGGCAAATGCTGGGGCTGTACCTTAATTAAGGCCACGGCCGCTTCCTTCCCACTCCTAGGCCTATCCTATCCCATCGTCGCCATAAGACCTATCTGTGTCGGTGCGACGTAAAGCCCCTAGCAAAAAAAAAAAAAAAAAGAGAGAGAGAACCATATCCGGATGAAGAAATGAGAGGGGTGTATGTGAAGAAAGCACGAATTGAAGAAGGTGACTAGGTATGGTAGATTTTTCTTCACCATCCACATCTTATTCAAATCACCCAAGTTCATCAAAGCAATCCTATTTCATTGAAACAGTCATCAGTGTTGACAATGAATGCCTCACAGTAACGTTTCTGAAGTATGTGCCAACTAAAGTTGATAGCGGACAACTTTTTAAGCGGCTCGAACATGAAGATGTCTGTGAAATTGATAAGTCCAAGTGTTGTTGGTGTGGTAAACTACCCTAAGCTTTTGAGAAGGGGACTCATGAAATTCGAAATAAATTTCCACGAATGGAAACGGTTGTAACTTATTTTAGAATGGCAATTTACTTATTGTATTATTTTTACTGTATATGCATTTTTCAGATCTTAAATAACATTTTTTTAAGGTTTTCAGTGTTCCTTTTCACCCCAGTATCAGGAGAATAGGTTTAGACGGGACGCTTAAGTATCTGTTCCTATTGACCCCATATTTGGGGTGAATGGTAACACTAATTTTTCAATCAATAACACATATCTCTTTGTACCAAACTGTTAATTTCATGTACCATAATTAGCTATCTGACCTTATCAACACTGCCACATGCAGAAATACTAAATTATCTAAATCAAGAAAACAGCGACAGAAAATGCTGTGACACCGTTCCCATTCAGCCCATTTTACGGAGCTTATCTAATTTGTATATTCCAAACACAATCTGTTCTTCCGACCATTTACAATATCGCAAACATACCTCGTTGACGCTTATTTTCATGAAAATGCTGTACAGATCATGTTCTTACGTCTCATACCCGTACTAGTGAAACTTTACGCGAAACATTCTGCTCTGAATACCTCATATCGACAGGTATCATTGCATACGTGAGATCAACTCGTATTTATACTGGATCTATCTCAACACTGAACAAATGTTAATCACCTTCAACTAATTGCTCACGAACAATTCATTTGTAGTATCGATTGGGAATTGTCCCTGACGATGTCTATTAATAACCGTACGATATGAAAATGAAAACCTACAACCTGTTTTCCAGTCATTAACCGGGTCGGGAATGGAATGAATGAAGCCCCATCTTGCGGAGAGGATAGGAATTGTGCCCGCTGCCGAAGTCTGTCGCACTCCTCTGGGGCAATGATTAATGAGATAATGACTGACAGATGAAATGAAATAATATTGGAGGGCAGTGGCGTGCACAGAACCCCATCTACCTAAAGAACTTTGTATTAACATTTTCTAATTATTCCTTAGAACGTTTTTTATAATGTTAAAAAATTACGAACATCTAAACCAAGCCAAGTACAGCTGTCTCGACAATCCGCTCGCACTACTGCAGTTCAACTTCTCCAGCGAGCTGGGTTTCCTTGCCGGCGCGATCCCCCAGCGAAATTTTTTAAGGTCGCTTGGGTCGCTAGGGTGACGCATGCACGTGGAAGCATCCTCGAGCCGAAGCTGTGGTCCCTCCCCCTGACAGCAATTTACGGCGACAGGCCAGCTAGCTTAGGTAAGGGGTGTTAGTTTTAATACTTGACACTCGAAGTCTTCAGCGCCACACACTAGAGACTGCAAGAAAGATATCTACATCTTAACAGTACAGCCACTTGCACATCGTCTTGCTAATAAAAATATAGAGCCAGTATATGAAATCAATTGTAATATAGAAAAATATATTTTAGTCTTGGGTTTCGGCATGTACACAGTTTTTTCGAGCAATTCACTGATCGCACGTGTAGAGTATGTGTTCCGATAGCTGCAGAAAAATATTTAGGTTGCCCAGCATGAACACAGAGTTAAGCGCGAATGGTTGTCTGTGATGGTGGTATACAGTGAATTTCTGTAGTGTTCCTCTTGTATTATAGGTGAAGGTTTCGCGAGTTCTGTGGCATTTTTCAAGAATAAAACGTGTGTTATACGTCGTGACAAATATTTTCCCTCGTTTGTCGTTGATGCACGTGCACTCAGTATGCGAGTGAGACTATAAAACTTCAACGACGGTAAAATACCAGTTAAATTTTGCTGATTAGTTTAGATTAGGCTTTTTAAGTAAAAAACAAATAGTCCCAATGTATTTTTGTGAAAAACATGACTATACCATTACGAAGCGTCACCGGATGAAACTGTAAGTACATTGTTTAAAATCTGCTATAGATTAAGTAATAATGGTGTCGTCACTGCCGTGAATATCAATTTGGAAGTATGTGCGAGCGTGTGGTTGAAAATATTCTTGAAATGTCTTTCTCAGGTAGACCTTTCCACGAAAAATTGCAGCTTTATAAAATGGTAATGTTGACTTTAGAGAGTGTACTGGGGCTACGATTGTTTATATATATATTAACTTTTTGCAGCTGGGGTAATGTATATGTTCACCGCACGCCACTGTATGGAGAGTGTTGCTGGAATGAAAGATAACAGGGAAAACCGGAGTACCGGAGAAAAACCGGGATTTGAACCACGGAACCCAGCGGTGACAGGCCGACGCACTGCCGCCTGAGACACGGAGGCGTAATCGAACGATATAATAATTTATAAGTATAATTTCATGTGGCTATTTCTAGCCGAGTGCAGTCCTTGTAGGGCAGACCCTCCGGTAAGGGTGCGCGGCATCTGCCATGTGTAGGTAACTGCGTGTTATTGTGGTGGAGGACAGTGTTGTGTGTGGTGTGTGAGTTGCAGCACAAACACTCAGCCCCTGAGCCACTGGAAATAACCAATAAAGGTTAAAATCCCCGACCCTACCGGGAATCAAACCCGGGACCTTCTGACCCGAAGGCCAGTACGCTGACCATTCAGCCAGCGAGTCGGACAACCGTACTATAATATGGTGACAATTACCACTAATCACATACATACAAGATTAAACGTACTACAGTATACAGTTGTAATCGTCAAACGAGTATAATTATCTATATCAGCACGATGACCGAGTGAGATGGCTGTGCAGTTTGGACCGTGAAGCAGTGAGTCTGAATTCGGGAGAGGTAGGTTCGAACCCCACTATCGGCAGACTGAAGATTGTTTTCCGTCGTTTTCCATGTTCACACCAGGCTGTACCCAATGAAAGCCACAGTCACATCATTCCCAGTCCTAGCCCTGTCCTATTCCACCGTCGCCGTAAGGCCTGTCTGAGTCGATGCGACGTAAAACCAACAGGAAAAATGTTGCACGACGCCGCATTTAGGCGTACAGACAGCGGGGTAATATTAGGGCCTGCAATTCAGGCCGGCCCGGGGCTTAACGAGAACAGCATGGACAAACAAACAAACAAACAAACAAACAAACAAACAAACAAACAAACAAACAAACAAACAAACAAACAAACAAACAAACAAACAAATAAATAACCAAACAAACAAACAAATAAATAAATAAATAAATAAATAAATAAATAAATAAATAAATAAATAAATAAATAAATAAATAAATAAATAAATAAATAATTTCACACGAATGTCATTCTGTACAGACAAATTGATATCACTATATTTTTCTTGTATGGGTTGAAAGAAAAATACATTTCGTAAGTTGGGGAATTGTCAGGTGGCTGCATCTAGCTGCAGTTCTTAATACTGTATCGAGTCTAGCATAGACATTTCTCATATCACGAGCAACACACTCCCTCACAACACTCTGTAAGAAAAAAAGGCTCCTTGACAATCTCTGTAGCAGGCTACAAAGATACAAAGTTATTAATAGTAGGCAACTCAATCACAATTTCAAGAATTATGCATGGCGTTTTATCTGTGTCTACCACTTCCTGTTACTGATTCTTACACGGAACGACCATTTTTTTTTTTACAAGTTGCTTTACGCCTCACCGACACAGAATGGTCTTATGGCGACGATGGGATAGGAAAAGGCTAGGAGTGGGAAGGAAGCAGCCGTGGCCTTAATTAAGGTACAGTCCCAGCATTTGCCTGGTGTGAAAATGGGAAACCACGGAAGGATGACAAAGATAGGACATGGTTCCCAGTTAGAGTACGGTACCAGCGTAAGGGAACCTTGCTATGATTACTCGATTTCAGATCCAGAGGAAAGCAGCATAACTTGTTCTGGGTGATTACTGACAAAAGAGCATTGTTACAAAAATTCTTGCCATATTAGTGCTGGGAACACTTGGAAGTATGGAGTCGAGATGCTCGACTAGAGGTACATTCCGAGCTTGTCAGTCGAGAGATGGCATGGAATGACATTAGTAGATTAATAATCTTTAGTGGAGCTTTTAAAGGTAGGAAAGATCATAATATGAAGATAAAGTTGGAATTCAAGGGGACAATTGTGGACAATATGCATTTATAAGAAGAAGAATAAGGAACTGGAATAATTTATCAAGGTAAATGTTCGATAAATTTCCAATTATTGTAAAATCAATTAAGATAGTGGTGGAGGTGACTACTGTTTTTAAGAGGAAGTACAACTGGGCAACCATCTTCTATTAACACCAATCAGAGGGAGGAAAATGTGAAAGGGGTCCGACACTTCGAAAAATGAAAGTATGGGCCAAAGGTAGACAAGGGCCACGAAGGGCGTCAAAATTAAAGACTCCCTAGCCGCCTCAACCTAATAGCGTCGGGGTCGGAAAAGAACAAGTGTTGACCAACGGTGGTCAGATAGGACAGATGAAAGTGAGAGGACTGGCACAAGAAAGAGAAAGTAATGCCACGACTCAGTGAAGGGCCCCGTGGTTGCCAACCCACGCTCCCTGGGCCCGACGCCCCTGGGAACCCTTTTAGAAGTTTCTTTTTCTTTTCTTTTTTTTTTTTTTGCTATGGGCTTTACGTCGCACCGACACAGATAGGTCTTATGGCGACGATGGGATAGGAAAGGCCTAGGAGTTGGAAGGAAGCGGCCGTGGCCTTAATTAAGGTACAGCCCCAGCATTTGCCTGGTGTGAAAATGGGAAACCACGGAAAACCATTTTCAGGGCTGCCGATAGTGGGATTCGAACCTACTATCTCCCGGATAGAAGTTTCTTACGGCAGAATGGGGGATAGCGTGGGTGTTATCCTACTGCCCCCAGGCACAGGGGGAAATCATTTTTCTTTTTTTCTTTACAAGTTGCTTGACGTCGCACTGACACAGATATGTCTTATGGCGACGATGGGATAGGGAAGGCCTAGGAATGGGAAGGAAGCGACCATGGCCTTAATTAAAGTACAGCCTCAGGATTTGAATGGTGTGAAAATGGGAAAAGCACGGAAAACCATCTTCAGGGCTGCCGACAGTGGAGTTCGAACCCACTATCCCGGATGCAAGCTCACAGCTGCGCGCCCCTAACCGCACGGCCAACTCGCCCGGTGGGAAATCATTTAAGTAAAGACTAGGTAAGCATTGATAGGGAAACTGTCATCTGGGCGACAGACTAAATGCAGATCAATGATGAATGATATTTATTTACTTTAGCTTTGCCTTGTTAATTCCTCTAGCTCGGGGGCTGGGTGATTGTATTCGTCGAAATATACATCTTAATTTTCATACGACACACCACACTACAAATCACCCCGTAAACATTATAATAAAACTCCGATCTTATTAGGTAGTCTGGTCAAGACGAGCCAATTTTGAAGACGCAGGGCGTTACTTTCTAAGCAGCCAGTTCTCCAGTCGGATGAAAATATAGACCTGGCTTTATTAACACCGAACAGAAGAGGCGCTCTGTCGCTTCGGTCACGACCATGGAGAGGAAGAGCCATAATTGGATCCAATGCGTCATGAATCCCATCTCTACACGACGATTGATGAATATTCATTGACATTTCATATTCCCCGTGGCACCGTGCACACTCCATCTTAGTATTTCTGCTCACAGATACAGAATGATAAGAATTATTGTTTAAGTTCCATTTGAGGTTGAGGGATGTCGTGGTTCAGCCTCATATCTCGGTAGGCGTGTGCATTCTCTCTGTTAGCCGTAGATATAATGTGAATTACAGATAGCCTATTCCCGTGACGTGGATGACATATAGGACAAGAGGATTACATTAATAGCGGCTGGGGGTATTGAAATCCTATTTGTGACCCTGAATTTCATCAGCTTACATAGACACACCAAATTACAAGACTGCCAGATCATTATTCTGATATTGCCCTTCTTTTCCAGTTCCTCCACTCACTTCAGGTAAATACCGTGTTTTTATTCTATATCACGGCACAGTAGTTCACGTTTCATTTACCATATAGGCCGTTGCAACCGGTAACAAAAGTGCTGTGTGTGCTACACTCGAACGAAAAACAATAATAGTAGTAACACAAACTCATCTAATGACGAAAAATGAAGACCATGCGAAGCTCCTTAGTGCAGAACTTCTCTATCACTTTGGTGTTGAAGCCTTCTACGCGTCACACTATCTTTCGACAACATTGCAAGTGCAGTGAGGCGTTCCTGGGATATGGTGTCCCTTAAGAAAGTTTTTATTCTTGTCAGTGATGAAAAACCGCTCCCGGGTTCTCTATCGACATTAGAGTTGTAATTATAATCTTGAATAACACTGTCATTTCCCAGAACATATCCGGTAGACTGTGTAATAGTATATGCTGAAGCAATGGAACTGAGCCTTCGGTGTTTCTGAAGACCTGCTTCTCACACAAAACGCGTAGTTCTGTCTCCAACCTGTTCTTACCCAGAGCTAAATAATACTGTAAAGCTGTTTCAAGTCCCCTTTCTTGAAAGATTTCAGAGTAATCACAGTTGATCGAGTCCAATAAATTCGCTGCATCAAGGTGATTTATGAACTGAAGCGATGGTGAGCCCCTTGTGCAATTCTGTCACACGCTTCTATTGTGTCAATCTGCCTGCCTACCATTTTCCTTCTCTTACAAACTGATGAAGATTCTGTTTCAGAATGGCTCTGACCTATTCTATCTCTGATCTGCCTCGCAACAAATATGAAATTAGATACTGCATTCTTTGCTTTAATTGCAAGGGCGTAGCCAAGTGAGGGATACTGGGAGTTAGACCCGCACCCCCACCTATTGGAAGTTTTACAAAAGAAAATAAACAGAAACTGACAATAAACAAGAGAAAGTCAAATCAAACTGTTGGCTCTTTTTAACATTCACAGAGACATAATTGTAAAACTAACATGTCTCTTGAATCTATTTTCTAAGAAGACTCGAATGTTGGATTTTGGATTGTAATCTGAACATACATCTTCTTCTTTTTCTACCGCTTTTTCACACACATGTAAGGTCGTGGGTGCGAACTGTGTCGCAAATGTGGATTTGGTCCTGTTTTACGGCCGGATGCCCTTCCTGACGCCAACCCTATATGGAGGGATGTAATCACTATTGCGTGTTTTCTTCTTCTTCTTGCTACTGGCTTTACGTCGCACCGACACAGATAGGTCTTATGGCGACGATGGGACAGGAAAGAGCTAGGAGTGGGAAGGAAGCGACCGTGGCCTTAATTAAGGTACAGCCCCAGCATTTGCCTGGTGTGAAAATGGGAAATCACGGAAAATCATCTTCAGGGCTGCCGACAGTGGGGTTCGAACCCACTATCTCCCGAATACTGGATACTGGCCGCACTTAAGCGACTGCAGCTATCGAGCTCGGTAAAATGTTTTCCTGATAGGCCTACCTTGCCATTTCATTTTACAGTTCCGTATTTTCCATTATTGTTCAAAAGTCTGCCGGGTTCTTTTCAGATATTTGTGTTTCTTCTTTATTAGAGTCAAAATTTAAAATAATAATCATATTTCCGTTGTGGTTTTTGGCTGCCTATGTCCCATCAATACCAATGTGAGTAAAACACACTTTGTGGCCTGTCCTACCCTTCAGTTGTGATATAACATCTATCCTCTCTCTTTCTGTCCTTCTGTACTCCGGGATGTACTAAAATGGAACAAAGACTTTAAAGAAGCCAATTTTTCTAATATAAATAATTATTTGATATTTAATGTACCACGGCCAGAATTTTCTTAAGCAAATATATAGTGTGTACCGCCTCTGTGGTATAGTGGTTAGCGTGACTATCTGCCACCTCCCGGAGGGCCGGGTTCGATTTCCGGCCCTGCCACGAAATTTGAAAAGTGGTATGATGGCTGGAACGGGGTCCACTCAGCCTCCGGAGGACAAATGAGTAGAGGTGGGTTCGATTCCCCACCTCAGCCGTCCTTGAAGTGGTTTTCCGTGGTTTCCCACTTCTCTTCCAGGCAAATGCCGGGATGGTACCTAACTTAAGGCCACGGCCGCTTCCTTCCCTCTTCCTTGTCTATCCCTTTCAAACTTTCCATCCCCCCACAAAGCCCCTGTTCTGCATAGCAGGTGAGGCCGCTTGGGCGATTTACTGGTAATCCTCCCCAGTTGTATCCCCCCCCACCCAAAGTCTCACGTTCCAGGACACTACCCTTGAGGCGGCAGAGGTGTGATCCCTCGCTGAGGGTAAACAGATTAAGAAAGAAAGAAAGAAAGAAAGAAAGAAAGAAAGAAAGAAAGAAAGAAAGAAATATATAGTGTTCGTTCGTTCGTAATCTGTTTACCCTCCAGGCAGTGGCGGTGCGTTCTATATGTTCAGTGGTTCAGCGAACCCCCTAGAAATAGATATGTCTATGTAAAATGGTTTATTACAGCCTATTCCTTTAATAAGGTCTGTATATCCACGCGCGTAGCGGTATTTTTGACATCAACACTCTGTTGTTCTTCGGAACCAGCGAAGTGGTTCAATTTCAGGACTGAGTAAGTGGGGCCGTGAGACGTAAGGAGGGTGCACAAGGTGAGGGGCTGTGAGGAGCAGGGAAAACAGCCCAAGAATCGCTGCCGACCGGACCAGCGATAGACACGAGTTACTTCGAGCAGTTCCGAAATTAGCCGAAGCACTGTCTGAGCGCACGGTAAAAGTTTGCCGTTTGTGGTAGGTATTGGAGGGGTTTTAATTTGACGATTTTGCAATTCTGATGTAATTAACCGCAATGAGCCAGAATATTTTGGTAACTACGTTTTGTATTGCAACAATAGGCGTACGTAGCCTAAGTTTATGTAATGAATGAAATGTTTTAAGAGGAAGTACAGCTAGGCAACTATATAACACTGATATAGAGAAAAAATGGAAGGGATCCTACATTTCGAAAATGAAGGTGCCGGCCAAAGAAAGACAAAGACCAAGGAGGGCGTAAAAATGTAACACTCCCTGGGCCTCGAGTGCTCTAATACTGTCGGGCGGGAGATAGTGGGTTCGAATCCCACTGTCGACAGCCCTGAAGGTAGTTTTCCGTGGTTTCCCCATTTTCACACCAGGTAAATGCTGGGGCTGTACCTTAATTAAGGCCACGGCCACTTCCTTCCAATTCCTAGGCCTTTCCTATCCCATCGTCGCCGTAGGACCTATCTGTGTCGGTGCGACATAAAGCCACTAGCAAGAAAATACTGTCGGGGTCGGAAATGAACAAGACTTGATCAAGGGAGGTCGGATAGGATAGATGAAAGTGAGGAGCCTGGTGCAAGTAAGTGGAAGCAATTTCCAGGACTCAGCTAAGGGCCCCGTGGTCACCAACCCACGCTCCCAAGTTGATAGTTCCTGGAGCTTTTCATTAGTAATACGTGTTTTATGAGAAGTAAGCAGCAAAATATGGCAATACATAAACAACATTAGTCTGCCTAACACGTTCTTGAAGAAGTTATTTGTACGCAAGCAACGTCTCGAAAATGAGAGGGAATTGGACCAGCTTTAAGTAATTGCACATCATATTCTCTGTCTTTCATCTTCATTGTGCTGGTAAATTCTTCGAGCTGTAGCCGTGTCCCTTCAAAGGAATGTTGCGTTTCTAATCAAGCAATGTCACTATTTTACATCTATGTAAACACCAAGTAACAATAAATCTCGACACGTAATTTTCAACAGCAGTGAACCCCCAGACGCTTTATCCACGCGCCGCCACTGCCTCCAGGGTCGGTTTTCCCCTCGGACTCAGAGAGGGATCCCACCTCTACCGCCTCAAGGGCAGTGTCCTGGAGCTTCAGACTCTGGGTCGGGGGATACAACTGGGGAGGATGACCAGTACCTCCTTGTGGGGATGCGAAGTTGGAAGGGATAGACAAGGAAGAGAGAAGGAAGCGGCCGTGACCTTAAGTTAGATACCATCCCGGCATTTGCCTGGAGGAGAAGTGGGGAAACCACGGAAAACTACTTCCAGGATGGCTGAGGAGGGAATCGAACTCCCCTCTACTCAGTTGACCTCCCGAGGCCGAGTGGAGCCCGTTCTAGCTCTCGTACCACTTTTCAAATTTCGTGGCAGAGCCGGGAATCGAACCCGGGCCTCTGGGGGTGGCAGCTAATCACACTAATCACTACACCACAGAGGCGGACAATATATAGTGGTATTGTGATCTACTGTTAAACGTAGGTAAGTCTGTAAAGAAGGCAGCACAGGTCATAAAAAAATTAATAGGATTTGAATCTGAACGTAGCGGATGCACTGCGAATTTTTACCTAGGGCTAAACTTTGGAACTATTAGAAGAGAGAAGCTGAAGCAATTGCACCATACCAGCTAAGTAAATATCTCCCAGTTATTACTTAAGAAGAACTTCTACAGTATCACGCTCGTATACGCACGGTCGAGTAAATACGACAAAAAAATAAATAATTAAGTAAATAACTTTTTGACTACAAATATAATAATATACATCACATTAGCAACGGATTTCAGTTTTTTATAAATGCTATTTGTTCGGGGCGTCGACCTATAGAAATCTTTTGCCCCTACTTGCACCATGTGATATGAACCTGCGTGTAATTCGAATGGAGGAAGTGTAGAGTGTTGAATGTGAGGAAAGGGACGTTAAGGACGACACAAACACCCAGTCCCCAGGCCAGGGATATTAATAATTTACAATTAAAAACCTTGACCAAGCCGGGAATCGAACAAGGGACTGCCGGGTCACAGGCGGACGCGTTGCCCCCTACACCGCGGGACTGGACTACAGATTTAACTTACTTCGCAATGAAAGTCCAAGTGTACATTAGTGCGCATGCGTGAGCATGTGTTCGCTTACACAAATCAGTACCCAGAACCAAATCTTAGATTTCGGTCTGTTGATAAATGAAGGGCAATCGGCGGACTAGTGGTTGAGAACACGTCGAGGGCAGCGGTCGGCCGACCCCAGAGGGGAAACCGGAGCCATTACCCCAGCTGTCTAAATAAAGGGAGGACTCTTTATGTCGGTTTGTTTAAAAGCAGGCCGTTGACCCCCTGCTGTACGAGTTGCCTACCTCACAGGCGCTACCCCCCCCCCCCTTTTTCCCAATTCGACCCTTGAACTTCCCTTACTCACATTGTATTTCTTCTGAACCATTTCCCTGACATTGTCGTTTTTCAGAATTCCTTAGTTCATATTTTCCCATCCGCCATATTTCAGATATTTGCTACTAAGTTTCTGAAGCCACCCATGTCGCCGCCATGATACCTACTCAGCTGTTCCTATTGGCTGCTCTGCACCTCTCACTTCTTTGGTACTCTTATCATTGAAAGTTATATTCATTTACTATTCAGTAAATATTCTCCACCCTACAGGGGCTCGAACTCCAGTGCTCAGCATCCATACTCCAGTGCGTTACTCCAAGACCATACATAACTGTCGGGCTTTATCGTTGAGATACTGGGTAATGAAATTCAAAAGAGAAGGGAGCTAAGCCACTCGCGCTGATGCTACTGCACAGGTTGCCTAACTGAAAGGCGCATGGTTCACTTTCAGGCCAACCCTCGAAGGCAGTTCTTTTCTTATATCGTATTTCTTCCTAATCACTTCCAGGACGTCTCTTCTTCAGACTTGTTTCTTCGTGTTCTCGCGTCGGTCATATTTCAGGCATGCGTTTCCAGTTTCTCCAGTCCTGCATATCGACGGTATGGCATCATCTATTCTACCGTTGCGTCGAGTTTCCTATTGTCTGCTCTGCTCCACTCGCTTCCTTGAGACTCTCTTACTACAGGCTATATCAATATAATATTCAGTAAAAATCTCCACCTAACTGGGATTCGAACTACAGCACTCAGTATCCGCACTGGAGCGCGTTACCACAGTGGCACTGAGATCTTGGGTAGTGAAATGCAAAAGAGAATGAGCCTAGTAAGTACAACGAATTTGGTTTAGTAGGCACATTATTGTATCAATACGTTGAACTGAATAAGATCAAATTATTTCCAATATAGCAAAAACATTTTTGCAAGTTCTAATTCGCTATCAGTATTTCATAAACTGTAAGTACTGTTCCAAAAGTAAACGACCTGGAGGAAAAGTGGGAAACTACGGAAAACCACTTCCAGGATGGCTGAGGTATGAAACCCCCTCACTTGACTTAATTTATGTATTAGATTGCATTACATAGAAATCCATTCGACTGAATGCTTCATGATTTTATTTTGCAAACATCACTGAAAATTACATTTAAAAAAGGTAAATTTTAAGAATAAAGTATATAGACCTATTTGCTTTAACCTATTAAAATTTGTAAAAAAATATGGCCATGGAATGAATTGAGACATACTTCTTTATTAAAGCGTAATGTTAAAATATGCTATGTTGCTAGATGTTCGACCTATTTATTATATGTTAAAAACATTAAAATAATTATGTTAGTATGTTGTCTGACGTGCCACCGAAGTCGTGTTCGCGTGTCACCGTATGGCACGCGTGTCATAGGTTCGCCATCCCTCGTCTAGAGAATGGATTAGTCAACAAACTGTTGACTGAATTCATTATGGAGTCCATAAAAGAAGCATTACGTGAATAAACTCCTAAGGCACTGCATATGCACGCAGGTAGCGAGGGAGGGTGCTCTACTGGCGACACTGCAGGTCATTTCTAAGCGATGGTGAACGAGTCAGTCTGCCTTTAAGGCTACCCTAGAGTCGACCAGAGATGCTACTGCCGGCTTTAGCGCACGCTGTCCGTCTGCGTAGCGTAACGGCTAGTGTTACTAGCTGTCGTCCTCGGGGGCCCGGGTTCGATTCCTGGTACTATCTTAAATTTAAAAAAAACTGTCAGGAGGGCTGGTATGTTGTTGAAATGGTACATGCAGCTCACCTTCATTGGAGGTGTGCTCTGCAAAGAGCTGCACCACCTCAGGATGAGGACACGAGTATACTGTCCGGCTCGATGGCTAAATTGTTAGCGTGCTGGCCTTTGGTCGCAGGGGCCCCGGGTTCGATTCTTGACAGGGTCGGGAATTTTAACCATAATTGGTTAATTCCCCTCGTGGAGGGACTGGGTGAATGTGCCGTCTTCGTCATAATTTCATCCTCATCACGACGTGCAGGTCGCCTACGGGAGTCAGCTCGAAAGGATCTGCACCAGGCCTCTTCCGAGGCCACGCGCCATTAATTATTATTATAGCGCACGCTATGGTATTTCGCAACCTAACGTGATATGAAGCTACACAGCTCACTGTTACTGCTAGCCTCATCGAAAAGAGGAAAAACTGCGCTAATGCAAAATGATTTACAGTATAATATTAATGTGCGATTATATCATTTATAATCATTTTAATCGATGAAATTATGGATGTGCTATAGCGCAGTAGCATATTAGGGCGGGCCGTCCCTAAATACAGGTCACCCCAAGTGAAAGGATCCGGTATATTTTCCTTGTAGCTGGCAGCGCAGAATGCCATAACCTTTATGCATTCATGTTCCCGAACACTGGAATGGTCCGAGATGGAGGGTGGAAGGAGAGGTTTTGGAAGGCGAGGGTGAAACCCCGTGTCGACACGAATATCACCAAGGGGTCTGCTCAAAGCGTTACGTCGGACGAATCACCATCAATAGCGTTATATGCCCTCACTCCATATGAACACTGCCGATGGGTTCGGAATTGATTCCAGGCTTTTGGGACACGATCTAGTGATTGGAAATTGCATACCCTCTCCTACACTGTCGGTCAATATTCTAATGATAAACCGGCTAACCACGGTGTCAGACCATACAGACTTGGCGTCTTAACGCCTCATGGGCACCAAGCGGAGCGCACTGGCTCGTGAGTTCCGTATACAGTTATAGTCAGCGTGACAGCCGACGAAAGCGCTGTTGAGCAAGTACCTTTCTGTTTTGAGGGACGTGGTAGGACACAGCTCTGCTGGTATTAAGGCGATGTTAGTCTCCATGATAACCAAATACAGCGAACAATATTTTGGTTTACGAATAGAGACTCATCCCGCCTAAAATTCAGAATTGGGGCTCTTTGTGGATCAGTGGCAGGGTGTCCGCATCCGGATGCCAAGATCGCGGGTTCAAACCCAGCAGACGTAATCGGATTTTTGAAGGGCAGAAAAAGGTCCGACACTCCATGTCGCACGATGTCAGCATGTAAAGGCTCTCTGGTGATACATGTGTGTTAACCCGACAAAAATTAATCAAAACTCGGCCATCAATCACCCAACAGAAATCCGACTTACTCTGCAATCTGCTAGAGTAAATAGCATCAAATAAAAATGCCTGCACGGTAGCTGTGGACATGCGATTATTATTATTATTATTATTATTATTATTATTATTATTATTATTATTATTATTATTATTATTATTATTATTATTGGGGGAGGATCGGGAGGTATCGGACGGCGGCTGGTGTCGGACATACACAAATGTCCTTGTTAGCAGCATGTGGCAGAACCTGTTTAGTTACTCACAGGTCCACCTGCATGTTTGAAGGGTGGGTACATCCTATTTAGTCGAAAGGCAGGGTCATTTATGAGTGGTGGTGTATTTTTGTCCTTCGTGTGATTTTCGGCCGGCACGGATTTATTTTTACTACGAAGCAGCAGCAACAAGGATAAGTTGCATTGCCAGAAACAGTATTCCTTACTCTGTAATATTGTGTGTTTAGAATCAGTTTCTTTTCGAACATTCTCGTTCAGTTCCTGTTGTTTCTTAAGGGAGTCATTCGGGCGGTATCGGACACGAAACTGGCGTGTGGTATCGGACATCATAGGTTGCAGTTCCGTCCAGATTACTGATAGTACTATCCTCTGTTTTAGGTAAACATGGGGAAGATACGAGGATAATGGGAAGAAACCAATATTATATTAGCCGTGAATAATGTCAGGGACAATAGAATGAGTATTATAGAGGCCAATCAATGTTCCTCTGTTCCACAAAAGCACGTTAGGTGATAGAATTAAAGCTCTTGATGCTGGTAAAGAGGTTCCAATAAAAGCGTGTACGGCGAACAGTGAGACTTATCGGAGAACATTCTCAGATGAAGAAAGGAACCTGTACATGCATATCGAGGCCCCAACAGCCAGCTCATGCCACTCAACAAAACAGATTTTTTAAAACTTGTGCATCAGTTTGCTGAGGAATGGAGAGCTGAACATAGGTTTACTAAAACTAAAATGACGGCAGGAAAGGCTTTTCTTACTTTATGAAGAGGAAGCAGGACCTCCGTTTGAGGACGGCTGAGTACCAGCTTGCAGCGAGCAGTAGACTTCAACAAGGAGCAAGTGGACAAATTTTTGACAAGTTAAATTATCTTATGACCAAATATTTGTTTGGTCCATCAAAAATCTTCAACGCTAATGAGTGTGATATTTGCAGAATGGCTAAACGTTAATTTTTTTGTAATTTGAATGTGAAAAAATCTCTTTTTGTTAAAAAAGATTGACCGTCCGATACCACCCTCCATTTTTCAAACCTACGAAAGTATAATGACCTCATAAATTGTTAATATTGTCCGTGTTTTTAATTGTGATACAACATATTCTAGTGAGTACGTTAATATAAGAATATAGATGCTTATAAAATGCATTACATGATTTTTTCGTATCCCATAAAAAATTATGGCTGAAAAGTTAAACTGTCCGATACCTCCTGACATTCCCCTATTATTATTTGTATTATTACGTATAGGCCTCGGATAATTATGTGCTTAACTTTTCAGAAATATTTATTTATGTGCTTAAAAAGTAGAAAATATGTGATTAATTTTCCAAAATATGTTCCTAAATGTGTACTATAATTATACCCTCAGTTACTCGAAAATACAGCTGAAACGTCCAGCAGCTTGAATAAACCAGTCCATTCCGTCCATTCCATCAGACGAACTTCCCACTTAATAGATCGGCACTTGTCGGCGCTGTTCCCGATTTCTACAATACTTACTGCGGATGCGCAATACGAAAGCATGAACGTGCTGTTTTCGAATTTGATTCTAAAGAGTGGATGAAAAAGTCATTACGGAATCTTTCATAACACTGATTGTCTTATCCTGCTACTAGAGTACCTAAATATGCTCGAGTGACGTAAAATGTAAATTCAATTTCGCCCCGGGCACACCTACACAAACACGCACAGTTAGTTACAATACAAGCAACACCTTTACCCGTGAATGTCCCTAATATTCTTTAGTTCTTATCAGCAACTTACATTTATACAGGAAAAAAAAACTACAGCAGTATTTTCACGTTCGAGACATGCAGAACATATAGGCCCACACACAAAGATAGAAAGATTTGCAATTTCCAAGTGGTAACAAATACACAAAGAATGTACCAACAATTCCACCAGCTGACTGTCAATATCTGGAACGAAGTAATGCAAAAGAAAGTCACTCTACTTATGCCACTCGGTGCCATACATGAAACTGCTTATACGCTACTGGAACACTTTGCGTGTGTCCAGCAAACACACAAAAAGAACTAACTGCTTTGATTTCGCGAATGAAACCATGGTTAATGTAAAAAAAAAAAAAGGTACATCCTCTTTGTCATTCCACAGGCAAAACAAAAAGTACATTACATACGTGGAAGTTTATTTCTGCATTTTAGCAGTTTTGAATTGCGGAAAGCTTCTCCCCACATCGGATGAGGATACTGGTGCATATTTGAAGCACTCGATGTCTGACAGTGAAAATTATTCTTCGTTGGGCTCCAGATATCTGTTGCCACTGCAGACACTACTTATTTGCACAAGTTTATTGTACCCCAGATTCTTTGATAAGACGTTCCTTAATTTAGCCAAAACTTGTTTCCTGGGCTCCCCGGGAGAATTCTCAAGCTTCTCACAGACTTCAAGAATATCCCGCAAAAATGACGAAAGTGGTACGAGTTTCTTTCAAGTTTCGTGATTGTGAAACTTAAGAAAACAAAGTTACATTTAATGCATACCATGTCTCCTTGAACTCCCTTCGCACACACAGTTTCTAAAGACGCATTAATGCACACAGCATCATCTTTATGTAGCTTTTCGAAGACTGATTTTATAAGCTCAAATTTGTCCGCATATCATCATACCGCATCCAGCCAAGTACCCCACATGGTCCACACTGGTTGCGGCAAATCAGAGGAACACTGAACAAACTCACACGACTCGATGCTTAATTAGTGAACACTTTCTTCACGGATGCTATTAGGCTTACTCCGTTCACATTTGGGGGGGGGGGGGGGAGGAGGAGAGAGACCTTACTGGTTCAGCAACACGGTGCATATCATGCGCTAAACAAGTTGCCACATAGAACTTTCAACCCCAGACATACTTGAACCACGTAAAGTGCAGCGTCTGTAATTACTAGACGCACTTTGTTATATTGGATGCTATCAGGCTACAGAGCATCATTAAAAGCTTTAGCTAGTGAGTGACTATTAGTGTATGGCACATACACGCAGAAAGAACTAACTGCTTTGATTTTTTGCACAAGTTTATTGAACCGCAGATTCGCTGACAAGACGTTCCTTAATTTACCGTAGCCAAAACTTGTCAGTAAAAATGACGGTGATGGATCGCAATTTAGCGCACCGAATATGACGTTGGCTACGTAACGGCCAGTAGTATCAATCGTTGTAGCGAGTGATCTGATCTTACCAAATGTTAACTGGGAAGGGAATGCGAACGACAGAAAGCATGGAACCAAGTATTTTAGACGTGGTGCTGATAAAACCAGATGAGCTCTACAGAGAAACTGAAGTCGTAGTTAAAAATAAATGTGGGAGAAAGGAATGTCCTAAAAGTACAACTATTAGGAAATAAATAAATAAATAAATAAATAAATAAATAAATAAATAAATAAATAAATAAATAAATAATCATTACAGCTGTCTCTTCCTCATAAGTAAGAAGAAATAAACTTTCATGGAGCGGTTCGTTCTAGTGAAGAGTCCAACGAAGACCAAAGAGGACTCTCTAACAGAAATTGAAACTATAACTAACATTCTAGAATGCTGTGCACAGTACTAAGTAATATGAAAATTAGAACCAAAGCAAAGCAATCTCTGTACAGACCTACGTACATTATTATCATATGCTGAACCCTTTAAGGTCATGGGTTCATACATGCTGAGAGTTACATCAATAGCTTTTCATTCTCTTAAAATGAAGATGAGGACCGAATATGAAAGTGACATTCATGTAATGCAGACATAATATTTGGAAACAGGCGTGATATGCTCAGCATATGTGAGGAACCTTTCCCGAATTGGAGAATCAATCACGAAAGTCAAATTGGTAACTGTTTCCGGCCAATACAAATTGCTCAAAGTTCACAAGACAATGTAGTAAGCAGAGTATACAGAATGAGCAGGCAGAGAACTTACAATTATAATGAAATAAACCAAATGCTGGCAAACGACTAAGATAATAATGTGCAAATAAAGAGTTACTCAAACAAGGAGATAGTTCTGGATGTCACGGACAGTGGCGTTCTTCCATTATGATAGTGATGATTTTCGAGGACGAAGTGGGTCTATAATCAGTTCGCTCTAGTTTTTAATATTTTTTTAAAAAAATGGGAGGCAAGTGGTGATGGTGGTGGTGGTGGTGGTGGTGGTGGTGGTACAAATCCCGTTTTATGGAAAGGGAATAAAAGGCTCGGCTTATGCAGACTACGAACATCACTTCTCGAAATAACTCGCAGTGAGGTTCAAAGTGACCTTAGAACTTACGAAATTATATTCAAAGTGATATAAAGAGCATAGAAAAGCTGCTGTCAAAGAACATGAACAAGGTGGAAAATTGAAGGAAATCCTAGACTAGCAGCGCATGCCAGATACTCGGATATATACACTGCTCGTACGTACGTTAATGAAATTCAGCATGCTGACAGTGAAAAACGACACTATAAGATAGGCAAATGTTTACAAGAACAATGACTTAATAATACAGACCATTGTTGGCTGTATGTTCAAACACGGCGAAATTGGCTGACATTCACGCAATTAGACCCCTTAAACCATTAATACCGGTAATAATAATACCTCGTAATCATGTTGGCCTATGCATCACATTTTCTACGAATGCCAAACATTAAGAAAGTCTCATCAGCTGGAAATGGATAAACCAGCAACGAGTAGTAGTATTGGTATTTGCGATAGTGATCTCTGTTTTGGGAGATTTGCACATGGATGCAGAGATAAATATTCTCGCGTAGCTAACGGGACCAGCCATCTTGAGCCAGGCTGCGGAATATCAATGTTGCACGAGACGACACGTGTTCACGTGTTCATTGTTGGAAGGACAAGCTTGCGTAGTCGTGACGTTAAACAAAGGTAAGGCACAGGATGTGCCTGGACATGTATCTGAACAGCATCCCGAGACCGCCAGCTCCAAGAAAGGAAACTGTCCGTCAACATGCAGCTCATTCACTGACTTAACTGCTCTGCATACCGGTACCTCATATGATATACCGGTACCAGCATTTTGCAGGCACTTTCCTGAACGCTCGGCTTTAAAATACCACTAAAATATTCGAAGACAGACGACAGTATTATTCACGTGGTTGTGGTAGGATGCAGCAGCCAACGGTCTACAGAAGCGTAATAGTAAACGACCTCGAGCAGAACAGAGGTTTTTTTTTTTTTTTTTTGCGTCGCACCAACACAGATAGGTCTTATGGCGACGAAGGGACACGAAAGGGTTAGGAGTGGGACGAAAGCATCCCTGGCCTTAATTAAGGTACAGCCCCAGCATTTGCATGGTGTGAAAATGGGAAACCACGGAAAACCATCTTCAGGGCTGCCGACAGTGGGGTTCGAACCCACTATCTCCCGAATACCGGATACTGACAGAGATAAATGACGGGATATATTAGCAGACTACAGTACTGGAATTAGTGGGTGATCATGATGATGATGATGATGATGATGATGATGATGATGATGATGATAATAATAATGTTAATTGTACCGGGAGGTACACCTCAATGCCGCGCATTCAAAACTAGTGCCTAAATGAACTCCTCTAGTGGTAAACCAGTGAAACTGAAACTACACCAACTTAGAACTTTACTCAAAAGATGTCACCACAGAAATATGATGTAATTTTGCTATTGTGCAGTTGCCTAAACTGTGTGATTTTATCATTGTTTTCTTTGCCATTCATCAAGAAGTTTGGACATTCTTCTACAGATGGCACTACTAAAAACTATGGTCATGCACCCTGGTGCAAGGTGGAAGAACTTATCATTTAAAGAAGTTTTGTATTTCTAGGGTTTTTTTTTTAACTGATTGATGTTCACTTACTTTTGGGTTGGCAATATTTCCTTTTGATTTCCGCCAGTTTTGAATCTAGCCAATCCCTAATTTCTGTAATTTATTTTCCACCTATCACAGGTTTCTTGTTTGATTTTGAGTGTTACCTTTCGAATTGACCAATTAAATTGAGAGGGTGTGGCTGGTGTAGTCTTGAATGATCTCGAACCTTCCCTGAGGGTTTATAAACTGCGGCTTTTCACGTTTCTTGGCCAATTGATCAACGTCCATCTGAGTGTGTGTGTGCTTAGCAGGAGGCGGGCGGCCTCTTTCGTCGGCAGCTAGTACATCTACAACCGAGCTTGATAGCCGCAGTCGCTTAAGTGCGGCCAGTATCCAGTATTCGGGAGATAGTAGGTTCGAACCCCACTGTCGGCAGCTCTGAAAATGGTTTTCCGTGGTTTCCCATTTTCACACCAGGAAAATGCTGCGGCTGTACCTTAATTAAGGCCACGGCCGCTTCCTTCCCACTCCTAGCCCTTCCCTGTCCCATCGTCGCCGTAAGACCTATCTGTGTCGGTGCGACGTAAAGCAACTAGCAAAAAAAAAAAAAAAAAAAAAAAATCTACAAGGTAATGGCCAAATAACATCTATCTTTCTTGCTAACTCTGCAATTATTATTATTATTATTATTATTATTATTATTATTATTATTATTATTATTATTATTATTATTATTATTATTTATTACTGTTCAGAAAGGTTTCCCTGCTGCTTGACCTAGCCTTTCCAGGTTATTACCAAAATCTTCCCACAACTTCTTTTTGGATTCAACAACTACAGTATTTTTGTTTTGCTGTTTCTTTCATCTATGTACAATTCCCTGTCTGCATCAGCCCTTGTTTGGAGCCATATCTCATAAGCCTTCTTTTTACATTTACAAGCTGCTCTCACTTCATCATTCCACCAAGATGTTCGCTTTTTCCCATCTTTACACACAGTTGTTCCTAGGCATTCCCTTGCTGTTGCTACCACAGCATCCCTGTATACCACCCATTCTCTTTCCATATCCTGAACCTGCTTACTGTCCACTGTTTGGAACTTCTCACTAATGATATCCATGTACTTCTGTCTAATTTCCTCATCCTGGAGATTTTCTACCTTTATACGTTTGCAGACAGATTTCACTTTCTCTATCCTAAGTCTAGAGATAATTAGTTCACTACAGATCAGATAGTGGTCTGTTTCATAAAGAATCCCCGAGAAACCTGTACATTCCTATCTGATTTCCTGAATTTGAAGTTGGTTAAGATATATCTATTATGGATCTGGTACCCCTAGCCTCTCATGTGTGAACAGCCTTGTGCTGGAAGATGTATTCGTAACTGCTAAAGCCATACTAGTACAGAAGTCCAGCAGACGCTTCCCATTCCTATTAGCTTCCCCACATTTACCAATCACCCTTTCGTATCCTTCAGTTCAGTGCCGGGTTAAGGTGTTTGGGGGCCCTGGGCTATTTAAAAATGTGGGGCCCCTTCTTCGTAACCAAGCCCCCCCCCCCAGGCAGCTCTGGGGAAGGTACCTGGGTCTTCGGGGGTGGCAGTCATTATTGCTACCACTACAACAACGAGATCGGCAATTTATTATTTACGACTCCGAGTATCCCATACAATGTGACTGAAGTTTAAAATACACATCAGGATTCCCTTTCATTGTTCCTAAAACCATCTTTCTAATGCTCATGCTTTCCAATTCCGTAAAGACCTAATCTCTCTTAAAACAGCAGACTTTATTACACTATTCGCTTACCTGTAGAAGATTCCAATTCACCAGTAACAGTTTCTTCAGTCGTCGATACACTTTGTAGACTTCCTGTCAAAAAAATGCTGATATTTTTGGCAACATTTCAATTTCTTTCAAATGTTGTTCTTTTAATTTACGTTTTTTAATGATGATGATGATCATAATAATAATAATAATAATAATAATAATAATAATAATAATAATAATAATAATAATAATAATAATAATAATAATAATAGATTAATTAATTACAGCATAAGTATTGACCAAAGTATTTAGTATCGGTATTATTTTATTTACCACAATTCTGAACAGAAATACAGTATATTCGTAGGCCAAGGCCCTTCAGGGCTCTTGCACCATAGGGTTTTGGTTTGGTAGAGAAAAAAGGCGAGGGCCATGTAAATATAAAATGTTCCCTAAATCTATATATATATATATATATATATATATATATATATATATATATATATATATATATATATATATATATATATATATATTATTTACATGGTTTACAAAATAATGTGCAAAATATACATGTATATATAATTGTTTTCTACCACTCATTCATTCTCTCTATTTTGAGTGTTATTTAATCACTCGTTACTGTGCTCACATACTTCCTTTCATACTACTAATCTGTCATTCACTCATTCCTGCACACACTCACATACACATGCAGCAGTTCCTTTAAATGACATTTTTCTTTATGTACAACTGAAATTTTGGAAGAGGCAAGTTTCTGACATTCCCTGAAATGAATTCCATAGCTTAGCGAAGCATCAATAAAAACCCTTTTGGAAGGCAGAGTTACGTGCGAAAGGTGGAATAAGTGTAACTCCCACCCCTCTCCTCCGAACTGAACAGTACACAAGTGATAGATGTTGGAAGAGATGAATATTTACAAAGGCAGAGATGGGTTTCCAGAGAAAGATCAGGTCTGTTTGTTTGGCTTTTGTCTCATGCATACAACACAATGTCAATAACAGACTGATATTCACTACCACTACTACCCATTACTTGTTTGAATTACTGATTTTCTGCTTCTAAAATTGAACTACTTCTTGAGCTGTTTTTCCATATTTCCTCTTTCTGCCAAGTATTCTTTCCATTATTTTATCCAGCTCTTTGGCTGAATGATCAGTGTACAGATCTTTGGTTCAGAGGGACTCAGGTTCGATTCCCAGCCGGGACAAGGATTTTAACGGAATATAGTTAATTTCTCTAGCTTGGGGACTGGGTGTTTATGTTCATATGAATACACTTCTCTTCATTTACACACAACACTACTTGCCACTGCAGAAACACACAATAGCAAATACATATCCCTCCATTTAGTGTTCACATCAGGAAGGGCATCTGGCCGTAAAACGTGCCCAAATCCATAACAAGTGCCGACCCCAATAACTGGGGAAAAAGACCAGGGAGAATTAGAAGAAGAAGATTATTTCCATTATTTGGGCACACACAATATGATTGTGACTTCTGTGCGGTTATACACTCTAACTCCTTACCTATAATACATAATATATTCTCGTTCAGTGAGATAATTTGCCACTGCTTTCCTCACAAAGCTAGAAACTGCTATTGCAACATGACTGACCCTATGAGTAAAAGTTTCCCTAACTCTCAAGACACACTAATTATGCTCCGAATGTTACTGTTCAGCATTCTTTTCTCACAATTTTGGTCAGTCGGAAGACCACTGCAAACCAAAATGTTCAGCTGCATTTATCATATCTACTGCAACTTTATCTAGCGGAATGCCTAACCAAGAGAGTTTACAGTCGTCTTTATTCTGAAAATCGAAAAATCATCCACCTCAAGTTACAAAGAGTAGTAATAACAGAAGTGATCTCCATGATCTGTACTGCAAGACCTAGTTGAAACCTTGTGTCACGACTCCTATATTAGTTTTGGAAGAAATACATTTCTTGGAGTTTGGAAAGAGCAAAGACAATGAGGCTGACAACGCACGTATTACTACTGATTTTTTTTGCTATTTGCTTTGCGTCGCACCAACACAGATAGGTCTTATGGCGACGATGGGACAGCAAAGGCCTAGGAATGGGAAGGAAGCAGCCGTGGCCTTAATTAAGGTACAGCCCCAGCATTTGCCTGGTGTGAAAATGGGAACCACAGAAAACCATTTTCAGGGCTGCCGACAGTGGGGTTTGAACCCACTATCTCCCGGATGCGATCTCACAGCTGCACGCTCCTGACCGCATGGCCAACTCGCCCGGTACCACTGATTTATACACAGATGCACATGAATTGAGCGAATACAGTAAAATACTCAAATATATATAAAAGAGTATAAAGAAAACATTTTGTTGTGCTTGGAACACCTAAAAACATTCTAACATTTAGATGTTCTACTGTTTGTTACATTATCATCCCAGAGGATGGTTGGTTCCTCAAATAGCATTACCGAAGGTTATGCAGTTACAGGGAAACCGGAAAAACCAATGGCGGCACCAAAATGAGGCATACTAGGCAAGATGAGGAGCGAGATAATTTGGCACTGCTTTCGTCACAAAGCCAGAAACTGCTATTGCAACATGACTGACCCTATGAGTAAAAGTTTCCATAACTCTCAAGACACACTAATAATGCTCCGAATGTTACTGTTCAGCACCACCCATACCTCAGCAACTTCACTAATGTTACAGCCATGGATGAGACTGGGACTTCAGTGGAATTTTCCTTTTTTTACTCTGGTCTGAGCAAAGAGACAGACAGGTCCAATGAGAAGGTGTAGTAGCTATGGCTGTCTGTATCTGGGGGACTCGAGGCTCAAGGGAGCCCAGAAAGCCTAATGGTGTAGCAAATTGGAAAATCAGTTAAATAAGAATTTAAAATTTAAAACATGAAAGATTGAAATTAGTGTGCAATATTTATGTATGTAAACAGACTGCTACTAACTTGCTGCATCTGACATGACCCCGAGCAAGAAAACAAAGCACTACTACAAAACAGTGCCCGTTGGTTTCATGAATCTGTTGTTGGCAGCAGCCAACAATGTAGTACGTGCAAGATTTTCTTGGCTTGTTCAGGAGATAATCTAGTTAGCGTGCATCTGCATGCTAATGTTTGTCATTAGTTGTTAGCTGTGTAATGTGTTTGCTAATTACCTGTTCGCAGTGATGGGAAAGGTATAAAATAAAAGCAATTGGGCTGAATTACAGTTACCTGAGAAATATTTTACTGCTTTACAATTACTAATTAATTTTTCAACAAGTAATCAGTAACATTACAATTACTTCACAGAATGCAAGTCTTTAGGAAATCGCTGATTTTTTTTTTAACATAGGGATGGAATAATACCAAAGTCTGCAAGGAAAAAGACCACACCATTATGTGTTTTTTTCTAGCATAGAGATTTAAGTGGCCATCATCACCAAGTGAGACTAAACAAACTTTCAAAATAATTGCTCCCAAGAAAAGCTTGTGTATCACATTCATGTATTCATTATTCAGAAGATAACTAATTCAAAATATTTATTCAAATAGGAAAATGGAAATTCCTTGGCCCCTCCACCGGTACATGTTTATTCTGGTTCCATTCTCAACCATGTGGTACATAATTATCTAAATCTCAACCGGGGGGGAGGGGGGCAGTGATGTGAACATAAAAATTTCATTACTCTAATTTTCAGTATCTTGAAGTAACAAATTTTATGGCTGTTTGTCGTATTCTTCACATGTATTTATTTTTCTATTACTCGAAATTTGGTTACACAAATTTCTCGATTTCTTGAAGCAAACATTTCCTCCCTTGAAGCAAAAAATACTCTGTAACTTGAATTTTGTGCAACATTAACTGTGAAATACAGCAATTGTGGTTTGTGAGGAACAGTTAACAAGTAAAGAAAGGTTTACAGTGATGCTGGGAGCTATTATGATGGGAACCAATAAACTAAAACTTCTAATGATCGTAAAATCGGCAAAGCCTCGCTGTTTCTCGGGTGTGAATTAATTACCGGTCACTTATGAAAGCAACCCCTGAAGTCGCGGATAACAAGCTCCATTTACGAATCTCGGCTGCTTGGTATTGACGAGAAGTTTCAACGTTAAGTGAGGAAAGGTTAACAGTAACGAACAGAAGAGACTAACGGAATTTTTCCAAAGGTGTTAACGGAGGTATGTTCCTGGTTTCACTACTGTATGTACTGTAACCTGTCTTCTAAAAAGTTACTGTAATACGGGTTATAATTAAAGTGATGCCATAAAATAGAGTTTGTTTGTATATTTTTAAGTACTGTTAAAAGTAATGTATTCAGTATAAGCCCGTAGATACATATGATTTAATTATGTGCTATACATGCTCAAAAATGGTATTCTCTATATCTTGAAATTTCGATAACTCGAAGTAAAATGTAGCTCCCAAGGTGGTTCGAAATATCGAGGTTCCACCGTATGTTCCAAGAAGGACTGGTAAAAAGATAGTGTTATCCGGTTATGAAAACTGATCAGCTGTCCTAGCAGGTAGAAAGAGTGAAAGATAGTGATGATGTACAAGTATTAATGCTTCACATAGAGACTAATGTTTTTAGAAGGAAGTTATCAGTAGACTACTTATTGGGAGAAGTGCATAAACTGGTGAGGGTAGCTAAGACAAAATTTAAGAGTAAGAAGATTATGCTTAATGGTGCAGTGCTAAAGAAGGACGTACCTCTACAACGCGTGAAGGCTTTGACCGACCAGATAGACTGTGTGTATCAGCAGCTGGGCCTGGTATATGTGGGAATGCTATTTTTTTTTTTTTCTTTTTGCTAGTTGCTTCACGTCGCACCGACACAGATAGGTCTTATGGCGACGATGGGACAGGAAAGGGATAGGAGTGGGAAGGAAGCGGCCATGGCCTTAATTAAGGTACAGCCCCAGCATTTGCCTGGTGTGAAAATGGGAAACCACGGAAAACCATTTTCAGGGCTGCCGACAGTGGGGTTCGAACCTACTATCTCCCGAATACTGGATACTGGCCGATGTGGGAATGGATTGCTGGATAAGAGACTGGGACTTCGCACAGAACAGACTGTATCTGAACAAGCAAGGCTCCCACGAGTTGGGATATCTACATGAGAGAGTAACAGAATCATGCCAGTAAAGATGAGGAGGACTGGAGCCAGAGATAGGCTGCCAACTGGAATTGATGATAAGCAACCACCCTAAAACTATTGCAGGTAAATTGTCAAAGCATGCAAAATATGAGTAAAATTACTGAACATCAGAATTTTATTGAATCATACTTAGTAGATATTGTCATTTGTACAAAGTGATGGCTGAGTGGGAACATGAATAGCAGGGAAGTAAATCAGGCTAATTTCATTACATACAGAAGTAACAGAGAAACTAAAGGTGGCAGACTATTTATCTGTGTGCGTAAAAGCATAGGTAGTTGATTAACATGGGCTGATCAGGATCGTGAAATACTGTGTGTGCAAATCATGGTTAATGGGAATGCCACTCCTATTCAAAAAATAAGGAATATACAAGGCAACTAGTAACAACTTCTCAATATTCAATAGGCTGGTATGATGTCACATGTACAGGCACCAATATGCAGAAAAGTTTTATAATAGTAGGTAGCTTAAATCTTCTGGACATAAACTGGTCTGGAGAGGTTACAGGTAGAGGCTAGACTGACGTTGTGGTAAACAAGCTAATTAAGGAAAGGTGAATTTACCCAAGCAGTAGACTTCCTTACTATGGGAAACATAACTTTAGATATTTATCTTCTAAGACCCAATGACCTATAACTGTACCTTAATTTAAGTCATGATCACTACTTTCCCAATCCTAGCCCTTTCCCATCCTTGCATCATCAAGAACCTTTGATATGTTGTTGCGACGTTAAACCACTAACAAATGATAAAAACAGTGTTTCCTGAGAAAACTCTAAAATCTGTAATACGTGCATATCTACTCCTTAAATTGCAGCAATTGAAATCAGAGTTGCAAGTCACTTATATGCACGACGACTTCAAAAATGTGTCTGGTGTTGTTGCTCTTTTGAAATTCAACACTAAAAATAATATAGTTGAGTCATTTAGCAAAGTAACAAAAATTCTGAAACTTACTACAAATTGTGCCTATGACTACTTTAGAAGGCGAAAGATATTTTTCAACTTTAAAGAGGGTGAAAATATTTCTTCAAAGCACAAAGAAAGAAGAATTTCTAATGGCTTTGGCAATGCTCCCCATTGAAACATCCATGGTTACTCAAGGTATGGAATTCAACTAGGGTGTGACTGACATTTTTTCAACACAAAAGGAGATAAGGATGGACTTTCACTACAAACAATCAACAACACCACCATCCACTTCAACATTTCTGGTTTAGGTGAATGTTTATTTATCACATCCATTGGAAATTAGTGTTATATTAGTGCTCAACATTTTCAAAATGTTAACCCCATTACCAAACTGCACAAGCCACCACTGATCTATATAAATAACATTTTCTGTACACATTCCCAGTTTGGCCCATGCTTTGTTTCTACACTGGATTAGTCACAAAAAAGTTCAGATGAACTTTTGACTGTCTGTTATAGTATCATATGAAAATGGCTGGACAGCTTTGAATGAAACTGGGTACACTTCGAGGTGTGTTGAATAGGAGGGGGATGGGGGAGGTCATTAGCAAAAGAACGAAACCTTTATTTGCAAATATCTCACTTCATATTGACTTCCAGAATCATTTTTGTAAGAATATGAGTTGCTCCCAATTTAATTTAAAAAGAATTACGTTCTCAAGTATTTTTCTACAGAATAGCAATTTAAGAAGATATATATACCCATGGGGCCTACATTTGCAAATATCTTGCTTCCAGTTCATTTCAGGAAAATTTCTAAGAAAAAAGTTTCTCCTAATTTATTTTACAACAAACTAGGTTCTTACATACTGTTTTATAAGCACGATGTGTCGACAGAAAGAGCAGGGGAGCCTGGGCAGTTTTCCCACCACCTTCTATCCATACCCTTTCCTCTATCGCGAGGCTGCCAGAGCTACAAGGCTAGTTATCCTCATTCAACAAGTAGAGTCCTTACTTTGCACATTATCCATGTAATCACTGCCATAATGTCACACAGTTTATGCACACCTGCCAACCTTCGAAAACTAATAAACAGAGAGATTGTCGAAACATCCCTTTCCCGCCACGTGATGCCAAAATATCACATCAGAAAACAGTCCAAAATACAAAACAGGAAAATTCCCTTGACTCAATAATACATGAAAACTGTTCTGACTTTTTCAGAATATCAGAATTATTGCTTTGCCATAGTCAAACATCAAACCTGGAAAGAGCACACCATGTCATAATATTTAAGTATAACCAATAAGGTAAACTAAGCTAACTTTCTCTGGCTCTATCATGTGGACGAACACTTCAAAACACCTTCTCTAAACAAAACTGCATTAATAAATGATCACAGCTGAATTTATTCAAGCCACACTGGTCAACATCCTGAACACTACAATCATGACAACGGCAAACAAAAATATGATGCAACACCAGATTGAGCACTGCAATATTCACTGTTCATTTCAAAACCAATGGTGAGAACAGGACTTCAACCATACCGCAGCTAAGAAACGCATCTCTAACAGCTCATAACAGCCAGAAAGTGAAGGACTTGGCACATTCACAGTGACCAATAGAGAAGGACCTTCAACCTTTGAAGGACCAGCCTAAAATAGCAGGAGTTTCAAAACATACTCCAAATTCTGTTATCAACGACTTAAAATCAGGAGAAAGAACTAACTGATTGGGAGATCGGGAAGCTATGCAAAAGATCGGGATTCTCCTGTGTAAATCGGGATAGTTGGTAGGTACTGTTTATGTATCTAATGCCACAACTGGTCGTCACTGATATGTCTTTACCAAATCATATTGCCTTATTTGGCCTACACATGCTTAGAGGAGAGTAGGGTGCTTTCTTGCCTTAACCTGGCTGGCACATGCTTAGGAGAACACTGGTTGTTTGCCCATCCCCTCCTTGCCATTTCTTTGCTTCAGTTGCGAGGCTGCCATAGCCTAGTGGTGGTGGTTTAATGTCACACTAACACATCAAAGGTTTTTGGCAGGGCTGCTTAGTTGTACCTCCCCTTAAAGCAATAATCACCATCACTACCTCGCCTGAAACTTAGTGAAAGGTGCTTCTTGCATGCCCAGCTTTACATTGACTGCTTCAGAGTCAGATCACTTAATATACTGTTCATAATACACTGATCAGAAAAGCTTCCAAAGCTGTCTATCAGGGGGCAAACTGTTGAACTGATAATCGCCTTATAAGCTCAATTCATTTCCTAGTGAATATTGGGCTTTTTTTTTGTTTTTTTTTGTTTTACAATTTGCTTTATGTCTTATGGCAACAATGGGATAGGAATGGGCTAGGAGTGGGAAGGAAGCGGCCATGGCCTTAATTAAGGTACAGCCCCAACATTTGCCTGGTGTGAAAATAGGAAACCACAGGAAAACATCTTCAGGGCTGCTGACAGTGGGGTTAGAACCCACTACCTCCTGAATACAAGCTGATAGCTATGTGACAAAAACCACACAGCCAGTTGCTCAGTGCATGCTTTTCTGCATATATCTCTGTATCTTTATTATACATGATAATTGATTGTTTTTGCATTACAAAAATGTCCTTTATAGATGATTTTTGTACATTATTCTAATTCTCAAACAAGTAACATATTCTAATTGCTTTTACAAGCTTTTCCTTCAATTTAGGGGACACCTGAAGAAGTCCAAAGGCAAAACCATATAAACTGCTATACTTTCATTTATGCTATGATTACATTTCCTCATAGATTTGTCAGTCCTCCATTTTGATGCAACATACAATTATAAGTGAATTTTGCTACCATTTATTTGTGTTTTTTATCCAGTGCTAAGATCCAAGTGATTTACCGCATATTTCTTCTCTTCAAATTACCACTCCAAACTTAGAAAAGCCTCCTGTAGTATTAAAACATTTGTTCAACTATCATTTGCATTTAAACAACATTTAAGAATGTCTTAAATTCAGAAAAATATTTATGAAACTTTTCAGTGACAGGTACTGCAGCTAGTCTAATATACCGTATGTCTTTCATTTCAGTTTGTTGTCAGGTATCTAAACAATGCATTTAATTAATATAATGTTCTATTCTAACAAGAGTCTTTCTGTTGCATTCTTTAAATTGATCATCAACTCAAAATTAATCTGAGATTTACCACCTGTTGACCCTTTGAAAAACACTAATAGTGCTTCTAAATAAACCAGGAGCATCTTACATCATGCAACAGGTTATCTGAGTAAGTAAGGTATACTGTAGAGAAAAAAGAAGAGAGAAATTGAGCATCAACTCAGTCAAACCAAGACAATAAAAAGGAATTTGACACAAACATCACACATACTTAAATATGTTGCATTAAATTAAATTAGAAGGCTACCATGAACAGTTCTAAAGATGATCCTACCTCAGTAAGATGGTCAGATCAATGTCATCACTTAAACGGTCCAGTGCCAAGGTGCCATCAACTCTGACCGCATTCACTTTGTCGCGTAAAGCTTGAGATGTACCAACAGCAGGGTGACGTTCTTTTAAAATGTCCACTATGTTAGGCTGGCGTAAGAAGGCCACCACCTTCTCATTGTAGGCAGTTGGTATCTCAGGTGGTGCCAGAACACGTGGTACTGCTATCGATCCCACTGCAGGTCCACAACCACAGTTGACAGGTGGCCGTGGTGGAGGAAGTGGAGCCTGGGACAAATACACCATTAAAATTTAAGAGCAATTGATAATGATGATGATGATGATGATGATGATGATGATGATGATGATGATGATGATGATGATGATGTGTGGCCTCCAGAGAGGCTTGCTGCAGCTCTCTCAAGATGACACCTGATAGGTGACCTGTGTGTCTGTGAGAATGGGGCCCTACCTACGACGAAATCTAATGCTGAAAACAGCGCGTGTGTGCACACACATACACACACTGGCTCCTCACTTTCATCTATCCTATCCGACCTCTCTTGGTCAACTCTTGTTCTTTTCCGACCCTGACGGTATTACGTATGGAGGCCTAGGGAGTCTTTCGTTTTCACGCCCTTCGTGGCCCTTGTCTTCCTTTGGCCGATACTTTCATTTTTCGAAGTGTCGGACCCCTCCCATTTTTTTCTCTCTGATTACTGATATATAGAGGATGGTTGTCCAGTTGAACTTCCTCTTAAAACAATAATATATATATAACACACACACATTAGAATTAACCAATGAAGGTTAAAACCCCCAACCTGGGACCCCTTGGACCAAAGACCAGCATACTAACACTTTAGCGACAAAGCCGGACTGAGCAATCAATTACCCTAACCTTCTATCATATTATTTCCAACATTTACATTAAGATATACAATATATTCTTCATCATCATCATTTTCCAACTACAGTTTCCTGGGTGTGGTGATACAATATACTACAATTTTATAATTGTACAACTCTGTTCCATTTCTAATTCATATGCAATGAGAATACTATTAAGCCAGATGTCAATAATATATTTTCTTTAAAAAATATAGACATTTAATCATTCCTGATCTATCCTTGTAGTTCCCTAAGATTTCAAGGCCTTGATTCTTATTGTCATCAATCCTCTGAAAAATTGGAAGTGGAATTATCACAAATTGCATAAGATGCAAAAAGAAACAATGTACAATCAAATGATATCAATCATGAGGAAGGATTTGAAATGTTAAACTACTATCTCAGGAGAGGAAATACAGTCTTTCCCAAATAGTCTAAAGTGCTCAATGGGCTAACTTCTTATTATCACCACGTAATGAACATCAACACAAAATTCGTCAAAATATGAATATTCTGTAGAAAGATAATGACTTTAATACAGTATATAAACTATCTTGTTGAAGCACTTTCAACCATTTTTGGAACAGCCAACCTCAACAACTGACTACTAAGGCAGGAATCTTTGATATTTAGTATGTCAACATTACAGTTAGAGAGGTAATTTTATATGATGTGTTCATATGGTTCATGGTATATGAACTAATTCTATTCATTGAAAATGTTGGCACATATATCTATCTTTCTAAACAAAAATTTGGATACTGGGGAAATGAATATGTATATGATTAATGTTCACTGTAGACTTCTAGGAGGTGGAAGGAAGGCTCACAAACCTCCAAAGGAACACCTTCTAACAGGAGAAATATGCAGGAAATATCTCTTCAGGGCATGTAGTCATCAGTATTGGACAACAGAACACTGGAAGAAAGTTCTCTTCTCTCATGAAAGTTACTTTGAAGTGCAGGGGCAGACGATTCAAAAAGTGCACTGTGTGAAGAATTAACAAACAAATTTAGTACAACTGCAACAGACCATGAAGAAGATATTTAGGGGGTGTTTTATGCATGAAGGTCTACAACCCTCAGTACCAATTGATGGCATAATGGAAAGTAACCACCAGTACATTAAAATACAGGAAAGGAACATTCTTCAATGGTTGCAGAAGAAGTTTCCACATGGTGATGGAAAATTTCAGCAAGACTTGGCTCCTGATGATACTTCAGAGAAAGAAGGAATTCTTCAGTGATAACAATTTTTTTTTAAAATTAGAATTTGCTTTAAGTCGCACCGACACAGATAGGTCTTACGGTGACGATGGAATAGGAAAGGGCTAGGAGTGGGAAGGAAGCGACCATGGCCTTAATTAAAGTACAGCCCAGCATTTGCCTGGTATGAAAATGGGAAACCATGGAAAGCCATCTTCAGGGCTGCCGACAGTGGGGTTCCCGAATGCAAGCTATGTGACCTAAGCCACGCGGCCACTTGCTCGGTGATAATATTTATGCATTTGAGTGACTAGGGAATTCCCCTGACATTAATCCCATAGAATACATGTGGGCTATTTGCAAAAGGAGACTCATAAAATCTGACCGTTCCACAAAATTGGAGTGTAATCATTAACTTAAAAATATGTGCATAAAGCTAGTGTAGGTCTAAAAGTTTCTTATTTTTTTTATAATAAAGTAATTTAATCCTTTATTAACACACTTCTTGTATGTATAATTATTGGTATCAAGTATAGTAACAGGATTCCATTTTTTAATTGTTCTACATTTTTAATTTGAAGAATTATTTTTCAGTGCCTAAGAAAGAACAAAAAACATTATATTACAATTTCAATCTAGAATTCTGAATGTATATACAAAAATGAAAATACAAATATATTATCTTGGCTATCAGACAATGACCATGAGTCAAGGAAATGCCATGCGGACAGATGTTGTAAATAATGTAGATAATGAAAGGAAGCAGGTTGTGATGACTCATGCATATTTCATGCAAGCTGTTGCCCAGATGGCAGATTCCTTACCTATTGTTCACCTAGTCTTTTGTTACATGGTTTCAAAGAAGTTGGAAATCTATCCAACAACTCCCTTGGTAAAATATTCTTCTTTTTTTTTTTTTTTTTTTTTGCTAGGGGCTTTACGTCGCACCGACACAGATAGGTCTTATGGCGACGATGGGATAGGAAAGGCCTAGGAGTTGGAAGGAAGCGGCCGTGGCCTTAATTAAGGTACAGCCCCAGCATTTGCCTGGTGTGAAAATGGGAAACCACAGAAAACCATCTTCAGGGCTGCCGATAGTGGGATTCGAACCTACCATCTCCCGGATGCAAGCTCACAGCCGCGCGCCTCTACGCGCACAGCCAACTCGCCCGGTGTAAAATATTCTAATCCCCAATTCCTCCTGCTATAAACAAAAATTTGGCCTAATTTCGATCCCTGAATTCAAACTTTATCTTCACATTATGACCCTTCCTACTTTTAAAACCTCCATTCAAGCTTATTCATCTACTAATAGGGACCGATGACCTTAGATGTTAGGTCCTTTGAACAACAAGCATCATCACCATCATCTACTAATATAATTCCATGTTGTTTCTCCATGGACAGCTTGGAACATACCGCTTATTACAAGTTTTATATATATATATATTTTGCTAGTGGCTTTACGTCGCACCGACACAGAGATAGGTCTCGTGGCGATGATGGTATAGGAAAGGTCTAGGAGTTGGAAGGAAGCGGTCGTGGCCTTAATGAAGGTACAGCCCCAGCATTTGCCTGGTGTGAAAATGGGAAACCACAGAAAACCATCTTCAGGGCTGCCGATAGTGGGATTCGAACCTACCATCTCCCGGATGCAAGCTCACAGCCGCGCGCCTCTACGCGCACGGCCAACTCGCCCGGTGTAAAATATTCTAATCCCCAATTCCTCCTGCTATAAACAAAAATTTGGCCTAATTTCGATCCCTGAATTCAAACTTTATCTTCACATTATGACCCTTCCTACTTTTAAAACCTCCATTCAAGCTTATTCATCTACTAATAGGGACCGATGACCTTAGATGTTAGGTCCTTTGAACAACAAGCATCATCACCATCATCTACTAATATAATTCCATGTTGTTTCTCCATGGACAGCTTGGAACATACCGCTTATTACAAGTTTTATATATATATATATTTTGCTAGTGGCTTTACGTCGCACCGACACAGAGATAGGTCTCATGGCGATGATGGTATAGGAAAGGTCTAGGAGTTGGAAGGAAGCGGTCGTGGCCTTAATGAAGGTACAGCCCCAGCATTTGCCTGGTGTGAAAATGGGAAACCACAGAAAACCATTTTCAGGGCTGCCGACAGTGGGATTCAAACCCACTATCTCCTGGATGCAAGCTCACAGCCGCACGCCTCTAACCGCACGGCCAACTCGCCCGGTTTACAAGTTATAAATCTCATCGTTGGGTCTGTATTGAGCAACGTATACCTTTCTAAAATAATTTTATTTTTTGTGTCCACCTTTTCAATACATTGTTCATTTTTTAATTGATTCACACAAATATTTTTACATTATTGTTATGACATAAGCAGGACATGTTTCGCATATTTTTTTTTAGGCATCTTCAGCCGCTTTTCCTACTACCCAAGATCAAAATAGCCAGAATCCTGGATTTTGCTTAATAATAAAATACTTAAAATGGTTAAGCTGACATGAATTGTTTTAACTTAAAATATCTTTGTGTGTAGTATGTGTTCTGTAGAAACATCCAGCTGATGTGGAGAGTTTTTTTTTTTTTTTTTTTTTTTTTTTTTTGCTAGGGGCTTTACGTCGCACCGACGCCTGAAAAGCCATACATCCAATTTTTGATCTGATTTTTGATATGCTCTATTGGTGGAAAAATATCTAATTCCCTTCATGGGAATTTAGTATTACCATTACAGATAGGTCTTACGGCGACGATGGGATAGGAAAGGCCTAGGAGTTGGAAGGAAGCGGCCGTGGCCTTAATTAAGGTACAGCCCCAGCATTTGCCTGGTGTGAAAATGGGAAACCACGGAAAACCATTTTCAGGGCTGCCGATAGTGGGATTCGAACCTACTATCTCCCGGATGCAAGGATGTGGATAGTTATGACTAGTGAATTGTTATACAAATACCATACATAAAAACATTTAGCTTATATACACTTGCTCCGTCTAAAAAGGGGAGAGTTTACAATTATTATACATTTGATAAAAACATATGCTTTAAAAAAAAAACTTCTGATGACATTGGTTGGTTTAGGTGATATTAGTCTGTAATATCCAATGTGCGTGTTCTCACTGGAATCTTCATGGACCCGAGTGTCACCTTGGGAATAAAATTTGGTAGCGTTTCTGTAAGATACTGCATGATCCGTTGTCTGAATGTTGCTTTATGGTGATTAAATTATGTAAAATTCTGCCGCCTGTCACTGTGTGGGTTTGAAGAGGGGACTTCTCAAGGTTGTTGTGACATTTGTTGTGGTCTTGTTGCACCTTTTAAAGGTTAATATTGGTGGATTGAGAGTCTGTAACGGAAAAAAAAAAGTCTTAGTTGTGAAGTTCATGTGAACTGAAGTATAAAATGGGGATGTTAAGTGGGCTCTTACTCACCCGTTCGTCTCTCTTGTGGCTGACTTGCTCTTGTGACACCTGCTGTCCGACTGGTGTCACATGAGCCTCCACGGTAGGCACTAGCCATGTGTCTTGGTAGGTGTGCTGTTTACCAACTGATGAGCCCAATTAAGCACACTGGGGTGAAACGCTGGCAACTAGGAATGAGTTAGCTGGAAAATTTATGATGTCCATTAATGGACCAACTATATTGGTATTAAAAATTTACTCATTCAGGACAAATATTTCAGGTTCCCTATGGGAATCAATATCTATATCATCTGATGGACAGGCAGGCATCAATTTTTGAAAATGAGACAAAGTCTCTCATAGTGCATTGGCACTGCTGGTGGATCCAAGTAGCCTACACAGTGGCCTCCACGGTATGCACTAGCCATGAGTCTTGGTAGGTGTGCTATTTACCAACTGGTGAGCCCAATTTAACACACTGGGGCAAAACGCTGGCAACCAGGAATGAGTTAGCTGGAAAATTTATAATGTCCAATAACGGACCAACTATCTTGGTATTATAAATTTACTCATTTGGGACAAATATTTCAGGTTCCGTATGGGAATCAGCATCTATATCATCTGATATAGTGCATTGGCACTGCCGGTGGCTCTAAGTAGCCTACGCAGTGGCCTCCATGGTATGCACTAGCCATGCGTCTTGGTAGGTGTGCTTTTTACCAACTGATGAGCCCAATTTAGCACAATGGGGCAAAACGCTGGCAACCAGGAATTAGTTAGCTGGAAAATTTATAATGTCCAATGACAGACCAACTATATTGGTATTACAAATTTACTCATTCGGGACAAATATTTCAGGTTCCCTATGGGAAGCAACATCTATATCATCTGATGGACAGGCAGGCATCAATTTTTGAAAATGAGACAAAGTCTCTCATAGTGCATTGGCACTGCCGGTGGCTCCAAGTAGCCTACGCAGTGGCCTCCATGGTATGTACTAGCCATGTGTCTTGGTAGGTGTGCTATTTACCAACTGATGAGTACAATTTAGCACACTGGGGCAAAATGCTGGAAACAAGCAATGAGTTAGCTGGAAAATTTATAATGTCCAATAATGGTCCAACGATATTGGTATTATCCTTAGGACATACCTTCTATCTCACCATCATCCAGCACAAAAACAAGGAATTCTCACAACACTCACCAAGAGGGCGATATGAATTTGTGAGCCATCACACTCAAGACACACTCAAAGTCATGTTCAAGGGTAATGGTTACAGTTATGTGCAGATTCATAGAGCCCTGCATGCCAGAGGGACGACCAAGCAAAGCTCACAGAAAGGAGAAGTCAAGGGAACTGCCTACCTGCCTTACATTCACAACAATACAGATCGAATTGCCAAGGCCCTCCGCAAACACAATATAAAAACCGTGTTTGTCATGTCAATAAAATTGCTCACAGTCAAGGTAAAACCAAGGACAAATTGTCCCCACTTTTACATCTTGGGGTAAACAAAATTCCCTGCACTTGCAGCAAGATATACATTGGCCAAACATGATGGTCTACTGGTACTCGTATCAAGGAGCACAAACAAAATATTCGTCTCAACCAGCTAGACAAATCAGCAATAGCTGAGCACGCCTTATCGTCGGGTCATGATGTTGTCTTCCAAGATGCTTGAGCACTTACCCACACTAGACACTACAGGTCCAGGATTACACGGAAAGGTTTGGAAATACGTAGAAATCCTAACAATTTCAACAGGGACACTGGCCATCAATTAAGTAATACGTAGTTGCTAGCCATTAAGGATTTACGTAGGTAGTTTCCTTCTTTGTCCCTTCATTACTGTTATCTCGTTTCAGTGTTTTCCAAATTCGTACGTTCCTCATCACCAAATGTTTCATTGCATGCTTGTGTCAGTGTCATATTTTTATAATGTGTGTACACCTGTTATGTGAACCCCTCTCAGACTGATTCTGATGGTGCGTCAGCTTCCACTTCGAATGCTAGCGCTGTACCATGTATGGTGATCCATCTGGTGAAGAATGAATGTACCACTTACACTTCTATTAGTAACGTCTAAATTCAAACTTTCCTTCTTTGAGAACTCTTCCTCATGAACAGTTGACATCTTCTTATGAAGATCCAGAGCAAAGTTCTCTGCGAAACGTAAAGAATTTCACCTTATTTTCTTGACACGGCATAAGCCCAAAAGGCCTATACAGTATTATGTCTAATTTGTACTTTGCTTGAGATTCATGATAAACTGTTTTTGATTGCATTTACGCTTATGATATATTCAGTAGCCCATGTTATTAAATTTTTGAATCAGGAAATTAATCCCATTTGACATTGACCTTGAAGTCTGGTACAATAGTTCGATAATTATATGAACATGTTTGGGATTTATAATTTTCGTGTAGGAACATGCTGCAATTTTTAAAATTCTTCTAACCCACCATCAATGAGTATAGGCTACTGTGGTATTACAAGAGGTGTAATGTGTTTTGCATTTGATCCACAATTCAGTTGTAATGATCTCCATATTTATTTCATTGGAGAACAGTGGGTTTTCTGTTGTTGATTATTTTTTTTGTGATATGCCAGTGCATTTACAAGAAGATAGGTTTGTAATTTCAGTTTTGATTTGGTGCAGATCTCACTGCAGTTTAATTATTTTTTTGTTAATGCAATGCAATGCAATAATTTTTTATAATCCTGTTAATTACATTAAATCTTTCCATTATTTGAACATAATTCATTAAATTATTTAAATTGAATGTCTAATCTATTACTTTTGAACCTAACTGCAATGCAAAGTGAAGTAAATTTGAATTTGAATTTCTGTATTCAAATGGGAACCCAGAGCAAGGGAAATTTTATTGTGTATTCAACATGACGGGTTCCTTCCTTGAGCATCCTCACAACCATCTACATCACAGGGACAAGATGATTGATTAATAAATATCTGATTTTAATTTAAATTTAAACTTTTTATTTTTATATACTTCCTAGATGTACCCTAGTTCCATTATTTGTAGATCCCATACAACACTGCAGGTTAACATGCCTCAAATTGGGTACAGTATGTATGTATGTATGTATGTATGTATGTATGTATGTATGTACGAGGACGGTTTGAAAGGTTCTCGGAATCACCGCTAGATGTCAGTACTAGAGCAACAAGGTTCCCACGCAATAATCACACATCCTTTGTGAGTGAACACGTGGCACGTCAGTGCTCTAGCTGCAGAAGTGGTGACGACTCTTTGTTGTTGTTCCCGTGTAGTGATTTGTGACAATGGAAAAAACTGAGATTCGAGCAGTGATTAAATATTTTGTAAAGAAAGGTATGAAAGCAAAGGAAATTCATGCCGACTTTCAGAACACACTGGGGACTCTGCTCCTTCATTTTCAACTGTTGCCAAGTGGACCAGCAAGTTTAAATTTGGTCAGGAGAGCTTGGATGATGATCCGCATAGTGGACGGCCAAAAAGTGTTACGACCCCTGAATTTATTGCAAAAGTGCATAAAATGGTCATGGAGGATTGTCGACTGAAAGTGCGGGAGATTGCTGAAGCTGTAGGGATGTCTTCTGAATGGGTATATTATATTTTAACTGAAGAATTGTGTATGAAAAAATTATCCGCAGCTCTTGACATTGGACAATAAACGCACCAGATTGGAAATATCCGAACAAAGTCTGGCCCGTTTTCAGTGAAACCAACAAGATTTTTTGCGCCGGTTTGTGACTACAGATGAAACTTGGGTCCACTACTATACCCCAGAGACAAAACAGCAGTCAAAGCAGAGGAAACATGCTGATTCACCACCACCAAAGAAAGCAAAGGCAGTGCGTTCGGCCGGAAAGTTCATGGCCTCAGTTTTCTGGGATGCAAAAGGCATTCTGCTGATAGATTATCTTCCTACTGGCCAAACAATTACGGGGCAATACCATGCAAACTTCCTAGACCAACTACAGGAAAAGATATGCGAAATAAGGCCTGGTTTGGCAAGGAAAAAGGTCATCTTTCATCAGGACAACACTCTGCCACACACAAGTGTTATTGCCATGGCAAAACTTCATGAACTGGGGTACGAATTGTTGCCACATCCACCTTATTCACCTGATTTGGCACCATCAGACTTTCATGTATTCCCCAAGCTGAAAATTTTCCTCGGTGGATGGAGATTTTCTACAAGGGAAGAACTGACAGCCGAATTGGAAAGGTATTTTGCAGGCCTGGAGGAATCTCATTTTCGAGATGGGATCAAGGCAAATATTGCTGGACCAAATGCATTAGTCTACAGGGAGACTATGTTGAAAAAAAAAGCAGTTCCACTGAAGTAAGATACTTAATTCTAGTACATTCCAAGAACTTTTCAAACCACCTCTGTGTGTGTGTGTGTGTGCGCGCGTGTGTGTGCGTGTGCGTGCGTGTACATGCGTGCATGCATGCAAATGTACTAGTGCAGTTAAAATGAGAAAACAATTATATAAACATCTAATGAATTACTAAAGATATACATCAAAAGTAGGAAGTTAGGGAGTTGGATGGGATCCCAGACATTTCATTTTATCTGGAACCATCCCGTTTATAGGAATTTTTGTCCTGGTGTCCCAATAATGTCTAACTGGGATGCAAAATGTCCCAGTTTTCACCAAAGGAACTTCCTGCCTTCTTCAATCACACCTTTGTTTTGAATAATGTAGTCAATGCTGATTTCAAACATGTGCATCCGCTGCCTCCTCCTGCACACTTCCTCACTTTCATACTCGACTTCCAGTTGATATAGCGTGTTGTTATTTGGGGTTGTTATGTTGTGCATTATTAAGTAAGTGTTTTTTTGTGGATGTTAAGTTTTCATATTTAATTTGAAACTGCTTTTATCATGCCAAAAAGACAGTGCTATATCTCAGACGACCTGAAACCATACATTCATGAGTCTGACACTAAGTTCTAAAGCTGGGTGCATGCTTTGTCTAACAGAGGATTTTTCTGCAGATGAACAGTTTGTGGGTCAAGGAAAGAAAGAAAAAAACTTTAAGGTAAAAACTGCCAAGTCAATATTGCTGCTGAAAATATTTTACAACGATCTTATTTTCCTAATGCTCTTTGAAATGAGATCTTCTGATATTCATTACCTAACTCTTGACAGCTGTTCATTCAACCTCCAAATAACCAAATTTCTCTGAATCCGAGAATAACGACTGGCTCATGGGTAGCTAATGTTGAGGCCAACAATACAAGATTTACTTCACAAAAGTTCAATATTGTAAGTTGTTTCATTTTTCCCTATTTGTTTTATGTCTCACGGGCACAGACAGGTCTATTGGCAATAATGGGATGGGATTGGGAAGGAAGTGACCTTGTCTTTAATTAATGTACAGCCCGGTACCTGGTGTGAAAATGGGAAACCATGGACAACCATATTCAGGGTTGCCAATAGTGGGGTTCAAACCCACTAATCTCGCAAGTGCGCAATCCAAAGTGTGAAGCCAGCTCACTCTGTATATCATAAGCTTTGTAAAATGAAATATACCTCACTAGTTTTTTTAAAATTCTGAGCTAAGGTGAAAATAAATTCCTAAAATTAGCTAGCTAAATTACATACATTTCATTTAGAAAATATGTCCTACACCATTTCAAGGACTGTATCTAATGATAATAATAAGCCTAGTCATTACAAGCTGCTTCATGTCACATGGACACAGGTCTTATGGCGAAGATGGAATAGGAAAGGCCTAGGAGTGGGAAGGAAGAGGCCGTGGCCTTAATTAAGGTACAGCCCCAGCATTTGCCTTGTATGAAAATGGGATACCATGAAAAACCATCTTCAGGGCTGCCGGAAGTGGGGTTCAAACCCACTATCTCAGCGCAGCAATTCGTATATTGTACTCAGACTGCTATGAAAATCTATACTTTGATTATTATGCAATATTTAATGTTCATGTGATATCTTAAACACCATTGTAAAATCGATGTGATATATAATTTAACTATAGTTATAGATTCACTGGCAACATATGTACACTAAACTTGGACATTTTATTGACTATTTTATTCTAATTGATCAGTACCAAGACATTTTAATCTAATATAATATTTCATGCATTTAACCATATTTTACAATGAATATTATTGCATTGTACATATAGTTCACTTTATTAATTATATTACTTCACAAGAAGAGATGTTCCAGGACATTCGACATATAACTGTACTTTATTTAGGCTGATGATGACCCAAAATAGGGTTGAAACTAGTCCCTAGCAACGCATTGTGATGTTAACATAAGCATTGCAATTAACGTATAGTATTGAATAGGTGGAATAAAACATTCTGTTTAACTAAATTATATGTAATCTCAGTTCAATATGCAACCAAAAATGAAACTTATAACCCTTGATGATACAGTGAAGGGTAGCGAATATTTGTCGCATGATAGGCCCAGTGGTGGCGATTAGGGGGCGGTTTGGCGGGGGGGGGGGGGAGGGAGTAGTTGCCTTCCCCACTTCGTAGAGAAAGCATTACCGTACACTTTTATTCCATTTTAGCTGCCTGAAACTAGGAATTACAGGAATTATTTTTTTTAAAGCAATTTGTACAAGCCCTATTATCTTATCTTCAAATTTGTTCCTTTATTTGATTTATTAACAAACTCGGGTACTTCTTCTTGCCTGTAATTTTTTAGCCCCCTGCACTTCTAATTCCAACATCGCCTTTGAGTTCGATTGTCGATGAGAGCGCTCGCTAGTGCACATAGCGAGAAAACTATACCGAAGATGATCGACTGCATTCAAGATAATATCTAGAGTGCACAAATATTGATAACAGAAATATAACACATGCTTAATTGCTCTTAATAACGGATGCAACAATGATTGGTTTCTCACAATAACCGAAGGATAATACACAGTTTAATATAGGAATTTTCAAGAGACAGAAAAAATCGTTACAGCGGAGTTCTCATTATATGCTGTACTCACTATAGCGTACTTCTACTAGAGTATAATAATTTCATAATAGATCTAATATGGCATTTTTCTCTACATGTGCCCTCCTCATTAGTTATTCCTGTATTTTAAGAGACAAAATATATGCTATGAGAATGAAACAGCAATTTCAAAGTGCTAGCATTTCCTTGCATGTGAAGTCTGTTACTGCATCATGTATTTGTATCCTTACAGCATACTCTTCTACCCCTCCTCATTCATTCCTTAACTGTGCAGTGATGTACCCACAACTAATTGCTCAAACTGCACTTTTGTACTGCAAGGAAACAATGAAACATGGCCGAGGAATTTACTGTGCTGCTGATTAACATATACTCCAATATCTCCAGGCCAACTGGCTGGGCAGTAGTTGCCTTGGCAGGCCAAGGTCCCTAATAGGCTTGTTTTATCTTCAGTTTTTAACAACATTATTTTTGGCGCAATACTCTTTGTAATAATATTATTTAATACCCTGTTCACTTTTTTAATGAGTAAATGATCAATAATTTCCTCCACACTTCACCACCATAACTTAAAACATACAAAATACAGATTTATATACAGTAGGTAACAGTGCAAGATATACATAACTTTGCAGCCATGTATATAAAGGTGAGATTCTAACTATGGTAGTTTTAATAGGCCAATGCCAGACAAAAGATCATGAAATGATGGTATTTGTTAACAATCATCATAACAAAGCAAAAACGAACACTTTAGGAACTCTGGACAAGTACACAATGCGCACGATTTCAGACAAAACAACACTGAGAAGAAACTATCTACTTTCCTGCTATGAAGTGTCAGGAAGTGTTAAGACAATATCATCTAGAGAAAGATTTACTGTGCTCATATTTTGGTGCGACTATGGAATGTTACCCTAAACTACTATTTTTTCTGTAAAGTGTGTGAAATTAAAGTAACAGGAAAATGATTTCATGTACAAGAGCACTGTGATACAGCGAAACATATGAACAGTATCGATCGGCAAACTGCTCCAGCACAAAAGACAGTTACTTTTGATTGGTGTAACTAAGCCATTCATGTCTCCCAGACAAAAGATCTGTGTGAAATGATGGTATTGGCTAACATTCCTCTTAACAAAGTGAATGACGAACACTTCAGTAACATTATGCACACGATTCCAAATGAAACAAAACTGAGGAGAAATTATCTCATGATATATGGGTATCTGTTGATGAAACCATGGATGCCTGTGAAAGACATTGCAATGTAGTACAGTAGCTGGTACACTATTGGCTGATATTTCCAGAGACGACTTTTTATTCATTCTTAAGTTCTGGATGCACCAAATCATTCAGCAATAGCATTTCTTTTTGACAAAGGTACGGACCTACTGTGGAATCACAAAGTTAAGTGAGAACAAGTTTTACGTTAATAACTCATTCTGTGCCGTATAAGACAAAAGCCGCTAGAGTATTTACCGGTCCTATAACTAAAATGGTGCACTTGACTTGGTTTGCTCATTGTTTACATAGAGTTGCCAATGAAATACAGCCAAAAGTTTCCTGACAATTAAAGGCTCTACTAAGGATGGCAAAGTTTAAAGAACATACACCTTTGCTTCCTCCTCCTTCCCAGCCAATACTTAGTAGGGTATGTGGCTCAATGCAGTAGAGTATTACTGCAAAAACTATGAAGCTTTGAGAGAAATTGTTTCCACATTTAATAGTAGCATTGCATCCTCTATCAAAATTGTTCAGGAAATGTTTCCCAGTAGTTTATTTGCAACATTAGCATACATTAAGCTGAATTACAGAGATGTGGCGAAAACAATTTCTCATCTAGAAACTGCTGGACTAAAGCTGGGTGAGCGTTTGGGACTAGTAAAAGAATTAGAATCCATGATAGGATGAGCAAAAGGCAGTGTGACAGTTTATGTGAAGAGTAAACTGAACATAGTGTTAAGTAGAAATAATAGACATGTTACAATGTAGTAAAACAGTGAAATTTTATAATACACTGGAGCTGTCTCGAATACTGTTGTAATGCAGTTAAGCTGCCGTTATTTGACTGTATTTAAATATAGGCCCATGATGTCATGCAACATTGAAAGGAGCTTCTCTCAGTACGAAAACATACTTCGTGATAACTGGAAAAGTTTCCTCTTCAAGAATTTGAAAACACACATTGTTATAACATAAAATGCTGGCAGAAATGGAGAACATGATGTATGTTGTACTATCAAGTTTAGTTACAATTAAATATTTTCTGATCCACTGTAACAGTTGGGTTATTAAAAAAATTAACTTAATGGTATTTTTGTTCTCTTTTACACAAAATGTGAATTTTATTACAGTTTTTGACAATAGCACAGTAGAAGAATATGCTGATTTTCACAAAAATCTTTCAACATTCCATGATTTTTTAGGGTATATTTTCCTGCATATTTCTTGGCTTAGTCTTAAACATCTGAATCTTAATGATAAGTTACTGTACAAAAGAAATCAAAAATGAAATTCATGCTCAAGTGGTATATGGTGTACAATTTTCACAATAATTTTGCAAAAGATTCTCCATTCCTTTACTGTTTACAAAGTTGAATATATATACTGTCTTATTAATTCAGGGGGTTGAAGCAAGCAAAGGAAGTTTGTAGTTTTACACGACTGTTGATAATGTGATCATAGCCACAGGACCTCCTGTTTTATGAGCCACAAGGATGTGACTTCCTTTAATTTCAAAATTCCCACATCCATTGGCAGGATTTGAACCATTGCCAACTTGATGAGAAGCCAACGGCAATCTCACTTGGTTATTGCCCCCCCCCCAACCACTTCAGACAGTTCACACCACCATTCAGCTAATTTATCTTATAATCCTAATCTAAAAGGAGCTGCCTGCTTTACCTTGAGTAAACAACACTTCAAGAAACTTCTTTGCAAAAATACAGCCAATGTTGGTTTTATTAATTTTTGTCATAAACCAGGTAATTCACTGAACTCCATATTATATGAAACAAGCATTTTACTGTTGTGGTGGGGAAAATTATTATTTTAAAGGCAAAAACTGGAGGATTATCAGCCCCATCCCTACAGATCATTCATAAACAAGTTAATATGCTATAATTCCTTGGTTATTATCTAGGACAGATGTTCCTCAAAATAACTGCCATATTTTGATGGGTCAATTCTCTTACCTAAATTAATCATAAGACAATCAATCATTTAATATACAGCTTTTCACATTCAATTAATTACTATATTTTATTCTTCAATTTTTATGTCACATGGTAACTTTAATGCAATAATGAACAATGAGAGAGACATGCAACAGATCACATATAGCCAACTTAAGTAGCAAATAACCCATTACAAGCATCTGACATATACAGGAAATAATCTAAAAGGTACCAAGCAATTGATAGTTTAGATTTTATAGCAATGATCAATTATAGAGCAAGGATAAGCATACTGAAAATACACTGCCTGACAAAAAATATTGAAGTACCCAGAAGGGGAGGAGGGAACGAAATGAAACTTCACGTGTTGAGAGGGTATGTGATGTTATTCCAGTGATTACAAAATGGAGTCATAAAGTACTTGGCAGTACAAGCCCAGTTATCAGTAAGACGTTGCACCTGCTCTGGCCTGGATGCATGCACTGATTTCGTTGGGAAGGATGTCATAAATCCGCTGTATCCTCTCCTGAGGAAAGCTGGCCCACAACTGTTGTAACTCCTTGATATCCTGGATACTGGCACTGGGATGGAGTTGACGTCCAAGCAGGTCTAACACATGTTCTATCGGGGACAGATCTGGAGATCCTGATGGCCACGGGAGTACCTCAACATCATGCAGACAGTTCATAGAGACATGTGCCGTGTGTGGAGGAGCTTTGTCCTGTTGAAAAATGGCACCAGGATACTGTCACATGAGAGGTAACACATGAGGACACTGGATGCCCATGACATACCATTGTACCATCGAGAGTTCCCTAAATCTCTACCAGCCGTGACCTGATGTCATACCCGATGGCTCCCCACACCATGACGCCAGGAGTAACACCACTGTGCCTCTCCAAAACGCTGGAAAATTGGGACCTCTCCCCAGGTCATCGCCATACTTGCAGATGATGGTAATCCGAGCTAGTGCTGAACAGTGATTCATCGCTGAACATGATGCAATACCATTCATCAGCAGTCCATGCTTCCCGGTCACGGCACCACTCCAAACGCAGTTGTTTGTAATGTAGTGTTAACAGCAGCCTATGCGAGGGATAATAATTCCCTAGTCTGGCTGCTGCTAGTCTCTGACCAATGGTGCGGGATGACACAGCATGTTGCAGGGAGTCCATTCCTTATTCTCAGATGGCAGGTGAAGATGTGAATGAGTTACGATGTGCTTGGTGCACAATACGTTGATCCTCCCTTGCGGTAGTCAGACGTAGTCGACCGGAACCTTGATGACGAGTATGCCTGCCCTCATGTTCTCATCAGGCCACTGTCATATCTGAATGCCCCACAAATCTGGATATTGCACGATTCGACCAGCCGGCCAAACAGAGATCCACAAGGAGGCCACTTTCAAACTACGTCATGTGCTGATAGTGCTGTCTCACATGAGTACACGGCATCTCTGTGTCCGTCACAGTGATCACTCAACATATGACGCTGTTTACACCCCTTATATACCCTACCAGGACTGGTAACAACACTAAAAATGAATAACACTACTGCTCTCTGGTGGCCGTTCTGTCATAAAAATTGCAACTCTAATCATTTACATACCTACTGATGGTGTGTAAATGTACGAAGTTACATTGACATCCAACCATTTCTTATGGGTGCTACAATTTTTTGTCAGGCAGTGTGTGTTACTGTGGTAACATCTGAGCAAGTACTGTAGGAATAGATAGAAAAAGAGAGCACAAAAAAATTAAAAGACATAAATCATAAAGGTGTTCAATAAGGTAATAGAAATAAAAATGTTAGAGACATGAATGGGAGGGATTAAACTTTTCTTTGAGCAATGTTTTAGTCTACATATTTTAGAGCCCCTAAAATTACAGAAGAGAGTTGGGTTATTCTTAGAACTTTAGCACTGAAACAAAGATAGTCCTACTGAATTTTGGGGTAATCTTGTAGAGAAGCAGTATGGGCATCATTCCAGGAACAGCATTTCTTATTTATTCATATAATGCACATCACAAGTTCTTTTTTATTTAATATACAGCTCTAGAGAAAAAGCAATCTTTGTACTGCCTTTCAGGCAATTATCTTTCAAGGAACACGACGTGGATATAATTTCAATGAGACTTACTCGGGCATGGCTCAGTTCCTCATCCCCTGCACTGCGGCTACGACGACGTGCACCAGACAGCACAAGCTTATGCGGGTTCAGGTAGGGGGACTCTGTCGGAACACGGGGATCAATGAACGTTGTCGTCTTGGATGTGTGGTCTATGAAGAATTGCTACAAGAAGGCAAGACAGACAGAACATAGCAGGATTTTCATCCCAGCCGCACACCACTTGGCATGCAACAGGCTAGTTAGTTTCTTAGTTCTACAGCGCTACCCTCACAAGATAACAGATTAAGTCATTTCTATTAAGATTAATTACCACATGCAGTCTGAATTCCACATAAACTGAAGAATGGAAACTGACTTAACACAAAGCAACAAGTGCACATAAAGAATTGAAGGCATAGTTACAGAAGGTATCATTGTGAGAAGGAATATGGTATTACATGATTAGTACATAAAGATACAAATTTTATGACTATGCTGCATATACATTTATTATAATCTACAAGACATAATAATGAAAGGAACTTCATATATTCAAGTACTTCCAATTTAACCTATTCCACAAGACATTAAAGGAATTATGGTATATTTCACTCTAACACACCTGCTGCTTTTTCAAATCATACAGGGAATATAGCCAGCCCTGTGTGTAGGGGTATGCTTGCCTCTCATCTGGATGCCCTGGGTTTGATTCCCAGCCAGGTCAGGGATGTTTACCTATATGTGAGGGCTGGTTTAACCAGCAAAGAATAATGGCCAAGACCATTAGAGTTCAGGGAATATAGAAAGAAACTTCTAAAAAGAAAAACATTCTTTGGGGGATTCTGGATGTATTGTACCAATTGAAAGGTCTATTTGACTAAAATAAATTATTTAAACAAACGAGAGAGGGACAACTACATCCCTCTTTACATAAATTCAAGAAACTACTCTTGTAGGCCAACCTTTAACACAACTGGCACTTGCAGTAGTCTAAAGGAAAGAACTGCATTATAGATTATAAAAGGCTACACAATCAATTTCATGATTTGTGTATAATAGAAATCTGAGCTTCAAGATGTGTTCTTTTCATTCAGTTCTCTTTTCCTAAGGAAATAGGAATGTAATTTCCAATTGTCGAAAAAGAATGACACTTCACTAATTAATGCCATTTATATAAGTCGCTTGTCCTCACAGTGGGTCTCCGGCTGGCTGGTATTTACCTGGAATGAGCAATCCTTCCGTAATCTTGACTGACAGATCTCACGTTTCACTTGGCTTTGCATGCACCAGTCACTTCACCCAGTAGTTCCCTTTAGCTGGGCTCGACTATACATCTGTTGACTGTTACAACACACGACTGCTGTACACTGGGCTCCTCTTCACACAGGAGTGATAATTTGCACAGTCAACTCATGTGACTGCTCCACACACAGAACTACTCGACACATAACACTCAGCAAGACAACCCAACACCAACAACACTTTACCAATGCTTCTAATTACCTGGTGATGAAGTTTTAATCTTTGGGATGCGGCAAGAAAAGGAACGCTCTAGTTTTGCATTCCAGAAAATCCACGGAAACACCAGACAAAGAGCGCAATAGAAAGAGAGGCCGTCGGATGCCCTTAGGCCAGCCAGTAGCCCCTCAGCCTGACTCACTCAACCCTTCCAGAGAATACAGGGTGGGAGGTGGGGGGTAGGGGGAGGGTGTCGGCTGGCAGACATATGGAGACGTAACAATATGAAATGGCTGGTTCAAGCTGACCAAATCAAGGATTGTCATATCATACTGTTTACTATCATGTTTCATAGTATCTGGGTGTTATTTCAGTGGGAAATAGCTCTACAGAGCTCAAAATGGTACGTGATGACTAGAAGACATACTTCTTTTAGGCAACAAGAAAATCTAGCCAACTTAATCAGGGTCATTACAATGGTATTTCATGATGATATGATTGATATAGGTTCAGAACTTCACTACTTTCCATAATTTTTCTTAAAAGACAGGACTCTTGAAAATCTGCTGTGAAACATACATATATACATACATATGCAAACAAATTGCATACCATGAATGAGCCATCGCAGGGGCATGTAAGTGGAAACAGATACAGCGTACAGTAGTATAAAGAAAACATCAAAATATTGTACCACATTAAGCATTTATTGCAGGGTAACACAGACTTGCAGGATGCACGTTGTACGGTGTTGGACCACCCGTAGCATGAGATAGGCAGTGATATGTTTGGATATGGAGGCATACAGACATTGGATTTTCTCCTGAGGAAGATCCTGCCACAGCTGGCGCAAATGGCCCTACAGATCTGCCGTAGTTGCTGTCCAATTCAATCTGAAACATTCTCCATGGACGAGAGGTCTGGAGGCCTTGCTGGCCAAGGAAACAAGTTGACATAACAAAGACAGGCCAGGGATATCGGTGCTGTGTGAAGTCACGAATTATTCTGCTGGAAAATGGAGTTGTCAAGTTGCACGAGGGAGGGAAGCACATGCAGTCGTACAATTTCCTGGACATATTGCCGTCTCATCAGAATTCCTTCAGTCACCATCAGTGGGGAGTAGGATTCATAGAAGATGGCACCCCACATCACGATACCTCTCGTTAGGGTGGTGTACCGCTCTACAATGAAGCAAGAATCACTGCACTGGGCAGAACGTCTCCAGACTCAAATTTGGCGGTTGTCTGCATCCAGACAGAACCGTGATTCGTTGCTGAACACCACTCAATGCTAATTCACAAGCTGCCATACTGCCCATTACTGGCAGAACTACAAACGTGCTCAGCAATGCTCAGGTCATAATAGTAGACATCATAAGGGATGCTGTGACAACAGAACCTGCTCTGCTAGCCACCAAAATATGGTACTAGTGGAAACAGACACATCCCCAGTTGTTGTGGCATGTCTCTGGATGGTGGGCAGTGACGTCCATGGAGTGCTTACAGTGCACAATGAAATTATCCTCCCTACTGCTGCTCCGCCGGTGTTGACCCGAGCCTCCTCAACATGTGTGTGTACCTGCATATTCCCAAAACATCCAATACCGAAGCACAGTATAGTCAGAACAGTTCAAGTGGAGAGCAATGAATCGAAATGTCCAATCTGCCACTCTTAGTCCGAAAATGTAGCCTCTCTCAAATTCATCTAGCTGGTCAAAGGCTTGTCAAACGTGTAGTCGGAGCATCTTGAGTGTTCGTTGAACTTAGCTCTATGGCTCACACTGCTTCTAAGGCCTTATTCAATGGCTTTTGTTCATGAATGAGGAAGGGACGTGTACGTCCCCTAGTGGCACTTCCACTTTGTTCATGTATTGACCCTTTATATAAAGTTCTGCAATTATTAGTAAATATAAATGCTTGCCATAAAGGAATACAACTCACAATTGCAAATGTACATAACCTAAGTTCCGAGGCATTCATTGACAAGTGTGTGCAAAAAAGTGTACAATAGAATGGGAAGGTAAGTTTCAGCGGCTCTCAAAAGGTTAGGCTGAAAGCGCTGACTTGAAATCAACTGCCATGTTGTCCAAATGAAATCCAGATTTGAAGATTTTACACAGCAGCAGTTTGTAGAATTGGCGAATGAAAAAATTCACAGAACACAATAAAGAATTTCCTAAGACAAGAAATTCCAAACTAATAAAGCAGTACCCTGGTTTTTTAAAATTCAGACCAGCATGAAAATGAGCTCTTCAATATTTATGCAGATGAACAAAAACATTTGACACCACAAAACCTACTAATGTATTTTGTTGTAAATGACTTAAGACTTGGTGTATAAGGTGGTTGCAACATATCCCACTACCACAGCAAGTAGTGAGAGAGCCATGAGTACACTCAAGAGGATGAAACTCAATAATGAAATCACTGTTTGTGTAATGTAAGCATTTTAGTTGCAGAAAAATAACTTTTAGGAGAACTGTCCTCTCATGCTGCCTTTACTGAAAAGTTTATTGACATGTTTGCAATGAAGAAGAACCAACAGATGGATTTGGTGTATTACAACAGTTTAGGTAAATCTTACAATGTTTTAATATAACCGTTACTGTAACAATCTTATTTGTTCATTTCAATGTCTATCGTTCAATAAAATGCAAGAATGTCCACCTCCATATTTTATTTCTAGCCCGCCTAGCAATTCCATTCGGAATTCCATTGTGGAGATTTATCTCCCGTATGCAGTTATCAGACTGTGCCTCATATATAGGCTTCTGATAAGCTCACCTGCATACACCCAGCGTCAGTGGGTAGGGTCTGACACATCCCACTCTGACGAGTCTAGTGTCAGACCTAAGACGAAACGCTGGTTAATAGAGCAAACACCTGAAAAGCCTTACACCTGATATGTGATGTAAAGCAACTTGTAAAAAAAGAAGTAAAAGTCATTCTCAGCAACAGATGTCTTGTGTCCCAAAATTGCAATTAGAAAGGCATATCTGATGTGATTCTGTAATGTATGTGATTTTAATTATGACTGTTCATTGAGAATTTCGGTGTTATGAGAAATGGTGTCTGTGCATATTTCATACTAATCTGTAGAGTTGGGGTGTGTTCTTTAAGACTGATAAGAGGATTTCCGTACTTATACTGGTATCTGTATGTTTGTATCCTGTGTTTAGTTAAGTGGTTGACAAGTTCAGATTCTGTATTTTACTTGAACACTCGGATATGTTCTGTGTACCTTGTTTTGAAATACTGACCAGTTAATACAAAGTAGAATTTAGGGCATTCATTGTACTTTATTTTGTAAACAACAGATTAGTTACACCAGTAAATAGAATAGTAGTTGCCCGTGGGTACAGCATTCCCAGTCTAGCTGCAATGTTGGCCATAAACAACAAGCTGGAAATTTTGTGCTTTGTAGGAACTGCGACTGCCTTATCAGTCTGAGCTCAACAACTGATGAAACTGCACAAGTACAATAGGATGCTAAGATATGTCTGATAATAAGCCCAAGTATTCTTTTACGTGTAATCTATCCACGCAGTCTTACATGGTAAGTTGCTGCTCTCCATCTGTTCTTAGACATATACACAGTACTGCTGTAAGTTCTGCCAATAAAATCTAAATGCATTGTAAAATGGTAATTGTGAATGAAGAATTGTGGCAGCGCTGTATGTCGACATCCATAAAGTCACCTTCATGACTCCACCAGTAACCGGCTTGCAGTGTACCAACAGCAGGCAACAGAGTACGATGGAGTGGCGAGTGTATGAGAATCATATCGCTCTATTGGCATTATTTCGTTTCGGAAAGCGAGATAAGGAAATTTTTTTCTATGTTGAAACCTATCGATATCAATGAACAATTTGTATTTCGGACAATAGCACGGTTTAAACAAATGGGTGCAACTGTTGATCGCTACTGACTGGGCCGTCCTAGGTGTGCATGCAGAAAAGAAGTTGTGAATGCTGTTCGTGCAATGATTCGATGCAATCCTTTGCATAAACAGTTTTGTCTCATGAAATAATTATATCTCCATGAACTATGTTACATATTTTGAAGGATGATTTATGTGTTGGCGCATATAAAAGATACACATGGCATTTACTACCTGAAAAATTTAAAGGAGATACGCTGGGTTTGATCCCAGGCTTTGTTAATGAGGTATGGAGAGAGCCAGTATCACGACATCTTATTCGCAGATGAAAAAATATTCACTGTGGAAGAGTCGTTTAACAGGCAAAACAACTGCGTGTATGCACGGTCCTCCAAGGAAGCAAGAGAGAAAGTTCCATGTGTACAGCGTGGACATCACCACCCTGCTTCTGTCATGGTATGGTGGACGGTTTCCTGGCGGGGAGCATCAGAGATGCATTTTTGCAAAGGTGGAGTAAAAAATGTGATACCATGTATCAATTCAAAGCTGTCTGAAGGGAATTCATGTGTTTTTCGACAGGATAGCACTCCTACACACAAAGCAAAAACAATGCAGCAGTGGTTGGCAACCAATGTCCCACGGTTCACCGCTGCTGCTGACTGGCCTAGTGGAAGTCTGGACCTCAATCCATTGAATTATTCTCTGTGGCAGAACCTCGAGGTGACAGCATGTTGAAAAAGGTACCACAATATTGAGATGTTAAAAAAAATCAATCACGTCAGCTATCAAAAAAATTCCGCTGGACACGATTCGTGCATCTATTGATGAGTGGCCCCAATGTTTTCACCGCTGTGTTACCACACATGGTGATCATTTCGAATAAGAATATGTTCATTCTGTAGCATTTATTTGTGTTTTTCCAGAATATATGTATATTAATGGGTTTGCGTAGTTATATGCATTATATGCATTGAAAGTACTGACATTACTGTGTATATATTCCATAGTGAGTGTTTATTTATGATTCATATGTACTAACAGAATCTTGCTTTCAGGAGATTATTTCAGGAATATTGCCTGATGATCATGGTCCACGTTGGAGTGCAATTTATACATTAGTTATCAAATTTTATAAAACAGGGAGGGTTCAAGATAAGAAGTGGGGACAATGATCCACAGTGCTCACAGAATAAGTTCTTAATCACATCAGATATCATCTAGAAATTTCCCTACAAAATATCTTCGGCCTCTTTCTCAACAATCAGAAATTTCTTATGGCTTGGCAGGAAAGGCTTCAAAGTTACTTCAGTTAAAACCCAATAAGTTTACGCTAGTACAAGAACTTAAACCTGATGATCCTCAATGTTGTAGGATTAGATTCGGTGGAAGGATTTTTAATAATATGTATGACTGAGTTTAATGATCCGTATCTCATTCTGTTCTCTGATGAAGCTTGGTTCCTCTAACATGATTATGTTCATATGCAGAACTACTAATACTGGAGTTCTGAGAAACCTAATATGTTGCATGAGGAACCCATTCATTACCAAAATATAGGAGTATAGTGTGCATTTGCTGATGAGAAATAGGTCCAATTTTTTTAAAGGTCATAGATATGTGCAAATAATTTTACAACCCTTCTTTGTAGTATTAACTGAAAAGGAACAAATTGGGTGGGCTCAAAAATTTGTTCGCTGGTATTGTAAGTTGTATCGAAAAATGCCAAAAGGACCAAAAAACTTAACTGTATTAACTTATGTTTGTATATATTGTATATAATGTATATGTTGTATATAGTGTATATATAGGTATGTTTATATTGGTTAAAAAGGTCCCAAACCTTGACCTAAAGGTTGTTTACAGGCTGAAGATGCCCAAAATAATGGGTGAAACATGTACCTGACCAAATAAGTCTACATAAAATCATGTAGATAATAACCACATTAAACGTGGAAAGTATTGAATAGGTGGTTTTTTATTAAATTATCCTTGATATCTATGCCTAACACTACCCACTACCGAGCTCGATAGCTGCAGTCGCTTAAGTGCGGCCAGTATCCAGTATTCGGGAGATAGTAGGTTCAAACCCCACTGTCGGCAGCCCTGAAGATGGTTTTCCGTGGTTTCCCATTTTCACACCAGGCAAATGCTGGGGCTGTACCTTAATTAAGGCCACGGCCACTTCCTTCCCACTCCTAGCCCTTCCCTATCCCATTGTCGCCATAAGACCTATCTGTGTTGGTGCAACGTAAAGCAACTAGCAAAAACACTACCCACTGTATAGTTATGTTATGGACATTGCCGCAACACCCCTGCACCATAGGGTCAACAACCAGACATGCTGTGGGATACACCAGTTCATGTTTGTGACTGATCTTGGCTGCATCAATGTGAATTTTCTTCCATGTGTACGATAATGGATGATAAAAAGGAACATTTTTGGCATCTTACATATTTCTTTTATCATAAGGGTAAAATTACCTCAAAAACCAGAATGAAAATTTATGCAGTGTATGGAGAAGTTGCAGTGATGAATCAGGCATGTTAAAAGTGGTTTACATGATTCTGATTGGGGAATTTCTTCCTAAAAGACAAACTGTGCACAGGACAGCATGTGGTGGCAGACATGGAATGAATAAAGGAGTTAGCGCAAGCAATCGATGAATGACAGCATGGGAGATGGTGTCGGCGCTGAACATATCTCACGCTAGTGTAGCCAGGCACATAAAGAAGTTTGGTTACCTAAATCTGTTCAATATGTGGGTTCCTCGGAAACTGAGTAATCAGAATTTTGTGCAGCACATTTCCATGTGTAATTAGTTATTATAGTACCATCACAAGGATGGTTTCAGAAACAGCTGATGATTGGCGATAAGAATTAGGTAGGGTATCACAATATCTGAAAGGGTAAATCATGGAGCAAGTCCGAAACTAGGTCTTCATCCCAGGAAGGTTATGCTGCACCTTTTGGTGGGACTGAAAGGGAATTCAGTACTTTGATTTTCTTCCCACTGGTAAGCCCATCAATTCCAAAAAATACTGCTCACATCTGGAGTGAATGAAGGTTACCACCATTCAAGAGGAAAGACCTGAATTTTTAAACACTGAAGGAGTTATCATCCATCACAATGCCAGACCACATAGGTCAGTGAAAATCCATCAGACATTGCAGAATTTCAGCTGGGATGTGTTACCCTGTCTGCTCTAGTCTCCGAACCCTCTGACTATTACCTATTCAGGTCCTTGTAGAATTTTCTTAATGGTAAACACTTCCTTGGAGGACTGCAGGCTCAACATGGGACAGTTCATCAACCAGAAAAGCCACACGTTTTGGAGAAATGGAAATTATAAACTTTCAAATAAAGGGTAATACTGTATATTGCTAGTAACAATGGGACACACTGTGTGAAATATTTGATTATGACAACGTATTACCCTAACATCTGTATATGTCCTTTCAATGGCGTAGATGTTCTTGTATGTTCTTTGCTAAGTCCACATCCCATATCTGAGGGTGTTCAGCAACTGCTCTGCTGTACCTGTGCTGCAGACAGAGATATTCACAGGTGTTATTTGTGGTTGAAAGGTAACAAAAAAAAGCAAGAGAAGGTACTCGAGAGGCATTGTTCAGTGTCAATGGTCTCCTTCAAAGATACAAATTTAATGGTCCGTTATTGGACATTATAAATTTTCCAGCTAACTCATTCTTGGTTGCCTGCGTTCTGCCCCTATGTGCTAATTTGGGCTCATCAGTTGGTACTTAGCACATCCACCAAGACGCGTGGCTAGTACATACCGTGGAGGCCACTGCGTAGGCTACTTTGAAGCCACCAGCAGTGCCAATGCACTATGAGAGACTTTGTCTCACTTCCAAAAATTGATGCCTGTCTAGCCATCAGATGATATAGATGTTGATTCCCACAGGGAATATGAAATATTTGGTATTATAAATTTATTCATTCAGGACAAATATTTCATATTCCCTCTGGGAATCAACATCTATATCATCTGATGGCCAGGCAGGCATCAATTTTTGGAAGTGAGACAAAGTCTCTCATAGTGCATTGGCACTGCTGGTGGCTTCAAGCAGCCTATGTAGTGGCCTCCACAATATGCACTAGCCATGCGTCTTGGTGGGTGTGCTAAGTACCAACTGATGAGCCCAACTTAGCACATAGGGGCGAAACGCAGGCAACCAAGAATGAGTTAGCTGGAAAATTTATAATGTCCAATAACAGACCATTAAATTGGTATTATAATTTACTCATTCAGGACAAATATTTCATATTCCTTGTGGGAATCAACATCTATATCATCCTTCAAAGATGCCGAGAACAACGCTAAAGATGTATTTGCATGTTTCACTGATCATTCGACAGAGTCAAACATGAAAAACTGATTGAGATTCTGCATCAGAAACGGTTAGACATAAAAGATATCCACATCATACAAAATCTTTACTGGAACCAGCAAGTCACAGTCAAGATTGGACGAACAAGAACTTCAGAGATAAAATAATATCAAAAGAGGAATACACCAAGGTTGCATACTTTCACTGCTACATATCAACCTCCATGCCGATCACATCTTCAAAGAAGCCTTGCATGATACAGCTAGGTGTGAAAGTAAATGGAGTTGTCATATACAACATTAGATATACAGACGACACCCTAATTATATGCGACACCATCGAAGGTCTTCAAGAACTGCTCAGTAGAATTTATCTCAGTGGATTAACGTATGGTCTAAACATCAATAGCACGAAAACCAAGTTCATGGTATTTAGCAGAAGCAACCATGAAGGTGTCTCATTCATTAAATAATCAAAACATTGAACGACCAAGTCAGTTCATATACCTTGGGAACACTATAACAGACAATATGGACACTGAAAAAGAGATCAGATGCCATACTGAGATCTCCAGATCATCTTTCAAAAGCCGGGAATCAAACCCGGGGCCTCCAGGCAAGAGGCAGGCACGCTACCCCTAATCCACGGGGCCGGCATCTTTCCAAAAGATTAGGTTATTCATTTGTGATGATAATTTAAACCTCGAACTCAGGCAAAAGCTGTTGAGATGTTATATCTGGTCAACACTGATTTGTGGAGTAGAGACCTGGACTGTCAAAGCTTCCTCCATGAACAGATTAGAGGCCTCTGAAGTGTGGTTACATAGGAGAATGCTCAGAATAACCTGGACAGATTTTGTAACCAATAATGAAGTGTTAAGGAGAGCTAGAGCTGAGCATGAGCTGCAAACATCATCAAAGCCAGGAAAACAGCTTATTTAGGCCATGTTTTATGAGTATGGGCTTCTACACCTTATATTACGAGGAAAGATAGAAGGCAAGTGCGGAGCTGGTAGACCACTGATGTCATGGCTCCAAAACATCAAAGACTGGACTTGCATCAACAACATCGAGCAACTCTTCAAGTTAGCTAAAGAATGGGATGCTTTCTCCAGGGTGATTGCCAATGTCTGGGGGACCAGATATGGCACAAGAAGAAGAAGAAAAAGAAGGTGGTACACAAGACAACCCACGAGTTTTGCACTTTTCCTGCAGGACACTGTGATGGCTCATAAAGCCAATGTTTCAATGAAATGGCGTATGGCTTTTTAGTGCCGGGAGTGTCCGAGGACATGTTCGGCTCGCCAGCTGCAGGTCTTTAGATTTGACGTCCGTAGGTGACCTGCGCGTCGTAATGAGGATGAAATTATGATGGAGACGACACATACCAGTGCCAGCGAAGTTAACCAATGATGGTTAAAATTCCCGACCCTGCCGGGAATCGAACCCGGGACCCTGTGACCAAACGCCAGCATGCTAACCATTTAGCCATGGAGCCAGACAAATGTTTCAATGTAAGCAACTGACACGAGTGAATACATATCTTTTAAAATGATTCTCTTTTTGCAATATTATTAGCCAGTGACTTCTAGTATTGAAGTTGCAGTTTGGTAAAGCACATATTCATATTGCCATCCAGCTGTGAATACAGGCTATGCGGCCCATGCAGCCCTCACAGCGTGCATGGGATACTCATAATCTGCTTGTCTGGTATATACTGCATGTCCGTACAGAGGTTGAATTGTGTTAAGTTCTGACTGACTTTTTGTACTCATATTTACTGAATCTGCAAAAGAGAGGGATTATACAAGGTGAACAAAAAATGTTGCACATGGAGGTCAGCATGCGATTCCTCATCCCATTACAAGACAAAAGTTCATATAGCCAAATCGGATCGGATGCTGTTGGAAAACAAGTCACATCCTACAGCACATCGGAATGTAACAGAGAAACGTGCATCATCCCACTCTACCGTACCCGCCGTTGCAGCTCAATGAGTAGATGGCTGGGTTATCAAACCCACATGCACCATGGAGCTATGGCTCAAATCTACGTCAGGTTTTTTTCTTTTGTGTGTGTGTGTGTGACATCAGGTCCCTAGTTCCCGTCGTGTAACTTCATTTGTAAGCATGACATCCTGTTGTCACATGACATTAGTCGAACACACGACAGTGTGATCCATTCAACTGAATGCATGAGTCGACTAACCACGCAGTGCACAACCATAACTGGTCCTGTCAAGTGCATGTAGGGCAGCTTCCTGATGGAGTACACAAACGGTGAATACGTCGATATGCTTTTAGTGTTGGGTGCATCCGATAACCAAGCTTCTGCTGCTGCTCTTGAGTATGCAGCACGGTACCCTCAAAGGCATCATCCCGATAAGAATGTTTTTCATCGCCTTGATCAATGCCTGCGGGAAATCGGTAATCTTCGTCCACAAGTAGTGGACAGAGGTCGTCCAAGGACTAGATGTACTCCACAAACAGAGGACGACATTCTTGAAGCCATTCACCAATCACCTCGGCAAAGTACCCGTGATATTGCAAGGCAGTTCCAGGTATCTCAAACACTGGTTGTTGACATGTTGCACGACGAAAAACTGCACCCATATCATTACACATCAACTCAACACCAGCGGCCAGAAGACCGCATTCCACAAGTACAATACTGTGAATGGCTTTTTCAACAAGTTGAAGATAACAAACATTTTATAAAGGATGTGATATGGAGCGACGAATGTAGCTTCACTCGGGAAGGTATTTTCAACCACACAACAGCCATTATTGGTCAGACCACAACCCACGTCATCCGTGAATAAACCTGTGGGTTGGAATTGTGGAAGGAGTGCTTTTAGGCCCCTACCTATTGCCGGACAAGCTGAATGCGCCCCGTTATCGTACGTTTCTGGGCAATACTTTGCCTGATGCTTTAGAAAACGTTCCACTTGGTGTTTGGCAACAGCTATGGTTTCAGCATGATGGTGCACCACCACACTTTGGAATGACTGTGCGTAACTGGTTAAATGAAGCGTTTCCAGGGAAATGGATTGGTCGTGGAGGTCCAATGTTCTGGCCTCCACGATCCCCGAACCTTAATCCACTAGATTTTTATTTGTGGGGACACTCAAAGGAACATGTTTATAGTACTTCACCCATGGATGTACAAGACCCAATAGCTCGCGTGCATGCTGCATCAGCAATGTTAGATGCAGGTGTGTTGCGTAGGGTCCGGCAAAGTATGCTCCAGCGAGTGGTGATGTGTTTGCAAATGCAAGGTGGTCGCTTTGAACATCTGCTGTGAAGTGAACGTTGCTCATAAGTGTACGTACCGGCTTTGTGAAGATAAGTCTGGACGTCACACATACACTATGGAATTACCCTATTGTGCGTAGCAAAATGGGCAATCCAGTGTAGCCTATCTACTGTACTGTATTGTGTTCCCTTGTACCGCATTGGATAGAGACAATGTGACTGTATCCACTATTATGTTCTACGTATTGGCTTTATCTGTGCCATGGACGAAACAAAGTGGTCGTTTACGTCTGTAAGAAGTTCATGTTATGTTTGAATGTTTAAATAAAGGTAACTGTAACGGTAAGACAGAACATAGTGTATTGCATAGTGGAGGTGTATATTGGATACAATTTGATACATGAACTGAAAAAAAATTGGCATGAACGCGACTCGAACATCGGCGCGTCTGCACAACCGGCATTTATGGCATTACCTCGTCTCACTGAGCTAATGAGACAGCTTCGGCAGAGCGCCGAGTTCATGCAACCTGTGCTTGGCCATGCTGCATGCCATTACAGTGTTGCCAGAGCCTCATTTCTTAACTCGCATTTCTAGTAAACCTATTGGTGGGACTACGTTTTGCAAGATAAACTTTTGTCATGAATTTACCCTTCTCAGTGACATAAAAGTATGGTGATCAGTGATACCCTGTTCCTGTCACATCACCTTGACAAAGGCTACAACACAATAGCTAAAATACTGACATACAACGTCAACTTTGACCTTGTCAGTTCACACTGGCTGTGAGATTCTACAACAATACAATTTGTATTTAATCTGAAATTGATTTTTTATCACAAAAAAATCAATCAATCAATCAATCAATCAATCAATCAATCAATCAATCAATCAATCAATCAATCAATCAATCAATCAATCAATCGATCAAGCAATCAATCAATCAATCAATCAATCAATCAATCAATCAAAAGCCTTGGTTAGGTCAATAGCGATAGAGTCCAGTTCACCTCCTTAATCTAAAATATCTGCTATATCTTGCTGGAATCCCACAAGTTTAGCCTCACTGAAATAACCTTTCTGAAACCAAAACTGCCTTCTATCAAACCAGTTAGTAATTTTGCAAATGTGTCTAATATACTGGTAATCAGAAAGAATGCCTTCCCAAAGCTTACATGCAACACATGTCAAACTGACTGGCCTGTAGTTATCTGCTTCATGTTTATCACATTTTTCCTTGTATACTGGGGTAGCTATAGCTAGATCATGACGACGACGACGACGACGATTGTTGTTTAAAGGGCCCAACAGCCAGGTCATCGGCCCTCCATTCATTTTTTATAGCTCCTTCATGTAAAGAGTAATCAAATATTTCAGATACAGCAATATATCCCAACTCATTCCCCAGAAATTTGATCACTTCCAGTTGCTATTCTGTCTTTCAACTTTAGTATCTTTTTGTAAATAACTTTATTATCATAGATAAATTTTAGTACTTTACCAGTATTTGTAACTGGCTCTACCTGATTTTCCTTATATCCAACTATCTTTACATACTGCTAGCTGAATATGATAACGTAAGTCCTCACATACACACACACTCCATTTGTTCGTTAATGATCCTTCCTGGAACCTGTTTCTGCCTTAAAGTACCTACATATAAATACCCTTTCATTTTTCTCTAAAAATCATATGACTGCTAATTATGTTTTCCATCATGTTAATATTGGCTGACTTTATTGCTAAATTCAATTTCCTAGCAAGTTCCTACAATCTATTCTTATTTCCACAACTATTTCTTTCTAGCCTGCACATCCTTCTTAATCTCTTTATTCCTCTGTTATAATTAACTGGGTCTTTTCCATTCCTTACCACCTTCATCGTACATAGATATTTTCACACCCCTCTACAACTGCCTCAAACCCATCCCATAGGCTGTTTACAATTTTATTTGCCATTTTCTGCTAATAATAATTACTTTCTTAACCCCCCCATGCCTCTTACCAACCGTATGGTATTATCTAACAGTCAAATTTTCCTTTCCTTTCTATTGCTCTTATTTTCAACTATGACAAAAACAGCTTCATGATCACTTATACCATTTATCACTTCAGTTTCTTTATAGAGTTCATCTGGTTTTATTAACACCATGTCTAAAATATTTTTTCCTCTAGTTCATTCCATGACTTTCTGATTCAGCTGTCCTTCCCATATTAACTTCTCCCTATGACTCTTCTAAACAAATCCTGTTTAACTTATACGTACCATTGCTGTTCAAGTGAAGGCCACCCAAGCGTAGATCCCTATCTCCTATGCATCCATTAGGATCTTTAAATTTCACTCCAAATTTCCCATATACCTACTCCATAGTCACTTTTAAATCCCTAATCACTCTCCAGTCAGCATCCTGTCTACACAGTATCTCATTCATAATAATCTCTGCTCCTTTAAACTCCTCCTGAGCTATTTATAATCAGATCCCATAATCTCCAACTATGTTAGTTCCTATCCCTACTTGCCTCACGTTGTTAGCACCCACATGGAAAATGATCACCTTCTTCTTACTCTCCTCCTTCCCTTCTACTTTCCTCAACATCTGCCTTAACCTAATTCCTTTTCTAAAAACACACCCATGACTCTCTTACCAACCATATAGTATTATCTAATAGTCAAATTTTTATTTCCTTTACTCCACACACATTCCCCACATACCTAACAATAGAGTAGAGCCTCAACCCCACTTACCTCATAAGATCCCCTTCATTCCTAATAACCCTTAACTTCCCTGACAGCTACAGAAACTATTTCCTCCCAAGTGATCACTTGCATTTGAAGTGTGGTGAAATGGAGATTCCTAAAAAAGCTTAACATAACATTTACTCTGAAGGCGTAATTCGTTTTCTTCAAATGCACCCAACTCCTTTCCTAGTAGTAGACAAAGGGGTTACGAAAATGCTGAGCCAGTCAAATGAGCTTTCTCCACTGAGTGAACCATTGTGTGGCTCTCAGGAAGGTAAACCACTCTGCCTATCTATAATCACAAACAAGGAAAAATGTAGAATGATAGAGGAGTATCACCTGAATTCATTTGGCTCCAGTTGATATTACTTTGTAGGGGCCTTTGGCTGTATTATGCTGAAGGAAAATCAGAGTTACGGTCAAACTAGAATAAAAAATGTCTTTGATATAGATCTATGTGCTTGCCCCAGAGAAGTGCGACAGGCTTCGGCAGCTGGCACATTTCCTATCCTCGCTGTTAGATGGGGGCTTCATTCATTCCATTCCTGACCCGGTCAAATGACTGGAAACAGGCTGTGGATTTTCATTTTCATAGATCTGTGTGTCAACCATGTATATGGAGGAATTTGAAAAGGAGCTCTTTTATACCAGGCTGCAAGAGGCATAATAGATAAACCAAAGAAATATGCAAGACATCTCATCATCATGAGGGACTAGAATGGCAGAATTGCATACCTTAACGGAAGAGGGATCAGAATCATGGGACAGCATCCTGCTGAACTTGCACTCAAAGAAAATGGAAAATGAGAAATAACTTCTGCAATGATAACATCCTAATTGGAAACATTAGCTACAATGCCAGCAAGAGGTGACAATGTGGGTGAGGCCAGCAGCAAGTAAGACAATAGCCCTGGCAAACTGTTGAGTCTTGCAATACAGAAGCTCTTTAGAAGATGCAGGAAGTGGTCAACAATGGAAAGGTGTCCTGAATGGTCTGGAAAGTGAAACTGCACAATACTTTCTCGAGAATCTTCTGCAGGTCTATATAAGGCGTAAAGATGGAATTGTGAGTCGGTCAATTGCAACTAAGCACAATGCACTTACGAGACAGTTGCAAGTCAGTGATGAATCATTCAGGAGTGCATCTGCATGGAGTAATTACACATAATGTACGTAATTTTTTGACCATATTGTTAACTTTGGAACAGTCTTTAATTTTATTTTAAAGAATAGTTTTAAGTATTGTAACGGTGGAACTTTTTCTTGATATGAACCAAAACTGTGCATGGACTAAGACGGTCTTGATTACGTGAAGTGTGAAGAGTTGTGGAGTGAATTGTTCTGGGTTTGACATTGTGCCGTGAGAGGTCATATGGGAGAGCAGGAGTTTGACATGCCAGAGGGCTGTGTGTTCAGTGAAGGGAATGATTACAAATTGTGTGAAGTGGAAAACTGGAACCTGAATGAACTTGTAAAGAACTGTAAATAGCAGTTTGAAGAACGTAGTCAACCTCTCCATGTATCTGTTTCATTTTAAAGGAACCCGCAACATCATCTACCCAGAAATGATCCAGCTAACTGAAAGGAAAATGTTAAGAGTGGCTGTGGTCAATCTACAAAGAAATACAGCACACAGAAAGTATACTGAATGATTAGTGTGCAATCTGTTAATTCCAATGTATATAAAAGGAAAGAACCATTTGTCAAAATTTGTAAAAATTTTTAGAATATGCTGAGAAATGAAGTGCAAGCAGAGCTTTTAGGGTAGGAAAAAGAAAAACATTCACAAGACCACACTTCAAAATCTGACAAGTGATGGATAATTTTTTATAAGCAGACATAAGGAAACCTACATTTTCGTCAGGGGTGCGGTGGGGTTGATTACTTTAGTCTTCGTTTGATACCGTACCAGATGCAAACTATGGGCAGTGTTATGAAGGATGAGATCATCCCAGGCTCTGATAAGGAGAATAAAGAGTGTAAACACCACAGACAGCTATGACGATAAAAATCTGTATGGCTCCCAAAAGAAAAATTTGTGAATCAGGAAGATAACTTAAATTCAATACTCTTTATAATACTTACGGACAGATTTCTCAAGTAATGTAACAGAAGAACAGGAAGATGCATGAGGTACACTTCTGAATGAGGCTAGTGAATGTTCAGGCCTTTGTTTATCCTAATGATATCATTATGCTTGCAATGAACAAGAAGGAATTTCAGAATTCAGTACTGAGAGGACTCGTGTCATTACAGTCAGAAGTATAGAGATGAATGTACACAAACAAAAAGTGATGGCCACAGCAACCAACCAAACACAAATGAGGATCCTCTGAAACTCACCTTTGGTGGAAAACAGCTTGAGTGGGCAAGAGATCTGAACAGCCTGTGGACAGTAATCACCATGGATTGGAAGGGCTCATGAAGACATAAACAGTCATGCACAGATGCCAAACCAAATTTAGTGTTAAGTCTCCAACATGATTAAGGGTAAAAGAGAAATTACCAAGGAAGCACAGTACAAGAAAAGAATAATTGCACTGAATTACAGTAATCGCAGGAATATTTTACTCAGTTACAATTACTGCAAGAAACAAATCTGTATTGTCAGCCTCAACAAGAAATAAAGTCTTAAAGACTGTGTGACTCCACCTTTACAATATTATTTTTTTTAAATTTTATTTCAAGGAAAAGAAGAAACAACTACTACTACTACTACTACTACTACTACTACTACTACTACTACTACTACTACTACTACTACTACTACTACTACTACTACTACTACTACTACTACTACTACTACTACTACTACTACTACTACTACTACTACTACTACTACTACTACTACTACTACTACTACTACTACTACTACTACTACTACTACTACTACTACTACTACTACTACTACTACTACTACTACTACTACTACTACTACTACTACTACTACTACTACTACTACTACTACTACTACTACTACTACTACTACTACTACTACTACTACTACTACTACTACTACTACTACTACTACTACTACTACTACTACTACTACTACTACTACTACTACTACTACTACTACTACTACTACTACTACTACTACTACTACTACTACTACTACTACTACTACTACTACTACTACTACTACTACTACTACTACTACTACTACTACTACTACTACATATCGAACTGTTTCGACAGCAGCTTTACAAGTTGTAGCTGCCAGTATTCCCATTGACCTCCTCGTTGCAGAGAGAAAACTTTGGCATGAAAGGGGTGCAACTATATCTGCTGAGGAAAAGAAAGCCTCGAGGAACCAACTCTTACTAGAGTGGCAAGACCGATGGGATGGCACAACCGATGTTGGCCAATGGACAAAAAAGCTAATACCCAACATAGGAGACTGGCTTAAATGTAGACATCGGCAGGTAGATTACTATCTGTCGCAGATCCTGACAGGACATGGAAGATTCGGCGTATACGCCATGAAGATGGGAAAGACGCAGGGAGATGGTTGTTGGTACTGTTCTGAAAGGGATACAGTAGAACACACCTTTTTCTACTGTGTTCGATGGGAAGAAGAACGAAGAAAAGCCTGCCAACAACTTGGCCGACAACTCACGCCAGGGAATCTGGTTCAGATTATGTTAGAGAGCCCGTTTGCCTGGAACACAGTAAAGGCAATGGCGACAAGCATTATGGGGATGAAGGAGAAAGAAGAGAAAGGAAGAACTTAATAACATACATCACTCCATTCTGATGTCATGCCGACAAGCAGTTCCAGAATGGTTTGAGTGAAGAGGGCAGGGGTTTTTAGTTGGTGGAAATCCAACTCCCACACAGAGTGGTGTCTTTAAAAGATTTTCCCCTGCCATAACAAAAAAAAAAAAAAAAAAAAAAAAAACCTACTACTACTACTACTACTACTACTCTAAATAAAATTAACTGTGAGAAACCCAGTAGAGGCAGGGAAACAAATTCAATCACAGTAAATGAACTATACGTTTAAGCATTTTAAATCTAAATATCTGCACCTTAAGAAAAAAAACTCTAGAACTAAACGCATTTTTAAGGGATTATAATTTAGATATACTGTGTATTAATGAACATTGGTTGGATAAGATAGAGGTGGAATTTATTCACCTACATAATTTTATACCAGCTGACGCATTTTGTCTAACCAATGAGCTTGGAGGGTGTGCTGTATTTCTATCCTGTGACTTGGTATATGAAGTTATTGATGTATCACAGTTTTCGGTTGAATTTCATTGTGAACCAGTAGTTATTTTGTTAGCTGAATTTAACTTAGTCCTGATAGCCTTTTACAGTTCCCCTTCTGGCAGTATAAATATCATTCTTGAAAATATCTAAGTGTAAAATAGGGGTAATAATCCGTGAGGACCTTAATTTAGATCTTAGATTTTCTTATAGAGAAAGGTGCATGTTCTGTAATCATTTTTAAATGTTATGGATTATATCATACAGTCAATGAACCAACACATGGCCACTTCTGCTTAGATAATATATTCACTGATTTTATTTTATTTTTACTTTTTATTTTTTGCTAGTGGCTTTACGTCGCACCGACACAGATAGGTCTTATAGCGACGATGAGATAGGAAAGACCTAGGAGTTGGAAGGAAGTGGCCGTGGTCTTAATTAAGGTACAGCCCCAGCCTTTGTCTGGTGTGAAAATGGGAAACTACGGAAAACCATCTTCAGGGCTGCCGACAGTGAGATTCGAACCCACTATCTCCCGGATGCAAGCTCACAGCCATGATCCCGTAATCGCACGGCCAATTCACCCGGTCATTGATTTTAGTCCACAGTGCTTTCAAGTAAGGTGTGTTAATCCTTGTCTATCTGATCATAATATTTAATTTACTCCAACCTGGTAAAATAAAGGAAAACCTAAACTCACTGGTTTTAATCAATATTTAAAAAATTACACAACAGAATATTGAGTTATTTAGGAGTTATTTACTGTTATGGAAAAAAGTATAGACACCCGAGTAAATACGTTAATAAAATGTTTATTGTTTGTCCCTCATAGAAACAAGCTACACCAAAATTTAGCTTACTTTATTCTATGTTTAATTATGTGTAGTAGAAATTTTTATCGTATCCAGTTAAAATTTATACACAGGTTGAACAGGTTGAACAAAACAAAAACAAAAAAAGTGCCGTATTTTTTCCATTTCCAACGGAGCGCTCAATTTGAAAATTTGTAACTTTAAAAGTATTGATCTCATCGTTACCAAACTTTAGTACGTCTTATAGTAACTTATTGTTGATCTGTATACCAAGTTCGTATTTCACCTGATATTTGTGAAAAAGGTTGTTGTAAATTTTGTGAAACAACATTTTCTCATTACTGGGTGATCACAGCCATAAAAAAAATTCAGCTTGTTATGAAACTCATGAGAATTTCAGGCTAAAATTAAAACTGCCTTTTGCCTGCATGCAATTGTTGATTTTATATTGATTTATATTTAATTGGGTGGTTGTATGAGAAGAAAGCAGCCAATTGGCTGGCGAGAACAATGCAAATGGCCCTGGAAACCCTAACAATGATGCTGGGTTGAACATCAATTGGGCACTAGCTGCTGTACAAAAATTGGATGTTTGTTGTTTTTTCAGTTGTTTAAAAACTTTATTGGACTACCGCTCGATATATGAAGGATAGAATTACTTAGTATATGTCGTAATTCGCCGTATGTTCCGGCTTATGAAAAAGACCTCTTAGCCCCTACAGTGTGTGCCAAAATATCCTTTACTCTTTGTCAGACTTCTTAGCTAATGGTGAGCATGTTTGTTTTCGGATACAAGGGTCCTGGGTTCAATTACTGGCCACGTCATTAAAATTTATCTTCACTCGAGGCTAGGTGATGGGGCTTATTCAGGGTATCAATAGTAATGGTGGGATGTGTTCAACTTTTGAAATGTCTTATATTTAAAGTTCCGGGTGATGGGGGAGGGAAATACCAGTCTTTATCATCTGGCATGTTGTTCCCTTATTCAACATTCTCACCCCACAACACAACACATTCATTGGAATGTAGCTCTAAATGACTCAAAGCAGATACAGAGCAGTGACAGAGTTCAGTTTGCGTGGAAAATAGGCCAACTGGGAAACACGGCTCGGCTGATACACTGCTTTCTTCTCTCAAAACCACTCAATTAAATATAAATCAATATAATTCATCAACTGCATGTAGGCAAAGACCGGTTTTAATTTTACGCTGATATTCTCATGAGCTTCATAACAAGCCAATATTTTTACGGCTATGATCACCCAGTAATGAGAAAATGTTGTTTTACAAAATTTACACCTTTCTTCACAAATATCAGGTGAAATAAAAACTTGATATACAGATCAACAATAAGTTACTTTAAGACGTTATTAAAATTTCATAATGATCAGATCAATATTTTAAAAGTTATGAATTTTCAAAGTGAGGGCTCTGTTGGAAATTGAAAAAATACCGGCACATTTTTTGTTCAACCTGTGTTAAAATTTTAACTCGGTAAGATAAAAATCTCTACTCCACATACTTAAGTGTAGAATAAAATAAGCTAAATATTTGTGTAGATTGTTTCTATGTGGGACAAAGGATAAACTTTTTATTAATGTATTAACTTGGGTGTCTATAATCAAAACCGACTTTCAACCTATTAGGTCGTGCTACGTACATTTAGTACGTGTTGAAGAGATGTTAAGTACAGAACATCTCTTCAACACGTACTAAATGTACGTAGCATGACCTAATAGGTTGAAAGTCGGTTTCGATTACAATGCGGTCGTGAAAATTCAATATTCATTGGGTGTCTATACTTTTTTCCACAATAGAAGTGCATGTGTATTCAGAAAACCGAGCTAAAGAAAATATCAGCTCTAGAATGTTGCAATAAGTTTTTCAGTGTCATTATTGGAAGGTTTAACTAAGAAATCTACTGATCATCAGAAAACTAAACATTAGGTAAAATGGTATATGGTATACAGAATACGTTAAGTACTAAAAGGCGTATGTTTGCATACAGAACAAATACACACCTCAAAAAAGTTTTGAACCATCTGGAGTTCCAGGTTCCTAGGTTGCTAATGACCCCAGTGAATGTATGGGATGCAAATACATGCTTTGTGTCAAGCAAAACATGACTGATGTAAGTAAAAAGCAATGTCAGGCACAACACAAACACTATTCTTTGGCAATGTGCATTTGCCTATCTGATTCTGCCTCTAGGTATGGTGTTACTCCAACCCATGCAGTGAAGCATGATTGAACCCATCTTGGCATGCTGTCCACAAGGCAGCTTGCGGCTGTCCTGGTTGATCCTCTCTACTCTTCGACAGCAGCCCTCCAGAGGTCAGCCAGTGTATTCATTCAATGTCACACTGCCTGTTTCAGCCACTGTTTCCCAGACATGTTCAATGGGATTCATGTCCGGAGACATCGCAGACCAGTTCATATGATGGATGTGGACCTCCCTGCGGAAGTTCACAAGATAGGAGCGGTACGGGCACACGTCATTTTGCAGAACAAATCTGTTGCTGAAATATTGTCAGTATGGTTGAACAATAGGCCCGAAGATTCTGTTCCAGTATTGTGTACCAGTCATACTGCCCTCTACAATGATGAGTAGCATCCAAAGTCCATACATAATGTTACCCCAAAACATGATGGATTTGCTTCCCTGACGGGCATGTGAGATGGCGTACAGGTCTCATCTGGCATTACCTCACTCTCTCCAAACCTTCCTGCGATGATTATCCAGCATCAGACACATTCGATGCTCATCCATGAAGAGGACCCGCCACTAGTCTTCCAGAGTCCAGTCCTTGCCCATCTGTACCTGGCGCCACAGTGTTGGGGTGTACGTGCAGTTTCTCGCCAAGGAACTCATGAGTGTAGGTGGTCTCTATGGAGATGATTTCTGATTGTCTGTGTAGGCAGCTGCATGCGTTAAGGTATTACACAGTTCTGTTGTGGTGTCTGCCAGGTTCCTGCAAGCCAGGAGTCACATGTACAGTCATCAGCTGCTGTTGTTCACTGCGGATGACCACTGCGAGAATGATCTTCAACATTTTGTGTCACACGATAGCGGTTGCATGTCCTGACAATGTCACTATGATGTATACCAAATGCAAAGAGCAGAAGAATTCCACCTAATCAATATTTGTTTATTATTATTATTATTATTATTATTATTATTATTATTATTATTATTATTATTATTATTATTAAAAATATAGGACGGGTTTCGACCAACCAGGCCGGCATTTGCCCTCACAGGTGGGCCTTGTTGACGCAATGTGACTACACGCGTACAGTCAAAAGTGGTAAAGACTCATTAAGGCAAGTTTATACACTGCACAGGACACAAATGTGCTCTTGTAATGTTGTGTCCAAAGTGACAGTAACAGCACACTCGTCTGGAATTTTCTGAGACTGCTTGTATTACCTCCATGTCCACTGACTCGTCATTCGGATGTCTGTGTGTCATGCAACAACTCTTAGAGCAAACATCCTTCATGAACATAAAAAATACAGGTGGTGCAAAACTTTTTTGATGTGTGTATAAAGTAGCACTTAGAACAGCTAAAATTTCTGCAAATATTAATTTTATACAGAATACTAAGAAATTGTGTACAGCAGCTTGGAGAGTAATTAAGGGTGTCGCATCTTCTAATGCAAAAAATGTGGTTATAAATGACCCAAATTTGTGTTGTGGTGTCTGCCGGGTTCCTGCAAGCCAGGAGTTGCATGTAACACATTACTGTCCATTCAGTTGAAGACATCTGTTCTAAATTTCAACAACCAAACAGTATGGCTATTGAAAAGCTGCCAAGCTTAAATTTCAAACTGACCACATGTAACTAACATTTTAAATTGAGAATGGCTACCTTTTAAGATGTGGAAACAGTTGTTAATAATATGAAACCTTCAAAGTACAGAGATCACTATGGCTTTACCTGCAATATTTTAAAATCGCTCATTAGTTCTATCTCTATTCCTCTGACAAAAATCATAAATGAATGTCTTCAAACTGGTCGCTTTCCACAGCAACTAAAGGTTTCTAGGATATTTCCAATGTACAAAAAGTGATAGGTCAGTATGTAGCAGCTATCATTCAGTATTTGTTGTTCTGATTCTCTCAAAAATGTTTGACTAATATGTGATGCTAGTACAAATTACTTTGTGTCTAATAACTTTTGTCAAAATCTCAGTATGTCTTCATACCAGGAAATTCAACAATAAATGTACTGGATGACGTTATTAGTTATATAATGTGTACTTTTGAGGAAGGTAATTATGTTAAGGTTTCCTTGTGTGACTTTCGTAGGTCCTTTGATTGTGTATCGCATAATAGTATACTTGAAATAGTAGCAAATAATGGCATTTCTGGAAATGAACTTAAAAATTTAGATCATACCTATCTGGTTGAATTCAGTATGTGGAGATAAAAGGGATGTCCTCGAAAGAATCTGAGGAGAAAAAACGGGGTGCCTCAGGGGTCCGTCCTTGGTCCCTTTCTAATTCTGATCATGATGAATGACTTAGATGAGAATGTACGAAAAAAAACTGTCCTATTTGCAGACGACTACTTTTCTGAGCTGATGAAAATTTTTTGATGAACTATTGTTGTCTGAACACACATTAGAGGAAGCTGAATCACGGTTAAAATAAATTGTTTCCTCTGTAATGAAGAGAAAACTCAAAACCTATCTTTTTCACCTCAAAAATCAAGGGAATGAATTAAAGTATGTTAAACTTCTTGGATTACATCTTGACCCAAAGCTAACATGGAAATACCACATTAATCATATTTATATCAGATTATCCCGAGTAGTATACCTACTCCATCATCTGAAGCATGTAGAACTAAAGCATATGTGCATTTGGCATATTCTGCATTTTTTCAGAGTATTTTTTGGGTATGGTCTAATATTTTTGGCAACAGTTTGAATGTAGGTGATATTTTAAAGTTTCAAAAGAAACCTATTAACACCACTGCCTGCATTCCCCCTTACTCTCACTGTAAACCACTATTCATTGAGCTGTCTGTCCTAACAGGATGAAGAGTAAGCCCAATAATGATTTGCCTGGATGTCGGAACACCATACATGCCTATCATACAAGAACATCTTATTATCTCGATATGCCATGGTGTAGGTTAAAGAAAACTCAAAAATGTCAAATGGTGGTAAGTATCAACCCATATAACAAATTAGATAAAGAATTTCATCAGCTCCCACTGAACATTTTCAAATGAAGTCTTTATAAATAGTTGTTGGTAAATCCATGATACTCCATTGCCAAGTGCATCAAAGAGGACTGGAGCAGTATACATTAATTTCAAGTACTGCTTCCTAGGTATCCATGTATCTTCTTTTTCTTTTCTTTTTTTCCTTTTTACAATTTGCTTTTTTAAAATTTTTTTTACTTTTTTTTTTTTTTTTTTTTTTTTTGCTAGTTGCTTTACCTCGCACCGACACAGATAGGTGTTATGGCGACGATGGGACTGGAAAGGGCTAGGAGCGGGAAGGGAGCGGCCGTGGCCTTAATTAAGGTACAGCCCCAGCATTTGCCTGGTGTGAAAATGGGAAACCACGGACAACCATTTTCAGGGCTGCTGACAGTGGGGTTCGAACCTACTATCTCCCGAATACTGGATACTGACCGCACTTAAGCGACTGCAGCTATCGAGCTCGGTACAATCTGCTTTACATCACACATACACAGATAGGTCTTGTGACCACAATGGGATAGGAAAGGGGTAGGAGTGGGAAGGAAGTGGCCATGGCCTTAATTAAGGAACAGCCCCAGCATATGCCTGGTGTGAAAATGGGAAACTATGGAAAACAATCTTCAGAGCTGCTGGCAGTGAGGTTCGAACCCACTGTCTCCCAGATGCAACCTCACAGTTGCACACTTCTCACTCGCCCAGTCCATATATCTTCAGAAGGGGTAACATTTTCATTTGTATTTGCTTAAATATAATGTATATCTAGTTATTTAAATGTTCTATGTATAATATTCATTGACGATTTTTTTTATTTTTATTTTTTTTAAATTTCATTTCAAAGGCCACGCACTGAACTGGGTAAGAGTCCTCTACCAGGTATTACCGGGATTCAAAGCCAAGATGAATTGACTGGGAACAGCATCACTGCACTGCCGATGGACATTTTGTTTACAATACTATAGTTAATTCTTTGTTTCTCTCATATCTGTCAGTTAGATGAGTATAATTTGCCAACTACCACAGACACACGCAATTATGATTACATCCCTCCATATAGGGTTGGCATCAGGAAGGAGATCTGGCCATAAAACAAGGCCAAATCCACATGTGCAACACAGTTTGCACCCGCGACTCCACAGGTGTGTGAAAACCAGTTTAAAACAAAGAAGTTGAGTTTAATTGTGTAGTTTTTACAGAATGTAAATTTATATGAATATAGAAGTGTATCCATTGGCATGTAATATATTTTGAGGTATATATAGTTTTATTATTGGAGAATACTCATTTAGTTTATATGGAGACAAAGGCTATTGCACTTGTTGTTTAATGCCAAATACATGATTCAACAAAGAAACTAAATGACAGCCTCCTACACAAACTAAAGGACAAGAAGCATGGCAGACTCCACTACCAAAACAAAGAGCCTAGTCACATTATCATATCGAGTGTTCCTACGTGTGGTGTAGAAACTGTACATTTGTTACGTTGCAGGAGAGTACCATAAAGCTTCTTTTGAGTTTTTAGATGTAATTTATTATTTACAATGGATTTTAGTTTTATAACAAGTATTTGCATCATCTTTTTCACATTTGGCTAAAGTATATACAAATAGAAGCTATTGCATTATAAAACACAATTTCTCACATTTTCAGTTTTAACAGTGTACATTGCATAAGGACACTTGATATTTCATTTCACTTTTATTTTTCCAAATATTCAGGAAATTAGTGTATAATATAGCTTTTACAAAATATAACAAAACCCTTAACAGCATTTACTCCAGAAACAACATTTAGAACATACACACATTACTTACCAGGTCTTTATAAACTAAAATACAGTGAATGTTTGGAATTCTACATAGGACAAACCTGCTGAAATTTCAAAACACAGTAAACAGAATATATCAGAGGACCTGCATTTATCAATCACTTATTAGACAGAAGATACAAACACACACACATATTAACACAAGAATAAAAATTCTCCATATCAACACTACAGGACAAACCCTTAACACTCCAGAGAGGGAAAAAAAACCACACACACAAAATATACCTCAATGCACTAATATTTCCAATAAATAGACACACTTCATATCTCATGCAATATACAATAGCATCACAGCAAAATGATTTCCAAACTACACTGCTCGTAATAGACACAAAAATCATGTCACTCCTAGGAGTCATTCACAGAGGATGACTTTGTTCACACAAACAAAAACACTCTAATAATTTTTCTACCATTAAAAGAGGTGCTGTGAAGTAAGTTTACTACTGTGTAATAATTTTAATATCATTATGTGATGGACATCAACACTGAAGAGTATAATTTTGAGAAACACTACACTATTTTAAATTTGAATATCTGGATAACAGCACATTCCTCACAAGGAGGCAGACTTCTACATTGAGGATCTACAAAAGGTTGTCCCATGTTATGAAAAATGTTTGAATAAGCATTGAAATTGTGTGGAAAAGTAGCTGAAGGTATATAGAATGGAATAAAAAAAGCGAATTAATAACATCGTCAGGAAGTCGTAAAATTTAAGAAACGAGATTTCCACTTCCGGAGGTGCATATGGCCCTGAGGTTCACTCCAGCCTACACCAAAAATGAGTACCAGGTTAATTCCTGGGGGGTAAAGGCAGCCGGGCGTAGAGCTAACCACTCCAACCCATCACGTGCTGCGGTTAACAATGGTGGAAGCCTTTACCTTCCACTCCTCCAAGGGCCTTCATGGCCTGTACGGAGGTGACTTTGTCTTTGTCTTTGAATTAATAATATAAAATAGTTCCTATTTATTGGCAAATAGCCATTTCATGATAATCAGAACATTAAGGTGGTGTAGCACTAAATTATTTTATTCATACAGCATTTACATTAGTACAAAATAATTTTCATAATCTTTGAAAAGTACCAATAAATACTAAAAAAGGCCTCAATCAAGAAAAAAATGGAAAACTGAGCTGAGCACACTTTTGTTGTCTGGTTGGGTAGTTTCAAAGTTTTATGACATAAGGACCTTGGTCTGATGCACCGATGTGGTAGAAAAAGCATGTGGAACTAGAATGTTACACATTATGACATCAGCCAGTAGCACGTCACGTTCGTATTGTGACAGGCTCTTACAGCATGTCACGTTCACATGTGAAGTTCTCACTTAAATAATGTCACCAAGAGATATGCTACTGCAGAGTTACTGATAAATAACAGAAAGACCAAAATATTTTACACATTTTACATGAAGCTCACAAGAGAGGACAGAAAGATGATCCTCATGATTGTTATCTCCAATTTTAAATAGTATATGCAAAATGTTCAGCTATCCCAGATTCCAGATTTATACACTGGAGTCTACTAACGGAGAAGAGACCTTCCATATTTTATGCAGAATAAAAGTTATGTCCTTGTATTTGCATGGGTTGTTTCACAATGCAATAAAAGCTAGCATAATCGTTGCCTTGGAAACTTTGAGCAGAATAACTGGAAACTATAGTTCAAAGACTTATTTAGCACAAATCGCAGGTTAATGGGATGATTAGTTCATGAGAAAGAGGGCATGTACTTTGGCTTGTTTCATTGTCCGTTACTTGGTTACGTGCACCATGCGTTCCCACTCCTTATGTTACGCGCCCACCCTCACTTCAATCAGTTCAGTCGTGATGTTATTGCCTGATTTGTTCAAACTTAAATACTTCACTTTCATTCAAACTACACCGTGCCATTTTCCGTGCCACGCAATATCATATCTCAAAGTGACAGCAAGCCAAGTAATTTTATTACGAGTCTTCAGAGGTTTCGAGGCATTGAAAGAATTATATGAATCCTCACCAGACCACGTCAACATGCATATCAGTGGAAAGATGGTGATTTATACTATCAATCTACATAAGGAAATGCCGTGTAGTAATACATACATCCACCAGAATGCAGCATTCAAGTGGAAAGAGATCAGACTATTTCAAACTCTATAGAAAGAAAAGAAGAAACCCTGATTTGAGCTTATTCATACATAGCTTCAAAGATATACCATTTCCATCTTGACAATCTTAAAACTTTGCAAGCTAGAACAAATTGAAGTTAGGCCTACAGGGGCCTATACCACGCATTGAAGTCAGCAGCATTTGAAGAAAAGGAGGTCTATAAGACGTATGAAGTTCAGTGTTGAGGGGTCAAAATGATGTTTTATTGTTGCTGAAAGTTATAATAAGGAATGTTTAAAATATCATGACAATGGGTGGTGTGAATAAAAATGAGCCTAAGCGAGTGAGCATGTGCTCGCTGAGTGCCTGAGTATCTCCCTGCCGATAAGCTTCCACTCCACATTTGCAGTGAATAAAAATGTAGAGCGGAAGCTCAGTGTAAACTCGAGTGTCTGGAGCAGCCACTCAGTGTCACTGATCAAGGTCGTGCACATGCCATGTATATAACACTTCAATGACTTCTGGATAGTTCAATCCTTAATATGGCAGACGACAGTGTGGAATTCCAGTCCGCTTTTATCTCCATTTTAAAGGAACATACAATTCTGTTTACAAAGTCACAGTTACTGGATAAGAAGCACAAGAAAACAAACGCAATAAATGCAGTTCAGAGTGAACTACTTGCTAAATTTAACTGAAACATTTCCGTCCAACTACTGTTGGTAAAAAAATACAAAACTTGAAAACAAAACTGAAATGTAAAGTAGAATTAAAGTGTACGGGAAACAAATGCACATCCTTAAAATAATGGGAGAAGCGGCTGATGAATCTGATGCAGGGGGAGAATAACCCTACCATTGGCCGTCTGAAAGGTAAGATATCATAGCCTGAATATTACGACATTAATAAATTGAAGAAAATGATATAACGTAAATAACAAAAGTTAATTATGATGAAAATAATATATTGATAATTGAATGTAATTTTTATGGAGCCAGATCTGCAGGACCAGATGAGTTGGCCGTGCGGTTAAAGGCGCGCAGCTGTGAGCTTGCATCCAGGAGATAGTGGGTTCGATCCCCACTATCGGCAGCCTTGAAGATGGTTCTCCGTGGTTTCCCATTTGCACAGTAGGCAAATGCTGGAGTTGTACCTTAATTAAGGCCACAGCCGCTTCCTTCCTACACCTACGCCATTCCTATCCCATCATCGCCATAAGATCTATCTGTGTCAGCACGACGTAAAGCAAGTTGTAAGATCTGCAGAAGTTGTCATCCCTTCAACTTACAACAGAGGCGTCATAACTCTGCAAACATCGGAGTTCCTGCAAATTCGGCAGTCATAGACAGAGTCAGGCCGTGACACATCTACACTGATTGAATTCTTCCTTTCCATTGTAAGTGGCCTGTACGTTAATGCTAGGGACGCCTTTTCTGTAAATGTAGTCATTCTCATGAACATGTGGCTTTTGAATTTGTACACGAGTACGGTCTACAGTTCCGACAGCATAAGGGAAGCTAAAACGTTCTTACCACTTAGCCCATGCTTCCTGCATCTAAGCAATATTTGTTGGAATTTTATCTAATAATCTGCTTTCATTTCTGTTCATGTCAAAATCTGTGAAGATGTTTTTGATACAGTGCTCCGAGATGTCTTCACCAACCGAGGGTCACCAACATAACGCAACAAGATTTACATGTTTTCTTCATTTGTTTGTTTCTTGTTTCTTTGGAGTGCATAAGGAAATGCTCCGCTAACCATTCAGCATGTTCCTTGAAAATCCACAGCCTGTTTCCAGTCATCTGACCAGGTCATGAATGGAATGAATGAAGCCCCCATCTACCGGCGAGGGTAGGAATCGTGCCGACTGCCGAAGCCTGTTGCACTACCTTGGGGCAATGATTAATGACTGACAGATGAAATGAAATAATATTGGAGGGTGTTGCTAGAATGAAAGATGACAGGAAAAACTGGAGTACCCGAAGAAAAACCTTCCTGCCTCCGCTTTGTCCAGCACAGGTCTCACATGGAGTGACCGAGATTTGAACCACGGAACCCAAAGGTGAAAGGCCGGTGCGCTGCCGCCTGAGCCACAGAGGCTCTTCAGCATGCTCCTTACTGGACCTATATAACTCTCTGTAATCAAGTTCAGATGATTCACTGCGAAGTTTATAAATTTTCTTTTCCGATTAACCACCACAATAATCTCTGCCATGCCACTGAACTTGACACGATCATTTGGAGTCACCTACTGAATTAGCTCAAGGAAACATGAGCAGGTGCTTACCGGAAAGAGTGCCTGCTTTATCTTTATTCACCAGAAATCTGGAGCACCCACTTTGCTACTCGAGCGACTGGAGTGTGTGCTCAAGGTCAGAGGTCTGCTGTGAGTGGCTGCTACCGACAGACGGTTTTTATTCACCTCATTGCGAGTGCCTGCTCTAAATTCGCGAGTAAAGAGTGCGTGCTCATTTTTATTCACACCACCCAATATATTGTGCTTAGAATGTCATTTTGGTTCATTAAATATACACATTTCTGCATGGCTATGCTATAGCTATGCTGTAGTTTTCTTAATGAACATTCTCACTCCATCCTCTACCCTTTCCCTTTTAAGACCTGTTAAGAACACCTCATAACTTCCTATCTCTTCTTTGGTATCTTGTTTTACACAATCAAGATTAAGAATTTAACATGCACAGGGGCACTTCATTTATTGCTGACTCAGCCAGTTCTATTTTCCTTCCTTCATAAGCCCCACTGATATTGAATGCACACCATCAAATTTGATTTTGTTTGCTGAGTTGTTTCCAAAGAGTGTATGAACTTCACCATTCCCATAGGTCCAAGGCATACTAAAAACATTATGAGCATAAACGTAAACATTTGTGAAGCAGGGTGTTGGCCTTACTCACACATAATTCCAGGGATACATTTTTACTCTAATGGTGGATTTGGTAGTCTAGCTGGCTCAGCAGGAGGGCCACAACTCAGAATATATCTGAGATGCCCACTCCCAGTTCACAAACTAGGATGTGACTACAGGAAGCCACAATACAAACCTCCAAAATTTAGCCATTACCTTCCCATAATTTTATATTTCCTATTCTGGAATTGAAATCACACATCCTCCCTTTCATTCCTCTCACTACATCACTACTCAATGTATCATAAAACTTTATGATTTAAAAAAAAATACCTTTATGTTGTCATACCAATAACATGTTTAAATGTGCCGCTACAGTACATTCACTCGGTAGTTCACTCAGTACAACCGAGCGATGACGTCACAACAATTGCTGTGCTTGGCACCGCCCCGTCCCCACCACTAGCTCTTACTGCCCTATTTTTAAACATATCTTTTTATCAAATATGCCAATTACAGATTTTTAAAACTGTTACATCTTCAAAAAAAATATAGTAATTTCGGTAGGGACTGAATTTTCTTTTCTATGCTATTTACATTTTACTTGTTATCGATTGTCATTCAAATGTTATAGAAATACCTAGAAAGTGATACAAACTAGTTTCACAGAGTATTCTAGACAAAGACGTTACTGTACTGTGTTTTAATTTCTCTCTGTTGAGGATTTAGAGTCTGTAATGTGTTCAAAATTCCTGTTGCACTTTCTCAACTCCTGTAACAAAAGAAAACAAAAACACTAACAACAAAAATACTACTTATTACAAAGCACTTAGATAATGTCTACACGCTTCGTTGACTAGGGGGGCAACAAACTTCCATCTTGTTCTCTTCAGGTATGCACAGTAAATCTCCTTGTCCAGCTATCCATCAGTAGTCATTATAAAATGGACAGTGTGTCCAGTTATCCAGAGTGTAGAAATGTGCTTTGCCCTTGGGGTAAGGAGGTAATCTGGTCTTATGAACTGGTCCTTTCTATTGATTGTGAAGTTCATTTGTTGAAAAAATGTTTTTGCTTGCATATACACCGGTCTGACCCTCAGACAAGTGGTCAGTCTGTGAGGTATTGAGTCCCCTTGAGCACAATATGAGCAAGAGTCCGAATCAGTCATTTGTATTCGATATAGCCATTCCTTTGCTGGTACATTGTTATGGACTACCATATACCACATAGATCGCACCTTAGCAGGAAGAGGAGCACTAATGTTTTTCCAAAGTTGTTGAAAGTCGGTGTTTTGAAGGGACTTGTTGAAATAAATGCACGAGTGGTATAGGTGTTACACGAAATAAATCAGCATAAACCCGACGTGTTAATTGAAATTCTGGTATGAATTCCGTCAAATAGCACCATTCTTGCAAATAAATGTGGAGATACTTCAGGGCAGGCAGGACAATCCGAAAATCAGGTGGACTGCGTAAGTCCGTCACAGTAGACCAGCGTTTCAACCAAGCAGATGAGAAGCTCCGGTGGTTCATTTCTATTTTTCTTCCACGAGTCAAGAAGAAGGCTTGACATTTAATGATGACATTTACCAACCAAAGTCCACCAGTTGTTGGTTGAAGATGCAAGGTAGTTCCCGGTACTTGGAAGATATTTCCATGCCAAGTGTACCAGAAACTAGCACATATTATCCGTCTAGCAAACGCTGCAGGCAGCGGTAGTACTTGTGCAAGATACCAGCATTGTGATAGAAGGTATGTGTGGACAGTCCAGCTCCTTTGGATTAGAGAGAGGTCTTGGCAGTAGAATTCTTTTGCATAGACTTTTATCTTGTTGACAACAGGTCCCCAGTTTTGTTGATTCATGTCACTGGTCTTTCGAGCATAATATATTCCAAGTGTGTTTCTACCGTTTGCAGGGGTGGGAATGAGATAATGATGACCAGTCTCCTAACGGAATTTACAATAGTTGATAGACAATCCAGATACTGCATTGAACTTTACGAGAGCATTCTGCATGAGGAGTACATTGTTATCCGATGTTAATATTACACCGACGTCATCCGCATAAGCAGCTATTACGAGCTTTGCACTTCCTTGTGTTATTCCTCCTATTTCCTTTCGCAGCTTGCAAATGAGAGGATTTATGGCCAAGGTAAACAGCAATTTTTTTTTTTTTTTCAAGTTGCTTTACGTCGCCCAACTTGGCACACTGGGGTGAAACGCTGGCAACCAGGAATGAGTTGGCTGGAAAATTTATATAACAGACCAACTATATTGGTATGATAAATTTACTCATTCAGAACAAATATTTCAGGTTCCCTATGGGAATCAACATCTTTATCATATGTGGTGTGTTCCGATCTGTCAGTGGAAAGGTGGCGCGAGATGACATTAATGGACGAATACGCTTGAACAGAGCCTTTAAAAGCAGGAAAGATCACAATATGAAATTAAAGTTGGAATTCGAGAGGACAAATTGGGGAAAATATTCATTTATAAGAGCTCCTGAATGGTTTCTTTGCTATCTGCTTTATGTTGCACCGACACAGATAGGTCTTATGGCAATGATGGGATAGGAAAGGCCTAGGAATGGGAAGGAAGCGGCCGTGGCCTTAATTAAGGTACAGTCCCAGCATTTGCCTGGTGTGAAAATGGGAAACCATGGAAAACCATTTTCAAGGCTGCCGACAGTGGGGTTCGAACCCACTATCTCCCGGATGCAAGCTCACAGCTGCGCGCCCCTAACCGCATGGCCAACTCGCCCGGTGCATGGAAGCTGACAGCTGCTTGACCCAAACCGTGCAGGCACTTACTCTGTTTAAGAGGCTTTTAATTTCATAGCTGACCTGTACATTCCTTCCTAACAACCCTTCTTTAAATATCTTTCACTGACAAGCGGATTTAATTCAAAAAGTTACCTTGTATTTCATTTATAAGCTCTACTCCAATATTGGCAACAAATAATCTCTACAGTTATTTAGCTAATGAAGAACTGAGGAATGGTTTGAGTAATGTTAAAATAATTGGTTTTTAGGTGGCGGTCATGTCCAAAAAAAAAAGAGAGAGAGAAATGCATTTTTAAAAAAAAAATCTTCATGTATGTATGTATGTATGTATGTATGTATGTATGAGCATCACAAGAAAATGGCTGAACAGAATTGAATGACAATCAGTATTTACGTTTAGAGAAGAATAACTGCAATCTAGGCTATATATAATTTTATTAATGTTGACTATGTGGTTTAGGGAAACATCCAAAAAGGAATTCTCAAATATCTACACTAATACTAATACCAATCCTGTCGATTAATGCTACATAATAAAAGATGTAGCTAAAATTTCCAATTTTATGTGCATTACACTAGATTCTACTAAGAAGAAGAAGAATGAAAATATTTATGATTTTATATTTTTACTTATTTCCTACATCTCTACCATTGTTAAATTTTTTTGTTTTTTTTAATGCTATTTGTTTGGGGTGTTGACCTAAGAAGATCTTTTGCCCCTACTGTTAATGTTACAGAGGAATCCTCTGTAACAAAGAGAGGAGGAATAGTAAATTCTGATCTTCCATGTGTCATACATTCTTATTATTGTAGAAAGGATACTAGTCCAGGTACCTGAATACATTTTCTGTCCCAATGTGGGCCATGAGCGAACATCTGCAGAATGCACGATCTACGGAAGTTACCTCGCTGAGTAGTACAGCCTCTGTCTGAATCCTGGGAGGAGCTGGGGAGTAAGATAACTTTCTTTGTTACCTTGTCACTCCTCTGGATCATTCATATTCTGGTAACTACTGGCACTAGGCACACTAGTCACCTTAGTATTCGAGCTATTCGATCCGCGCTATGGAGACTCTGATAGGAATGGGGAATTTACACACTGAACGGAACACAGCAGAGCAGTATTCACTCCTGTCTGTGGCCAGGTCATTCCGGCAATGGGAACTTGGCTCTGGTAGATCGTAAGCATAGTGCTGTTTGCGAAAAGTGAGAATCTGAGCCACATTTCATTTGATCGAGCATTTCATGTGTACATTTCTGAATGATCTATATTGGCTACAAAACAAATAAGTCGCAGAATGATGTGAATTCCGAGGAAGGAATAAAATGCACTTCAGTGAACTAGGTCACACATAGGGCCTGGAAGCTGATGACCTAAATATTACTGAAAAAGACATCAAATTTATGAAAATATGACCTAAAAATACTGAAAAATTACCTATAAAACTATGGTACCTTACAGTTATGAATATATAAAAGTATATAAAAAATATATATTTCAATGAAAACCATAGGCATACCTTATTCAGCATTGCAGTAAAGAACCATAGGTTACAACAGCAATATGTGGTTTGACAATACTTTAGCAATACTTTTGTTTAATAATCTTTCAACATTTTGAACATGTGTATTCATTTAGAGTTCAATAACTCACTTAAACTGTTAACCCAGAACATGACCTTAAGTTAATATTAAAAATAAAAATTTGAAATGAAGTACACAAAACATGAATGTGTCTTATAAAAAATGTATACAATTATAATAAAAATAATAATTCTAGGTGGAGAAGAACCTAAATTAAAGTTTTATTACAATTACTTAAATGTCAACTGGACCAACATACCTTGCCATTTCGATCAAACTTCGTCTCCCAACCTCGAGGCAAGTCTCGCATAGAATCAGCAAATAAATTGACTAGTGTCACCAGGTCTCTGTTGTGCTGATACCGGTCAAATGCAGATGGATCACGTCGAATCTTGGACACCATATGTTTCAACGAACCATTGCGATTGTACAGGGCTAGTGCCTCCTATCCCATAAATAAATAAACGAATAAACAAATGTTTTTCTTCCTATATTACAAGAATATACAAATAAATGTTTTTTGAAATTGGTAATCCAGAATTTGAAGTAAAGCCTGGAAACTTAGACATATAACAAAATGCACATAATAGAATCAAAGGTATATAATTACTTGTATTTTAATAAGAACTAATATACATATCAGGTTCCTCAAGAAGCAATGGAAGTACTGGGTAGGTATGTTATATGTATTACATCTACTGAAGACTAGCTGCTGAATGGGATGGTGATTAAGATGCAGAAGTGCAAAAGGCAAATCAAGACAAGATGCTCAACTAGTATAAGATTTTAGAATTTTCTTTCGAGTCCTTAAAGCATCATTACTGGAACATAATACACTAATACCAAGTGATATTATTAAACACAAATAGAATATTTAGGCATTCAAGTTCAACAATTGAGAGGGTGAGTTTCAAAACCTGCCACATGACATTTTCAGTCAAATTGAGTTATGCATGTCATCCGGTTATCAATATCAAACTCTACCATATGCTGAAAAGTAATCTTGCATAAGTCAAACATGTGCTGCAATATAAGGCTTTGAAAATTAGGGCAAGTTTTTTTTGCTAGTTGCTTTACGTCGCACCGACACAGATAGGTCTTATGGCGACGATGAGGCAGGAAAGGGCTAAGAGTGGGAAGGAAGTGGCCGTGGCCTTAATTAAGGTACAGCCCCAGCATTTGCCTGGTGTGAAAATGGGAAACCACGGAAAACCATTTTCAGGGCTGCCGACAGTGGGGAGGGCAAGTTTCAAATCATGAAACATGAACAGAACTATTTCATTTTTTCCCTTTCAAAACCTGCATGTATGCACCAAACATAATGCTTCGATCCAGGTCACGCCACTCTCCCTGCCTTGCTTCTATGGCATCAGAGCAAGCATCAAACAGTCTTTTGTGAGCTGTAGTTGTGAGTACGGAGAGTGCTGACAGCCAAAATGGAGAGCAGGGGAACTGCTACACAACGTATTCCATGCGAAGCGAGGAAAATCTTGACAACCACATGAATGGAAAAGGGCCTTTCAAATACGATGAGGTAATAACCTATACACTTGATAAACCTATTAATCAACCGTTAGTACCAGTCACCGACATTAATCCAATTGAAAACTTGTGGGCTATTTTCAAAAGAGATTCCTAAATCTTAACTCTTCCACAAAAATATACATGATAAAGTTTCTAGTTACAGTGTGGTTTCACGATGATTAACTTATAAATATGACCTCAATGTTTGCATAATAGTTGAACACTGCCTGACAAAAAAAGAATTTTAAAAAATGAAGCACCCAGAAGGGGAGGAGGAAACAAAATGAAACTTCACATGCTGAGAGGGTATGTGATGTTATTTCATTGATTACAAAATCAAGTCAAATTTACAATGAATTTGGCAGTATGAGCCTACTTATCACTAAGACGTTGCACCCTCTCCGGCCCGGATGCATACACTGATTCGGTCGGGAAGGATGTCATAAATCCATTGTATCATCCCCTGAGGCAAGCTGGCCCACAACTGTTGTAAATGGTTCTTGATATCCTGGATACTGGCACTAGGACGGAGTTGACGTCCGAGTCCAAGCTGGTTCCACACATGTTCTATCGGGGACAGATCAGGAGATCTTACTGGCCACGGGAGTAAATCAACATCATGCAGACGGTATATAGAAACACGTGCCATGTTAGAACGAGCACTATCCTGTTTAAAAGTGGCACCACGATACTGTCACATGAGAGGTAACAAATGAGGACACAGGATGTCCGTGACGCACCCTTGTGCCGTCGGAGTTCCCTCAATCACTACCAGCCATGACCTAAATTCATACTCCATGGTTCCACACACCATGACGCCAAGAGTAACATCGCTGTGCCTCTCCAAAGCACTGGAAGAATGGGAGCTCTCGCCAGGTTACCGCCATACTTGCAGACAATGGTTATCCATTGTGGTGCAGAACCATGATTCATCGGTGAACACAATGCAATGCCATTCATCAGCAGTCCATACTTCCCGGTCATGGCACCACTTGGTGATATTACCTGCAGCTTACGCATGGGACGATAATTTTCTAGTCCAGCTGCTGCTAGTCTCTGACCAATGGTGTGGGATGACAAAAAATGTTACAGGGAGTCTATTATAACTCTATTAAAGTAGCACCATCAATAGGGATCTCTGTGATATCGACCGAGTCTTTGTATTCTTTGGTTGTGAATAGTTCAGTTCAGTTCAGTAGTAATCGGAATATAGAAGTGTTAAGTTTGAGTGTATCAATTATTAACCAATTATGTTTTCTTTCCTCATGTTAACAAAACCAAGTTAAAATAAATTGGTGATGAGGTGAACCATAATACATAAATCAATCGGACAAAACAGGAAATTTAATATTAAATATATTTCCCAACACAACAACTCAACCTCAAAAGTCCAGGCGCGTCACTGTGATTCCAAGTACTCACCGATGTAAACTACAGTGATTTTTTAATTTCAACACAAACATAACCTCAAGATCAACACATCAATTAACAGGTAACTTGGACTTTTTTCTTCTCTTGATAAAGTAAAAATAGGTTATATTCAGTACAGATAGTTTGCAGTTCACACAGTTCATGTAAATTCAGCAAGGTCTTTTTTTTTCTTTGCAAGTTGCTTTATGTCGCACTGACACAGATATGTCTTATGGCAATGATGGGACAGGAAGAGGCTAGGAGTGGGAAGGAAGCGGCCATGGCCTTAATTAAGGTACAGCCCCAGCATTTGCCTGGTGTGAAAATGGGAAACCACGGAAAACCATCTTCAGGGCTGCCGACAGTGGGGTTCGAATCCACTATCTCCCGAATACTGGACACTGGCCGCACCTACGCGACTGCAGCTATCAAGCTCGGTAAGGTCTTTTTGGAGCAGTTATTAAAACTGCAGTCCAGGGATATTCAAAATGATCCAGAACAAAACGTACCAATGATTAACACAAATCCTTTACCAAATTTTGAAACATTCGACCCGGCAAAAGAGCCATTTGGTAACTATAAATCTCGGTTTAAAAATTATACTGAAATAAAAAATGTCAATGATAACAAAGAATATTGTGCAAAGTTTCTTCTTAGTTCAACTGGTACTAAATATTTTCACATGGTTTCAGCTTTGATTACCTAAAGCGAACACATATGATGAACTCGTGTAACTTCTGGAAAAGCATTTGGCCCCAAAGAAGAACATACTTGTAGCCCAGCATAAATTTTTATCAAAATAAATATGATCAACAATCAATAGCCGAATTTGTTGCTGAACTCGCAAGAATCACAGATTATGAATTCATATCCCCTTGTGAATGTGGAAAAATCTATTGCAGATATTTTCCTTCAAGGTCAAATTATTAGTGGAATTAGAGAAAATTCATTTTGAGAACTACTGCTACAATCAGAAGAAAAAGATATTTTCCTTCAAGGTCAAATTATTAGTGAAATTAGAGAAAATTCGATTAGAGAACTATTGCTTCAATCAGAAGAAAAAGACTTTAATAATCTTGTATCCAAGGCTATTGTTCTCGAAACCTCAAAGATCAACTCCAAAGAGCTAAACCAAAAACCAACAAATATGAACAGTTCTGCAACTCTTGATCTCTATAAGATGACACAAAATTCGGGAAAGAACTTCAAACAACAAAGATATCAAAATTGAGCTCAACGATTGTCTTAAGATCAGTCAACAACTCAAAGAAAATCAAGAACTGATTACAATGAATTAGGTTTCGAAGGACTTTGTCTACGATGTGGAAGAAACAACCATTTGGTAAAATATTGTGAGTAGACAAATCAAACCTTAAATGCTCTGGATGTTATAAGGATGGACATGCTGTCAAAGTGTGCATCATACGTTGTTAAATCGCAAATCAACTAGTTATATTGATGAAGAAGAAGAATACAAGACCAATGTGCGTGACTATGGAACTAATCAAATAACTGACATTCTTCTGAATCAAGCCACAACAACTAATTTTCAACATTTTCATACTCAATCAACATTCAAGGCAAACCTGTTATGGTCAAAACTGATTCAGGCTCAGGATACATGTTTTTGCGTCAGGATCTGTTTGCTGAACTCAAACTTGACATTCCCTTAGAACCAGTAGATGTAAGTTTCATGCCTTACACAAAAGATATATTCACTCCAGACAGGAAAGTTTGAGTTAATGTGGAATATAATGGGCATACAATCAATGCAAAACGACATCTACATTATACCAGTAGATTATATAGCTCTGTTGGGAAGAAGTTGGATACGGCAACTGAAAAAAGATTTGAGGGATGTGAATCAAAGGTATTCAACAACAGCTCCAGCGATTCACGGTGTTGAGGAAGTAGATGAGATTATTATGTAATTCCATGATATTTTTCAAGAGAAGATTGGTTGTTTCCCATCTCTTAAACCAAGAGAAAAAAACAAAACCAATTTTCCATAAAGAAAGGGAAATTCCAAATGCACTTCACAACCAAGTATAAAAGGAATTGGACACATTAGAAAAAGCTGGTATTATTACAAAAATCAAAACCAGCAATTGGAGATCTCCTCTTGCGGTTCTACCGAAAACTGATGGACAAGTTTAACAGTGCGTGGACTACAAAGTTGGGGTAAATGAGCGGCTTACGGATTCATTATCCAATCCAGAAAATTAGTGAAATTCTCAACAGCCTATACGATCTGTGTTTCTTCTGCCATTTTGACTTATTTAAAGCTTATTTACATGAACCAGTAGATGAACAATTAAGTGAAATTAAAACTATTTCAACTCATCAGGGAACATATCAAATGAATTGCCTATTTTTTGGCATAAAGACAGCACCTGCCGAGTTCAACAGAATCGTTGATCAAATCCTACGAGACGTACCAAAGACAGAGAAGTACTTTGATGACATCATAATACATGGAGAGACAAAAGAAGAAAGCAAAGCGAACCTCACTTCCTGTCTCAAACAACTGTGGAAGTACGACCTACTCTACATCTCAATCGTCAGAAGTGCACATTTTTCAAACAACGCATCTAATTGTTAGGACATATTGTTGAATTCAATAAAATTTCAAAATTACCACAGAAGATTAAAGCTATCACTGAAATGAGTAGACCAAGGACAGTTGGAGAAGTACAGACATTTTTGGGACTAGTGACATATTACACATGATTCATTCAACAATTGAACTGCTTCTTTGTGTTTACTCTCGGCACATGTATTTCAGACAATGGTACCTTTTTCACAGGTGAAGAATTTCAACCGTTTTGTAATTAATGAAACTGGAATATTTAAGAAATGTATTGCTCCAGAAAACCCAGCGATGAATGGAATAGCTAAAAGGAACATCCAAACACTCAAGAAGAGACTGGAAACAATGACCAAAGAATCTATGTTAATGCAGAACAAAGTTCAAGAAATTATCTTTCGATATCGAGCAATGCCGTTAAATTGTGGGAAATCTCCAGCAGAACTGTACCTGCATAGACAAATTCATATGAAATTTGATGCACTTATTTGAAGAGATTCAAACCAACCACTGCTCCTGCTCCCAACCAATCAGCATGACAAATAGGGTGGGAGATTGTGTACAAGCATATTATTATGCAAACAATAAAGAATAGAGGAAGCTTGGAAAAATAATGAAAAAATTTTGTCATCTTCATTATCGGACGGAACTTAACAATGGTTATGTCTTCAAACGCCACATCGACCAACTCAGACTAACTGCCATTCCGCCACAGAAATCTGTATCAATTGTGCCTGAAGCGAAGAACCATGCAGACCACCAAAAACCCGATTTGGTAAACTTGGGACACTTGGTTCGTCTTCCCAAGTAAGCAGTTCTGCCTGAAACTGAAAATCCTGTCAACATTGAGGAACCAGATGCAGCAGACGAAGAAGTCCACGAGCCAGCACAGACCCCTCAATGTTCTAATAGAGAAACACGTGCTCCAGTGTATTTTTGTGATTATGCTGTACTTAAACATTACAAAAAGATTCAATTATAGTTAACCTTATTTTTTAGTGTATAAAAATCAATAACAAGTGTGGGAGAACTATTATAACTCTATAAGAGTAGCACCATCTATCAGGATCTCTGTGACGTCGACCGAATCTTTGTATTCTTTGGTTGTGAATAGTTCAGTTCAATTCGGTAGTTATCAGTATACAGAACCGTTAAGTTTGAGTGTATCAGTTTTATTAATAAACTTTGTTTTCTTTACTCAAGTTATTGGCTCCAAGTTACAATAGAGTCCATTACTTGTTCTCGGATGGCAGAGGCAGACGTGAAGGGGTTATGATGTTCTGGGTGCACAATACGTGCAGGGGAAGTGTTCGACCGGAACCTTAGCGATGAATATGCCTACCCAAATGTTCCCATGCAGTCCAATATTGGACCACTGTCACATCCAAAAGCCCTAAAAATCTGGATATTGCACGATTCGACCAGTGGCCAAATGGAGACCCTTTGAAACTCTGTCAGGTTCTAATAACACAGTCTCACACAAGTACATGACAACTCGGTATCCTTAACAGTGAGATCACTCAACATCTGACTCCTTATATATCCTACCAGGCCTGGTAACACAAACAACACTAATGCATTCTGGTGACCGTTCTATCTGCCTCAGAGAATTTCAATGCTAATCACTTACACCCTCTCCCCCTCCCAATGGTGTGTAAGTGCATGAAGTTTCATTGAAATTTTTTTTTTTTTTTTTGCTACACGTCGCACCGACACAGATAGGTGTTATGACGACGATGGGACAGGAAAGGCCTAGGAATGGGAAGGAAGCGGCTGTGACCTTAATTAAGGTACAGCCCCAGCATTTGCCTGGTGTGAAAATGGGAAACGACGGAAGACCATCTTCAGGGCTGCCAACAGTGGGGTTCAAACCCACTATCTCCCAGATGCGAGCTCACAGCTGCGTGCTCCTAACCGCACAGCCAACTTGCCCAGTCATTGACATCTGTCCATTTCTTCTGGAGGCTTCAATTTTTTTTCCTTTCTTTTTAGTCAGGCAATGTAAAATGGTGTAAAGCAACTTATAAAAGAGAAAGGAGTGCAAAAATATATAAAATGTGTCAGTTATTGTTGTGTTCTGATGAATTTACATGGGGTTGTAAACTATGTATTTATTGATCTTGTTTTAAGATTTTGCCACCCCTTTAACCTGGAGCCCTGGAAGGTGGCACAGCAATATCCTAGTGTCTTTGCATTACTACAGGTATAAGATATTATTCATGAAAGGTTTTAGAAGTAGTAGGAAATAATATTATAACTGGTATTTAAATACATTAACAACTTACAGCATTCATGTGCAGAATAGAAAAGAAGTCAGGTCGAGAGATGAATTTCACAGCAGGCATATGCTGAACCAATTCTGACACTGATATTCCACTGCTGCTTTCTGCTGGTACAATCTGAGATTGTCCAGGACCCAAGTCAGACACAGAACCACAATCTTCTGACTCCAGGCGGCGAGAAGTGATAGTGCGTCGAATACTTTGGTACCTGTAACAATATAATCATACAAATGTCAGTATTGTTCCAAGATGATGATAGTAATGATGATGATGATGGTGGTGATGATTATGATAATAGTGTTATTGGTTTTATATCCCAGTAACCACTTTTAAGGCTTTTAGAGATGCCAACGTGCTGGAATTTTGCCCTGGAGAAGTTCTGAGCACCTTCAAATACCACCAGACTGAGACAGCAATGAATTCATCAACTTGGGTTCAGAAGGCCAGCACCCAGCTCCAAGATATTACATCAATACTTACATATCAATCTTCATTCAAGACGATCCTTTAAACGGTCACATCTAGGAATAAGACCATTTTTAATTATGTTTAATCTTTTTAGGCGCTTGTTATAAATGAACACTGTAGTGAATGTTAGTGAACAGTATAGTGTGCAGTACTCCATTTAAGCCAAAGGCATCCTGAGTTGGAGTTTATTATGATGGGTAGGTTAGTTCCTTTACACCTCTTCATTTACCAACAGCAACTAATTATTCACCACATTCATGCTGCTTAACTTAGGTGATCTCTCGGGGCCTAGAGTTTTAACACAGCTGAGCCACTGGCTTAGGAGCGAAGAGCTCATCTTTTAATACCACCAACAACACACTGTTACATTCCAAGTACCGGTAAGTTACATATGAATATCTTTACCCACAAACATGGGTGGTGTCACTTTTCACAATCATCATGTACTACACTGTAGTACAATACATAACTCCTATACCTCTTAGCAAAGCCATCACAACCATTTACTTGACACAACATTTAATTAAAACAAATTAATTCTTCACCAGTCCTTTGTGCACTTCATCAACACAAAAAGGTCTACAATATTTTTACAGACAAATAAAATAAGATCAATTTATGTAAAATTAGTGACATGTTTCAAAGAATGAAAATGAAAAATGAAAAATTAGACTGAATACTATGACATACTGCATAATAAATCAAAAGGACAAGTAACACTGAATAAATAGAATTTCATAACAGATGGACACATACAAAATAAAATAAAACCCTTCAGACAAAAAGAACTGTGATAAAACAACTGTTGCATACTCAATACCACACTAACTGAATTAATTATTATTTCATAAATAAAAGTGGATGAAGCAAGTGGAGAAGGACCTTTTGTAACTTCATATAAATCAAAACAACATAGCTGATCAGAGTAACTATCATACAACTCTTAAAACTAAATCCTTCGTAACATCCCTTACAGAAGTTACCCACAGACCAAAGGACGAGACCAGGAAATGGTCTGAGGAACGTAAGATTGAATTTAGCCGGAAAATGAAGGACTACTGAGCCATCAGGAAAGCTCGAGGTACCAACAAGAAAACAGCTGCCAAACCATCCGCTAAGAACACCAATTGTGGCAAACAAAGACGATGACATTAAGAAACAGCTAAAACACAAGCACCGTGGTCCATAGATGGCCCTAATGAAATTAAAAAAAAAAAAAAGAGGAGTGCTATTTGAAATTAGGGCTGAGAAAGAATTCTTAAGGAATATACTTCAAGAGGGGAAATTAGACAGAAGGATCAATATAGAGGTAAATTTAATCATACTACAAAATGTAACATAAAACATTAACTGTTAAATATCCAATATATCCTGGTCAGGGGTCACACAACATATACAGTACATTTCTGTACTCAGATGCAATGTATGTTTAGTCCATTTTGTATCTGGACAGTTGATCTGAACTGATACTGATACTAACAAGTACAAAGAGAAATAAAGAAATATGCAAATGTTTCAATAATTTCTAACAACTGCTGAATTGTTTCTTCATTCAGAATAATTTCTTTTTGATCATTTTGAATCTCTAATATTCATGCATAAGCCATTCTGACATAACCACCAAGTCTGTCTAAGAATATTTCAAAAGTTATTATTTTTTTAGTTAAACCTAGCTTACTAAAGTTCTGTAAATGTCTACAACCATAGCCTATGGCAGTTATGGATGATGTTCTGTTCTACTGATGAAGGCATACTCATTATACCAAAGAATTCATACCAGTATCCCTCCTATCTAGAAATCAAAACATACTTGTAAGGAAAGCACATATCTAAACCAGGTGTAGCCTCATTCGGACCATTCTATATATCTGAATATACAGGCTTAAAACCTGGCTTGGGCCATTTTCATTCAATTGCTTTACTATTGGTTTCACATTGCACTAACTCAGGCAGGTTTTATGGGTAGGACTGGGCTAAGACAGGAAGGAAGCAACCGTGGCCTTAAATAATGTAGTCATAGTATTTGCCTGGTGTGAAAATGAGAAACCAAAGAAAAACATCCTCAAGGCTGCCGATGGTGGGGTTCAAACCCCATCTCCTGAATGTAAGCTTACAGCTACACATTCCTGAACTGCGCAGTGGTGGGTCCACTTTCAAAATACTTTTTCTCAGGGAAGAAGAAGAAGAAGAAGAAGAAGAAGAAGAAGAAGAAGAAGAAGAAGAAGAAGATGTTTTATATCCCACTGTGTACTTTTATATGGATTTCAGAGATCCTGAGGTGCTGGAATTTGGACCTGCAAGAGTTGTTTTATGTGCCAGTAAATATACAAATACAAGATTCAATAAGATAGTATTCAGTCCAAAAATGAAGAATTTTCCACGTACCAGTACCACAAAGAAAACTATTTAGGTTTGCAACAGCTATGTAAGCAAACAACCAAAAATACAATGATAAAAAAGATCACAGTCAAGCATAGGTCTCCAGTGTTACTAAGAATCAGTGAGTAACTATCCGGCTCCATGGCTAAGTGGTTAGCGTGCTGGCCTTTGGTCACAGAGGTCCCGGGTTCAATTACCGGGAAATTTAACCATCATTGGTTAATTTCTCTGGCATGGGGGCTGGGTGTAGGTGTCGTCTTCATCATCATTTCATCCTCATCACGATGTGGAGGTCGCCTACAGTCGTCAAATCAAAAGACCTGCACCTGACAAGCCAAACATGTCCTCGGACACTCCCGGCACTAAAAAGTCATACGCCATTTCATTTCAGTGAGTAACTTATAATAAATCAAACATGATCAACATCAAATTATTGTTCACTCTGCACTTCCTTACAGAAAATAGTATGATTTCTATACTGCCCTCCTACACCTGAAGGCGTATTTCAAGAACATCAAACTTTCGGCAAATGAACAATTTTTTAAATTACATACTGCACCACATTTTAAATCACATTTTAATATTTTTATATTGACACTAATTCTACTTCCATTAACTACAAATGAACAGCAATATTTTTGTAGGAAAAAGAAAATTATACTTTAAAAATTTGATATGTCCATTTAACAAAGCATTTATTTAGTTACGAAAATAGCAAGATACGATTTTCCTGTCTGGAGTTACTCCAGACTATTAATTCTGTACATGCCTTTCTTTTTTCCTCTTTTTGGTATCAGTTTCACCAAGCGAGTTGACTGTGCGGTTAGGGTCGCGCGGCTGTGAACTTGCATTCGTGAGATAGTGGGTTTGAATCTCACCATCAGCAGCCCTGAAGGTGGTTTTCCGTGGTTTTCCATTTTACACCAAGCAAATGCTGGGGCTGTACCTTAAGTGAGCCCATGGCCACCACCTTTCTAATCCTAGCCCTTTCCCATCCCTCTGTTCCCAAAAACCTTTTTAAACAAGTAACAAAAAATAATGTTATTAGTTCTACTTCAGATCGACTCTGACAGGTCTTATGGTGACGGTGGGATAGGAAAGGGCAAGGACTGAGGAGAAAACAACCATAGCCTTAATATAACGTATAACCCTACTATTTTCCTGGTTTAAAAATGGGAAACTATGGAAAACCATCTCCAGGATGCCGACAGTGAGGTTTAAACTGACCACCTCCCGAATGCAAGCTCAGAGCTACGTGAATCAAACCACACAGACAAACTGCCCAGTACTGTACATACCTAATTTTAGGTTCAATGTCAGTTAACCTTTTGTTAATTTGACTTAACGCTTAACAAACACATTTCAATGAAACTCTTGCAGTTGTAGTTATTAATAAAGCAGTTGAACAAGAAACAAAATTCTAATTGGGATTGTAACAAGAGTAAGTTTGTGAAAAATCAGTCTAGTTCAGTTTCAAAATCAGTTCAAATAGAAAGATTTCTCTTGCATAAATTTATACAGCACTAGTGTATGAAAAAATAATTTTAAAAACCTTTTGAAAATGAAAAGCTGGAATAGTAGCAGTTAAGACTAGTGAAATACCAGGGTTATTTTTTAAAAAATTTCCTTCTGAAACTGGAAGTTTTCCCCAAAAGTGGAACCTATTCTTTTTCAAATCAGTCCAATTTTTTCAGGTGACACGCCCTTCACCTTCGTATGCTTTTAGGCCCTGGTCAAGGAAAGACTATGTAAACAAGTGATAGGATTCTGCCACATGGGAAACAGCCCTAAATGCAGATCAATTATGACTGACTGACTGACTGACTGACTGACTGACTGACTGACTGACTGACTGACTGACTGACTGACTGACTGACTGACTGACTGACTGACTGACTGACTGACTGACTGACTGACTGACTGACTGACTGACTGACTGACTGACTGACTGACTGACTGACTGACTGACTGACTGACTGACTGACTGACTGACTGACTGACTGACTGACTGACTGACTGACTGACTGACTGACTGACTGACTGACTGACTGACTGACTGACTGACTGACTGACTGACTGACTGACTGACTGACTGACTGACTGACTGACTGACTGACTGACTGACTGACTGACTGACTGACTGACTGACTGACTGACTGACTGACTGACTGACTGACTGACTGACTGACTGACTGACTGACTGACTGACTGACTGACTGACTGACTGACTGACTGACTGACTGACTGACTGACTGACTGACTGACTGACTGACTGACTGACTGACTGACTGACTGACTGACTGACTGACTGACTGACTGACTGACTGACTGACTGACTGACTGACTGACTGACTGACTGACTGACTGACTGACTGACTGACTGACTGACTGACTGACTGACTGACTGACTGACTGACTGACTGACTGACTGACTGACTGACTGACTGACTGACTGACTGACTGACTGACTGACTGACTGACTGACTGACTGACTGACTGACTGACTGACTGACTGACTGACTGACTGACTGACTGACTGACTGACTGACTGACTGACTGACTGACTGACTGACTGACTGACTGACTGACTGACTGACTGACTGACTGACTGACTGACTGACTGACTGACTGACTGACTGACTGACTGACTGACTGACTGACTGACTGACTGACTGACTGACTGACTGACTGACTGACTGACTGACTGACTGACTGACTGACTGACTGACTGACTGACTGACTGACTGACTGACTGACTGACTGACTGACTGACTGACTGACTGACTGACTGACTGACTGACTGACTGACTGACTGACTGACTGACTGACTGACTGACTGACTGACTGACTGACTGACTGAGGATATTTAATTTTTTTTTATTTTCATGGTCAAGAAGTTTACTTCCGTAGGGTCTGCTAAGCTGAAATTGCATTTGTATTTCACAATGTAAGTTCCTGTGTTGAACTCTTCTTCAACCATGTCATGCAAATACACTACTTGATCAAAAGTACCCGGACACCTATCTGAAACTGCACTTCGACTTTACCCATATCACATTCCCTATTATTGGACATTAATATGGGGTGGGACCACCCTTTGCCTTTATGGCGGCTCAAACTCTGCTGTGGACACTTTCAATTAGGTGTATGAATGTCTGTGGAGGAATGGCAACCCATTCTTTCTGGGGATTGGATCGAAGTTGACCTTCTAACTCATCACAAAAGTGTTCCATTGGATTCTCTACTGTTAACCTGAATCCAATTTCTGCAACAAAAAAATGGTTTAGATCCACTGCAAGTACCTCAGTGAGACATGATGCTTGTTTCACAGCTCCAACAGAATAAGAAAAATCATACAGTATGACTACAGCCAATTAGTTGGATCTGAGTTACAGTTACTTTACTAAGGAAAACATGATACTGGTGTATTTCATCGCTATCTAACTGAGGTAATGACTACTTTGCTTAGGGAGTAAGTACAATTACCCCCTACATATTACTATGGTTAAAAAACAGAAAATTTAAAAAATTGAGATATGCACATTAGGCTAAGGATGGCAATATACCAGCTTGCTCACAGACAAAGTTATATGTTTCAATCTCCCTTCCCAGCCTTTCCTAAATTTTTTGGATTTGGCATATGGTGTGGATTTGGGTAAGTTTTATGGGCCGGATGCCCTACCTGACACAAACTCTATGAGGAGGTATGTATTTACTATTGTGTGCCTCTGTGGAGGATGGTAATGTGATATGTTGTGTGTAAATGAGGGTGTGTGTTGAGACAAATACAGTCACCTAATCTCCAAGCTAGAGGAATTAAACATATGTCGCAAAGAGAACCCAGGCCCCTTAGACATAAAGGCCATTAAGTTGAGCATTCGCAAGGAGGAGCATTTCGTATTATGAATAACAAAAATGAAGTTCCAGCAGAAAAATTCATCATGGGAGGGAGAAAACTGTTACAGGTGACTGCAATAATAGCCAGGCATGTCACACATCTTACCTGCGATCAAGTTGCTGGCGCTGAAGTTCATTGCTAGATGGCCTCGAACGAGTTGCTGAGTTTGGAGTAGGTCGTTGCCAAGTTGTAGTTCTGTTCACGTGGTCAATGTAGAAGATCCGTCCATGGCTATCAATGCGAGCTTCCCAGTCTAAATGAAAAAAAAAAAAAAAAAAAATCATTTCCGGCAAATCTTCATTACTTCAAAAATTACATCATCAAACAGATAAAATAATGACAGATGTGGTTCAGCTTCTTACTTAAAGAAGCAAGCAGCCAGAGAAATCACTGTCCGAACCCAAGCAGCGATTCAGAACTGAGAAATCATTAACACGGTAATTGATCAGTAATAGGGAAGTGCTCCATTCGTGGAATACCTATAGTATTCACATTAACTTTATATAAATTTCTGTTTAATCAAGAAGGCATTCGTACAAGTACAGTATCTTTATAACTGTAGCTTGAGACTAACTGCATGCATCTAAAAGTTAATACTGTAATACAACGACTGATGATTAGAGACAGACACAATATAAAGAAAATTTTACCAAAATATTATAATAATAATGGCATGTGGCCTCCGGGAAGTCTTGGTGCAGGTCTTTCGAGTAGATGCCTTATAGGCAACCTGCGTGTGTATGAGGATAGGGCCCTACCTACCATGAATTCTAATGCTGAAGATGGCACACATACCCAGCCCCCGAGCCATCGGAATTAACCAATGAAGGTTAAAAGCCCCATCCCAGCCGGGAATCAAACTTGGGACCCCTTGGATCAAACGCCATCATGGTAACCATTTAGCCACGGAGCCGGACTTGCCAAAATATGAAAATATGAAATGAAAAAATCAAAATAATATAAAAAGTCAATATAAGAAAGAAATAAGAAAAATATGGAATACATATTTTAATGCTATAAAACTGAGAACTTGGAGGAGGAAGGGCAAACCAAAAAACTTTTTTTTTTTAAATTATATATATATTGACCGAGCAGGTGTAGAGTATATGTAGATACCTGATTTTCTCCTATGTCACCTTTTGTCTTACCTTCATTCAATAAGAATGAAGGGAAGCGAAGAGAGCCCAGAAAACCAAGTGTGGATTTTTTTGAGGTGTAAGGGTGAATAAAGGGGCATTCCCCTTCCGGAAAACGTCAGTTTCTTTGAATTCACTCCGATCTATTTCTGATTCACCCTTCTTCCTCTTTCTGGCCCTCTTAAGTGGCACCTGTTTCTATTTTCTGATTCTTTGTAAACAAATTCACTTCTTGACATGCATTGAAAACCCTGATAATAAACACCAAATGCAATATTAATACTTTTGTGTTGCAAATACTACAATAAATAAAATGTTGTATAAATTTCAGTTACATTAGAATTATTTTATTTACTCCAAATACGCATTCACCCTTACTACCCTGGGAGCCTTTCACAACAATGAACGCATTCTCCTGAAACCTCTTTTTTCAGGTTTGCCCTTCTTCCTCCAAGTTCCTGATATCCTTTTCCTTAAACTGTTTAGGGCAGGTTGTTGTTGTTGTTGACGTTGTTGTTATTATTATTATTATTATTATTATTATTATTATAAAATAAGCCCTTAGAGATAAAGTTTGCCTATTTAATATTATAATACCAAGTGAAATATAATCAAATCAAATCAAATCAAATCAAAATCTCTTTATTTGCAAATGAGGTGTCTACCTCGGTGGCAAATGGTACACTAAAATACATTATTGTCAAGCACTAAATATTAAATTAACAAGAGAAGAAAATTTTTCCTATAATACAATATTATACAATTTACGCTAACAATGTTTTCTATTAGACACACAGCTCATCCTTAATAAATTTATATTGTTTACAAAATTCTACTTATAATATATCCTGTCCTACTTACAAATATAGTCAACTGATATACAGTATGTGGAATTACTTCAAATGATACTATACAACTGGTATAACATTAATATTTACATTGCATTTATTTATTTACTTTTTTTTTTTTTTTCCCCCGTTCTGGATCCTAAGTAGCATAACGACCTGCTGCGTCTTAACCAGAGCCCCTTTTGCCACCACTTTTCAGAGTTCCTGAAGGGCCTTCACAGCTACCGTAGCGGTCCCAGGGCCCTCGAAGTCCCCACTGTACTTCACCCCTACAGGCAGTCCCCTACTTTGGCTGTCCAAACTCCTTAGACCAGGGGATGGAATTAATTTATTCACACACATTTTTTTATATACAATAACCTGCACTGGTCGAATGCCCTCTAACATTTCATTTATTTTCTCTGTTGCTGTTTATTCTCTTCTTGAATATCTGTACAGATTTTGGAAAAGGATCAAACACTACCCCTGGTAAACTGTTCCACTCCTTCACACCCTTCCCAATGAATGAAAATTTACCCCAATCGCTTCTGCTAAAATTCCTTCTAATTTTATATTTGTGGTCAGTCCTGCCGATATAATTATTTTCCAACTGAAGCCTCTCACGGATATCTCCCCATGCTTCTTCTCCTGTATAGGCTCTATATAATCCTGTAAGTCTACTTTTCTCCCTTCTCTTACTTAAAGTTTCCCACCCAAGTTCCTTTAACATTTCTGATACACTACTCTTTCTCCTGAAATCCCCTGTTACAAATCTTGCTGCTTTCCTCTGCACACTATCTATTTCTTTTATTAGGTATTCTTGGTGAGGATTGTATTGGATTGTATTGTATGTCCAACCATTGTCTCGTTTCTTTATGAGGTCGGGTATTATAAAGTGTGATGAATCCTTGCAGTGAGTTTCTATGACCGCCTGCCCTTCCTGATGCCAACCTCGTCAATAATGAGATTAAAGGAACGACAATCAATCAATCACTACTGATCTGCATTTAGGGCAGTCGACCAGGCGGCAGATTCCCTATCTGTTGTTTTCCTAGCCTTTTCTTAAATGATTTCAAAAAAATTGGAAATTTATTAACATCTCCCTTGGTAAGTTATTACAATCCTTACCTCCCCTTCCTATAAACAAATATTTGCCCCAATTTGTCCTCTTGAATTCCAACTTTATCTTCATATTGTGATCTTTCTTACTTTTATAGACACCACTCAAACTTATTAGTCTACTGATGATATTCCACGCCATCTCTCCACTGACAGCTCGGACATACCACTTACACATGATAAAAAATCATTCTTGGGTCCGTATTGAAAGTACTTGTATTGAATAAAACTACTATTTTTATTGTTTATCCACCTATTCAATACAATAAAATCTTAAAAATTATAAAACTGTCAACATAACAAGACTTAAATTAAATGGTACATGTTTCACCTCTCATTGTAGGCATCATCAGCCATAGTTTCACCTGAAGAATAAATCAGGTACCTGATTGGAATTGACTTATGAAATACTGTTGATTTACAACTATGTTTTGTGAAATGGATGAGAGGTCATTATAAAATGATTAAAATATAAGATGTAGTATATTATTGGATTAACAATAATTGTAGCAATAGCTGAGTCAAAAAACATAACAATTATTTGAGAAATTATGACTTAAGGTGGTTGTTTCTTAATATTAAAAGTTGTTACAATATGGTTAAAAAAAATCAGAAAGCACATTCCAATTAATTATCAAATGGCATGTTGTTAAACACTTGAACAATGTTGAACATTAAAATTTCATCTGGTAATAGTCCTTGGTTCAAGGAGTTAATATGTACTGATATTGATTTTTGTACATATAAAGTTGAAGAATTCACATATGGCGTGGTTCTTTTTAAGATAGTTCACTAGTGTGAATACTGGATGTCATTGGTCATTATTAAAGTTTGTTGTAGACGTCATTGGGCCATCTTCTTTGGTGTGGTATTTGTAGGAAAAGTTTGGAATTGGTGTAACTCTTTGTTGTTGGACGTGTTGAAGTGAGCGTGCTGGTCAAAAGGGAACAATGTTGTTGTAATAGTTGTTGTCAAACAGTGGATAGCCAAGTGTGTGATGAAAGTCTGTAATTTAAGAAGTTTTTGTGATATTTTATTCAAGAACTAGAATTGAAAAGAGGGGGCTAGCAGTGGAAGTTTAATAAAAAGTATTGACCGCTGAGATGTTAAATGTTATGTTGAGATCTTTAGAGCCACAGCTAGTACACGCGAAGTAAGAGCTCAGCGGCTGCCAGTAGTTCTAAAGATCTAAACATAATAAGTTAACATCTCAGTGGTCGAAGGGAGAAGTGTCAACACTATTTATTTAACTTCCACTGCTAGCCCCCTCTTTCAATTCTAGTTCTTCAATAATATTTCACAAAAAGAATTTTAATTACAGACTTTCATCACACACTTGGCTATCCACTGTTTGACAACAACTATTACAACAACATCGTTCCCTTTTGAGCAGTACGCTCACTTCAACACGTCCAACAACAAAGAGTTACACCAATTCCAAACTTTTCCTACAAATACCACACCAAAGGTGATGGCCCAATGACGTCTACAACAAACTTTAATAATGGCCAACGGGATCCAGTATTCAAACTAGTACTATCTCAAAAAGTACCACGCCATATGTGGATTCTTCAACTTTATACGTACAAAAAGCAAAATCAGTACATATTAACTCCTTGAACCAAGGACTATTACCAGATGAAATTTCAATGTTCAACATTGTTCAAGTGTTTAACAACATACCATTTGATAATTAATTGGAATGTGCTTTCCGATTTTTTAACCATACTGTAACAACTTTTAATATTAAGACTCAACCAACTTAAGTCATAATTTCTCAAATAATTGTTATGTTTTTCGACTCAGCTATTACTATAACTTTTGTTAATCCAATAATATACTACATTTTATATTATAATCATTTTATAATGACCTCTCATCCATTTCACAAAATATAGTTATAAATCATTATAAATCAACAGTATTTCATAAGTCAATTCCAATCAGGTACCTGATTTATTCTTAAGGTGAAACTATGGCTGATGATGCCTACAATGAGAGGCGAAACATGTACCATCTAATTTAATAACTTGTTATGTTGACAATTTAATAATGACAAAGACCTAATTTTTAAGATTTTATTGTATTGAATAAGTGGGTAAACAATAAAAACATACTAGTTTTATTATTTTAATACATACCACTTAGTCAAGCAGCTCATCTTCTTCCTCCCAAGTCTTCCCAGCACAAACTTTGCAACATTTTTGTAACGCTACTCTTTTGTCGGAAATAACACAGAACAAATTGAGCTGCTTTTCTTTGGATTTTTTCCAGTTCTTGAATCAAGTAATCCTCGTGAGGGTCATATACACTGGAACCATACTCCAGTTGGGGTCTTAGCCGGAGATTTATATGCCCTCTCCTTTACATCCTTACTACAACCCTTAAACACTCTCGTAACCATATGCAGAGATCTGTACCCTTTATTTACAATTCCATTTATGTGATTACCCCAATGAAGATCTTTCCTTTTATTAATCCTAGGTACTTACAATGATCCCCAAAAGGAACTTTCAGCCCGTCAACACAGTAATTAAAAATGAGAGGAGTTTTCTTATTTGCGAAACTCACAACCTGACTTTTAACCCCGTTTATCATCATACCATTGACCACCGTCCATCTCACAACGTTATCGAGGTCATTTTGCAGTTGCTCACAATCTTGTAACTTATTTATTTATCTATACAGAATAACATTATCTGCAAAACGCCTTATCTCTGATTCCACATCTTTACTCATATCATTTATATATATAAGAAACCATAAAGGTCCAATAATACTGCCCTGACGAATTCCCCTCTTAATTATTACAGTGTCAGAAAAAGCTTTGCCTACTCTAATTCTCTGAGATCTATTTTCTAGAAATATAGCAACTCATTCAGTCACTCTTTTGTCTAGTCCAATTGCACTCATTTTTGCCAGTAGTCTCCCATGATCCATCGTATCAAATGCTTTAGACAGGTCAATTGCGATACAGACCATTTGACCTACTGAATCCAAGATATCGACTATACCTTGCTGAAATACTACAAGTTGAGCTTCAGTGGAATAACCTATCCTAAACCCGAACTGCTTTCTATCAAACCAGTTATTAATTTTGCAAACATACCTAATATAATCAGAAAGAATGCCTTCCCAAAGCTCACATGCAACGCATGTCAAACTTATTGACCTGTAATTTTCAGCTTTATTTCTATCACCCTTTCCTTTATACACAGGGGCTACTATACCAACTCTCCATTCATTTGGCAGAGCTCCTTCATGCAAACAATAATCAAACAGGTACTTCAGATACCCCAACCAATTCTCTTTAGTATATCCCCAGAAACTTTATAAATTCCAGCCACTTTTCTAGTTTTCAACTTTTTTATCTTATGTCATTGTTATCATAATTGTGTTAATTTTAATACTTCTTTAGCATTAGTCACCTCCTCTATCTGGACATTATACTTGTAACCAACAATCTTTACATACATTTGACTGAATACTTCTGCCTTTTGAAGATCCTCACATACACACTCCCCTTGTTCACTAATGATTCCTCGAATGTCCTTCTTGGAACCTGTTTCTGCCTCAAAGTACTTATACATACCCTTCAATTTTTCACTAAAATTTGTATGACTGCGAATTATGCTTGCCATCATATTATCCTTAGCTGACTTCTTTGCTAGATTCAATTTCCTAGTAAGTTCCTTCAATTTCTCCTTATTTCCACAGCTATTTCTTTCCAATCTGCACCTCCTTCTTAGACTCTTTATTTCTCTATTATAATAAGGTAAGTCTTTACCATTCCCTACCACCTTTAAAAGGTACAAACCTGTTTTCACATTCCTCAACAATTGCTTTAAACCCATCCCAGAGTCCATTTACTTTTTTATTTACTGTTTTCCACCGATCATAGTTACTTTTTACAAGCTTCCTCATGCCTGCTTTATCAGCCATATGGTACTGCCTATAGTCCTACATTTAAGACCTTCCTTTCTATCACATTTATTTTTAACTATGACAAAAACAGCTTCATGATCACTAATACCATCTATTACTTCAGTTTCTCTCTAAAGCTCATCTGGTTTTACCAGCACCACGTCCAGGATATTTTTCCCTCTAGTTGGTTCTGTCACTTTCTGAATCAGCTGTCCTTCCCATATTAGCTTATTTGCCATTTGCTGGTTATGCTCCCTGTCGTTCACATTAACTTCCCTATTGACATTTGGTAAATTCAGATCTCCCGCTACAATCACATTCCTTTCCATGTTGTTTCCCACATAGCTGATTATCTTACCAAATAATTCTGAATCAGTGTCAGCGCTACCCTTTCCCGGTCTGCACACTCCAATGATCCCCGAAAGGAACTTTCACCCCATCAACGCAGTAAGTAAAACTGAGAGGACTTCTCCTATTTGGTATATGTATGGTATATATGATAGTAGGAAGGGAAAGGGTTAACACCTTTGCCAGCACATAGCCTATTCCACTCAAATAGTGCCAAGCAGTCTGCTCAATGCTTTACGCCTCCACCCGATGGACGAATCACCATCAACAGTGTCACATGCCCTTACTCTATATGAATACTGTGGATAGATTTGGAATTGAATCCAGGCTTTTGGCATGCAATCTAGTGATTAGAAATTGTATACCGTCACCTCTCTTACCCCACCGGCCAACATTCTGACGATGAAATATTTTTTGACCAACGGGACACTAACCAGCTAACCATGGTATCAGACCATATAGACTTCACGCCTTAATGATCATAGACCAAATGAAATATAATAAATCACAATAATGTTATAATCTTTCAGCATTATGGAACCCTTACATTTAGAGAATGAAATAAGTCACTGGTTATTTTAATTATACTTAATAGTTACTACTTCACCAGATCACTGCAGATAACAAAACAATAAACAAATGTCATGTCATGCTCTGTACCTCTGGTTAGTTTGGCCGACTGCTGTTGGAAAGACATGTTTCCTGGAAAACTGTCTTGATACAACCAACCAAGAAAGAGTTAGCTAGAAAATGATTTATTCATGACTGGGCAAGTTGGCCATGCGGTTAGGGGCACACAGCTGTGAGCTTGCATCCGGGAGATAGTGGGTGCGAACCCCACAGTTGGCAGCCCTGAAGATGTTTTTCCGTTGTTTCCCATTTTTACACCAGGCAAATGCTGGGGCTGTACCATAATTAAGACATGGCTGCTTCCTTCTCACTCCTAACCCTTTCCCATACCATCGTCACCATAAAACCTATCTGTGTCGGTGTGACCTAAAGCAAATTGTAAAAATAAAAAATAAAAAAGTATTTATTCGTGTAGACATGCGGGGAAAAAGGTAATGAATACACCAGTGTCCATTTGGTAAGCTTCTCTTAACATTCTTATCTGTCCACATAGAGATTTTGATTTTGATTGTGCTGCTGCCAGGCCGAGTGGCTCAGACGGCTGAGACGCTGGTCTTCTGACCCCAACTTGGCAGGTTCGATCATGTCTCCGTCCGGTGGTATTTGAAGGTGTTGATAGATTTACTGGCACATAAAAGAACTCCCGTGGGACTAAATTCCAGCACAATGGCATCTCTGGAAACCATTTTTTTTAAGTTAGTGGGATGTAAAGCCAATAACATTATTATTATTGACTGCGTTACTAGAGGCACCAACTGTAACTAACAACAGGTTCAAACCTTCAACATAAACAGAATGCTCAAGCTGACACACAAGGTGCCCAGGTGGCATCAAATTAAATAACTTGCATTCTGATAGCCTAGGGGTCAATTTTATGTTTTAAAAGTATAACTAGCTGCCTAGTAGATCAGAGGTACAGTGTCTGACTTATAATCGATTCCAGCCGAGGTAGTCGATTTTGGCAGGGTGGACAAAAAATCTTGGTGCTTAATGGCATGTTTAAGAACTCTAGTGTAGAACTCATTGTTGCCCAAGAAAATTAACTGCTCAACACTGAACACACAGAAGAATTCTCCTTTTCCTGCTAGCTAGCAACACAATCGGAACAGTGGATTAGTACGCAGGCCGCCTAAGTGGCACCGCCTCAAGGGGTCTGTGACCTAGCAACTGAGCTCATAATATTATGATTATTATTGTTAAGCTTCAGATAACAACAAATCTTGCATATTTCGAGTAGTTTCATCTTAATAGTGCAGGCTTAGTGTTTTTTCCCCTGTTAGGGCACAGTTTAAAAGTATTTTGCATCTCGGGTGTAGACATCAGCTTCTGCAGAACAATATTGGAAAATTTGGCATGTATTTGAGATAACTTAAGTGTTGGAAACCTGAGCATGACTCATGCCATATTCAAGAAGTTGAGCTGTATTGAGTATCGCTATAGGCTGTTTGACAGATGAGTAGCATGTTTAAAATTAGCAACACTGGCTCTGCACCTGGCCATGGTTTTGTGTACCTGCAACCCAATTAGGCATGTAATGATTCCTGGAATTTCACGTATAACAGAGATGTCTTTTACCCCTTCCCACTTCGTAAATAGTTAAATACATTTTCCTTTCATGCACGATTAGGTCCTATCAGTCCTGCTTTGGTTGTATTGAAACAGGTTATAATTCATAGTACATTAAAAGGCTGTGTTGCTGCTATGTAATGAATAATAGCAAAGGATAAGAGAACTGTTAGTGTTTTATTGAAAGCGTATGTATGCAAGCTTGAAGACTTTTCAACTGACGGAAGTATTTCATTTTGCACATACTATAGGACAATCGCAACTGCAACTGCAACTCTAAAGTATCAAGTTCAACAACATGTTCAAACACGAAACATAATAAATTAAAAATGGTAAACATGAAACAAAAACCCCAGCCTCTTGTAACCACAGCTTTAGTAAAACCTGGACCAACACGAAATAAATCCAATGAAGACTTGTGTAAAGTATTTGCCTCAGCAAACATACCATTAGCTACTCTAAACAATAAGAACTTAGTTCAGTTTCTGGAGGAGTAGATGAAACAACCAGCCTCAGATGAATCAACAGTTAGGAAGAATAATGTTCCTGAGATTTATAAAGTGATGTAAGGTACTCCACGGGAAAAGGCTGATGGAAAATACACTTTGGTCTCGCTAGACAAATTAATGGACGTAGATCAAAGATTAACTTCATGTTTGGAATTTTAGGAGGGGAAGAAGAGGGAGAGAGACAAATTATATCTACTAACTATGGATGCGTTACCTAATAATAAGGTGAATCACTCAAGAGTTGTTGCATTTTTCAATGATACATTACATTTTTGTGGCCATTACACATTCTCTATAATCAAGTTCTCATGGCCTGCACTGATGTTGCACCTTACATGTGTAAAGCCATGGAGGGTATCCCAAGATGTTACATGTCACATGATTAACACATGGACTTTATCGAGTCACTGAACCAGTCCGGGCTTCCTTTCCTGAAGTAAATGTTTTGATCTCTACAATGAAAAGAGTATTCCTGAAGGCTCTCCACGTCAGAAGAATATATTTTGGGTACATTTGGTAATGTGCCGCTCCCATCTTAGGTTACTTATAGTTAATGGTCAATGACCTACACTAAGAGTTTAACACAAATCACCTGCAGGCCATTCCCCAGTTCATACAAGATGGGGAAAGTGGCTCATAGCTCCTGTTCATTTAGGGGATTATTTTGTTGTAAAAAAAAACAAAAGTATTTGAAGACCTCAGTTCTGAAGAATCTGCTTCTATTAAAGAAGCGCAAGAAGTCTTACGGTGTTGGTGAGCAACGTATATTCATTAATTCCAATTTAATGTGGATACCTTTATCCATCAAGACATTGCAAGAAAAAGGACTGTACCTTCATGTTAGTACTCAAAATTGTTGAAGAAATCAAAAGATCCCTAATGAACCTAACAAATCAAGTTTTCTTGGTAAAAGTACAGTGTGTTGTGTTTCAAAACTTCAGTCTCCACAAATTTAAACAACATTTCTGGTGTTCTCCAAGGCAAAGAAAAAAATTGATGGTGCATCAATACTAGAAGTCTCCAATTTCACTAAGATGGAGTATGCTCCAATTGTGGCATGTGATGTAGAGAGAGTATTTTTTAGTACAAAATCATTTTAAGTGAAAATAGGTGCATGTTTGTGCTTGAGCACCTGTTGCATCATACTATGATTAAGTGTAATCAAGACTTGTGAATTTCACCGAGGAACTGGAGCATTTTGTGGTGCGGTATGTAAGCTGTATGTGTAGTCTGTGGTGGGACGGATAACTGGAAATAAGTATTGTGTTTCATGAAATTATACGAGAGTTGGGGCAAAAGTCATGGCAACTACTATTTTTTTCCTTGAAGATACCAGTCCAGTTGGAAAATGTGACATATACAGACGAAAGGACAAGGTGTTAACTACATGTGTGGACAATGAATAGCACTGAAATATCGTAACATACTAATTTATTACGGTAATATACAAGGCAATATGGCCTTCCCAGTGCAAAAGAATGACAACACAGTACACATAAAGTTGATGTGACAAACCTGGGCCTAAAGACCCTCAAAGTAGTCCCCTGCTACTGATACCACGCCCTGCCAACAATGTGGGAGGCACTGAATACCATCTGCCTCAGCATTTGCCGCAACATGTGAGAATCTGGTCACCTGTTGGCGTACAGCATTAGCAATTTCCTCTCGTATTGCAAACCGCCTACCACGTAGTGGTTCCTTAATCTTTCGAATGAGATCAAAGTCACAGGGCGAAATGTCGGGAGAGTACGGTGGGTGCTCCAATTCTTCCCATCCCCAACGTCATAGTAGCTGCCCTACACACTCTGCTTTATGCGGTTTTGTATTTTCATGCAGGATTATTGCACTGTCCACAAGATCCGGACGTTTCTCCCGAACGACACATCGTACCTGTCACACCAGGAAGTCCCTGTAGTACTGTGCGGTCATTGTTCTGCCTTGTGGAACAAAGTGGCAAACAATGACACCCCTGACGCCATACGCGACGATCACCATCAATTTGACTGGAGAAGGATTCCGACGGACCTTCTGCCTCCTTGGTGATCCAGCATGTCACCACTCTGCGGACTGATGTTTGAGTTCTGGTTCGTATGCCCTGGCCCAAAATTCATCGATGGTGAACATTCATGACAAGAAATGATCACCATCCTGTTGCCAGCGTGCAAGGTGGTCGAAGCATATTCCATAGCGCACCCACCTTTGAACTTCCGTCAGTGCATGCGGTACCCACCGCGATGCGATTTTGTGCAGTTGCAGCTCATTACGCAATATCCTGTGGATGGTGCGTTTCTCGATGCCACTTGCCCTCCCTAACTCCAGTAGCGTCCATTGACTATCTTCATCCAGGAGCTGGTCATGACGGCATGTGCCACATCGGTCCGCACACTGGCAGGTCGTCCCGAATGTTGCTCATCACTGGTTGACACATGCCCTTGCTGAAGCTTTTCTACCCACTGTGCTACTGTACGGTATGGTAGGGCATTATTCCCAAGGGCTTCCACTAATTCACTGTGACATTCCATCGCATTTCTCCCTCGGAGAATTGCTATTTTGATGTAAGCGCACTGCTCAACACAGGTTACTTCCATCTCGCACGACACTCACCAACTGACTGATTTCACAGCCCTCGATGCGCTACTACCATCTATCACAGAGCCATCTGTTGTTCTGCATACACACTATGCCTGCAGAACTTCCACACAACACATATACGTTTGTGATCTGTTCACATATCTACAAGGGAAAAAAAATAGTTACCATGACTTTTGCCCCAATCCTCGTATTATTGAGTTTGGAAATGTAAACTACAATTTACCTTTTATTTTAAAATCATTGATTATACTATTTCTTAATACGTTGTTTTACTATTTTATTTTTTTGGACAGATTAAGATGTTATTTGGAACTGTAAATGAACATTGCAAGATGCGAGAATTATTTTTTAAGTGATTTTTGTATTCAAATTTTATGTAACTTGAAGAATTTATTGAAAATTATTTCTTTTATTATTGTATGAAGAAGAAGAAGAATTATGAAAGGTATTATCATTGTATATTATGTACTTCAAGAATTGTAATATTGTGCTTTAAACGCATGTGTTACATAACGTTTGGAACTGTAGGTACTGCACGTGGAGAGTTTAGGTGATACGATTCCTCTTGCTTCAGCAAGTTGGGAAATGACCATATATGGTCATGTAATTGGATTGGTCAGAATAACGACCTTTCCAATTGGCATAAAATGGGAATCTACAGGAATTCGGTGTCCTATTGGTTGTTTGTGATCTGTTCATTTCCGGTCTCCCGCTGGCTTCGTGTGTGTGATGGGATTCGTCTGCGTCTTTTCGATCCGACCGCTCTAGTGAGCGCTTGGCGCTCGAGGGCTCCCCTCGGGGAACCCTTTCCCTTCTTGGTAAGTGCTGTTTCTATGCTTTTCTTATTATGTTTGATTTTATTTAATTCCTTCTGTGTTTCGGTATTTTCTCATTTAATGTCATTTTCAGTGTTTTAAAATCAATGTGTCTGAGTTTGCCCTAGATTCCCGTCGTCACTAATTTCACTTTCTGAATGACTCTGTTTTCTGCAGACGGTCACCTGCATTTTGTTTTTGACAATACATTGTAATTCAGTATCACCTTACTATGTTAAACCGTGTGTTTTACAGATTTACTTAAGTATGCTGATTATGTCTTTATTTCAATTTCGTGGATCTGTATCTTTTGTTAAAGTCTATTAAACATCCTTGGTTTTAATATGTTAAATATCAGCTAATCTGCAATTTTTTTGTTTCTTTTGAAGTTGTATTTTGTTAATGTTAGTAAGTAAGAGTCTGAGGGTAATTCTCGTGAACCTTTTCTTCCCCATAACGTCATACCTTCCTGCTGACCTCAATAGGGCCCCTGCACATTCCACAATCCTTCATTAGCTGTCGTTTATTAGGCCTGTAAGTTGCTTCCCTTGCATATGGTTTGATTTTTCGTATTTATAGTCTACCGTTGTATTTCCAAGCTTAGATGTGTAACTGCCGCCACTTTGTTATTTTTCTATTATCCCCATATTTATGTTATTTCCATCATTATTACCATTATTATTATTATATATAATTCGCTGGGGCCATCAAAGACCACGTTAAGTCTTGTTGCATTTGACACTGAACTTGGCCTTCTTTAGAGCCCAAATTTCCCTCATTCTTTGTGAGTGGGCCTGTTTACGCTCCTCTGTCCAAGGGGCACCATGTCTTCTCTTCGGTTGCTCGTCTCGGTTTAGCCCGTTCGTCAATATTTTCTTGCGGAAGAGATCTCTGTTAAGGGCATCTTCAGCTGAGATATGTAGCATTTGCAGGTCCTCTTTGGTATTTCTAAACCAGGGAATTGTGGTTTTGGGGTTTGAATCAAAAAAGTGAAAGATTTCTTTAGTTAACTTTCTTCCGTCCATTCTTTTCAGATGACCGTAAAATCATGCCCATCTTTTTCTGATTGTGTCGGTAATTTTCTCTATTTTGCTGTAGACTTCCTTGCTGGATCTCTTTTGATGGATTCCATTTCTGTACTTTGATCCCAAGATTCCTCCCACAATTTTGTGTTCTCTTTTCTCCAGTTCTTCAAGGAGTCCTTTGTTGGCATTTAGAGACATGGTTTCAGCTGCATATAGAACTACTGGCTTCAGAACTGTTTCATAGTGACGTATCTTGGTATTTTGAGAAAGGCATTTTTTGTTGTAGATTGTGCGGGATGTTTGGTAGGCTATTTCCAGTTTGCGTACTCGCTCCTGAAGTGCTTCTTTGTCCAGTCCATTTTTCATGATGATCTCACCCAGGTATTTGAATTTGTCTACTCGGGTGATGTCCCCGTATTTTGTATGGAGTTTTGGTGGAGCCTCTTTGATGTTAGTCATTACTTCTGTTTTCTCAAACGATATCTGCAAACCAGTTTGTTCGGCAATTTCCTTTAAAATTTCAACTTGAGCTCTAGCAGTTACTATGTCGTTTGAGAGAACAGTAATATCATTGGCAAATGCTAAGCAGTCTGTGCGATCCCCTTGGATTTGGTTCCTATTCTCAATGGACTGTAGTTGGTTTCCTGTAATCTCACCCGCCAGGTTCTGATGATCTTTTCAAGAACACAGTTGAAGAGTATCGGGGATAGCCCATCACCTCGTCGGACTCCTGTTTTGATGCCAAAGGAATGCAAGAGACATCCGTGGAACTTCACCTTGGATTTTGTATCGGTGTTACTATTCATATGTTATTCTCAGTTCAGTACGGACCAACAACATGAAATTCATAACCCTTGAGCAGTTTCAAATCAACTCCAAATTCATTTAAGATGTTTAGCAGGACTTCCCGGTCAATGGAGTCATACGCTTTCTTAAAGTACACAAAGACAGACACATACTGCTTGGACCTTAGTGTACAATATCTGATGATCATTTTGAGATTTTGGATCTGTTCAGCTGTTGAGCGACCTTTTCTGAACCCTCCTTGGTATTCACCTATTTGATGTTCGACTTGTGCTTCCAAACGCTCCAGGATGACAAGTGATAGAATTTTGTAAGTCACGGGTAGCAAAGATATTCCTCTGTAGTTGTTGATGTTCTTCATGCTGCCTTTTTTGTGTAATGGATGGATCAAAGCTATTTTCCAATCTTCGGGTAGGGTCTCCTTGTTCCAAATTTCTTCTATTTGCTTTTGCAAGATATCAAGTGATTCCTCTGGGGCATATTTCCATAGTTCTGCTAATACTGAGTCTTCCCCCGGCGCTTTGTTATTTTTGTGACGGGCAATGTGGCGCTTGATTTCATCTCTGTCGGGTGGTCTGGAATCTGGGTACCTGAGTAAGGGTTCCTTGGTCTCAATGGCGCTTTGTGGTTTAGAGCAATTAAGTAAATTCCTGAGGTAATCTGCCAGAATGCTGCAATTTTCTTCATTTGACGTCGCCAGTGTGCCGTGCTTTCGCTCAAAGCATAGAGATGGTGGTTTATAGCCAGTGAGTTTGCGTTTGAAGGCTCTGTAGTACTCTCTGCTTTCATTCTTCCTAAAGTTTTGTTCTATCTTTTCAATGAGAGATTTTTCGTATTTACGTTTCTCAGTTCTGAACACCCTAGCTGCTTGGGCACATTGGGTTTTGCAGGTTTCCCAATCATTTTCTGATTTCGTAGAGTAGTACTATTTCCACGCATTGAGTCTTTCTTGGAGGATGATTCGCAGGTACTATTCCACCAGGCATGCTTTTTGCTTCTCTTGATTTCTGCAACGTCTTTGGCGGCCTCAACAAGGAGACTTTTGGCGTTGTTAAAGTCACATTCATTTGGTCTAGCCTTCTGCTGGAACTCCTCGACCCTTTGCCGAAGTTTATCATTGTTGAAGTGTGTGATCTGTTTGGTTGTCTTCCTTGTGTTTGCGGGAATTGGTTTGAATTTGATAAGAGACATATAATGATCTGAGGCCACATTGATGCCTTTCTTTACCTTGACATTCATAATCTCAGGGCTGTTTCTCCTGGAGATTGCAACATGATCAATTTGGAACTCTCCGAGAGCTTGGACGGGAGAACGCCAAGTCATTTGCTTTCTGGGTAGATGGCGAAAGTGGGTCGACATGACCTGCAGGTTGTGGTTTTCGCAAATGGACACCAGTCTTTTGCCGTTGGGATTGGTTCTTTTGTGAGCAGCGTAATTTCCTATAACTTTCTTGTACTTCTGTTCACGACCTAGTTGGGCATTGAAGTCACCCAAAAGAAGCTTGACATGGTGTTTGGGGATTTTGTTTAATTTTTCATCCAGTAGGTCCCAGAAATTATCAACTTCGTCTGGATCAGACTTGTTCTTATCGTTTGTAGGAGCATGTGCGTTAACTAGGGCGTAGGTTTTGTTCGCGCATTTAATTGTGAGTATAGACAATCTGTCATTCACAGGTTCGAAATTTGCAACCGATTTAAGGATCTTGGTTCTAACAGCAAACGGGGTTCCAAGCATCACAGCTCCATTGAGGATTCCTCTCTGCGCTTTGCTCTTGAAAAATCGGCAGCCTTCGGATTCAAAAATCTCTTCATCTGGATACCTTGTTTATAGTATGTATGCGCTAAATCATCTGGACAGAGGCTACACTGGATTTTTCAAGTTGCATTAGAAGGTCCATAATGTCTTTTCTTCACACTTCCTGAAATTAATTTAAATAAGACACATAAAATACAACTATATAATATCTAAATACAAAAATCACTTCAAAAATAATTCTTGCATCTTGCAATGTTCATTTACAGTTCCAAATAACACCTTAATCTGTCCCAAAAAAGAAAAGGGTAAAACACAACATATTAAGAAATACTATAATCAATGATTTAAAAAAAAAGGTAAATAGCAGTTTACATTTCCGAGCTCAATAATATAATTTCACGAAACACAATACTTATTTCCAGTTCTCCGTCCCACCACAGACTACAGTATGTAATGAGGATGACTGCTCGGAGGAAGAAGGAGATAAGAAAATGGAAATAATAGATGGAGAAAAAGAAGAGAACCCGATAACATGGTTGGAACTTGAAAGGGCAGTGAAAGCAATGACCAAAGGAAAAGCAAGTGGAAAAGACGAATTCAATGCTGATATGATTAAGGCAGCAGGAAGCACTGGACTACAGTGGCTATAGAGAGCCCTCAATGCCATATGGAAGGATGAAAGGATACCTGAAGATTGGCAACAAGGAAGCATCATACCACTGTTCAAAGAAGGAAATAGGAAGAAATGTGAAAATTATAGAGGTATACCCCTATTATCACATGAGCTAAAAATAATGGAGAAAGTCGTAGGCAAAATACGGAGGGATATAATAGAAACACAGTTAGAGGAAGAACAATATGGCTTTAGACCAAATAGATCAACAATAGACTTGATATTTACAGTGCGAACGATAATGGAGAAACATCTGGAAAGGAACAAGGAAATCGTATTTGTTTTTTTGGATTTGGAAAAAGCTTATGATGCAGTTAAGACAAAACAGATATGGGAATGCCTACTGAAAAGTAATGTACCAAAATAATTCATTAACAAGATAAAAATGTTGTATCATGAGAGTAAAAGGAGTGTACAAGTGGGGAGTTGTGACACTGAAACATTTTATACAAATAAAGGTCTCAAGCAAGGAAGTGCACTGTCGCCATTATTGTTTATTATATTGATGGATGAAATCATAAAACATGTAAAACAGAGTATCATCAGTGTTGGTATTTGCAGATGATGTGGTGATTTGGGGAAAGGGAGAAAAGGAAGTATAAAGGAGACAGGACATTTGGAATGAAAATTTGAAGGAGTTTGGAATAGTAATTAGTAAAAAGAAAACTGTAGTCATGGACTGTGGAAAAGAGAAAAAGAGAAGCCAAGTGAACATAGATGGAGAACGGTTAGATAATGTAGAACAGTTTACATATCCGGGTGGCATTACTAATGGAAGTAATGAAATCAACCCTGAAATTAATAACAGACTAAATAAAGGTACAACATTTTATCATCAAGTCAGAGAGCTTTTATGGGATGACAAAGTACCCAAGAGAACAAAATTAACATTATATAAACAGTATTTCATACCAATTGTACCATACGGACTAGAAACACTGGTAACTAATAAGAGACAAGACAGTAAGATCCAAGTAGTATAAATGAAATTTTTAAGAACGTCGGTTAAAAGGGCAAGAAGAGATAGAATTCAAAATATTAAAATCAGAGAAGAGCTAAATATAGATCCATTAGTACAGAACATACAGAAAGCAAGACTGAGATGATTCGCACATGTAAAAAAGAATGGGAAAGGAACGGGTAGCAAGAAGCGAATTGGAAAGAGAAGTTAAGGGAAAGTGACCAGTTGGATGACCGAGAAGAAGGTGGATGGTTCAGATCTGGAAGGACATTAGTGAAGCTGGATTGGATGTGGCGGAAGTAATGGATCAGGAAAAGTGGAAGGACAGAAAAAAGTGGAGGAGGCTTGTTAACCACACTGGGATGATGATGATGAAGATGATGACGATGATGATGATGATGATGATGATGATGATATGTAAGTTTTATTAATATTTTGATGATGTTTAAAGTGTGACATTTATTTTTTATGACATAAATTGCTAATTGATATCATGATTAATATTTGTTTTCAATGCACATTTCAACATGTTAGTGAATATTTAGACACTTTTTAGCGCATTTTCATATGCATATTTAGGCATTTTTAAGTGAATACTTATCCAAAGCCAGTCCGGCTCAATGGCTAAATGGTTAGCGTGCTGGCCTTTGGTCACAGGGGTCCCGGGTTCGATTCCCGGCAGGGTCGGGAATTTTAACCATCATTGGTTAATTTCACTGGCACTGGGGCTGGGTGTATGTGTCGTCTTCATCATCATTTTCATCCTCATCACGACGCGCAGGTCACCTACGGGTGTCAAATCGAAAGACCTGCATCTGGCGAGCCGAACATGTCCTCGGACACTCCCGGCACTAAAAGCCATACGCCATTTCATCCAAAGCCAGATTAATACTACGGGCTGCCTAGGCGAGGGAGTAAAGGCAGACTATGTTCACCCAAAAGGATGTGGGTTTGATTCTCCACCAGGAAGTTGAAAAATTTAAGAAATGAGAATTCCACTTCTGGAGGTGCACATGGCCCTGAGGTTCACTCAGCCTACAATAAAAATGAGTACCAGGCTCCCTTCTTCATTTAAACACAAAATTTACAGGAAACCCACCCATATAGCATCAACAATAAAACAAGATTCAATACATCCCTACTCTCACAAGTGTGCTACTTACAATAGCTTAGTTAATCGCGCATTCAAAGTCCCAATGTCGAAAGCAGACTTGAATAAAGAACTCAATGTCATACATGCGATAGCTAGGTTTAACGGTTATAATGAAATTTTCATCAAACGTATTATTAATAAATTCAGGCATCGCTCAGATTCTAATTTAATAAAAGATAAACCCAAACCTAAATTATTTTCGACTTTCACCTTTAATCACAACATTTACAGTGTCACCAACATATTCAAGAAACAAAACGTTAATATTTCCTTCCGCACCAGCAATAGTAACATGCATGTTCTTAACAATTCCAAGTTAATTAACAAATCTAACCCTTTCACGAAGTCAGGTATTTACAGGTTTAGGTGCAATGACTGCCACAGCTCTTATATTGGGCAAACTGGTAGGAACTTTAAGGTTACGAGGACGGTTTGAAAAGTTCTCTGAATCCCCACTAGATGTCAGTGCTAGAGCAACGAGGTTCCCGCGCAATAATCACACATCCTTTGTGAGTGAACACGTGGTGCGTCAGTGCTCTAGCTACAGGAGTGTGGTAGTGACGACTCTTTGCTGTTGTTCCCGCGTAGTGATTTGTGACAATGGAAAAAACTGAGATTCGAGCAGTGATTAAATATTTTGTAAAGAAAGGTATCAAAGCAAAGGAAATTCATGCTGACTTTCAGAACACACTGGGGGACTCTGATCCCTCATTTTCAACTGTTGCCAAGTGGACCAGCGAGTTTAAATTTGGTCGGGAGAGCTTGGATGATGATCCGCGTAGTGGACGGCCAAAAAGGGTTACGGCCCCAGAATTTATTGCAAAAGTGCATAAAATGGTCATGGAGGATCGTCGACTGAAAGTGCGGGAGATTGCTGAAGCTGTAGGGATGTCTTCTGAACAGGTATATTATATTTTAACCGAAGAATTGGGTATGAAAGAAATATCCGCAAGATGGGTGCCGCGGCTCTTGACATTGGACAATAAACGCACCAGATTGGAAATCTAATGGAAACAAGAGAGGTCCACCTATTCAATACCATATAATGTTATAAGAAAAATTATAACATTTTATTATACTCGGTACCGGTTTCGGTGCTGGTGTGCATCATCATCTGCCAAAAATAAGAAAAATAAACATAGACAAAGTTACAATAAACAATGCATAAAGTACATACAAATTTTACAAAACTGGCAAGACCTAATTAAAAACGGGATCCATAAACATTAACCTATGACCTAAACTTAAAAAATAGCTCCAACTGTCTTAAAACTATGAATATACTGTACCGGTTACGACCTGTACATAAGTATTTTTTGAGCACAAGTAACGTTTATTTACCACGCGTAATGTTACGAGCGCGCCTGGTTTGTTTACCAGCAGCGAGGACCAGCTAGCAAGTGTATGATGACTGTGGGCTGTGACGTAGCCACAGGGGCTAGCTAGACCGCCCGCTCGTCTCAACACGTGTTACCAGCCTTGACTGGTATTTTCTGGATTCCACGTCACTTGTTCTAGAGAGTTCGATGGAGAAAATTTTGAAATTTCTATAATAATGATGCTAGCGAATCGAGCGATATGTCATCTTGTTTGGGATCACCTAAACGTCCCAATGCTCGAGTTTCAAGCAAATCCATCGAGGGATTCGGGAGATATTCAATCAAACCGTATTATGACGTAGACATCCCAGATTGAATAAAAGGAGGACCTACTGTAGCCTATTCACACAGTCTCAGCTGAGTAGTCAGCGGGGACACTCTTGCTGCTACTATCATCGTGGAACTCTGTCATTATACAAGTGTGGGAAGACGATTCTTCCAAGTACTATAAGTGGACTCATAAGACTTCGAGTGTTGTAGAAAATTTTCTAAGTATTCGTAAATGAACTTAGAATTCTTCTAAGTGTTAATTAAATGGATTTGTATTATTTACGTGCCTTCGAGACTGAAACTTTTCTAAGTGTTTGGACTTGTATTATTTACGTGTCTTCGAAGCTGGAATTTTTCTAAGTGTTCACTGAATGGACTTGTATTATTTTCATGTGTTCGAGACCAGAACTTTTCTACGTGATCATTGAATGGACTTGTATTATTTACGAGTATTCGAGATTGGAATTTTTCTAAGTGTTCGTGAAATGGACTTGTATTATTTACGTGGAATATTTGCGACTGTTGAGGATCTCATCCTTCTAATAGACAGCGATTGATTAACATTGCTAGTGATGAACTTTAACTTTCCAAATGCTCTAAACAAAGTTAGGATTTCACTTGCATTTACTCAAAGACTTGTACATTTGCCAGTGTTGGTTTAAAAGACTTATAAATTTCGTCAGTGAATTTATTTATGTGGAAGGACTTGTGTTTCTGTCAGTGGTCACTCAAAGACTTTATGAATTTCACCAGTGATTAACTTTAAATATATTCAAACTTCCAAGTGAATGGACTTGTGTTTTCATTCAAGTTTAGGCAAAGACTTGCACCTTCGCCAGTAATGAACTTTGAGTTTAACTATAATTTCACAAGAAGGGACTTGTGTTTTTCGTTGCCAAAAGTTATTCAGGGAAGGGGATTTTCCTAGTGATGAACTCTAAAATTATTAATACCACTCATATCGTTTTAGGAGTGTTGGAAGTCTTGATGTACAACTATCAAGAACTCTGCTTATAAGTTGATCATCCAAGGTTTTCATGAACTCAGTGCTACTAGTGACCTTGGGAACATCAATCCTCTCAGTCTCATTGCCTCATCGCCTGGATCACCGGGGTTCGACCCGGGCCTCAGAGTTCGAGACATCTCTACTTGCCGTCAATCCAGACAGTCCAGCTGCCTCTGTCTGGAGTATCTGGAGTCCCTGGAATCCCTGGAGTCTTCTGGAACGTGCTTCAACCAGCTTGGCTTGGTGAGCTGGAGAACCCGAGCCATACTATTGGAATACGAGGAAGACAATCCATTTCTACTTAGAGGTGATGTGCCAATTCATGACTTATTTGAATAAACCCTTGTGCAATCAGAGTCAAAGTTTTTCTGTAGATAGGATCTACCTCCTGTACCGAGCCCTAGCTACAATTAATCCAGTTTTTCGCCCTGAGAACTATAGTCATGCTACTTTAACATTTAATCTGAGAGTCGGGCTCTTTTACCGGTACAATACGTCCTCTTGATAAAAGTCCTCTGAATCTAAAAACATTAAACATGTGCGGACAAAAACCAATGTTTCACTATCATAAAAGTCCAAGAGCATAATTTTAATTTTGTAAGAACATATGTGTAAAAGGTTTACTTGCTAAACATTCACTGAGTATTAGAGTAACCAGTGCAAGAATTAAAAAACTATTTTTCTATTGGTTAAAAATGACTGTCATTAAAATAACACAACCAGTCAAAAGACGTAACTTCCTATTTTGTGTGATAAAAAATATGTTTTCTCTAACATAGCCGCTTTCTTTAAGTATTAGATAACAAGATCTTTTTAATGAAAAATTTTGGCGGACGCCGTGTTTCCAGGGTACTGTTCTCGGTTCAAACTAGGACCTGAAGCAAATAAAAAAAGAAAAGAATATCAAGAAAGGCTTTTTAAAAAATCTTGTCGTAAAAATTTTACGTGAATAAGAGACTCACCTCTGGGAGCGTATATATTATGTGTTATTAGATGCTAGGGAAGACACTGAGAGCCACAAGACACCGTGACCAATGCACCCGCGTTGGAGGGGAAGGGAGGGGGAAGCAAAACAAGGGAGGCACTGAGGCACGGTGAGTAGTGAGTAAGACGGTCTTGATTGTGCAAAGTGCGGCGAGCTATGAAGTGAACTGATCAAGGAATGACACTGTACTGTGAAAGGCCATGTTGGAGAGCAGGAGATCTGTGTTAGAGACCATGTGTTCGACCATGTTCGTGAGTACAAATTGAGAGAAGCGGAAAACTTGAATGCAGGTTAATTTGTAAATAAATGTAAATAGCAGTTTAATGAATTTAGTCAACAGTAGAAAGATGCTACCTCTCTGCGTAGCGATTTTAGTTTTAAGAACTCTGTCAACCTGCCACAGCATTTACATATTAAAATACTGGTGTTACCTGGTATGTCTAGTTGGAGTCAAATGAAGGTGTATCAATAATAGAAATAGGTCACCAAGAATATGGTCTTAGTGTTATATGTTCAGATCTTGGTGAAAATGTGGCAAAATCCTTAGTTTGAATAAGATACTATTCTCAAGGAGGAGGATACAGATACTCCATCACAAAACACTGACACTTAGCTCCAATGATAATTCAAGCAAAGAAGAGAGAAAACTCCCAGAGAGTACCATACAGTACAGCAGTACAACAGTAGGCTTCTTTGAGTGGACTGAGTTTGTATGATGACCCTAGAGAATCAATTTCACCTAACTATTCACACACTTTTACCAGGTATGTTATTGTAACCTGTTAATCTATATGCCAACAAGTCCAAAAGATAAAGCAATAGTTGCATATTGTCACCTGTTAAAAAGATAAAAGGTACTGATGTAGTAATCTAGAAACTCAACCTCACAGTTCCCTAGTTCCCTGGGCCTGAATGTTGTTTATAAAAGCCGTTCAAACAGTCGCCCACCACTTCCCAAGCAGGTATCACATCAGTGTAGTAAACTCCAGTGTCTAACTTTTCTGTGTGCGCAAACAACTATCATTTCGTTGAGTGTCAATTCTGCACTGTTCAGGAATGTAGAGCCTTTTGGAAAAATATATTACATAAATAGTCCTTTATGTTGTCTATGACATTCCCAGACTTGCCCTGACACACCTTGATTATATGTTCCTATCTGAAAGTTGTTGTACTTCGACCCCTCTATGGACTACTTCAGTTTCTGTGCAATCTTTCAAATCACCTGGTACGAGTATAATCTGGTTGGAGTCATATGAAGGTACATCAATACTATGAATACCAAGAATGTGGTCTTAGCATTCTACAGTATTCTGATGGATTGGAACCTTCTACAGAACTGTCACATGCCATTTCAATTTTCAAAATGCTTTAGCAAATACTGAATAATATCCCTTCTATCACACAGATAGAAATGCTTTAAAAAGCTGTTCTGGAACTACTGCCATGTGAGTTTGTCCATCACTTAAACCACAATGCTGCTTGTGTTGCTTGTCGTTTATAGGGCCTTAACATCTAAGGTCATCAGCCCAAACCACAATCCATCATCATCAATAGCACACACATATTTCATGAGAAAGTTGTAACAGGGAAGATACATTCCCATGAATAAATTCAGGAAACATATTTCATGAGAAAGTAACAGGGAAGACACATTCCCATGAATAAATCCAGGAAACATATTTAATGAGAAAGTAACAGGGAAAACACATTCCCATAAATAAATTCAGGAAACAGTCAGAAGAAAACACGTAATGGGACACCTTCAGGGAAGTCTCGTAGATCTTTAAGGATGAAGATTCAACTGAAAGGTAAATAAATACATAGGATGATTTTTAATCTGCAAATAACCTTACTCCTTGTGGGTGGGGTTAACTTCCAATAAGTAACCAGGGGAACCTGACCCCTACAGAGCGCATCCCCAGGTGGTGGATAGGGGGCCCCTACAGTATGTAGGGCTGGTTGAAATAACCAATACAACCCACGGACCAACAGGTAGCCCAATTCCTGGGGGTTTTAAAACACTGGGACACCCTCTCTCCAGGGGTCATAAATATGGAGGGCCCTTGCCCTGGGTTAAGGGTGAAGACCTCAACGGCATCTACGGCGGAGAAGATGGACTTCGGTACGGTGGAGATGGCAGAAGAGGCAACCCATCCTTCTGGGGTGTACAGATGGAACCTACTGCCTTGTAGGACGAGGAAGGCATCCTCAAAGGCTAAGGGAGTAAACCCTGAAAGAAAATCCTCTTATGCATTAGGCCTAGCAAGTCAGCAGGAGAGTATTGAGTACAGTCGCTTTCAATACGAAAAAGAGCCTCAGAAAGAATATTATAGACCGGACTGACACGTCCTCTCAGACAACTGTAAAGTATGATGACCGTAAGGCTGATGATATACAATGTTCTGAAAGGAAACCCCAAATAAAAAAGAGACCCAAATACCGAATTGGAACTATGAACATTCTATCATTAACTGGAAAGTTAGAAGAACTCCTAGACATGATGGATAGAAGAAAAATATCAATATTGGGATTAAGTGAGACCAAATGGAAAGGGATTGGAAGTAAGACACTTCGTGGAGGTTATAAATTATACTGGAGTGGACAGGAGAAGGTAGCGAAAAATGGTGTTGGATTCTTAATTAATGAAGGGACTGATGCTACAGCTGAAGTTATCTGCAAAAGTGATAGAATCATTAAAATGTTCATGAAACTGGAGAACACTAAGTACACCATCACACAAGTGTATGCCCCATAGACAGGCTGCAGTGAGGAAGACAAAGAGAAATTTTGGCAAGATCTGGAAGATACAGTTAATGAGGAAAATGTTATTATTATTGGAGATCTAAATGCGCAAGTTGGGGTAGACGGACTTGGGTACGAGAACATCATTGGTTCACATGGATTTGGACAAAGGAACCCAGAAGGAGAACAACTATTAGATCTGTGCAGAAGAAATGATCTTATAATCAAAAATACATTCTTCAAAAAAAGAGACAGTCACAGAATAACAAGGTACAGTTGGCATGGCCAGTATAGAACATTGATTGACTACGTAATCACAAATAAAGATGGTGGCAGGTATATCACAGATGTAAAGGTCATCCCTAGTGAAAGCATGGACAGTGACCACAGATTGTTGGTAGTAGACTTCAAACATAGGACAAATGAAACGCAGAAACTTATTACAAAAAAACCAAGGGTTAAAACTTGGAAGTTGCAAGAAGTCCAAATAAAGGAAGAATACAAACTAAGGATTCAACAGAGTTTGCCGAAGTGTGAAGTAACCTGCGTTAATGAAGAATGGAAGGCCTTCAAAGACACCTTTGTGGGAGAAGCCAAAAACCTATGTGGAGTTACAAGTTCTATCAAAAGAAAAAAGGAGACACCATGGTGGAATGATAGAGTGAAAACAGCGGTGAAAGAAAGAAACCAAATAAAGAAGGCACTGGACAAGGAAAACAAAAACAGGGACAAGAACGAAATGAACAAGAAATACAAAGACTTCAAGGAGTATACAGGAATAAGAAACTTGCTGTAAAGAACATTGTAAGGGAAGAAAAAGAGAAGAAATGGAATGAGTTTGCAGACAAACTGGAAGAGAACAGTAGAGGAAATATGAAATTGCTATACAGAGTAGTGAAAAACAAGCGAAGGTATCAAGAGACCATAAAAGCAATAGAACGTGATGATGGAACTCTGGCACAAGAAGAGGGAGAAATTAAACAAGAACTCAAGATCTATTTCGAAAAGCTGCTGAATGGAGATACAGAAAACATAACAACGGACAGAGGAGAGCCAAGTTGAGGAACCACAACTGAACTACCAATTACATGGCTTGAGGTTGAAAATGCGCTCAAGAGCATCAAGAAAGGAAAGGCAGTGGGCATAGATGAACTAAGTGCAGATATGCTGAAAGCAGCAGGAATTCCAGGAATCCAATGGCTCTACAGACTGCTCAACAAGATATGGGAGGAAAATACTATTCCTGAGGACTGGAAGAAGGGCATCATTGTACCTCTGTTCAAGAAAGGAAGCTGACGAAAATGTACTAATTACTGTGGTATCACACTACTGTCTCATGTCCTGAAAATATTGGAAAAAATAATAGAGACCAGAATCAGAGATATTGTTGAACCAATTTTGGAAGAAGAGCAGTATGGTTTCAGACCAGGAAGGTCAACTACAGACCTTATCTTTGCAATTAGGATGCTAATGGAAAAATACTGGGAGAAGAACAAGCCTTTATTTCTAATATTTTTGGACATTGAGAAAGCATACGATAGTGCACCAAGGGAAAGAATTTGGCAATGCATGAAAGAATTTCAAGTGCGAGACAGCCTCATAGACAAAGTGAAAATGTTGTATAGTGGGAACAGGAGCTGTATTCAAGTAGGATGTGGTTTGTCGGACTGGTTTGAAACAAAGAGAGGAGTGCAGCAGGGCAGCTCATTGTTACCACTTTTATTTATTATTGTAATGGATGTAGTAATGAAATCTATTAAAAGGAAAGAACATGGAGATATCAAAACCTTCACCATTTGCAGATGATGTTGCGATCTGGAGTGACTCAGAACAGGAATTGGGAGAGAGAATACAAAGCTGGAATGAGGAGTTTAAGAAATATGGTTTAAACATCAGCAAGACCAAGACGGTGGTGATGAAAGTGTATGGGGAAGGAGCAGAACCAATAGTCATGTTAAATGAAGCTCAACTGGACAGCGTTCCAGTTTTCAAATACTTGGGTAGCATTATATCAAATGACAACCTAGCAAAACATGAGGTGAACAATCGAATCAATAAGGCAACACAATTTTACCACCAGGTAAGACACCTGCTGTGGGATGAGCAAATACCCATGAAAACAAAAATGACCTTGTACAAGTCCTATTATACATCAATTCTTACATACAGTCTCGAAACCACAACACTGACCAATAGAGATAATTCCAAACTTCAGGCAGCTGAAATGAAATTCCTACGCACTATGATCCAGAAAACCAGGAAAGACAAGATTAGGAATGAGAAAATTAGAGAAGAAGTAGGAATAGATGATTCTCTCCTCAATAAGATTCAGATATCAAGACTGAAGTGGTTTGGTCACATGTAGAAGATGCCAGTAAACAGAACTGCAAGGAAGGAATTTGACAGAAAGGTAGAAGGAAGACGACCCATGGGAAGGCCACGAAGGAAATGGATAGATTTAGTTAAGAGAGATGTACTGCTGAGAGGTCATGATTGGGACAAGTTGGTGGAGGAAGAATGGTACAAGGACAGGATGAGATGGAGGAGGCTCATATACCACACCCGGGAAACTGGAGATGGTTTAGGATGATGATGATGATGAAGTTTTGGCAAGCATGCTCCAGTACACCCATGCAATAGTGCCAGGATCTGTTATTCTTACCAAAGCTTGGTGACCTGCATCCCCTTTCCAAGAGCACATGACTTCACCCTTCCCCCTCCACGTCCGTTTACTGTGACCAGGTGGCAAGTGCTCGCGAAATACAGTCGGCAGGTTTTCCAAGCATGCACAAAGAAGCTGGTTAAAAATCCAGTGTTCTAAAGATCGCACGACACAATAGTGTCACCAAGGATGCGAAGGTGTTGGACATGTCTCGGTCTGATCACCCACCAGTAAGTGACGAACATGCACAGACTGTGTCCACATTAGTGGAGATGCATCGGATGTGAACTTAACGCATACTGCTCCCCCACGGCAGACCGTCAATGCGGTATACTAATGTTCATTATTGCAAAACCATCTGCGAACAGCTCTGAGAAGAAAATGGCAACACTTCATGGATAACCCACCCATCATTCTGCATGGCAATGTTACGGCACACACAGCAGAGTTGGGTCTGAATTGTTCAATCACTGGGGGTGCTCCATCATCCCCCTTCCCCCTGTACTTTCCAGATTTAAATTCCTGTGACTTCGATCTAATACCTAAGAGGAAGGAGCCACTATGCGGTAAGCACTTCCATAGAAATTAAGACGTTTTACAGGCCACCGACCGCTCTCTTCGTACCATCGACAGACTGGGCAATGCCAACGGGATCCAATAGCTTTCGTATCGCTAGGAACACATCCTACGCAACGCCAGTGACTATATCAAAGGCCTATGGAACTTAGAATTATGTAAGTATGATATGTATTAATAAATAAAATAGTTGCCAAAACTTAAAAAACAACCCTTGTATAAAATTAAATGGAGAAATAGAAGATCAAATACAAACTTCAGTCACTGAAAGAGTACACATCCAAATAAAAACATTCATGCTTTTCATTCCTGATCAGCAAAAGTAAATTTCAGCTTCCTCTTACTTCGTAATATGCTCAGAAATAGAATAAATTAAAATATTATAAACTATTTTCTGAGGAGTAACAAATACTCTGTAAAAATTGTAGGGTATTTATTTGAAAATTTTAAATTACTATGCAAACTTATTCTATTCTTAAGCATGTTGTACCGAGCTCGATAGCTGCAGTCGCTTAAGTGCGGCCAGTATCCAGTAATCGGGAGATCGTGGGTTCGAGCCCCACTGTCGGCAGCCCTAAAGATGGTTTTCCGTGGTTTCCCATTTTCACACCAGGCAAATGCCGGGGCTGTACCTTAATTAAGGCCACGGCCGCTTCCTTCCACTTCCTAGGCCTTTCCTATCCCATCGTCGCCATAAGACGTATCTGTGTCGGCGCGACGTAAAACAAATAGCAAAAAAAAAAAAAATAATAAGCATGTTGTATTTAGAAAGATCCAAGTCTTTCTTGTGTCCCATGCTTAAAGCTGTCCTAACAGGGAATACTGTATATGAAAGTAGTAGTGCATAAACTTTTCAAATTTTAAATTATTAACTGTCAACAAAGGGAGGAGACTACAACAAAATTTTTAAAAAATGTAATAATAATAATAATAATAATAATAATAATAATAATAATAATAATAATAATAATAATAATAATAATGCCACCATAGCCCAGCCCTTTTTAAGTAGACCCTGCGTGGAACTTAGGCAGTATCTCTTATATGGGGTAGTGGAGGAAATTAGTGTGTATGAGTTGCAGAGAAGTGTAGATACAGCACAGAAACTCAGTCCCCAAACCACAGGGAATAAGTCATCTGCAGTTAAAATCCCACAGCCTGGCCAGGAATTGAAATGTATCATAAGGTTAATGTCTTATTCTTTTGAGGCAGCTTGTCAATGATTGTACCTGAAGAGAAAAATTCTAAATTATTCATTACCTTACAAATGCGTTGCTAAATACAAACATTTTACTAACATGGTGGTAGAGGTTCCTCTTCTGAAGCTAGTTCCAGATGCTGGTTCTTAGCTGAACGCTCTGGTATAGATGGAAGACGAGTGGTTGTCAAATGACGGAGTGGAAGGATCGAGCATCCTTCACCCATTCTCTGCAAACGTGTAGCACCTTCTAGTAACCCATCACTACCGCCTACTGCTCCAGATGAAGTAGATGGTCCATCAGGAGAGGTTTCTCTACTAGCTATATGATGATCCTGAACGAATGGACTGTGAAGCGCTGGGCGGTGAATTGGACGGGCGTGATGGGTTGGAGTTGGAGGACACTGTGGCAAATGTGTTGGACTTGTCACTGCTGCCACACGACTCAGCAGACGATTGTGCGGTCGTGGAGTAGTGGAAGTAAGAGCATCATGACCGTTCATCCGCGTTGGAAATCGTTCACACAAGTGGTGATCCTGAGCCCCCAGAAGTGACGGTAGTGGTGGGTGACTGATTTGTCGTGAAAGAGGTTTATGAGCTCGAGTAAGAACTGACTTTGGCGTTACAGGTTCCTCTGACAGACTCATACCATCTTCCTCTAAGGGCTCTGGACTGTCTCCACTATTTGCACTTGGCAGTGCAACAGCATTCACACACGTCTCTTGAGAAGTTAAATCTTCAATATCTTCTCCAGGATCTACAGTACCACTGTCCCCTGGTTTCGACAAAAGAGGACATTCATGAATGTTCTCATTTGATGTTGCAAGGCTGGCAGCATTGTTCAGGATGCCAGACACTAAGGAGTCTGCACTGGAGCTTCTGTTACTGAGAACCATTGTATTGGCCTCAGAACTGGAACTGGTGCTACATTCTGTGGCAGCTGAAAGAGCCATAACAGAATCTGAAAGTGAATTAGGTGACACAGGTGAGAGGGTAGTTGATGTATTGGGGACAGAGAGGAGAGTTGATGGATCAAGATTAGAGTCAGGTGGTGTATTATCACAGTACAAAGATTTTGCGCGATCATCTCTACTATCAAGCCTATAGGAACCAGTCCCTGTCACAACCCTTGAATGTAATGAATCGGTGAGTATGACAGGCATATCACACACACGAGAAGGAAAATCTACACCACTTGCAAGAGATTCAAGCTCCTCAATACTGTTGTCTACTAATGACGTATCTTGCTGAGGTTTACAATGACTAGAGCTTCCACCAACTGAATCCACATAACCCTGCTTACTGTTTCTTTGGCATTGCTTCTGCACCTGCTGATCTGTTACTGGCCATTCATGGCTCTTATAGCTTTGGTATTTTGGATGACTTAACTCACTACTATTTGCAAGATTCTGAAGAGCATTATTCACAATTAATGAAGCCGCATTCTCCAAAATCGTAATATCATCCTGTGGTAAAAAGACATTGTCATCTTCATCATCCACAAGATTTTCAACAGATGAGCTATCCATTAGACTACCATCCTGCTCTGGAGTGGCTAAGGGTGCTGACACAGCAGGTATAGTGTCACATGGGGTACCATCTTCTCCTGCACCTTCAGTCATACCTAATTTAACTGGCCTCTGGAGGGAATTATTTGCATTGTCCAAACTACTTACATTATCCCTGTATTGAGAATCAAATGAAAGGTCCAGAGACTTTGCTCCTCTTACTTGTTCCTGACTTGAACAGGGAGAACACTTTTTATACTTCAGGCTACTAGTGGGAATTGTACTCTGAGACACATCCTTCACAACAGGGTCAGATGGCAAATCAAATGCACCATGGTGAGGATCAACACCAAGAAGCTCATCTGTATCAATGATTTCAAATGCAAAACTGTCCTCAGGATTAAGCATTCTCCGTGGTTTTGGTGGTAATGATGGCCCTGGACCTTGATGGTGGTGGTGATGGTGATGGTGAAGATGCCGCTCCTTAGTGCATGGTTTATGCTGGCGTGGTACTTCAGGAGGATTCAAGATATTATTAGGGTAGAACGGGAGAGCACGCATTCTCTCAAGAGGGCGGTGCTTTGAAGCCCTAGGTGGAAGAGGTGGGGGTGGAACCTCGGATACACTACATGATGGATACAAAGTTTCATAGACTGAGCCAGAAGATGATACAACGGGAGACTTAGTCCAGATAGGATAGTATTCTGCACTATTACTTCCAACACCACTTGAACCGTGAGCTTCATCTGCAAAGTCTAGTGTTCTCTGTGCACATTCATGAGAGTTCCAAGTGTGTAGTTCTCGACTTGACACAAGAGCAGAATCTGAGTTATCAGATTCTTCACCACCATTGGTATGGGACGGATAACCATTGGTCACACGCTTGTTACTCCCACCCCCTGATAACTGAGTTAAGGCTACTTTCTTTCTGATCAGACGTGCAGCACGCTGGCGCCGATATTTGGCTGATGCCTCAACTTCAGAGTCACTCTCCGAACTGCCGCCGCCACCAGAATATGCCTTGATGCGGGTCAATTCGGATGGCACCTCGCGCCGCTTCACACATGACGAAGCTGCCCCCGTTGTGTGTTGCTTGGAGAAAGTCTTCGTAGATGCAAAAGGCTCTGACTGGGCCAGACAGGATAAATTGAGCCCACTGTAGTAACGGAAGCACAGCAGCTTTTCACAGTCTAAAACAAAAATAAGAAAGTCTTAATCAAAGAAAATATTGCTTAAAAATTCAGACCAATGTTAAAATCATCAACAACATTTCTAAAGAAAGCACAGTATCAGCTGTAAAGACAGGAATTACTCAAAATTATGTACCTCAGACATAAGATTTGGTAGTCACATTTGCAGAGAACATTTTATAAAGATTCATAATAGAACAGAAATTGATGTAGAGTTATACATAAACAGGAAGGAATTAAACCAGTCTTAAAACAATCTATGGATAACCTGAACAAAATCTTTGAATGAAAGATTTCTATGGCCGGAAACCAGACACATCAAATGGTCAAATGATCACAAACAACATTCAATATGTATGTACTGTGCAAGTAAGTACCGTGTTAAATGTTCGCAAATCAAGCCACACAGTTCCTTTTCCTCCTTTCACTGATGAACTTTGGACATGGAACTGTTTCAGAACAACATAATATGATATTTATCCCACAGAAGTAGTCAACATTCTACAACTGCAGCTGATGACCACTTTCTACGACTGTTGGCTCAGCAGAGGAACCCAGACCAAGCTCGATAGCTACAATTGCTTAAGCGTGCCCAGCACCCAGTATTCGGGAGATAGCGGGTTCGAACCCCACTATCGGCAGCCCTGAAAATGGTTTTCCATGGTTTCCCATTTTCACACCAGGCAAATTCTGGGGCTGTACCTTATTTAATGCCACAGCCATTTACTTTCCACTCCTAGCCCTTTCCTGTCCCATCATCACCATAAGACCTATCTGTGTTGGTGCAATGTAAAGCAACTTGTGAAGCAACAGTTCACAAATCATAATGGATTGTTAGAAATTTAATAGGAAAGTGTGAAAATGTGCAACATGTATTCTATAATGTTTCCTTGTTGTGGTGCCTGCTGTAAACTCTGCCCGCCACATGAAGGCCTTCCGGAAAATCTCTCACTGAGCCGGCGTGTGGGGGCGCTCCCAGCGAGCAAGCGACCAGCTCAAGCTGTGTATATAAGGACAGCATCGAGCTTAAAAAGGCAGATCACCACGCCCTGGCGAACCCAGGGGGTCTGATCATGGAACGACTGAATGCGCATCGTGAGACAGCAGCGTTATGCTGATAGGTATTCTTATACACTCTACAAACCTTAGTGGAACTTTATCATTTCAACAGTCGACTCTATACTTACTGAACTCAGCAGTGACAGTCAAACATTCACAGATAAATTATGAACTAGTGTTCTTTGATGGACATGTACTAACAGACATCCAAATACCACACTTAAACAAGTCATTAGTTCTCCTCATAAATATAGTGTTATTGAACAGTTAAATCAGTAGAGCTTAATACTTCATGTTTTTCTTTTTGAACTGTGTCAAGTGTTGTTCATCTGTGTTTACATCCAGTTATTTTTGAACTGAAAGTTTTTCAGACAATCATCAGAAACTTTTGCTATAGTACACTGTGTACTGACAGACTTACGATTTTAAGTTCTTATGTTGTTAATACATTAGACGTGTTGTACAGTCTTAAAATCCTTTCATTTGGGCACAATATTCCCAAAATAGACAGAAGGAACAAACATGACAGTTGAAAATATTTCATTCTCACACAACCTGTTTAACTTCCTTAAAAATAGTTTTTCAGCTTGTCTACAGTTTATTGCCATTGATAAGAGAAAACTGAGAATACCATTAGTTGTTTGAGATTCATTAATGTGTGCTAGCTCATTTCTTGTGTGTAGGCAAAGCATTTCCTATGCAATGGTTTCTTAGCTCCAGGAATGAGATGAAAGACAGACGGACTAAGATCAGGAAAATGAGGATAGTCTCCAATCTGATAATGTCTGCTTTCTGAGGTCCGATTTGTCATGTAAGATTATCACTTAGTCCAATAGTTCTGGGTTTCTCCCGTACTGCACAATGAAGATAGTACCACAGAAATGGTGTAATACTGTGCAGTTAGAATGTGCCCCTCACATACTGAATGTCACACCAGAACATCCTAATTATGATAAAATGATCTGCAGCTTGATGGTCAGGCCTAGTGTCACCATGGCACCATTTTTCGGATTATTGCTCAAGTTTTATTGCAATGAGCAAGTTGTTTCCATTGTGGTCAAATTTCCGATATTGCATGTTTTAACGAGTGCACCCCTTTCTTAAGTGTCGTGTCAATCACTCATCAGCAATCTTCTGTACATTTAACTCCATATGTCAAATGTGGTACACTGACAAGGGGCTAATTCTATCACAGTCCAGTATATTTCTTCCATTAGGCTCTGCTTGATCCCGGCCACCAATACATCTATACGAGTCAACACAGAACATCCACTGTAAGGAAGGTCGGTAGTTTGTTCTCTTCTTTCTTCATTTGAAGGCCTCTATTCATCCTGCCACAGTACGACGTGGAACACAATCGACCAATGCTCTATGAAGATCTATGTATTGTGGTGGAGAATGGAGTGGTACGTTGTATGTAAATGAAGAGAAGTGTATCAAGCTGAACACAAACAATAAGTACTGAGCAAACTGACTGTACGGTTAGGGTCGCGCAGCCGTGAGCTTGCATTCGGGAGATAGTTTGTCCGAACCCCACTATCAGCAGCCCTGAAGATGGTTTTTCATGGTTTCCCATTTTCGCACCCAGCAAATGCTGGGGCTGTACCTTAATTAAGGTCACGGCCACTTTCTTCTCACTCCTAGCCCTTTCCTATCCCATCATTGCCATGAGACCTACTGTATCTGTGTCAGTGGAACATACAACAAATTATTTTAAAAATATGTTCTTCAGACAGAGGTGTTAATTATACGCAGTTAAAATCCCCAGCTGACACAAACGTAATTTAATATAATGGAATCCACCTTTTCAATACATACAAAACTGTTGCACATAAATTATATTACAACATTTTTATTATTATTAAGCTACCGGTTTCGACATGTTTTCAATGTCATCATCAGCCTTACGTAAAAACAAGCAAGAGAACAAATTCACATAAAGCAACAATACATACATACTAGGTAAAATTTGTATAATGACACATTTAAAATAGTTCATATAAAATATCTGAGGATTGCTACGGGTTGGCGGCGTAATAGTCTTGTATTGCTTTGGTACATGAGTTGAGGCACTTTCTGTAAGTTGTGCTTTGGTATGATAAAACTTTTGAATACGTTAAAATCTTGCTAAGTATCTTATTCATAGAGAAATGCAGAGAAATTCATAGAGAATGCGCAGCAATCCTCAGATATTTTATATGAACTACTCGCATTTTAAATGTGTCATTATACGAATTTTGCCTAGTATGTGTGTATTGTTGCTTTATGTGAATTTGTTCTCTTGCTTAGTTTTACATAAGGCTGATGACGACATTTAAAACATGTCGAAACCGATACCTTTATAATAATAAAAAATGTGCAACAGTTTTGTATGTATTGAAAAGGTGAATTCCATTACATTAAATTACTTTTGTGATTCTCAGTTCAATACGGAATAGCCATGAAATTCTTAACTTTAAATCCCCAGCTGAGTCGGAAATTGAGCCAGGGCACACCTGAACCAAAAGCCATTACGCTGACAATTCAGTCCAGGAGAAAGAAAGAAAGAAAGAAAGAAAGAAAGAAAGAAATATTGTAAGTTACTTAGCAATAAAGACTTTCACTGGATTATTCCAAAAAAAAGGGCATAAATGTATCTTGAGAATAAATAATCAATTCGATCATTACTTACCTTGGTGACTGAGGGTAGGTTGTGGCAAATCTAACAACCACATCGTTTCCCCAGAAGCCGCCCCAAGACCATCATTGAGACATGCAAGCCATTTAGATGTATCGCTCTCATCTGAAAAAAGAGACGCATGTGTTAAGAGAAAGTCATAATATTGGGAGTAACACAAATAATATTAAAAACTTCATAGTTGTTCCATATAGAACTGAGAATAACAAAGGTAAATTGAATTTAAGTGCTCCATCTTTTCAATACAATACAATTCCGTTGCACAGGATTATGTTACAACATGTTTATTGTGGTACCGGTTTCGACACATTTTTTTGTCATCATCAGCCTATCACATAAACCGAGCAAGGGGACAAAAATATATATATATGTACAACAATATATACACACTGATACAATTCATGTAAAGAAAGTTCACACCTACAAGTAAAAATTATATCTAAGATAGGTAGCAGTGATTACAACGTGTTAGCGGCGTAATGGTCTTATGTAATCTTGATGTAGGTGTTGAAATCACTCATTCTAATGTTGAATTCATGATTGAATATGATTAACATATTAAAATCCTGATGGTTGACTCATTGAGATGTGATAAAATGAGTCTCAAAGAGGGATGCAACTTTTGCACTGTTGTTATTTGACAGAGTCTTAAGCTTATGTTGTACCGGCACGTAAAGGTGGATAGCTGTATACATGTGGGTCCTATGTTAGTGTGCAGGACCAAGGATTCTCAGTCCGATGTGGAACGTTAGGCCCAGTTCTAAATTCCTCTCCACACGTTAAGCTTCACGGCACGCTGTGAAAGGCCCACATCGGACTGAGAAGCCTTGGTCCTGCACTCTAACATAGGACCCACATGTATACAGCCATCCACCTTTTGACGTGCCGGTATAACATCAGCTTAGAAGACTCTGTCAAACAACAACAGTACAAAAGTTGCATCCCTCTTTGATCATTTTACCTAGTCACAAAGAGTCAACCATCAAGATTTTAATATGTTTATCAAGTTTTTAACTCACATTCAATCATAAACTCAACATTAGAATGAGTGATTTCAACTCCTAAATCAAGATTACATAAGACTATTATGCCACTAATGCACTGTAAACACTGCTACCTATTTTAGATATAGTTTTTACTTTTAAGTGTGAACTTTCGTTACATGAGTTGTATCAATGTGTGTATATTGTTGTATATATATTTTTGTCCTCTTGCTCGGTTTATGTGACAGGCTGATGATGAAAAAAACTGTCGAAACCGGTACCACAATAAACATGTTGTAACATAATCTTGTGCAACAAAACTGTATTGTATTGAAAAGGTGGAACCCTTAAATTCAATTTATCTTTGTGACAAATAAAATATGTCTACACTAACATTTGTGAAAATTGCAACCCTGTAAAACAATGGACCAAATGAATCCAAACTCTGTGGATGTGTAGAAGAGTGTGCCAACAATAAGTGATTAGGATTGTAGAGAGATGGGGTACAATTAGGCCAGCAGGGCCCTATCTTGTGTGACCGACAAGTTCAGTGTTAAAGCAAGTGTAATCAGTGAAGAGCTGTCAAACAAGTTGGAAACGTGAAAATAAGTGCCAGAATACCTCCATGACATTAAAGGGTGCAATATCAGCATGTAAGGAGTTCAAACGGGGCAGAATGATCAGTCTCCGGGAAGCGGGTTTGTCATACCGTGACATTTCAGCTCGTACAGGGCATGCTACTACAGCAGTGATGCCTGGGTGGAAGCAGTGGTTAGAAGAGGGTCGTACGCAAAGACGAGCGGGCACTGGACCACACAATATGACCACAGCATGGGATGACCAACATCTTGTCCTCATGGTCATAATGGATCATAGAGCTTCATTAACAGTGTTGGCTCGATGCTGGAGCATTGCAACAAATATTAACCTGTCTTACAGTGATGGTCGCATACGTGTTTGATGCTACCGTGGTGAGTGCAATCTGGCAGCCTGCCCTGTTGAGTGGCATAGCGGACAAACACCAAGCGTGATGTTTTGGGGCACTAATGGCTACAACAATCGACCTCGCCTCTTACATATTGAGGTCTATCTGAACTGCAACCAGTACATGAGGGAGGTTTCAAGAGCCCAAGCTACTCCCCCTCCTTCCGGCAACTCCACCTGTCATATTTCAGCAGGACAATGCCTGGCCACATCTGGAGAGGAATGTGTAAGCTTTCTTCGAAGAACGACGGGTATCATCGCTTCCCTGGCATTCACGTTCACCTGACGTGTCACCCATCTAACATGTCTGGGATATGGTTGGTCGGTAACTTGTTCGTCGCGGTCCTCCGGTAACCACTATCGACGATTTGTGGACTTGCATACAAACTGTGTAGAGGAAGAATCTCCAGGAACATATCCAGAACCTCTTTGATTCCATGCCATGACATTTAGAGGCTCTGAAGCAGTGCATAGAGCCTACACAAAATACTCAATTCTCAAGCTCAAGGGTCATGTACAGATGTGTGAACAACTATTTTTGCATTGTGATGTAAATAATCTGTGGTATCAAGTTCTATTCAATCGTGTTTTTCATTCCTGGTGTTGCAATTTTCATAAATGTTAGTGTATATGAACATATTATATCGTTTCAATACTCTAGTCTCATTTCAGAACAATTTGAAAAATGAATACGGTAATTGTGTTTTCTTCTAATGAGACACCAATATTGATAAACTCCGAAATGCAGGCTGCAATTTCAATCAATTAATAAGTAATTATTATTATTATTATTATTATTATTATTATTATTATTATTATTATTATTATTATTATTATTATTATTATTATTATTATTATTATTATTATATCTGCTTCTGTGGTGTAGTGGTTAGTGTGATTAGCTGCCACCCCCAGAGGCCCGGGTTCGATTCTCGACTCTGCCACGAAATTTGAAAAGTGATATGAGAGCTGGAACGAGGTCACTCAGCCTTGGCAGGTCAACTGAGTAGAGATGGGTTCGATACCTACCTCAGCCATCCTGGAAGTAGTTTTCCGTGGTTTCCAAGCAAACACCAGGATGGTACCTCGGCCGCTTCGTTCCTTCTTCCTTATCTATCCCTTCCAATCTTCCCACCACCCACAAGGCCCCTGTTCAGCACAGCAGGTGAGGCCACCTGGGCGAGTTGCTGGTCCTCTTTCCCAGTTGTATCCCCAACCCAAAGTCACACGCTCCAGGACACTGCCATTGAGGCAGTGGAGGTGGGATTTCTCGCTGAGTCCGAGGGAAAAACCAACCTTGGAAGGTAAACAGATTAAGACAGAAAGGAGAAATAATAATAATAATAATAATAATAATAATAATAATAATAATAATAATAATAATACCGGCCACGGCCGCTTCCTCATCATTCCTAGGCATTTCCTATCCCATCGTCGCTATAAGATCTATCTGTGTCGGTGCGACGTAAACTACATTGTAATAATAATAATAATAATAATAATAATAATAATAATAATAATAATAATAATAATATAAATAATGTGTAAATATTACTGAGAATGGATTCCTTTTAATTCATTTTTCTTGTTATGTCTTTACAAGAGAAAAGCCAGCAACATTTTACGAAAAATAAATAACGACGCTACGAAAATCATGATTATATTATTTCAAAGAAATTATTTTATAAACAATAATTCTCAGCCTCTTTGCAACGGCACAAAGCCATCAAGAATGGCAGAGGACTACAGGAATTCGTTCGGGATCCCTAGCGGCGATGTTTGACGGGTAATTAGCTTATGAAAAGCCATGTCTCTACCAACGATCATGCTCTGCTGGAAAGCCAGAATTTCTAGCTATAGCCCGACAACGTATTTTCCATTGCAGCAGACTTTTTCTATCTTATCCCATCTTATCCCACTCCTCCTGACAGGCTTTTGAGAGGCCATCGTTAGTGCGTGGACGTCTATTTCCTAAGACCTTTTTTAGGAGTCCAAATGCACAGAAGTCCATGGGTGACCCAGCGGGTGCCTTCATCGGTATGTCAGTAAAAGGACTGCACGGATTCCAGTTTCCATCTCCATTTTCTCTAAGAACAGACGAGTCGAACCAGAAGTATAGCTGGATGTTTTATCTTGATGTACCCATATCTGATTTGTCAACCCCCCAGACAGTGCTGAGATATCTGTGTTGTAATTGTGTGTTAAAACCTCTTGGTCATAGTATGTAGAGTTCACCTTATATTAGAGACACGGCGAATGATTGATTTGCCATTGTAGCAGTATTCAGCGATGATCACGAAACCCCTTGGAATACTTTCCTTGCGTTCTTTATACAATGTTTTATCATTTGTTTTGTCTCTAGGGCGATGGTAAATCGAGCGGAGTTTGTTACAGTCACTTCGTCTAACGTTACCACATTTCTCTACTTGTCCCCAACCAGATAGCCCTCATACAGCTTTCTTGCGTTAGTGCGACGTTCCGAAATGTGACGAGGCAAAAGCCTGTGAACTCGGCGCTTATGCCGTTTTTCTAACTGCAGGTCCTTGTTGACTCTGGTGTTAACTGTTGAAATAGACATCCTCTTGGGGGGGGGGCAGGGTTACCACCTGAGACAAGCGCCTTCACTTTCCTCACCACTTCTGCTGTACGGCTGCTGGCTGGTCATGGATTTTTCTCTTTTCCCCCTATAGAATTAAGCCCAGTCGGTTTTTGCCTTTTTTATTCAATACAACACTGGTCCCGTTCTTTGATATCAAGAAATCAAGCTTCTTGCACATTCCTTGGATTGCAGAATAGCTACCGTATATTAGACATCGGAAAGGGCTGTTATGTAGCCCTCCCAGTAACGGTCAATCCGTTTCAGCATCGTTGCAGCAAATGTCACGAAACTCTACACACACGTACTCAGTACCGACGTAAATCATCACTCCCCGTTTTGACGTGATCAAGTTGATAACAGTGCCGCCAGCGGCCTCCAAACTCGTCACCAGAGATCCCGAACGACCTTCTGTAATTGATTGCTACGAATTCTAATCTTCCGCCAACTCGTAGCATGCCCTGACCATTGGTTCAGATCGATTGAATAACTGTTCTTGCTACGAGACTTCTTGTTTTTGAAGTCGGCAATCTCTTGACTGTAAAAAAGCTAGTTGTACAAGTCTGACACAAGTTTTCGGTGATTGTTAGAATTCTAATGTGGTTACTACTCCTGTGTCCCTTTCTTGGGAGCAACAGCAGTTCTTAATAAATCTAACATAAGCCATTCGCTGTTCTTTCTTCTAGGATTTCTTCAACTGCTTCTTCTCTTGACATACTGGGCCAGGAAGTTCCTGAATGTGACAACCACCGAGGTCCATGCCACCATAGATCTTCCACATCCAAGATTTTCTGGATCAGTTCCATGAGATTTAAGATCTGCTGGGTTGTTCCCGGAAAGTGTGTGTTTCCAATTATCCTCGCTGGTCACCTCTTGTATCTGGGCAACCCAATTTGCCATACAAGTTTTCCATCTTGCCAATGAAGCAAAAATCCTAGCCAGTATGATGATTGAATCACTCCAAAGACATTATATTTACATTAATAACTAAAATAGGCAGTGTTTTTTGAACCAATTTAGAAAGTAACAAAGCTCCATAGAGCTCGAGTCTGGGTAAACATAACACCTTTACAGGTGCCACCCTTGTCTTCGCACAGAGTAAATTAACTGAAATCACATCTGATGCATCCACTGAGAGCAAGTACAAATAGACACCATATGCTCTTTGGGAAGCGTCACAAAATCCATGCAGTTGTATTTTAATGGGATTTTCCACTCGAATTAGTCGATCTACTTGAATAATCTCAATAGTAGGGCCGGGCTGAGTGGCTCAGACAGTTGAGGTGCTGGCCTTCTGACCCCAACTTGGCAGGTTCGATCCTGGCTCAGTCCGGTGGTATTTGAAGGTGCTCAAATACGTCAGCCTTGTGTCGGTAGATTACTGGCACGTAAAAGAATTCCTGCGGGACTAAATTCCGGCACCTCGGCGTCTCCGAAAACCGCAAATGAGTAGTTAGTGGGACGTAAAGCAAATAACATTATTATTCTCAATAGTAGACAATTGTTCAATCATATTTTGCCAATTTCGAAACAATGGCAGTAGTAGGAGATCGTTTCATTGGAGTTTGTCATCAACTACTGTAGGAATATCTCGTACAAGACAACAACGGAAGTAATTAAACCAAGAGGATCATAAATTGACACAATAATTGGCCTACTTCACGTTTGCTTACTGTCTCTCGCAACGTAAAGTTCTTACTACAGGTAGATATGAGTAATTTAACAGTGGATGGTGTCCGCATTAAACCCGATGTCTTCACACTTGACTTCCCTTCTACTAAACCTGCTGGCAAAGACGTCAAATGTGTAGGATATGAACACCATTTCCTTAATGTGAAACCACCTGACTCTTACAATGCGATCAATTCCTTTTGTAGCTAAAAAGTTATTTCTAAGCTGTCACTTCCTGAGTATAAATTATCAACGCAAAAATCTCGTTTCAGTACCTCTGCAACAAGAGGATAATTACCTCCCTCTTCATCCGATAGTTGTAGCTAGGTATGGTGCACAAGCAGTACTATATGCCATGGTGTTGCCTGGTGAGTTCGTAACATCTTATTAGTTCCTCTGGAGGCTTTCACCAACTATTCGTTGTAAACATCTGTCTTCAGGATGAATATTGGCTTGGCGATACATTACGGCTATACCAGCTGTAAACACAATTGGATGAGTTCTTGCTCTCGAAAGGATTGAATGCAAGTCTTGCTGAACACAACAGGTACGATTAGTAATGTATCATTAATGACAGTCCAGTACTGGTTTGTGCAGATCTATCAAATTACATGGCTGGTTTTGGTAGTGGCACTATCTTCTTCAATCACTAAATGACGAGGGATATAAAAACATTGCTTGGCAGGAGCTTCAATATTGCTTGAAACTTCCGTCATGTGACCTAGGTCTTCACGTACTTGAAGTAATTGACATCGGGCGAGTTGGCCGTACGGTTAGGGGCGCGCAGCTGTGAGCTCCCATCCGGGAGATAGTGGGTTCGATCCCCACTGTCGGCAGCCCTGAAGATGATTTTCCGTGGTTTCCCATTTTCATTTCCATTTCCCAAACAAATGCTGGGACTGTACCTTAATTAAGGCCACGGCCGCTTCCTTCCCATTTCTAGGACTCTCCTGTCCCATCGTCGCCATAACACCTATCTGTGTCGGTGCGACGTACAGTAAATAGCAACAAAAAAAAAAAAAAGAAAGAAACTGACAGGAACCCAGGGTTACTATTTAATTTCCTTTCCAACTACTTCAGTCTTGAAACAGCCTGTTCGAGGGATTCTCCGAGAGGTTGATAATCTGCAAGAATGGGAAGTCGAACTGTGAAGAGTCCATTCTTATCCCTCGAAGTTGTTTTCACAAAATGATCTCTTTTTAAAATTGCTTTACGTCGCACCAACACAGGCAAGTCTTATGGCGAAGATGGGATAGAAAAGTGCTAGGAATTGGAAGTAGCCGTGGCCTTAATTAAGGTACAGCACCAGCATTTCGCTGGTGTGAAAATGGGAAACAACGAAGAAACATCTTCAGGGCTGCGCACTATCTCCCGAATGCATGCTCACAGCTGCGCGACCCTAACCGCACGGACAACTCGCTCGTTAAAAAATTATCTTCACATTGGTCAGGACCTTCGGCTTTTGGCAGCATTCTGATTTCTTTCTCAGAAACTTCGTTACCTCTGATCCAAGGCCCCAGTCTGCACGAAAAATGTATTTCTAATGATATTTTTGTTCACTTGCTCTATATTTCCTGATAATATCCAGCCTAATTCTGTCTCGACGAGGGTAGGAGTCTTACCAGGTAATGATTTCTTGTTGCATTTAAGAAGATCAAGGTATAATTCTGCACCTAGTACAATGTCAATAGTCCTAGGCTTGTAGAATGTGGGGTCAGCTAATGTGATATCTTCAAGAAAATTTCATGAATCATGTAATCAATACAGAAACATGATATGTTCCCTGTAATGCGAGGAATTACCAAACAAGACACATTTCCTTGAAAGTTTGTGTACATTGGGTACAGGTGGATCTGAACGCCGTGTTTAGCCCTTGTGGATGCATTGTTAATTTCTGTTACTGGAACGGGATCCCTTCTTTTCCTTAACCCCAGCCTTTCAAAATTTTCTTCTGTAATGAAATTAGATTGACTGGCTGAATCTAACATAACCCTACAAGGCAGTAGCTTTCCATTTTTATCCTTTACCTTGACAATGGCAGCAGCTAATAATACATGTGTGTTCACTCTAGAGTTCAGTGAAAAATGTGGTTGATCTCCCCCCTCTTCCTGCTACTGAATGTTTACGGTTGCTGATGTGTTTTTATCCTCTTTCACCTCTTCACAACTACACTGTTACGAAGGGTTACATTTTGAGATGTGAACATGTTTCTGTGTAGTGCGGTGTTGTGTTTGCCCTAGCATTTCCTACAAAGTCCTCCCTTACGTTCCTTTGAATGGTGACCTCATTTAAACCAATTACAATTCTTGACAAATTGTCATCTGTCTTCAATACACAAATTCACAAACTTATGACATTTCTCTAAGGTATTAACTTGTTGACAGTAGAGACATGAATTTAAATCTGTTGATAGATAATAATTAGATGCGCGAGACTGCTTCTCGATTCTGAGTTTTAGTTGATTAAAATATGATATCGCACCTCGGGAAGAAGAGGGCCACAAAAGCAAAAATGATACTTCTGGGAAAATTGCAATGTATGAATGTAAAAATATATTAAAATATATAAATTGCACAATATATAAATATCTATTCAAACTGAATTTACTAAACCTTTTCAAATCTTAAACAGCATTTATCTCAGAAGTCTCACTTTGTACTTGCGGCCCTCTTCTTACCAAGGGTGATATATTAAGTGTCGCTAGTCCATGGCATTTCCTCTCCAAAACATAAAAGGATCTGCTAAAGGTGGAAATGACTGACTTGTATTATTCATCTCCCATTCACGTTTAGATTTAGGATCGAGTCTTGCAACACAAAAATGGCAAAATATAAAGGTTTAATTTAGTGTGGCTATTTCTAGCCGAGTGCAGCCCTTGTAAGGCAGACCCTCCGATGAGGGTGGGCGGCATCTGCCATGTGTAGGTAACTGCGTGTTATTGTGGTGGAGGATTGTGTTATGTGTGGTGCGTGAACTGCAGGGATGTTGGGGACAGCACAAACACCCAGTCCCCGGGCCAATGGAATTAACCAATTGAGGTTAAAATCCCCGACCTGACCGGGAATCGAAGCCGGGACCCTCCGAACCGAAGGCCAGTACGCTGACCATTCAGCCAACGAATCGGACATGCAAAGGTGTTTCTATAGGAAGTACCTTGAGAGCATTACGATAGCTTGTAGCTGCGGTAATGAACTGCCTATGTTCTTTTGCATCTTCCATTGCAATTTACTTTATGTTTAGGATTCCTTTCACATGAACACATGCAATTAATCTCTTAATTTTGTACCTCTCAAGAAGTAATTACCAAGCTATAGTATAATTAACTTTAGTGATTGCAAGATTTTTGACTAATTGTGCAGCTTCATGTTTCAAACAAAACAAAAAATAAAACTTTTGTATTATTGTGATGTTTACATTATTGTGGACCATGCTATTAAATGCATCAAGAAAAGGTAACCAATTTTCTATTCTCCTATCAAATACCAGCAAATAATACCAGCAAATTTATTGCTGGTAACTTAGCAGTAATGTCGTATGGCTTTTAGTGCCGGAAGGGTTCGGCTCGCCAGGTGCAGTTCTTTCTATTTGACATCCGTAGGTGACCTGCGCGTCGTGATGAGGATGAAATGATGATGAAGACAACACATACACCCAGCCCCCGTGCCATTGGAATTAACCAATTAAGGTTAAAATCCCGACCCGGCCAGGAATCGAACCCGGGACCCTCTGATCCGAAGGCCAGTACGCTGACCGTTCAGCCAACGAGTCGGACTATTGCTGGTAACTTAGCAGTGCCTGCTAATGAATGTTGACTCGTTGGCTGAATGGTCAGCATACTGGACTTCGGTTCAGAGGGTCCCGGGTTCGATTCCCAGCCGGGTCGGGGATTTTAACCTTCATTGGTTAATTCCAATGGCCGGGAGCTGGGTGTTTGTGCTGTCCTTAACATCCCTGCAACTCACACACCACATATAACGCTATCCTCCACCACAATAACAGGCAGTAACCTACACATTGCAGATGCCGCTCACCCTCATCGGAGGGTCTGCCTTACAAGGGCTGCACTCGGCTAGAAATAGCCACACCAAATTATTATTATTATTATAATGAATGTTGAGAATGGTCTGAGACCCCAGCTTGACTTGGTGACACAGTTAATGGATTTGTTAACAAACTTCTTATATGTATATCAACCTCAAAATAAAGTTTTTCAAACTCCTTTCTATCTGTAGTACGATCATCCTTATCCTCCAATTCTAATTCGTTTTGCACTGCGTCATACTTGTTAAAAAAACCTCCGTAAAGTGTCATACCTGACCTGCACCAGCTGAAGACCTTGACTTTCTTCGAGTTTGTCAAGGAACGATTGCATTCCTGCTAACTGGCCCTTAATAACACCTCGGTGATTAATAAATGCTGCCTTTTTCTGAGCGTCCATTCTGAAGAATGCACATTTTTCAGAACAATAAAATATGAGAGAAAACATTACCTTGGATGTTGTACTTTACTTTTTTAGGTACGGTACGTAAGCGACGCTTCCGCGTATGTGTACACGCATGCACACAAATGGTGTCCCGGCATAAACAATCAACACTGCTACCCTCCAGTACCGAAAAGGAGGGTAAGGGAGTGAACGGGTAGTGCTGAAGGCAGACTGTGTGTATTGCTATACATGCGCCACTGTGCCCATTTCAATCACAACAAAGTCTTGTAACGGGCTGTCTACCTGCTGCAATGCGTTAAGTGAGTAGACGCCATGCTTTGTTTACATCGGGACACGATTTCTGTGCATGCGTGTAACCATGCACATGACAAGCATAATCCATTGAAGTGCCATCGAAACCATATCCGACTTTGAGGACCATATTCATTCAGTAAAATCACAACATCTTATTAAATGCACTGTATAATTATTATTATTTTATTCATTCCAAATATACGTAAATATTCACCATTGCCGAACCTTTATTCAAGGAGTCCACAATTATATTGAGTGTATTCAGTGGCACCGAATTGGGGGGCAAGGCGTTTTCTGCCCCCCCAAATAGTCTTAGATATTAAGCCCCGTTAAAACGCGGAGTTTGGTAGTCTTCGGAGGCTGCTACAGCGTTACATCTGGAGAAAGTGGTAGATGGTTTTATATCAAAAAATGAGGCAGGTGGTAGGCCTACGTGTTGTGGTAGAGCTTTTCACATTTCGTATCATGAAATGCATAATATATAGTAATAGGACATTTGTTAAGGAAATGTATTTATGAAGCAAGTTCTTTCTTTGTGATTGTTTTTTATAGCTTCGTACATAAAACTTCCCTTCAAAATATTTATGAATGAAGTTCTATTTTTCCGTTTACTTGTGAATATTATTGAAAACTCCGTACATAAGAATCGTTCAAAATTGTACTTGAGAAATAAGCTCTATAATTGTTCTGCTTTGTTCTGTTTGTTTGTGAATGTTGTTATTATATAGGAATGTTTGCATTAATAGTTATTCCTCATTTCACATGCCTGTGTTCATGTTAATAATTACCCGAAGTAACGGTCTGAGTGTATTCAAAGAATAATAACTTGTCGAACCTCAATATCACCAACACTTGCGTAACATAATATGTCCCAAATAGTAACAACGCACCCGAATGAGATGCTGTGCCCGGTGTCATGGTGTTAACAAGGGCACACCGGTAGGTCTTCTGCTCCATATCCCACCGACGTCAAATACCGCTGCACTGTCGTGATGGATATGCATCAGGCACCTCTTGCATTGAATGTGGACGTGATCTGAGCCAGTGTAGATTGTCGGTTACCAAGGATAATTCTAGCCAGACGCCGCTAATCGCTATCATTAAGCATCCGTGGTCGGCCACTGCGCTGTTCACTGCGGGTGGTAATGCCTTCCATGAGGTAATCCCGATACACAGCACGTGTCACCGGCGATCGAGGAATGTTAAATATCCGCACAACTTCGGCAATGGAATGTTCAACCTATCTGTCCCCCACTTTCATGCCCGGTTCCAAAGACGATAATTCACGTCCCTTTCAATCAATCAATCAATCAATCAATCAATCAATCAATGATCTGCATTTACGGCAGTTGTCCCGGTGACAGATTCCCTATCTATTGGTCACCTCATATTTGCCTGTATTTATAACTGTTTGCCTAGCTTTTTCTTAAATATTTTCAACGAACTTGTAAAATTATCGAACATTTCCCTTGATAATTTATTCGAACCCCTTACTCCTCGTCTTATATATGAATATTTGCTCTAGTCTGCCGTTTTGAATTCCAACTTTATCTTCATATTATAAACTTTCCTACTTTTAAAAGCTCCACACAAGCTTATTCTACCGGGCGAGTTGGCCGTGCGGATAGGAGCGCGCAGCTGTGAGTTCGCATCCGGGAGATAGTGGGTTTGAACTCCACTGTCGACAGCCCTGAAGATTGTTTTCCGTGGTTTCCCATTTTCACACCAGCCAAATGCTGGGACTGTACCTTAATTAACGCCACGGCAGCTTCCTTCCCATTTCTAGGTATTTCCTGTCCCATCGTCGCCATAAAAATTATCTGTGTCGGTGCGACGTAAAGCAACTAGCAAGCTTATTTTTCTACTTATGTCATTCCACGCCAACTCATCACTGACAGCTCGAAACATACCACGTAGTCGAGCATCTCGTCTCCTTACTCCCAAGTCTTCCCAGCCGAAAATTTGCAACATTTTAGTAACACTACCCCTTTGTCGGAAATCACCAGAATAAATCGTGCTGCTATCCTTTGAATTTCTTCCAGTTCTCGTATCAAGTAGTCCTAGTGAAGGTTCCATACAATGGAGCCATACTCTAACTGCGGTCTTGCCAGAGACTTTACTACAACCCCTAAATACTCTCATAACCATGTGAAGAGATTTTACGTTTTCTAGTTTTCATTCCCCTCCCTGAAGGGGAGGGGCGGGCCAACCTGAAGGTAAGGCCTTCACTCTGGCCAGGAGTTTCGGAAGGTTGGAGAAGGAGTGATGTTATGGGGAGGAGGGTAATTTGAATGTATGGAATTAGGAGGTCTGTGCGGATAGTATTTAATTATCGGCGATGTGTGCAAGGATTAAATATTCAGAGGAGAGTGCAATGGTTGACAAGTTTTAGATGAGAGGGCTAGGATGGATTTGAAGAGTTAGAAGGTGTAATGTTGTGGCTATATTGCATAATGAGGTGGTGAGGAGTCTGAGGATTTCAAGTTGCGGAGGAAGTTGATAGAAGAAATTAGGTGGGGGTAGGGGTGGACGGGCGGGTTGACTAGGTTGAAATGTAGGACTGGCTGGCCGGGGGCGATGAAAGGGAGTGTTGGAAGTATGGCGATAAGGTTGGGGTGGAGAAAGAGAGGGCTCCACTTTGAAGCGATGTCGAAAGATGTAGGCACCAGTGTTGATAAATTGTTCCACATCATCGGCTGTGGGAAGGAATATTCGGACCATAAAAGTAGGGCCGGGGGCGTTGTAAATCCTGAACACATGACGAGCGGGGATGCCTGCTGCCTGGAGTTCTTGGAGAATGTCCCGTTCCGAGATGGTAGGTTCTACGCCGCGGATGACACAGCTTGACATAGTGTGGAGAGGTGGTGGTTGCAACGGGGGCGATGATGTAGCGGCGGCTGCTGCGGTGTCTTCTAGTGGTGACGCTGCGGTGGAGTCTAGGATGTTGTCGGGCATTTGCTGGGGACAAGGTTGTGCAGAAGTCAGGGTAGAAGGGAGTGAGGATATCATTACAGGCAAAGGATGGCATGACGTAACAGTAGTAACAGGAATATGGTGGAGGGTAATGGCTGACATCGTAGTGGTCTTGGTGGTAGTAGTGGGAGGTGTGTGATGAGGGGGAAAGGAGGGCGATGTTTGTTGTAGCAGTGGCCTGGGTTGAGGCGCGTTGACGACGGGCACTGTGGTGGGATCTGCTGTAAGCTGAGCTAAGATGGGCTGGCTAGTAGGCTCCACTAGGTAGTATCGATCGTGAATAGTCACCCCGGTGTCGAGGAGGCGCTTCAAGTCGTCCAACGTAGGTAGGTAAAGAAGAACCTGCGTTGATGGTGATGAAGTTGAAGCGTCCAACATCCGATAGGCATCGTGGACTGGGAAGTCAGCGGTGCGGAGGGCGCAGCAAATGTCATATTCGGATATGGCGGGATTAACATCGGGGATGATGCAGGTGCGCATTATGTTCGGACGGCCGACTTCTAACTCGGTGTCAGGCCTATATGCTTTTGAGTCCGGCGGAGAGCTGAATTAAAGATGTAGAGCCACCCGGCCGGCAACAAAAATGATGAGAAGAGTCTTCGGAGATTTTTGAAACCAGAGCTCCTCGAGAATGCACAGCTGTGTGTGTGCGTGAAGAGATCTGTAACCTTTCTTAACTACTTCGTTAATATGCTTACCTCAATGAAGAATATTCCTTACAGTATATTGTTCCCCATGAGATACTGTCACCACATCAACACAATAATTAAAACTGAGAGGACTTTTCCTCTTGGTGAAACTTACAACTTGACTTTTGAACTATGCTTAAATGGCATGTTCATAAATGTGACATTTCTCATGTGTAAATGGCTTCTTACGGCCTCAGTTCAACGGACTTATGTGTTTCTATCAATGTCCTAGAGAGAGCAGCACTCTATGTTATAAACATGGAAGATTGTTCCTTTTACGAGACGAGTAGTATTATCTCTTTGAAGCGAATCTTTGCATTGTTTATGTGAGATGAATGGAGCCCGCGCAGATGGGAGTAGCGTTCCTATGCTACAAATGGGTATTTAATATATTCAAACTTAGCCCATACTAGCAACCTTCCTATTGTTTTAATTATTCATATTACAGGTACGTTAATCTTTGTTTTATTTTGAGTCTATGTATATCTCGTGGGTCTCTTGTGATTTAATTATAGCTGACTGATATGCGTCTTTCGGCCCACAGCATGAATAGGATGTGTGTCTGTCATTATTATTGTGATTATGAGATGTTGGTAACTGGGTCTCTGATTGATTCAGTGTTTGTGCACTGCGTCGTATGGTATTTCGCCATCAAATGTAAACCCTCCGTGTCGACTCGAAGTTCCATTCTTGTCGTACGGGGGCGCGTGACATGATAGATTTGAGTACGGGATTCTCTCCGATCCCGTTGTTAAATTGTTTTGCGCCGTGCACGCTGCTACCTGATATATGCGTGACCTGTTGTGTGTGACCAGGTGAGTCATGTTAATTGAATTGGTGTTTGACCTTATTAATTGGAGCGGCCGCTCATACTGCTAGCCGATACCGGCAAATGTGTGAATGTTTGTGTGCGTGTTCGTGAGCTAGGGGAGCGCAAAGACGATGTATCGGTCAGTTCTATTTCCAATTTTAATCTTGCTTCTGTACCTTATGTTGGTTCTCGGAACAGTGTTATTTATTTTTACCATGTCTTGATCTTGGCCATGGCTTGCCCGCGAGGCTGCCATGTTTGTTTACTTTCATACATTTGGGCTATTCATATGCCTGTGTTCCTCCTTGGGTTTTAAATTTTGCTTTTTGGTCCAGAGATGTTTTTTTCGGTGGAGGTTATTATCTAACGTATTCTTATTACCTGCCCTTCCTTTCTCCTTGATTCGTGGAGGCTTTGATGAGCTATGGTTATTGTTGTGTGGACAATGGAGTGTGTAAAGACGCGTTCGCTACGAACGAAATGAATCTCGTGAAAAGAACGACCTAGTTGCTGCGTGTAAATTGAAATAACATTGGTATATGATGTATCGAGATTGTATTTGAGGTGGTGAGCTTGTGGTAATTTTTATTTTTATCTGAGAGTGTGTAATAACGCCGTGCTCACTCAATGATGTTGAGAGTTTCATTCAACAAGGTATGCTTATTTTAGAATACTTTAACTATCTTTTAATTATTAATTTCCTTACAGCTTCAATTTTAACAATAAACCCCCACTTAAATTTCATTTGGATTTTATTGCTGTAGTATTAGGTTCATATCCGTATTCATCAATAATGAGGGTCATTTCCAGTTCAAGGCTGTGTTCTCCTGGCCTTTCCTAGTCGCGATCCACGTCTCATATCCCGACGTGTGCTTTTATGCTGAAATACATTCGCGGGTTTGGTTCACTTTTCATCCCATTTACACTCATACCATTGTCTGCTGTCCATCTCACACCATTGTTTAAGCCCCCCTGCAGTCGCTCACAATCCTGCAACTCATGTACTACTCTACACAGTATAACATCATCCGCAAATACCCTTATCTGTGATTCCAGACCTTTACTAATATCATTTTTATATACCGTATATAAGAAAACACGGGGGTCCAATAATACTGCCATGCGGAATCCTCCCCCTTTTAATTATTACAGGATCAGATACCGCTTCATCTACTGTAATTCTCTGAGTTCTGTCTTCTATAAATGTAGCCACCCATTCAACCACTCTTCTGTCTAGTCCAATTGCCCCATTTTTGTCAGTAATTTCCCATGATCTATTCCATCAAAAGCCTTGGATAGGTCAATAGCGATACAGTCCATTTTGACCTCCTGAATCTAAAATATCTGCTACTGTATATTTTGCTGGACTCCTACAATTTGAACTTCACTGGAATAATCTTTCCTCAACCCGAACTGCCTTCTATCAATCCAGTTAGGAATTTCGCAAACGTGTCTAATATAATCAGAAAGAATGCTTTCCCAGAGCTTACAAACTACACATGTCAAGCTGACTGGCCTGCAATTTTCCGCCTTATGTTTGTCACTCTTTCCCTTTTACAATGGGGTCACTATTGCAACTCTTCATTCATTTGGTATAATGGAGACTCACTTCATTGGTGATGTGGTCTACCCATACGATCTTTATTGCTATTTCCAGCACACACGGTACCGGTACTGAAAAGTACTGTTAGACGTTTAGGATAGTGATTCTGAAGATGGACAGTGTAAAAATAATGTTGATTGATTGATGCTTGTTTAAAGGGGCCTAACATCTAGGTCATCGGCCCCTAATGATACGAAATGAAACGACAAATTCAAAACCTAAAATCCTCCACTGACAACAATTCAAAACGTGAGGATGGATGGATGGACGGACGGACGGACGGACGGACGGACGGACGGACGGACGGACGGACGGACGGATGGATGGATGGATGGATTGATTTAAAACGATCAGTGGAACAGACCCACACATGCACAGAAGCTGGCGTAGAACAATAGTACACTGAAGAAAATGGAAATTGCCACACCCAGAAGGAGTGGTGCTACATTGCTGCAATTGAACATGCAGGACGAGTGTTCGGTTGTGATTCGATTATTACACTTTCAGGTCCCTCTGACCGCAAGTTTGGACAACAATCAATACAGGATGTGCCCACCACGAGCTGCAATACATTGATGAATTCGTCGAGGCATGGAGTCAATAAGGCCCTGGATCGCTTCCTGAGTAATTGTGGCCCATGCTTGCTGCACTGCACGGGTCAGTTGTTCCAGAGTTGTGGATGGCTGAGGACGGTTGGCTAGTTGTCGACCCATCATGTCCCACACATGCTCAATAGGACTGAAGTTCGGGGATCTGGCGGGCCATTCTAAGGTTGTGATGTCGTGGAGAGCTTCTCTGGAGATGCGTGCAGTGTTAACCCGGGCATTGTCCTGCTGAAACATCGCATTAGCAATGTTCGCCATCATAGGGACAACCACTGGATGGAGTACCCTATCAATGTACTGTCGAGCAGTCATAGTGCCCTCAACAAGCACTAACTGTGATTTCACCTTAAAGCCAATAGCTCCCCAGACCATAATGCTTGTTGTTGGCCCTGTGTGCCTCTCTACAATAAGCTCTGGGCGGCCCCTCTCCCCGGTACGTCGGCGCACACGATTCCGGCGATCACTGCGGGCAAGACAGAAGCGCGATTCATCACTAAAGACGACCCTATGCCATTCGTCGACCCACGTCGATCTTTCTCGACACCAGGCCAGCCTTATACGTCGCTGTTGTGAGGTCAATGGAACACCTTCTGCAGGGACACGGGCTCGTAAGCCAGCTGCACGCAAGCGATCACCAACTGTTTGTTGTGTAACGTGGGGTGCCACAGCTGCTCGAATTTGCGCTGCTGTTGCATGGGGTTCCATCCGGGCCATCCGAATGATGCGGCGATCCTCTCTCACAGTTGTCCGTTGCGCTCGGACTGTGCCAGGTCTACGAGTGTGGGTACCTTCATTTGACCACTGCTGCCATACACGTTGTACCGTAGATGCCTGTCGGCCAACACGTGCAGCGACAGTCCTTAGCGATAATCCAGCCTCACACAGCCCAATTACCCGAGCCCTCTCAAACGGCGACCGTTGTTGATAGCGTGCTCTTCTCTGTCGTCGAGACATGTTTGACGGGGAACACTTCACTGCACAGACTGCAACTCAACTACGCTACACCAGAGTTCGTATACTGGAGTTGATTCCTCCGCGACCAATCACGTGGGGAGACCTGTAGCAACAATCCAATGGGTCTGAAACTTTGATCGTTCACATACCTACATGGCATCGTTCCATATCTTGAAAATCCACACAAACGACCAATGCCTTCATGGTGTTGCAATTTCCATTTTCTTAAATGTATTACTGACCAAGGGACTGCCTCTATAGCACGATACTGAAGCGACGAGTCCAAAATCCAAGTCATCGGCCTCTCGCAATGGTACTTATCACTAGAATTTTTTTTGCTAGTGGCTTTACGTCGCACCGACACAGATAGGTTTTATGGCGACGATGGGATAGGAAAGGAATAGGAGTTGGAAGGAAGCGGCCGTGGCCTTAATTAAGGTACAGCTCCAGCAATTGCCTGGTGTAAAAATGGGAAACCACGGAAAACCATCTTCAGGGCTGCCGACAGTGGGATTCGAACCCACTATCTCCCGGATGCAAGCACACAGCCACGCGCCCCTAACCGCACGGCCAACTCGCCCGGTCACTACGAAAAAAAAAGAACCATGGTATTTGTCATGTTGCGGTACTAATCGAGAGTAGCGTAGACTCGCGGTATTCCACACATAATGGTACTACTCACAGGTAATGAAATTCGCACATGTATTACAGACCTATTTTGTTTCGCACATTGCGGCATCCTTGACAGGCAACGCAAACCTATGGTGTTCATCTCCTAAGTGTACTAACCACATGGATTCGTACTATCCCGTGGTGTTCTTCATATAGTGGGTACTAATCATAGGCAAGCCAGAACCATGGGTTCCTTCATCCCATGGTGTCGCTCATATAGTGCTACTAAACACAGGTACTGTAAAAGTCATCGAGCCCTCGTTTGCTACTAATCACAAACCTACTTGGTACCCAACATAGTGGTACTACGCGCAAGTAAAAGCGACCCATGGTGTTCCCCGCGTGGTGGTACTAATCAAAAGTAGTTTCATGGTTCTAATTTGACCATCCCTTGGTCGCCCCTTTTAGTCGTCTCTTACGACAGGCAGAGGGTACCGTGGGTGAATTCTTCGCCTGCGTCCCCCACCCACAGGGGGCAGACAAAGAGAAAAAAGGAGAAGTAGGGATCCATCACTTCGAAAAATGAAGTAACGGACGAAGAAAGACAAGGGCCACGAAGGGCGTGAAAATGAAAGACTCCCTAGGCCTCGAATGCTCGAATACCGTCGGGGTCGGAGAAGAACAAGAGTTGACCAAGGGAGGTTGGACAGGATAGATGAAAGTGAGGAGCCTGACACAAGTAATTGGAAGCAATGCCAGGACTCAGCTAAGGGCCCCGTGGTCGCCAACCCACGCTTCCAAGTCGAGAGCCCCTGGGGCCCCTCTTAGTCACCTCTTACGACAGGCAGGGAATACCGTGGGTGTATTCTTCATCTGCGTCCCCACCCACAGGGGGTTAAAAGTAATGTATAGTGGAAGAACAATGTAAAAGTAATGTGTAGTGAAAGGGGTCAGTCACTCCTACTTTTAAAAACTTTACACTCGACACGTCAGTTTACACCTGATACAGGCCTGGGCACTTCCAACACGTCATGGTACGATGGCGCCACCGACTGGTCGCGTGCACACCGAGCGCGCTTCGCATAGTGTGTCGCGTGTAGCGTGAAATGCTATGCATAGCGCAAGGCGTGCTTGCTGTTCACACCGAAAACTCTACGCCGCGCTCTCAGCTTAGTTTGGCGCGAGGCGTTATGGTGGTCACAAACTAATGCCGTTATCCAAGTACACTAGAAACAGTTTACTGATGGATAACAGTTACCTAAAATTGAAAATTAGAATGAAGAATCGAAAGTGGGTTCATAAATTTAATGAAGAACGAATTACTTTCGGAGAATTCCATCGTTTGTACAGAGATGCAAGACTTTATCGCGATAAATTTTATGATTACTTAAGAATGACAAAAGGTACCTTTGACCTTCCAAACCCTGGAACTGAAATGTGGCGACAAGTAGCAGAGAAGTATTGGGATAAATTCGATGTTCCCAACTGTCTAGGAGCTCCTGGCAGCAAACACGTGGAAATTAAATTTCCAGCTAAATCACGCTCTTTATATAATAATTATAAATAGTATTTTGCAATATTGTTACAATTAGCATACACAATTTATCATCGTAACAAAAGTGGAGTAAATGTAAGAAAAATATAATTCACAAACAGAAATATTTACTTCCAACAGACTACTAGCCTGCAGAGTGATTTTCTTCATGTTACCACCCTCCATTGGCAAAATTATAAACAATATGACAGACTCTGGGATATTCTCTGCACTTTGTCACAAAGTGTCCGGCTACATGGCTAAATGGTTACCGTACTGGCCTTTGGTCACAGGAGTCCCGGTTTCGATTCCCGGCAGTCGGGAATTATAATCCTAATTAGTAAATTCCATTGGTACGGGGGTTGTGTGTATGCATGTATTCATAATCATTTCATCCTCGTCACGACGCAGGTCACCTACGGGTGTCAATTCAAAAGACCTGCACCGAGCAAGCCGAACTTCTCCTCGGACACTTCCAACACTCAAATCCATACGTTATTTCATCTTGTCACAATGTTAAGCCCAGTAAAGTGTGACAGTAGAAGTAATATTACTGTATATGTTTACTGTAGGAATGCGATAAAACTGTTGTAGATACTTAAGTCCACTTATTTTGCAAAACCGGTACATTTTTATATTTTTTGTGTCTTGTGTTCCATATTTCTTCTCTTGGAAACGTTGCATGAATAACGTCTTCTTCCATAGCTTCAGAATCAGCTATGTAACGCTAAGCAATTAACCAACACTGCGCGTTGTCTGGCACTTCGCTTAGCTGTAAGGTAGGCGTTCAGCGCAGCAGAGCGCGGATGATGTGAACACCTGGTTTGGGAACAAAGCACTGGTTATGCTTAGCGTGGCGCTTAGCATTGAGCGACACGCGACACACTATGCGAAGCGCGCTCGGTGTGCACGCAACCTTGCATTTAAATACTGCTATTCCATGTCAGTGTACGTGCTTGTGATATTGTTGGTAAAGATGTAGCCGTAGCCTAATTACTTGGACGGACACGAACTTCGCAATTCAGAAAAGGCCAAGGAAATGTCCACTAATCCTCCTACCCAAATTCTGCAACTTGCCCTTTCAGGCAGAAAACAGGTGCGTCCGGCTAACTTGTAGCTGGCGGCAAAGAAGAGTATTCTAGTGGTGAATCTAGCGCCGAGAAAGAAAGGTACCGGTAATGAAAAGTAGTTAGACGTTTAGGATAGTGATACTGAAGATGGACAGTATAAAAGTAATGTGTAGTGAAAGGGTCAGACACTCCTACTTTTAAAAACTTTTCATTGGGATATTATAGGAAAGTGAAATCTGCCGGTGATCAGAGTTGGAGGTACTCGAAGAAAGAGAACTGTAATTCCAAACTTTTAACACTGGGGAGTGATCATGTTTTGTCTAGGCGCGTGGGAAATCACACTCATGATCTATCTTGAGAAGAGTACATATAGACTCTTACATTCGGCTAAATAGTCTCGGTTCTGGTTCCGAACCAAAAGCTGACAAGAAAATCAAAGTACGATATCCAGAAGAAAATGGTGCAATGGCAAAATGCTGAAATGGACAGACTGAACTTTTTGATATGTGTTTCGTAGAAAGTTTAAATGTTATCGTTAGCTGAAAAATAACTTCTGAATAAAACTACTTGCAATTAAAGCTCGTTTTTCTTTAAACACTTTTTCATGACCCTAAAAGTTAGCTTTAACAATCTTCAGAATAACAGTACTTGCAATTGAAGCTCGTTATTATATGGCTTACTGATATGTTGCGGGAAGTGACCAAGAGAAAACACAGGTCTGCTGCTAATCGTGGAGTTCGTGTACTGGCGGAAAAGGCAGGTAAAAACTGCGGATATCGTGTGAGCCGAATTACTTGTGTCACCCCGAATTCGGGAGCTTAGCATCAACCAACCAATGATCATGTTAGGGTACGTCCAAGATGCACGCTGGTTTTCTGAGTCAGACAGTCGGCGCTGAATGTCTGACTCCGAGTGGCAGGTGGGATGTGGCCATTATGAAAGCTGGTTGTCAGCGCAGACAGAGCTGCCACAAAAGAAAAGATATGAAATACAACTGATCAGTGTAGCATGGAACTAACAAGAGAACAGGCTGCAGCTCTATTGCTGCTAAGTGACAATGTTACAACCAAGTTAAAACGAATGAGAAGTGATATACATCCAATAAATTAATTAAATATATTTATGGGGAGTACAAACACCTTTTTCCACAGTTACTTGTCGACGAAAACAGATTTTTGAATATTTCAGAATGAGTTCGGATACGTTTTGTTTTATTTTGTTAGAATTTGAACACAGGCTTACGAAGAACCCTCAACACGAAAATTAACAGCCTGCGCGGCAGGTTGTCTGAAACTAGAATGAACGAATCATTCCGGTAAATATCTGAGTCAGACTACCAGTGCGCAGGCTTCCTGTGCGCAGGTGCATTATGGCCAGTCCCGCTTAAAAACACAGGACATACTTACGTCGACTCGGCGCCGACTGTCTGACTCAGAAAACCAGCGTGCATCTTGGACGTACCCTTATATAATGAGGCAGCAACCAAACCTGGTTGAGCAACAAGGGACGCCAGAGTTATTAGTCCCATGTATTTATGTGTAAGAAACGTGTCTGGCAACTGGTGCTGTAGGAGTATCTGTACTAGTGTAAAGGCCAGGGAGAGAAGTCTACAAGAAAGACAGCTTACCAACATTTTCTCAACTTCCAAGGGAAACCATGGAAACATTATATAGATCAAGACCGGATGACGGAGGAATTCTTAACCACCAGGTTAAACATACGTACGTACGTGTCTACAGTGATGTATGCATGAGGGGGAGGGGTTTTACGGGCTTAAACCCTCCCTTGGAAATACGAAATTATCTTTTTTTTAAATTCAGACATAAAACAAGAAATAATATATATTATTAATTGAATTTCTTTGTCAGTTTCTCACATTCAAAACTGCACGTCGTCATAAAGTAGACAAACCAAGAAGACGTGTTAGCTGTGTGAAATTCCAACATATTACCGATACATTGCTAGAAATTTTAGCCGTGCTACCTGTGTCAACATATACAAACGATCCATTTCAACATTATGCCGTCTAAGAACAGATTTGCGTGACTCCACTAATAACCACCATCGCCAATGAAAGGGGAACCCCAGGAACTCTCATGTAGGGAACGTGAAAAGGCGACCATGGAGCGCCCAGCTGAGTCAGACATTATTTCCACTTGTATCCTGCTCCTCACATTCATCTTTCCTATTTAACTCCACTGTCAACTCTTGTTCTCTTGCAACCCCGACGGTACTAGGTTCGCTAGGCCTAGGAAAGGGCAGCGCTGACGCTGACTCAGAATTATTTGATAAGATAATCAGCTATGTGGGAAACCATATGGAAAGGAGTGTGGTGGTAGCAGGAGATCTCAATTTACCAAAAATGTTAATTGGGAAGGTAATGCGAACGACAGAAAGCAATACCAACAAATGGCAAATAAGTTAATATGGGAAGGACAGCTGACTCAGAAAGTGATGGAAGCAACCGGAGGGAAGAGTATTCTGGATGTGGTGCTGGTAAAACCAGATGAGCTCTACAGAGAAACCGAACTAATAAATGGTATTAGTGATCACGAAGTTGTTAAAAATAAATGTGATAGAAAGGAAGGTCGGCCCCGTGGTGTAGGAGTAGCGTGCCTGCCTCTTACGCGGAGGCTCCTTTATAAATAAACAAGTATTTATTTGTTTTCGGAAAATCGACTTAAAGAGGGGACGGGAGGGGTAAAATAAGCAAAGAAGGAGTTGAATTCTTTTTAAGAGGATACTTATATCTCAAAAACGGAAGATGACACAGAAGTTAAAGTTTGTATTCTGAATCTCCTTTAAAAATAAAGAAACATGTATTTTTTTGTTTACAGAAAGACAACTTAAAGGGGGAGGGTATGGAAAGAAGTGAAGACGATGTTTAACTATTTTTTTATGAGGATGCTTATATCTCAAATACTGAAGTTGTTACAGATGTGAAAGTTGGCATTGTGAATCCCCTTTAAGAACAAAGAAACACGTATTTTGTTCTTTTCAAGAAAGCCACATAAGGGGCTGAAAAGAATTGAAAAAACGAGTGAATTTTTAAAATGAGTACCGGTATGAAATGAAATGGCGCATGGTGTTTGTTTGTTTGTTTGTTTGTTTGTTTGTTTGTTTGTTTGTTTGGTTGGTTGGTTGGTTCTTTCTTTCTTTCTTTCTTTCTTTCTTTCTTTCTTTCTTTCTTTCACATGTACAGTTCTATGTCGCTTGCACATCTTAGCCCAAAAAGGCAACACCACAAACGTTGCTTACAAAGAGTTTCTGGGGTTAAATGAAACTCAGTCTTTCGGTGAGTTTTAACACTTTAGGAATTTTCAGGTAATATGTTAGTACAGTACCGAGGAACAATTAAATTTATCAAACTCCGAAATCAACGCGAGCGAAGCCGCGGGTAAATGCTAGTTTACAATAAGATACAAAAGTTGAAAACTAGAAAAGCGGCTGGAATTGATAAGATTTCTGTGGATGTATTAAAGACAATGGTTTGGGATATAGTACTTATTTGATTATTGTTTGCATTTGATAGGGTGTATCATGGGAAACTACTGGAAAAAATCAGTGCAATTGGACTAGACAAAAGGGTGACTGAATGGGTTGCTATATTTCTAGAAAATAGATCTCAGACAATTAGAGTAGGCGAAGCTTTATCTTACCCTGTAATAATTAAGTGGGGAATTCGTCAAGGCAGTATTATTGGACCTTTTTGTTTTTTTACATATGTAAATGATATGAGTAAAGAAGTGGAATCAGAGATAAGGCTTTTTGCGGATGATATTTGTATAGAGTAATAAATAAGTTACAAGATTGTGAGCAACTGCAAAATGACCTCGATAATGTTGTGAGATGGACAGCAGGCAACGGTATGATGATAAACGGGGTTAAAAGTCAGGTTGTGAGATTCACAAATAGGTAAGTCCTCTCAGTTTTAATTACTGCGTTGATGGGGGTGAATCTTCCTTATGGGGATCACTGTAAGTACCTAGGTGTTCATATAAAGAAAGATCTTCATTGGGGCAATCACATAAATGCGATTGTAAATAAACGATAGAGAACTCTGCACATGGTTGTGAGGGTGTTTAGGGGTTGTAGTAAAGATGTAAAGTAGAGGGCATAAAACTCTGGTAAGACCCCAATTAGAGTATGGTTTCAGTGTATAGGACCCTCATCAGGATTACTTGATTCAAGAACTGGAAAAAATTCAAAGAAAACCAGCTCGGTCTGTTCTGGGTGATTTCCGAGAAAGAGCAGCGTTACAAAAATGTTGCAAAGTTTGGGTTGGGAAGACTTGGGAGAAGGGAGACGAGCTGCTCGACTAAGTGGTATGTTCCGAGCTGTCAGTGGAGAAATGGCGTCGAATGACATTAGTAGACGAACAAGTTTGAGTGGTGTCTTTAAAAGTAGGAGACAGGGCGAGTTGGCGGTGCGGTTAGGGGCGCGCAGCTGTGAGCTTGCATCCCGGAGATAGTGGGTTCGAACCCCACTGTCGGCAGCCCTGAAGATGGTTTTCCGTGGTTTCCCATTTTCACACCAGGCAAATGCTGGGGCTGCACCTTAATTAAGGCCACGGCCGCTTCCTTTCCACTCCTAGGCCTTTCCTATCCCATCGTTGCCATAAGACCTGTCTGCAAAAAAAAAAGTAGGAGAGATTTCAATATGAAGATACAAGTTGGAATTCAAGAGGACTAACTGGGGTAAATATTCGTTTATATAAATGGGAGTTGGGGATTGGAATAACTTACCAAGGGAGATGTTCAGTAAATTTCCAATTTCTTTGAAATCATTTAAGAAAAGGCTAGGAAATCAACAGATAGGGAATCTGCCACCTGGGCGACTACCCTAAATGCAGATCAGTAGTGATTGATTGATTGATTAATTGATTGATTGATTGGAATTTTTTTCATTTCCATGTCCTTTGTGGCCCTTCTCTTTGTTGTGCCGAACCTTCATTCTACGAAGGGTCGGACCTATTCCATTTTTCCTCTGATCATTGATTGTTAAGAGAGGATGGCTGCCTAGTATACTTCCTCTTAAAACAATAATTACCACAATAACAATTTTATTCTACACGTTCACTGGTGCATCGTCCATTGGTTTGCTGGGCAATCTCGTAAACCATTCGTGCGCATTCCAATATTTTCATTCCTGACTTTGCTGCTGGAATGATTGAGAGATAATTTCAAATACTTATATGAAAACATTTTTAAAATACGCAATGTTTGTCTGTCCTTCTGCAGCGAATAACACAGTCGACCTCAACAATTGTTGTCCAACTCTAACAATTAAATTTCTTTAAGGAAACGAACTATTGTAGGGCCATTCTCCTATGCTTCTTTGTGTTATTCCCGGGTCTCACATACCGGAAATATGACCTGCTTCCGGCCATGGTATGTCCTGTAATGACATCCGGTTCCGCTGGACAGTTTCTGTGTCCGCCTTCTTCACAAACATGTGAAGTATCACGATCACAATGGTGGGAATGCGGGATGATAAGCAACAGTTTCCACAGAATCCATGCTCATGGTTGTGAGACTTTCGTTACAACACTTCAGTATGCAATTCTCCTAACAACTCAAGCTAAATGCAACCTTAACCATGGACTAGCTATCAAGAAGTCAGTCGCATATGAAACAGAAACTCGATTTTAAAAATATATTTCAGGGCAAGTTAATCGTAACAATTATTCCGAGAGAAAATCAATCGGAAGACAACCATTGCAAACAAGAGCAAAAAACTTCGCTCACAATCAGTATAGTTTATATCTCCAAATGGATACCGGTATATCGTTGAATCAGTTTTCATGCAGGTTACTAATTCCGCACTAAGCTTAAAAGATGCTCTATGGCTTGTTTTCATTGTCAAACGTCCCATTTTTTTTACAACTTGCTTTAATTCGCACTGACACAGATGGGATAGGAAAGAGCTAATTAAGGTACAGTCCAAGCATATGCCTGGTGTGAAAATGGGAAACCACAGAAAACCATCTTCAGGGCCGCCGAGAATGGGGTACGTCCCATTAACATTCTTTTCTTCTTTCTGCTAGTTGCTTTACGTCGCACCGACAGAGATAGGTCTTATGACGACGATGGAATAGGAAAGGGCTAGGAGTGGGAAGGTGGCCTTAATTAAGGTACAGCCCCAGCATTTGCCTGGTGTGAAAATGGGAAACCACAGAAAACAATCTTCAGGGCTGCTGACAGTGGGGTTCGAACCCGCTATCTCCCGGATGCAAGCTCACAGCTGCGCGCCCCTAACCGCACGGCCAACTCGTCCGGTAGTCAGGAACATGGCTCGTTAACTAAGCTAACTGAGAATTTTCACTGATAGTACCTGGCTCAGTCAGGTGTTCAAATAAGTCAGCCTCGTGTCGATAGATTTATTGGCACGTTAAAGACACCTGAGGGACAAAATTCTGGCACCACGGCATCTCCGAAAATAGTAAAAGTAGCTAGCGGAACGTAAAATCAATATTATTATTATTATTATTATTATTATTAGACTATTATTATTATTATTATTATTCAAAATATGCAACTCAATAATGGCACATTCCACAGATACTCGCAAATGTGTTTCTTGTAGGCTAAATTCTGGTCATTAACTAACCAACCATGAAAAATTAGCTTTTCTTCAATGTTGACATACATAGGCATACATACATACATACATACATACATACATACATACATACATACATACATGGGCCGATGACCTTCGATGTTACGCCCCTTAAAACAGCAAACATCATCATCATCATCATCATCACATACAAGGGCCGATGACCTTCGATGTTAGGCCCCTTTAAACAACAAGCATCATCATCATCATCATCATCACATACATACATACATACATACATACATACATACATACATACATACATTACTTATAGGAGGTAGATTGAAATTCTACTCCGAGCTCGATAGCTAAAGTCGCTTAAGAGCGGCCAGTATCCAGTATTCTGGAGATAGTGGGTTCGAACCCCACTGTCGGCAGCCCTGAAGATGGTTTTCTGTGGTTTCCCATTTTCACACCAGGCATATGCTTGGGCTGTACCCTAATTAGCCCTCGGATTAATTCCTTATGCATGTCTTAAAATTAACAAGGATGTATACACATTCCTTCAACTCTTCTGTACTCCTAGATTACAATAAGTATACTATGAAATTTATAATTCGATGTTTACTTCTGTACGTTGTAATAACTGTTTAAAGCGTTAGAGTGACTTCAAGATATTGTGTAGGTGAATTTAGTGATAATAACTCTTAAACTGAAACATCGGTCACTCATTGTAATTATATTTAATTAGTTATGGTGTGAGACTATCAAAGGGGTGGATAAAGGAGCATGATTGCTTGGCGACATCGTTACTATCACCTTGTCGATCACTGACAGTGAAAATTTCGAAACGAAAAGTTACCACCCTCTGAATAGCATTCTACATGAGACCGTATATTCGGAGGCATAAAGTCACAACATAGTCTCGTGAAACTTCAAACTTAGGTACTTGCTTGTTTGTTTGTTTCAAAGGGCCGGCGGTGTTTAACTCGTTGGAGCTCCTCCATGATCATATGTATTCCGCTCATCCATCAGGCCTCAGCTGATTAACTTGAAGTGATATACCAAAGCTTGAATACAAATCGTGCGCACTGGCTGAGGTGTTTCGGGGGAACGTTCTCTGTATGCCAGTCACAAGAGAAATGAAATACTGGATGAGGACATTCTCTAGGATAGTTTGTATTGGCCAAAAACGGATTATTCTATCGTTTGCATAAGTCGGTAGGCCCATACGTGGGCAGAGTTATAATATGCTTCCCACCGAGCAAGTGGCCGTGCGGTTAGGGTCGCGCAGCTGTGAGCTTACATTCGGGAGATAGTGGGTTCGGACCCCACTGTCGGCCGTCCTGAAGATGGTTTTCCGCGGTTTCCCATTTTCACACCAAGCAAATGCTGGGACTGTACCTTAATTAAGGCCACGGCCGATACCTTCCCACTCCTAACCCATTCCTATTCCGCTGTCGCAGTAAGACCTATCTGTGTCGGTGCGACGTAAAGCAGATTGCAAAGAAATAATATATATATAGCAAATTCTCACAGTGTTTAAAACCTTCTACTTTATAACCCCTATGAATTAATAGGTAAAAGGTTACGCAATTATTTTTTCGGTGATAATTATATATTTAATTTTCAAATCATCAAAATTACACCATTCAAAACAACTTCCGAAATTTTCGAGCCTTATCTTTCGAAACATTATTTTTGGATTTAGCAACACTAACACTCTCTCTTTTCGGACACCTGGTAAAGACGAAAGAATTAATGATACCTCCACATCAATAATGAATGATCACTCCCTGTAAGTTAGGTCCACTAGGAAATGTCAGCGTTTCGGTCTGTATGAAGGAAAGTCAAACAATGCCAGAGACTAGAATATTTCAAGGACAAAGTTGATTTTTCTGTTAATTATAATAATAGATTTCTTGGCAAATATTCTCATTTAATACGTTGAGTGAGTTACGGAATATAGACAGTAGTGCCAAATATCTGGAGAACTATACGGCAAATATCAGCACTTTCAAGAATTCCATCTCAATAGGAAACACAAAAACAATGTCTCCGTTATCTTAACCTCTCAGGAGGATAAGCACGGGGTATGTTTAACTGTTAGGAATAAAAGTGACTGAGATATTGTAAGCGATAAAACATGCCTAACAGTAAGCTGAGAAAGTTGACTGAAAAATCGAGAGTACAGGCCTAAGTGAAAGCAACGACTACTACAATATTGGAGCGAGGACCAGAATAGTACAAACCTACATAGATAAGTATAATACGCTACTATCCAACTACACTACCCAATAGCACCGTAGTTTGCCAAGTGGAGTGCACAGATAATATATATCATCTCACTCACTCACGTTTTTTTTTTTTTGTTGTTAGTTGCTTTACGTCGCACCGAAACAGATAGGTCTTATGGCGACGATGGGACAGCGAAGGGCTAGGAGTGGGAAGGAAGCGGCCGTGGCCTTAATTATGGTACAGCCCCAGCATTTGCCCGGTGTGAAAATGGGAAACCACGGAAAACCATCTTCAGGGCTGCCGACAGTGGGGTTCGAACCTACTATCTCCCGAATACTGGATACTGGCCGCACATAAGCGATTGCAGCTATCGAGCTCGGTCATCTCACTTACTCGCATGTGGTTTAATCATAGAACCACCATGAGCGACCTATTACAGGAATGGCGTCGTAAATTCCCTGTTCTGCTTCCTTTATACCCAGCTGCAGCGGAAATTTGGTTGTTTTTAATATCTTCATACATCTTTAATTCGTATAGGTATTTTGAAAAGAAAACATTAGGGATCTTTCAGAGAGTGCAGCAAAACTTCATGTGCCGTTGCCATGCATGCATTGAGACTGGCGGTCGTCACTTTGAACAATTGATGATGATGCTTGTTGTTTAAAGGGACCTAACATCTAGGTCATCGGCCCCTAATGGTAAGAAATGTAATGATAAATTAAAAGTCCAAACTCCTCCACTGACCAGAATTCAAAACGTGAGGACGAAGAATGAATGGATGAATATGAATTTAAAACATCAGTGGATCCGACCCAAAGTGCCACACATTCACAGAAACTGACGTAAAACAATAATATTACTGTCCAAGGGACTGCTTCTATAGCATAATACTGAATCGATGATGCTTGTAGTCTGAAGGAGTCCAAAATCCAAGTCATCGGCCCCTCATAATGGTACTTATCGCTAGGAAAGTGATCCCAGGTATTTGTCATGCTGCGGTACTAATCAAAAGTAGCGTAGACTCGCGGTATTCCACACATTATCGTACTAATCACAGGTAATGAAATTCGCACATGTAATACAGACCTATGGTGTTTCGCACACTGCGGCGCCATTCACAGGCAACGCAAACCTATGGTGTTCATCACATACGTGTACTAACCACAGGGACTCGCACTATGCCGTGGTGTTCCTCATATAGTGGGTACTGATCACAGGCAAGCCAGAACCATGGTGTCGCTCACCCATGGTGTCAAATCTAAAGTGGTACTAATCACAGGTACTGTAAAAGCCGGCAACGCACCCTGTTGCTACTAATCAAAAACCTATTTTGTACCTAACATAGCGGTACTATGCGCAAGTAAAGGCGACCCATGGTGTTCCCCGCGCGGCGATACTAATCACAAGTAGTTTCATGCTTCTAATTTGATCATCCCTTGGTCGCCCCTTTTAGTCGCCTCTTACGACAGGAAAGGGATACCGTGTGTTTTTGGTCCAAAAGAGCTATTTTATTTCGCTCAAGTTCGCCAGCAAGCCAGTTAGGACCCCCCTGTCTGCTACCTGGGACGCGCCACGTGGGAGTATCACCTCTCGCCCTGCTGCAAGAGTGTAGTAGGTTCGTGGATTGAACAAAAAGTCCAGTACAAACACTAAGGTAGCCATAAACATATACAAAGCCTTAAATAGGCCAATAATCATGTATGCAGCCCTGGCGTGGCCTGTATAAGCTGGAAAGCATACGACACAAATGCATACGAGCAGCGGCTAAACTCCCTAAAGACACACCACTTCGGGATCTGTACAAAATAGCGAACACTCGCCCGATAAGACATCATATTCATGTATAAACACTTCGAATGTACACAAAGTCATGGGGTAATAAGATCAACCCACTAGTTAGCGATATAGGACGCTACGACGTCGATATTTTCACCAAGTACCCCGCACCGAAGCACATTCTATTCAGCCACAGGGTTAAGAGGGAGGTTGAAGGACAACCCCCCTCCTAAGCTGACACCAAAACATCACTCTACAGACGATATTCACCGCAGATACTATGTATTTATGTATATATGATTCTTAATGATTACAACTGTCTTCATCCCGAAGGACCCACGCGAGGAAAGATTGACAGAAACACAAGAAGACGACGGCAGCCAGACGGCAAAGGATGAATCAATGAACTCCATCCACGCGACAAAGACATGGGAACGGAAAACTAGCCCGTACCGTATAATGAAGACAGCAAATTATTAATCCACCTTCTTTCTTATATTGCTATATTATTTTTCTTCATCTGTTATTAAGCTTGAAACTTAGGGCGCGAGAGCAGACGAACAAGCCTGCACTCTTTTAGATGTACATAGCAACTGTATACATGTGAACATTTATTTAATAAGCTTAGTTTAGTTACAAATTTAGAGATCTGCAGTGACAAGTGTGTGCCATCAACACCGCACGAGAGGGACACCGACAGGCGGAAGAAGATAGCCCGTTACATCACGTAATTGGCTCTTACTCCCCCTCTCCACATGGAGACTTGTCACCAGGGACCACTGGCTGCTGGACCGTGGAACCAACCTGTGGTCCAAAGCCCAGACGCTAGTGGATCCGAGCCGCGCCCGGCAGTGGCAAGACGGACTTCTTATTTTTTTCTACCGCTTTTCCCACACTTGTGGGGTCGCGGGTGCAAACTATGTCGCACATATGGATTTGGCCCAGTTTTACGGCCGGATGCCCTTTCTGACGCCAACCCTACATGAAGGGATGTAATCACTATTGCGTGTTTCTGTGGTGGTTGGCAGTGTAGTATGTTGTCTGAATATGAAGAGGAAAGTGTTGGGACAAACAGAAACACCCAGTCTCCGGGCCAGAAGAATTAATCAGAGGCGATTATAATCCCAGACACAGCCGGGAATCGAACACGGGACCCTCTGAACCGAAGACCTCAACGCTGACCATTCAGCCAATGAAGTGAGAAGACGGACTGATACCCATAATAACTGACAAACGCAAGGAAATGGTTATGACCTATATGACACGTATTCCTAATTAACACTACCTCTGGAACATTCCAGCTCACATCCTTGCATGTGCTATATACGATAAGTCAGATTTTACATGTAGGCATATTTCTCTTTCCGCCTATGTGATTTTGTCCTGGCTCTTAATGCCACGCCTTAATACCACCTTACCAACACAAATGTCTGCCTGGTAGCATGTCTGACATGGAAACAGACCGATACTCCCGTAGTATCACTTCCCAATCCTCCTGCTATCTCTTTCTCCTTAGAATTAATAGCATGTCGGAGGCAAAGTAGATTAGTGTCGATTACCACGCGGGGGGGGGCCTTTCGCCACCCATCTCCCTCCCCCGCCCGAAAAAAGGAGAAGAAGAAGAAGACGAAGAAGAAGAAGAAGAAGAAGAAGAAGAAGAAGAAGGGAGACAAGCAGAACGCCACAAGCTGGCGACCCAAGCACGAAACAGTCAGTACGGACTAGTGTTGGCTACTGAATGCATGATTCGAAGCAGTGTATCGATTCATGGAAGTGTCCGAATGAATCGATTCACAGGAACGGCGAGCTCACGGCACACGATTCAGCTTACTCCCAGCGGACAGTGCTGAGTGGCGCACTCACTGGACGTTGACGGGGAGCCGAGCTTCCGCTGCAGCGAGACAGTGAATCACGGCACATCGAAAGAATCGTGAACGAGCGCGGCTCAGTCAGACACAAGGTACACACGGCTCCTTATCGGCTCACTGGACACGCGGAGAGCCGAGCTTCCGCTGCAGCGAGACAGTGAATCATGGCACATCGAAAGAATCGTGAACAAGCGCGGCTGAGTGAGACACATGATACACACGGCTCCTTATCGGCTCACTGGACACGCGGAGAGCCGAGCTTCCGCTGCAGCGAGACATACGGTGAGCCATGGCACACCGAAAGAATCGTGAACGAGCACGGCTCAGTGAGACACAAGATACGCACGGCTCCTTATCGGCTCACTACAGCGAGACATACAGTGAGCCATGCTACACTGAAAGAATCGTATGCTATAATGGACTCTCGAGCTCAGCTCATTTGAAAATAATACCCATTTGCATTCACTGTCCTCTTCTTATAGGGAGGTTTAAATAATAGATGGATTTATTTGCAGTGTTAAAAAGGTAGTCACAACATAATTCTGAAGTAGCTAGCAAGTAGGTAGGCTATTAGGTTATACTATTTATTAGTTTAATGAATCTTAGTATTATAACTTAGTTGACATTCGACAATTAAACTCGACACTAGCCTGCCCTATGACTAAGAGTCATGCTCATGACCACTCAAAAGTACCTGTTTTATATTGGGAAGAACGGCTCAGTATTCTCTCAGTTCATATGTCACATCGTTGCACAAGACTTCAATCATATGTGGACAGACGCAATAACAGTATGTTGAATCAGAAAACCAGCGGGCTACTGTACATCTCGGGTAGCCTATACAAAATATGACGATTAAAAAAATCCTCAGCTGATAGAAAAATACATATTTTCAAAAATGACTGAGCGAGTTGTCGTGCGGTTAATATGGCGTGGCTATGCGCTTGCATTCGGGGGATGGTGGGTTCGAATCCCACCGTCGGCAGCCGTTAAGATGGTTTTCCGTAGTTTCCCCATTTTCACACCAGGAAATGCTGGGACTGTACCTTAATTCAGGCCATGGCTGCTACCTTCCTAATCCTAACCTTTCCCACCCTGCGTCGCCGGAAACCTTCGATGTATTAGAGTAACTAGCATTTTTTCTAAGAAAGGAGTTCATAGTATGAAGACCAGATGGCAGCTGCGAGTACTGAATGCTGTTGCTGCTGTCTTACCAGCACATACTACACAGATGCAGTAGGAGCGGTGACCAATGAGCCGTGAATCGGATCACTGTATCGATTCAGTAACGTGAACGGAATCAAGTGAATCGATTCAGTAAAATGAATCGAATGTCCCATCACTAGTACGGACACCGTGTAAAATAGGGCTTCTTTAAGGACACTACCACGACTTTATAATTTATTTCAAGACGTCATATTATGTGTGTGTAAGTTAGGAGCTAACCCAGACTTTCCTCACACAAGTCAAACTTAATATAGTATTTTAAATATATAATTTGTGTCTTTTTACCGCTCTTATTTTATCCGACATTTATATTGATTTTAGTCGTGTTAAAAATATTGTAAATGTCAGAACATCCAGGGAGTTTGTGAAGTGAAAGAGACTTTCAGGTGATATTTTCTGTCTGCCATTTATGTCATTTCATTCCTGTGTCTGTCACATGTATATATATATACACATATTACTGTGTGACTTGTAAATTTTTAATGTTTTTGCTGGCTGTATGGTCAATGGACCAAAAGCCAAATAAATTTAATTTTAAAAAGTCAAACTTATAATTTTCGCCGATATCTTCAAGTCTCCCTCTATATATATTGTGAATAAGTAGTGTTCTTATAGACTTATTTTCTCGCTGCTATCTTTCAAGTGGAACATACTTCGAATACTTTTCTTCAGACGAACTTACAATTTATCGCTGCAATCTTCAAAGTTTTCATATTGTAAATATCCAAAGTTTTAGTAAATGTCTTTCCTTCTGCATTATTTTCGTAACACACGTGCGGATAGACTTGCTTTTTCTGTAATAAAGTTATATGTGTTGTCTAGTTCTGAAAACTGATTCTATTAGGACACAACAAAAACTAAACTTCCTGGCCCAGGCTGAGTAGCTCAGAATAGAGCGCTGGCCTTCTGAGCTTAAGTTTGCGGGTCCAGTGCTAACTGAAGGTTTTTATGTATTGTACGCGCACTTTTTAGTGATAGATTTTTGTACTGGGTTGAGGAGTAAGGAGGGAGCACTGCCGGTTCCGGTAATACTGCCAACTGAACAGTGTTGCCAACCCATCAATCTTTTCTCCACTAAATTTTAGTTGAAAATCCGATAAATTCCATTAAATTTCGAAGTGAACCAAAATAGCACATACCAGCTGTTATAATTAAAGAGATTAACTCAACACTCACCAAGTTTCAGAACAGGAGTTCATCATCTTCTTCTCCCTGCACTATATGCTCTGAAGCATATTTGCTGGGATGAGGTCCTGTGCTTTCATATGAAGCCACATGATACCATTCTTTTTCGAAGTATATGCTGGCAGTTCACAGCAACAAAGCAGATACGGAAATTTTCAAATCTATTTCGAAAGTTACTTTCACTTTCATTTACTGTTTTCAATGTTTTTGATAAGTGCGGAAAAAATAATGTCAGACAACTTCTCATTTATATAACACTGCCAATACATGTACCGTCGGTATTTGGGATCACTGGGGAGTTCAACTAACTAATCTTTTAAAGTTTAATTATTTAACCACTCTTTACGAAATATATGACTACTCGTTAACCTATTCTTTCGACATATTGGCGTACCAAAAAGAACCTGATATCAAGAGAAACACGTTATCAAACACGACACTAGCCGGCTCATCAAGAGTACAGAAACGATTGTCACAAATTCTGACTGAAGCTGTGGGCCGGAGCTGGTCTAGAAAACGAGTCGTAGTATGCAGCGTAAGTTCAACACAACGGGAATAAGTATACTGTTATGCCGTAGTAAGTTCTATATTATTTTTTTCTCCAGGAGATGAAAGGTGATATCGTTACCGCTGAAAATCGCTGAAAGAAGTTTGATAATCCGTCAAAAAAATCCGCTATTCTATTTAAAAATCAGCCAAATTTGGCGGAAAATCCGCTGAGTTGGCAACACTGCAACTGAATGGAAATGAAATCTGAATTGAATCGATAATATGATCGATCGATATGAATTTTCTAAACCTTTATTATCTTACGCCAACAACTGTGTCACACACACAATATATAATATTATATAACATTTCTCGATGCGAAAGTTGTTGCTAGCATAAATTCTATAGTTTGGCTTTGCTGTGTAAACAACAACAGTACGAGTACTTAAAGTGTACGCCAGATAAGTGTTGCCAACTTATATTTTCAAGATCCGATAAATACTACTAAAAATCCGCTAAAATTCCGCCAAGAAATCCGATCTCAAATAATGGGCAATAATAATAATAATAATAATAATAATAATAATAATAATAATAATAATAATAATAATAATAATAGTAATAATCTGAGGAAAATTCTCGGCCCCCGAAAAACAGAAGATGGATATAGACTGAGGTCACGCAAAGTGACAGAAGACCTTTCCAACATTGCAGCAGACATCCGCAAAGACGTCTGAAATTTTATGGGCACGTCCGCAGACTGCCGGCAAGTAGACTTTTTTTTTTTTTTTGCTGCGGGCTTTACGTCGCACCGACACAGATAGGTCTTATGGCGACGATGGTATAGGAAAGGCCTAGGAGTTGGAAGGAAGCGGCCGTGGCCTTAATTAAGGTACAGCCCCAGCATTTGCCTGGTGTGAAAATGGGAAACCACGGAAAACCATCTTCAGGGCTACCGATAGTGGGATTCGAACCTACTATCTCCCGGCAAGTAGACTAACACACAAGATTCTCACCTACATAGAACATCTAAAAAATATTCCATGGGTACTGGAAGTGAAGAAGGACCTGGAAAAAGCTCAGATGAACTCAAATGACACCGCGGACAAAAATCTGTATAGTAAAAAAATTAATGGATGGAAAATGCAACCAGAGAACGAGGTGAAAAAGAAGACTGGAGCAAAGTGGACAGAAGAACCAAAAAGGATCCACGGAGAAAGGATGAGAGCTGTTTGGCAACTTAGAAAACAGAATCGTTAGAGCTTTGCGTGATCTATTGGGTCCATACGCACATAATAATAATAATAATAATAATAATAATAATAATAATAATAATAATAATAATAATAATAATGTCTGTACTCACCTGATTTGCGAGTTTCACTGGGATTAACCCCCTGCCTGCGAGCCGGCGAGCTAAAACTTGTAGGCGTTTTACTGCCAGGTGCAAACTAGGTGAATCTCCTACCTCAAGGGCCACACACAGAGCAGGCCAGTTCATTAAACGGTCTTCCTTCATAGCATAAAATAATATAAATGCAACTCTCTCACAGTTTCATTATCTGTCGTCATTCGTCAACAAAGAGATAAGTACCCTCTACCCACGCATAACAAATTTATGATACCACGATTTCGTAACATCAAATCCAAATAGCATGTTTTCCTCATGTGACTGCTAGCTCCTGACAAGAAATACGGAATAGCTCAGAGACAGACTGGAGTACAATTTTTTTTAAGTAATATAAATAAAACGCTAAATTCCACTATAATAAATCTAGAATTCCGCCAAATATCCGCTGTCCGCTAAATGGTATATTTCTCCGCCGACAGTATTCTAATTCCGCCAAATTTAGCGGAAAGTCCGCTAAGTTGGCAACACTGCGCCAGATGTCGCACGGCGATCATAAGCGATTCTTAGTTTGTGTTTCAAATGTTGCCAATACGAATCTCGAAGATAACAGAGGTCGACCGATTCAGCACTAGGGTGTCCATCTATCACTAAAAAGTGCGCGTACAATATTGATCCTCATGTCGGTAGATTAACCGGCACGTAAAATAACTCCTCTGTGACAAAATTTTGGCACTTCGACGTCTCCCAAAACCATAAAAGTAGTCAGTGAGACGAAAAACCATTATTATTATTATTATTATTATTATTATTATTATTATTATTATTATTATTATTATTATTATTATTATTATTATTATTATTATATTTTCGGGACAGTAGTTATTTTTTAAGAATATGTCCACTCAGTCAGAATCTTCGGTCAAAACGAGCTACTCAGTAGCCGAAATTATTGTAACGAAACGTAACCCCTTTTCAGATGACAAATTTGCTAAAGAATACCTTGACACTATTACTAATATTTATGTCTTTAAAAGACACAGCAGTTTAATCAGTTAAACTAACCGTGACAAACTGTAGCTCGCTGTATTGAAGAATTAGCAACCAATACAAAGGGCAGCATGTACCGAACCACATTTTTATGTTCTATTTTCTAGCACTCGATGAGAGTTGCGATACCAGAGATACCTCTCACTTAGTTATTTTCTAAAGGGCGTGGGGGGTAGGGGGGTTGATGAAGATTTCGGTATCAACGCTCTTGGCCTTCTAGAAAGTATCACTAGCACAGATGATTGATTGATTGATTGATTGATTGATTTATTTATTTATTTATTTATTTATTTATTTATTTATTTATTTATTTATTTATTTATTTATTTATTTATTTATTTATTTATTTATTTATTTATTTATTTATTTATTTATTTATTTGAAGGTACATAGGCAGTAGGCACAATACAGACCTTCTTAAAAACACCAATACATATGTAAGTAAAAAAATACAAAATAGAAACAATGAAAATGAAGACAAGGAAGAGAGATAAGAAGAAGAGACAGACATATAGAGAAAATAACGACAAATAGATCTTTAAATGTTTATTATGAATGTGATGCTGAAAATAAATCTATTTCTGCAGCAAATGAGTCGTATTATTATTATTATTATTATTATTATTATTATTATTATTATTATTATTATTATTATTTCGTGTGGCTATGTCTAGCAGAGTGCAGCCCTTGTAAGGCAGACCCTCCGATGAGGGTGGGCGGCTGCTGCCATGTGTAGGTAACTGCGTGTTATTGTGTGGTGTGTGAGTTGCAGGGATGTTGGGGACAGCACAAACACCCGGGCCACTGGAATTAACCAATGAAGGTTAAAATCATCGGCCTGGCCGGGTATCGAACCCGCACCCTCTGAACCGAAGGCCACAACGCTGACCATTCAGCCAACGAGTCGGACAATGAGTCGTAAAAACGTAGCGTTTTAATAAATGGTGAATTCAAGTGATGAGATGTTCTGGATCTTTGAACGTGAAATACTGTGTTACTGCGAGCTCTAACTTGTGGAACATGAAAGGACAAAAAATTCAACAGCCCTATGAAATATAATTGATTATTCTGTACAATTTTGTTCAAAGTTTTTAACGAAATAATAATTCCTCTGCAATGAAATGTCGTATGGCTTTTAGTGCCGGGATATCCCAGGACGGGTTCGGCTCGCCAGGTGCAGGTCTTTCTATTTGCGCGTCGTGATGAGGATGAAATGATGATGAAGACAACACATACACCCAGCCCCGACCCGGCCGGGAATCGAACCCGGGACCTTCTGAACCGAAGGCCAGTACGCTGACCGTTCAGCCAACGTGTCGGACAATAATTCCTCTGTTTCGCAGCTATGTGAGGTTAAAATTACTTTTTAAATACCGTGCTGATGTATCAAAAGGCAAAAATATGTTATTTGTTTTAAAATACACATACCGAAAACCTTATTTTGAACAATTTCAATAACAGTATTATTCCTTTGACCGGGCGAGTTGGCCGTGCGGTCAGGGGTACGCGGCTGTGAGCTTGCATCCGGGAGATAGTGGGTTCGAATCCCACTGTCAGCAGCCCTGCAGATGGTTTTCCGTGATTTCCCATCTTCACACCAGGCAAATACTGGGGTTGTACCTTAATTAAGGCCACGGCCACTTCCTTACAACTCCTAGGCCTTTCCTATCCCATCGTCGCCATAAGACCCATCTGTGTCGGTGCGAAGTAAAACAACTAGCAAAATATATATATTCCTTTGAACGCGTGTCTCAAATTACAGACGCATATTCTAATTTACTCCTAACAAGGTTAGTGAATGACTGAACAACTATTGATGATTGAGTAAATATTTACTTCAGACCCGAGCACATGGTTGGCATCGTTCGTTATTTTTGTAATATCGGCGTTGAAAGCTAAATTTTAATCAAATATTACCCCTAAGTCTCTTACTGTCGAAACTCTTTCTAATTTAGTATATTTTATATATTAAGGCAAAATCGTACCTTTTTTCCTGGCAAATATCACAGATTACATTAAGAGACACATGATTCACATCACACAATAGTACAACATAATCAACGTCCTTCAGTAGCTCATGCTCACCCTTCTTGTGATTTGTTGTTTTATACATATTTACATCGTTTACAAGTTTGCGGGTACAGTGCTATTTGAAGGTGTTTAAGTACTTGATCCTCATGTCGGTAGATTAACCGGCACGTAAAAGAACTCCTCGGAGACAAAATTTTGGCACCTCGGCGTCTCCCAAAACCATAAAAGTAGTCAGTGAGACATTAAATCATTAGTATTATTATTATAACCGCCATGACAAAGATTATTCGGTAAGTCATTAATCAAAATTAAAATGAAAAGGGATCCAAATTGGATCCTTGGGGAACACCGGAATGACTAATGAAGTGGCCTTTAAAGACATAAACTGTTGTCGATCTTTCAGGTATGTACATAACAATCGAAGTAATGGTTTCGAGAACCTAAACTGATACATTTTTGGGCAAGAATTTTATTTTATGATCTACCTTGTCAAATGCTTTATCGAAGCCGGCATAGACAACTAAAGTTCTTCTGCTGTTATCCAACACATCATACAGTGTCTGAGTAAATACCATCAGATTTGTAATAACAGATCTAATAGGTAAAAATTATTGCTAAAATTGCGAAATACCTGCCTTAATGTGATTGCGGATTTTAAAATATATTACATGTCCGTATACTTTCGATATGGAGTCAATAATGGAAAGGAGACGGTATATATATTTTCATAACTGCCTGCCTTTGGAACTGGTGTGATTTTTTATATTTTCCACCTTTCAGGATAGTAAGCCGTCTTTAATGAAAGGTTAAAAATGAAGGCTAACTCAGGATCTAGTATTTCTGCACATTCCCTAATTATACTGGTTTTTTTGTTGGTTTTTTTTTTTGCTATTTGCTTTACGTCGCAATGACACAGATAGGTCTTATGGCGACGATGGGATAGGAAAGCCTAGGAATTGGAAGGAAGTGGCCGTGGCCTTAATTAAGGTACAGCACCGGCATTTGCCTGGTGTGAAAATGGGAAACCACGGAAAACCATCTTCAGGGCTGCCGACAGTGGGGCTCGAACCTATCACCCGATTACTATACTGATTTACAAAAGGTATTCATCTGACATGATGTTTACTGTTTCTAAAGGAGTTCCTCATGCTGATTTCAAATCTGAAGTCCGTTTTGCTCTATCACACCAGATTTTGAAGATGTTGACAAAGTTTAATTTTTCATGGAACAGCGTTGATCGAGAATTGTTTTCATTGTTTTTCGTTATTTTTCATGCAAAGCCGAATATGTTCATTTGCTTCTTTTTTTATTGTCAGTGACAGTGGACATTATGGGGTCCAGAAGTTGCATAAAATCACCGGATTTACTCTGCTACGTGTGTGTCTGTGTAACAAACAAATCCAGTATGTGCCAAGTGTTGCATTTGCACGAATACTAGCTGAAGCCATATTCATTAGTACTCCATGTAACAATCAGTGATCTAGTGAAACTTCTGTCTGCGAGTTGTTTTCCTTGATACAATGTTAAACATATGTAAATGGTTGATGTATATCTCAAGAACCGTGGGTGATACAGACAAATGGTTTGCACATTTTTCAGTTGTCTTAGAACACGTGTTGGGTACACAGATATCCACCGAAAGTCATTTTTTATTGATCAGTATTAATAGGTGTAGTGAGATGTTATTTGGACCGCTTGTCTTTTTAGGTTTTAGTTCTCCATTAATTACTCTTTCCACCTCACCTTCTGATGAAAACCTACAACCTGTCTTCCAGTCAGTGACCGGGTCAGGGATGGAATGAATGAAGCCCCTATCTCTGGGGCAATGATTAATGACTGACAGATGAAATGAAATTATAGTGGAGTGTGTTGCTGGAATGAGAGATGACAGGAAAAACCGGAGTAACCGGAGAAAAACCTGTCCCGCCTCCGCTTTGTCCAGCACAAATCTCACATGGAGTGACCGGGATTAGAACCACGGAACCCAACGGTGAGAGGCCGACGCGCTGCCGCCTGAGCCACGGAGGCTTCCTCACCTTCTGTTATGAAAGTAATATTGAGCATATCCATAGTTGGTAATACAGGAATCTCATTTAAAGCCATGCGATCGATATTATAACCAAAGTCCGCGCAAGTATACACCGACAAGAAATATTGCCAAATCCTTCATGGCTGTTGTCATTACACATAATTAGCTAGATGAATGATACCATATTGCCTGTTTTTGTTTTGTTTTTATTCTTCTTTTTATTGTATTCTTTATCTTTATCACTACTGTTATACTGTAGTTAGGTAACTCTTTATTTCATATTCTATTTTGTGATTATCTTATTTCTTGTATTTTTCTAATTATAATTTATAAGGTTAGAAGTTATGAGCAAATATTGTAACTGGGCTAACGACTGTATATTTGCATAAAATAAATAAATAAATAAATAAATAAATAAATAAATAAATAAATAAATAAATAAATAAATAAATAAATAAATAAATAAATAAATAAATAAATAATATATGCAGTTATTATCACCAACTCGTGATACTGGTTTACTTTTGGTATGTGTCCAGAAATTATTAATATTGTGTTTTATCCCATTTTCTAAGTCGTGAATATATATTTTATACACAATGTTTATTTCAGATTTTAATTCACTTCTAAGCTGCGTGAATCGATCCTCATTAATATATCGAAAACTTTATTTTTCTGACACACATCTTCTTTCGCTTTGAAGTTTTGGATAATATCGTGTGCAAACCATACTGGGTCTACGCTCTCAAAAGAATACGAGTTCTAGCCGAAGTCACGCACTTCACTGTAAAGTTGCATAAAATCTGCATTTTAAAGTCATAATATTCACGGCGTATGTCCTTCAGAAACGGAAGTGTCTTCATTGGTAACAATGATAAAGATGAGTGCGGGATGATCTTCGGGTACCAGTGCGAATTCTTCGTATTTTATATCAATTGGTTCGCTGGCCAAAATTAAGTCTAGTGTTCTGAAGTTGAAATTGAGAACGTTATTATCTGATTTCAACCCTAAATACGACATGAAAACTGCTAGACTACGACTAACCGTTGATCCTTTACTAAAATTATAATTTACATCGTCAATTTCAGCTAAGTTAAAATAACACCCCGATGCAATCGGATATTAAAAGATGATCGATGTTTTCGCCATAGTTAATGTAATCCTGGTATACAGAGTGACCAGAAGAAGGAGTTATATAGGCAACAATTATAAATAGCTTTAGATTGTAACAGAGAACGACCGAGCGAGTTGGCCGTGCGGTTAGTGGCGCGCAGCTGAGAGCTTGCATTTGGGAAATAATGGGTTTGAACACCACTGTCGGCAGCCCTGAAGAATGTTTTCCATGGTTTCCCATTTTCACAGAAGGCAAATACTGAGGCTGTACCTTAATTAAGGCCACGGTCGCTTTCTTCCCACTCCTAGTCCTTTCGTATCCCACCGTCGCCATAAGATCTGTGTGTGCAGGTGCGACGTAATACCTATTGTAAAAAGAAAATTTGTGATAGTACATATATCACACCCCAGAATTATATGTAGAAGTTAGAGATATTATTGTCTGTATTCTAATTTAATTATTATTATTATTTCATGTGTATACTTTGCCATTTATATTGGTAAGCTGGAAGATATCCACATATGTAGGTATGAGTAATTTGTTTCGCACGAGTGGGAAAACATTGCTGTAATAACTCTGGTAATTTGAATGAGTCATATGGCTACCCCAGTGTCTGTTGTGATGTACTTGTGTCAGGAAATTCCATTACTCATGTATATATCCCAGCCTGATGAGATGAGCTTGTTGTTGTACCAGGGAAAGTTTGGTGATTCATGTAAAACTCCCGAGTGTTTGTTTATCTCTTGGGAGAAAGGAGAAGTTCAGGGCATGTCTTGACAAGAGGTTCGCTCATGATTGGCTGGCAAGCACCAATCCAGACGTCTCATCTGAGAGGAGGGGGATGTTGATGTCTATAAAGGTTGATGATACGGCGGCAACCAGGACATTGTATGGAACATTATAAGTGAGATTGGATGGAACATTGTAAGGGTGATTGTAGAGGTGATTGTAAAGGAACGAGAAGGAAGATAACTACAACTACAACTACAACTGAGGCACTGTACGGGAAGGAAGTGGTGCTGATACACGGTACTGGAGTGACACGGCAGCAATGGACTGGACTTCAAACGTTCGTGGAGCGTAGTCTTGTTATAAGTGACTGATTGTGGAGAGTGCTTGCGCATTAAGTATTGTAGCACTTGTGGCGGCCAAGCATTATATGTTGGTGAAAGCTATCTCAGACTTTCCATAATTTATATGTTGAGGATCGACAGACGTGTGTATATATCTTTACAACAAGTGTTAAAATATATGAACACAGTAGTACAAGGTACAGTATCTGTGTGATGTGATAACTGCCGATTATGTGAATCGGTAAGTCGAACTGACAAAGAGACAGTGAAGGGTATTTATCTTCATACATGTACATTGTTCATCGGACCATCTACAAATGATAGCTTAGTTCTCAAGTTTGTTTTCCCACGGTTTTCATTATTATTATTATTATTATTATTATTATTGTAAATATGGAGTCTTCCAGCAATATTTTGTGTGTGTATTATATGTATAATGTTGTATGTTGATGAGGTGCTCATGCACGGAATTTGTTCAGAATATAGTTAGCTATTTTAGAATCAGTCTTATTGATGAACCTAGGTGCAGTTCCTACCTAATTAGTCGTTTTCAGGAGGTTAGGTAAGGCCTGCAGCAGATGTACCAGTACGCAGCATTATGTACACGCCCTGGGATATAAAGTTTATCATGCTCTTATCTAAATTCGAGGGATCCATTCTGGTGAACTCTGGCGCCCATACTACGGACATTTCGGTTAATTATGCTTATTAATTTTATTAAGTTTTTGAGTAATTTTATTTATATATTTTTATTCATGATTTTATTTATCAGTAGTCATCAAATTGTTACAATTGGCGCCCAACGTGGGGCTGAATGATTGGTACATCTGTTAGGCTTATAAGCGTAGGTGCACTTGTCAGGTGTGGATGGAATTCTGAAAACTATGTCAGTGAAGTGTTTTATATGTACGTGATTTGTATGTTGGAGTATGAAGAAATGTTGTAGTGAGTCGAGTATTATAAAACTGAGAAATAGAGAGGTTGTTAAAGTTGCTGGTACTAAGAATCAGGAAAAGAGAAGTCAAAAGAATTCCACCACATTGAGTCTATCGAATTTAAGTGAGAGTAGCGAAATGGCTGATAGTAAGAAAGATCAATCGGCAACGATATGTGAGGAATCTAGTAATCCGTCTCAAACTCAGAATGTAGGGGTTGTTAAGGAAACGGTTGAAGGGGAGGCTTTAACTTTTAGTATGATTAAATCGCTATTTAATGAACTGTCCAGTAAAATCGATAATAATAATGTTGAACTGTCTAGTAAAATCGATAATCAGAGTGTTGAATTAAATTCAGTGAGTGTTGAGCTGTCCAGTAAAATCGATAATAATAATGTTGAACTGTCCAGTAAAATCGACAATAATAATGTTGAATTGTCCAATAAGATTGATATTCAGAGTAAAGTGTTGAAGAGTGAATTGAGTTTTTTAAGCAATGAAATATACAGTATTAATAGTGAATTAAATTCAGTTAGTACGGAACTGTCTAGTAAGATTGAGAATCAGAGTAAGGAATTAAATTCAGTGAGTGTTGATTTGTCTAGTAAAATTGATAGTTTAAGCAGTGCTGTGAATGGTAGAATAGATGAACTAAACCAGAAGTTTGACCATCAAAGCAGGGAAATTCAGGAAGTCAATAATAAGGTAGAATCTCAACGCTTGGAATTGACTGAGAAAATCGAATGCCGATTTAATGTAGTAAGGAAGGAATTTGTTGAAAACAGCAAGGAATGTGATAAAAGAATAAAAATAGTGGAAGATAAAGTCGAAGAAATAGATAGAATTAAAACCAGCCAGAATGTTTTAGCGAAGCGAACAGATGAAAAGACTGAGAAATTGGAGAAAGACCTCAAGTCAGTAGAAGGAAATGCCAGAATGGTAGTTGAAGAAGGAATTAAAGCATGTCATGTAAAGTTAAGGCAGGAGATCAGTCAAATCCAAGTAGGTAGCAGTATATGTAATAGGTACGTATCTTGTACGAAAGACTCTGAATTACCAAAGTTTAATGGTCGGCAGTTTAATCCGATGGAATTCTTGAAAACAGTGGAGAAACGGTTTTCCAAGAATCTTGACGGTGGTTTGATTGAATGGAGTATGGTTGATGAGATGTTGGATATTGCATTTGTTGGAGAAGCGAGATCCTGGTTTCAAGTGTATAGACAGGGTATTTCGAGTTTGGAGGAATTTAGGGAGAAATTTAGTTCTAAATTTTGGAGTGAAGCTATTCAGGGAAGGGAAAGAGATCGCGTGCTATTTGGCAAGTATAAACCTCAGGAAGGTGTATCTATGACGGAGTATTTCTTAGCGCATGTTCTGATCAGCCAGAATATTGAAGGTCTAGCATCGGAGAGAGATACAGTCCGCCAGATGTTGAGGCATTTTCCTGAGAAGGTCGGATTAGCTGCATGTATGCAGAATATTGTTACGATTAAGGAATTAGAGCAGCTGTTAGAGAGGTTTGATGCTTTGGAAGGGCAGGGGAGGACTAGGCAAAGTGAAGGTAGAAATTACGGGGATAATGGGAGACAAGGTAATCAGGTAGCGGGAGATAGGAATAATCAGAATTTCAGTCATTCTAGGCAAGGGAATCAGGGTGGTAATTCCGGAAGGGGAAACAGACACTCTAACCAAGGAGGTAATCACCAGGAATATTATGGCAGAAGACCTAATCAAGGGGAATCAGAAAGTAGGGGGCGTACGGATCAAAGACCTCCAGATCAAGTGCAGAGACATGATAATAGTGAACAGTCCACGTCAAGTAATTTAAACCGGAATCGGACTTCTTAGTTGGGTCAGATAGGCAGTCCGATACCGAAATTCCTATTCACGTGATGAAACAGGTAAGTTATGATTTAGACGTGAAAGAGGAATTATTATATGACCATGTGTTTTGTGTTCAGGGAAATTTTGAGAATAGGGGGCGTGATGAAGGTAAGAATGATGTGTCGGATGTCTTACTTTGTGTTAGTGGTGATGGTAATAGCGGTGTTGCGATCGATAATCTTGTAGAAGTTTCTGAAATTGAAAGTGAATTTTTTTGTGAAGTTGATGAAGGTTGTTTTGTGAGTGAAGAGTGTTTACGGAGTATACATCATGAGGATGTTTTTGTTGATTTAAGTGTAAATGAGGAGAGTAAAGTTAGGACCATTATGTGTGAAAATGGTGACTTTGAGATTAATGAAACTTCTGATAAGAGAGTCGAAAGTAGCAGTGTTGTTGGCATGAAAGTGGTGCAAGTAGGAGCTGATATTGAAGGTGGTGAAGATGGATTAATTGTTGGGTCATTAAGTAGTAATGACAGCAATTTCAAAGTGTATTATGGTAAGAATTTCTGTAATCGAGTGAGCGTGAGTGAGAATGAAGTGCGTATGTTTGACAAGCGAGTGCGTAATGTTTTATTTAAGGCTGAGAGTTGTGTGAATGATTTGAATGACGTGCTGTATGATAGCGATGTGGAATGTGTGAAAAAGTATGTGATCTGTTTACTTGCATTAATTATGAGTTTGTGGAAGAGTAAATATTGTGAGATTCCCGCGCATTTCAGAAATAGGGATTTCTTTGTTATGAATGTCCTGAATGAAAGCTTGTATGATTCTTGTGTGACTGGATGGTATGAATGTTTGTGTGTGAGATAGAGTGTATTCTAGATTTAGTTCGGATTTTATTACGGTATGCATTCCTCGCTTATCGATGCCAATGTTAAGTTTATCTATAAGTTTTTTCAATTGTATCAGGGTCCGTATACTGTGGACAGTAGAATAGGCAAGTGTGCTTATAGGCTCCTAACCACTGACAACAAGGTCCTTGTGACATTTAATATCTATAGCCTTCGCAGATATAAGAGATAGGATCTGCACCTTGGATGTGTATATTATCAGTTTTAATGTATGTGTACAGTAGCAAGAAGGGATTGTGTTCAATGGTATATGAAACAATCGGAGTTGTGTGTATATAGCCATATTATTATTATTATTGTTTGGACAAATTGTATTTCGTGTGTGCGAATACAATGCAGTAGACTCAATGTATATATCATTATTACAGTAAATTATGTGTTCAGTTATGCCATTATAAGGTTATGTATGAAGTTCTGTTTTATGGTGAATCATAATATGTGATATCATCGATTCACCAAGGGGGCGTTATGTGATAGTACATATATCACACCCCAGAATTATATGTAGAAGTTAGAGATATTATTGTCTGTATTCTAATTTAATTATTATTATTATTTCATGTGTATACTTTGCCATTTATATTGGTAAGCTGGAAGATATCCACATATGTAGGTATGAGTAATTTGTTTCGCACGAGTGGGAAAACATTGCTGTAATAACTCTGGTAATTTGAATGAGTCATATGGCTACCCCAGCGTCTGTTGTGATGTACTTGTGTCAGGAAATTCCATTACTCATGTATATATCCCAGCCTGATGAGATGAGCTTGTTGTTGTACCAGGGAAAGTTTGGTGATTCGTGTAAAACTCCCGAGTGTTTGTTTATCTCTTGGGAGAAAGGAGAAGTTCAGGGCATGTCTTGACAAGAGGTTCGCTCATGATTGGCTGGCAAGCACCAATCCAGACGTCTCATCTGAGAGGAGGGGGATGTTGATGTCTATAAAGGTTGATGATACGGCGGCAACCAGGACATTGTATGGAACATTATAAGTGAGATTGGATGGAACATTGTAAGGGTGATTGTAGAGGTGATTGTAAAGGAACGAGAAGGAAGATAACTACAACTACAACTACAACTGAGGCACTGTACGGGAAGGAAGTGGTGCTGATACACGGTACTGGAGTGACACGGCAGCAATGGACTGGACTTCAAACGTTCGTGGAGCGTAGTCTTGTTATAAGTGACTGATTGTGGAGAGTGCTTGCGCATTAAGTATTGTAGCACTTGTGGCGGCCAAGCATTATATGTTGGTGAAAGCTATCTCAGACTTTCCATAATTTATATGTTGAGGATCGACAGACGTGTGTATATATCTTTACAACAAGTGTTAAAATATATGAACACAGTAGTACAAGGTACAGTATCTGTGTGATGTGATAACTGCCGATTATGTGAATCGGTAAGTCGAATTGACAAAGAGACAGTGAAGGGTATTTATCTTCATACATGTACATTGTTCATCGGACCATCTACAAATGATAGCTTAGTTCTCAAGTTTGTTTTCCCACGGTTTTCATTATTATTATTATTATTATTGTTGTAAATATGGAGTCTTCCAGCAATATTTTGTGTGTGTATTATATGTATAATGTTGTATGTTGATGAGGTGCTCATGCACGGAATTTGTTCAGAATATAGTTAGCTATTTTAGAATCAGTCTTATTGATGAACCTAGGTGCAGTTCCTACCTAATTAGTCGTTTTCAGGAGGTTAGGTAAGGCCTGCAGCAGATGTACCAGTACGCAGCATTATGTACACGCCCTGGGATATAAAGTTTATCATGCTCTTATCTAAATTCGAGGGATCCATTCTGGTGAACTCTGGCGCCCATACTACGGACATTTCGGTTAATTATGCTTATTAATTTTATTAAGTTTTTGAGTAATTTTATTTATATATTTTTATTCATGATTTTATTTATCAGTAGTCATCAAATTGTTACAAATTACAGAGAAAGTGGAGAGTAAGAGATTCACAATGTTGACTATTGTAAACAGAGGATAGCTTTACACGGTATCCCTTTTTAACAGCTACTAATACTCCACAGCCTCTTGACTTCTCTGTTAGTGATGTGTCCCTATCATTTCTAAATACTGCGTACCAATATCAAACAATTAACTGTCAAATACATCATTCAATAAGACAGTTTCTGTTAACACTAATACATCAAATGAACAGCAAAGGAGATTTTGAAGAAATATATCACATTTAGTTCTAAGACCTCTGAAGTTTTGGCAATAAATTGGCACACTGTTCACAGACATTTAAAAGACAATTAAAATGTTAAATAAACATAGATGTTTACACATGACAGACCGAGCTAATATAATGGAGAGTTCTGCTCCCAGGGGCTCGCTCCTCCTCCTTCTTTCGAAGACTGTCCTCGTTGACGCCCCATGATAGCACCGGAACTTGTCTGTACTCCACAACGAACTGAATGTGGTGTCGAAACACATACAGCATTTGTACTGCCCTCTTATCTGCCCATGTATATGTCTTTTCACGAGAGTTTTATACTGATGTAAACATGGTATGTCCACGCCTCCGTCAAAGAAAGAGTTGTGATTCGCTGAGCGTGTAGTACCGACCTCCACCCCGTCAACGTCATGTTCGGACGTACAGGACTGCGCATCGCATACAGCATTGCGAAGATCTGAACTTCTGAATAAACGACTAAACTTGGATGCTGTTCACGTAGTTTATTGAACACATTCACGATGCACTCACTGCCTATGGTCACTTCCGAGCGGTTTTCCTCTTTTGTGCTTCACTACACGCGATGGTCCTATCTCCTGCTTCATTTCTCTCACTATGAATACTGACATTGACCGCTGCTGCAAGATGCAACACCTTATCTCCACGCTACACAGCTTGGGACTTTCCCTCACTACGAAAAGACTTCCTGTATTACACCACGCCTTGTGCCTTCATTTCAAGTTATTTAATCACTATTTTATTAAAACAAACCCATATATATGACAACTATATTTCTATTTGATTACGTACTCTTCCAAACTCTCTAAATGTAATAAACTAAAATAAAATAAAATTAATGCGACGTACTACTTTTCATCGAGCTCACATACAGTCGAGTGAGTGCAACGGTTGCTTCTTCAATCAACTACGTCCATGTCCAGGTGCATAAGCAAGGTGCTCCGCCTATTTGTTTATATCAGAATTAAACTCTCGTGAAAAGCAGTATAGGACTGTATGGCTACGTCCGCACCAGCGCCTAGATGGTGGATAGTCGCCACGATGATTCATTCAAGCAAACGAACTCCGGAGAACGAATGAAAGTGGCCGCCCCGCGTGCTTGGCTTGCCTTGGGTCCCTGGGTCGCTAAGCGTCTATTCTCGCGAATGAACTGGGCTGTTTTTTCAGGCTTCTAGAAACACGAAATTGTTTTTGTATGTGATGTACCCTTTACGTAACTTTTGTTCACTTATGACTGGAAAATGGATGATTTAGTTGTGTCAGCATTGTTTAAAAGAGAAGCGTTTCAGAACTCATCACATTAGCTACACAACAATGCCACTGTCCTCAAAGAGTTTTGGGAAGAAGCAGCGCAGAAATTTAGCAAAGATGGTAAATACAAATCAATATTGTATTTGTATATGTATGTGTGTTGTTGTTGTTGCTTCGGCCAACAGTCCATAGACTGATTTGACGCAGCTCTCCATGCTACCCTATCCTCTGCTAACCTTTTCATTTCTAAGTAATTACTACACCCTACATGAACTCAAATCTGGTTGTCATATTCATATCTTGGCGTACTTCTAACGTTCTTACCACCTACACTTCCCTCAAAAACCAACTGAACACATCCTGGGTGCCTCAAGATGTGTCCTATCATTCTGTCTCTTCTTCTGGTCAAATTTCGCCAAATCGTTCTCCTCTCACCAATTCGATTCAGTATATTTTCGTTTGTGATTCGATCTATCCATCTCACCTTCAGTATTCTTCTGTAACACCACATTTCAAAAGCTCCTATTCTCTTAATTTCTGAGCTGGTTATTGTCAATGTTTTACTTCCGTATAATGCTACGCTCCATACAGAATTCTTTTCAGAAACGTCTTTCTAAATTGTATATAAGTGTTCGAAGTGAGCAAATTTATTTTCTTAAGAAAGGCCTTCGTTGATTGTTCTATTCTGTATGTTACGTCCTCCATACTTCTGCCATCGTTAGTTATTTTACTACCCAAGTAACAATATTCATCTACTTACTTTAAGACTTCATTTCCTAATCTAATATTTCCTGAATCATCAGACTTCATTCGACTTCACTCCATTACCTTCATTTTGGATTTATTTATTTTCATCTTGTACTCCTTCACCAAGACTGTCCATACCGTTCAGCAATTTCTCCAGATCTTCTGCAGACTCAGATAGAATAACAATATCATCGGCAAATCTCAGAGTTCTGATTTCCACTCCTTGGATTGTGATTCCTTTTCTAAATTCCTCTTTGGTTTCCTTTATCGCCTGGCCTATGCAAACACTGAAAAGGAGAAGGGACAAGCTGCAGTCGTGCCTCACTCCTTTCTTGATTTCTGCTGCTTTTTTTTTCATAGTCTTCGATTCTTATCATCGCACATTGATTTTGGTACAGATTGTAAATAATTCTTTCTCGGTATCTAATCCCGACCATCTTCAGAATCTCAAATAGCTTGGTCCAATCAACATTACTGAACGCCTTTTATAGATCTACAAATGCCATGTACGTAGGCTTGTATTTCTTAATTCGATCCTCTAAGATCAGACGAGTTTTCAAGTTCAATAGCAACTTATCTGTAAAACTTCAAATAACTGGATCGTCGACTTGCGTGCTTTTTTCCTTTAAATGAAAATTAACGTATGCAATAAAAACAAAAGAATAACTTGGTCTTCTACTTACCTCAAAGTGACCACGAATCGTTTTTTGGGAGATATGCATTTTCTATAGTCGGTGTCCTGCTTGTGCAGTGTTTCTTGAATTTTAGTCAGCAGAATATCGAACGTTTCTGTAGTCATTCGTAAATATTTATAAAATTTGTCAGTAACTGCTTATACGGTAGATTAAACGCTCCATTCACATAACTAGGCTCATTTAATTCGTGTACCCGACAAGAAGAATAATGCAGAAAGAATAGTTCGTACTTCAAACTGGAATTCTCACTAAGAAGTTATTTTTTAGCTAACTTCGACAGAGACATTTTTAAGTCGTCTTCGCCTTGATAGCAATTAGCGCAGCTGCCGGCAGTGCGGCCACCACACAACCTACCTAAGCGCCTATCTACACACCTATTTATTTTTTTGTATAGGAACTTACCCATGCAAGCCACCTCCGGTGCGGACGTAGCCTATGCGTTTCATTTTGACGTGCCCCAACAACATATAGACAAAGAATCTTTTATATCTTGCTAAGTTAAGGGATACGCTAACTAGTCTGTAGTGACTTTAATTCTAGACATACCTTTATTGTTCCACACATAAAATGCGAACATAAATTATTGTCCACGTTTCTATTCATAAAAACATACTAGTTACAGTGGTGTTTCACTTTGACTCACAGTAGCTTGAAATTCAAGAATGTGGATCCTCTACGCCCAGGTACCTCCAAACTCCCCGCAGTCTCCATATCCAAATCCCCTTGAACATCTGTGGGGTTACCTTGAGAAAAGAATTCGTACTGGACACATTTCTTCCAAAGCAAATCTTGATGATGATGATGATGATGATGCTTGTTGTTTTAAGGGGCCTAACATCTAGGTCATCGGCCCCTGATGGTACGAAATGAGACGAAATGCAATGACAAAATAAAAATCCAAAATCCTCCACTGACCAGAATTCAAGGTGTGAGGACGAAAAATGAACGGTTGGATATGAAGTTAAAACAATCAGTGGAGAAGACCCGCAATGCCTCAGTCTCAGAAACTGACGGAAAACAATAGTAATACTGACCAAGGGACTGCTTCTATAGCTCAATACTGAATCGATGATGCTTGCAAGCTAAAGGGGTCCAAAATACAGGTCATCGGACTCTCATAATGGTACTTATCGCTTGGAAAGTAGAACCATGGTATTTGACATGGTGCGGTACTAATTAAAAGTATCGTAGACTCGTGGTATTCCACACATTATGGTACTACTCACAGGTAATGAAATTCGCACATGTAATAAGGACCTATGGTGTTTCACACATAGCGGCGCCATTTACAGGCAACGCAAACCTATGGTTTTCATCACATAAGTGTACTAACCACAGGGACTCTTACTATCCCGTGGTGTTCCTTATATAGTGGGTACTAATCATAGGCAAGCCAGAACCCTGATTGCTACTAATCAAAAACTACGCGCAAGTAATAGCAACCCATGGTGTTCCCCGCGTGGTGGTACTAATCACAAGTAGTTTCATGGTTCTAATCCAATCATCCCTTGGTCGCCCCGTTTAGTCGCTTCTTACGACAGGCAGGGGATACCGTGGGTCTATTCTTCGTCTGCGTCCCCCACCCACAGGGGTTTGTGTGTTTGGTCCGCGAGAGGTATTTTATTTCCCTCAAGTCCGCCGGCAAGCCGGTTAGGACCCCCCTATCCGCCACCTGGGACGTGCCACGTGGGAGTATCACCTCTCCCCCTGCTACGCCAGCGTAGTGGGTTCGTGGCAAAGCAAATCTGAAACGAGCGCTCGCAAAAGAATAGAACAACATTCTCGCTGCTACCACGTCTAATTTTGTGAATTCAATGTCAGGACAATTTTACGTTATTATCTAATCCAAAGGCTATCACACTAAGTACTGAACGTGTGGATTTAAGAGACTGAAATTTCCTGTGAACTGAGACTGTTCGAATACTTACTGTGCCAGTGTTTTGAATGCAAATTCATTTATTTTTTTACATTTTCGTTATCATGGAAATATTTAGTTGAATTTCTCTAATTATGTAACTTTTACATATTTAGGAATATTTGTGTTTTGTATTTGCTGCAAATATATACATAATCAAGATACTTTTCACACTAAGTGTACCTATTTTCTATAAAGATTACACTAAAGCAATTGTGACAAATGTTGAAAATAATGGATCAACATTCTTTTGCGTACCGTACGTCATGACAGAGGAAGTGGCAGGTGACGCGTGGTCTGTATCGACAGCCCACGACCAGCTGGCCCATTCTGCTTCGCTCCATTCATAAGCTCGTGCCGCCAGTAAACCCAGCCAAGTTGTCGGCAGTGATGAGGAGGACAGGCTCAAAGGCCGCTGTTCACAATACAGAAGAGACCGTATTCTGAACATAAATTTAACAGTAATTAATCAGTCACCATGTTATCTGCTATGAACACTAACAATGGGCTGAAGTCAATTAAACAGTAATACAATTAATTAGAACCTTGCACCCAACAAAATTTTGCACCTGCGATTGGAGAGAGTTTATTCGAGCCCCACTATTGGCAAACTAAATACAGAGTTACGTGGTCATGCGACTGTCAGCCCTGTTGTAGCCCCCTTCGCAGGGGCGTATTTTCCTTGCATGCAAGGCATTCCTTGCATGCATGGCTTTCATTGCATACGATATGATAGCGCGAAGAACTTTCTGTCTGAAGTACGATTTTAGGTTGACCGAGCTCGATAGCTGCAGTCGCTTAAGTGCGGCCAGTATCCAGTATTCGGGAGATAGTAGGTTCGAACCCCACTGTCGGCAGCCCTGAAGATGGTTTTCCGTGGTTTCCCATTTTCACACCAGGCAAATATTGGGGCTGCCTTAATTAAGGCCACGGCCGCTTCCTTCCCACTCCCAGCCCGTCCCTGTCCCATCGTCGCCATAAAACCTATCTGTGTCGGTGCGACGCAAAAAAAAAAAAAAAATAAATAAATAAAAAAAAATAGGTTGTTTCAAGACAAGTGTTGATTTCATCTCTAAAGTTCGAAAGTTCCACATAAATGCACTAGTTCTGTTGCTTGACTACGTGTGGCGCTGTTGTAGTCTCGCCGTCTAATCAACTGTGGAAAGAAAGAGAAAGAAATTGAGTAGTTACGGACGTAACACATACAATCTTAAAATTGCATTCGGTGATAGACATAGTTCTGAAACCCGCCGCATGATGTCTCTGCACTTGAATCTTTGTCACCATTCACGTGCTACCTTCTGCCAACTGTTTACAGCTTTGGAGGAAGTCGGATAGAGATGGGGAATCTCATTCAATTCGAAGAACCGATTCATTTGAATCGATTCACCAAAATGATTCGTTCATTCGATTACCACGTGACGGAGAGCCGAAAGCGAAACCATGGACTCAGGTGAATCATTCAGTTATGTTATTTATAACTGCTACTGCTTAAAGTTTACAACTTACAAGAAGTGAAGTGTTGTAGGTAATCGCTAGCATTTTAACTAGAGTAATATCCTTTTTAGAGGTTACAGTCGAAAAATGCTACAGCACTATACGACTAATCTTTTCCAAACTTAAGAAGCTACCATTCGAAATTATACGACAATTGAATTTGAAATTTATAGTAGATATGAACATCTTTGTGGCAATTCGAAAGTGAATATTGACAGCAGCTCACCATTAGTTCTTTACTTTTAATTCTTTTTTTACTGAAGAAATATTTTAAAAATATATGAAACTCCTCCTCTGCGAACCATGTGACCTTGCCGCGGTGAGGAGGCTTGCGTGTCCCAATGATGCAGATAGCCGAGCCGCAGGTGCAACCATATCGGATGGGTATCTGTTGAGAGACCAGACTAACGAATGTTCATCGAAAGGGGGGTAGCAGCCTTTCGGTAGTTGCAGGGGCGGCAGTCTATATGATTGACTGATACGGCCTTGTAATAATACTCAACATGGCTTAGCTGTGTTGATACTGCTACACGGCTGACAGCAACGGGAAACTACAGCCGTAACTACCTCCCGAGGACATGCATCTCTCTCTGTATGAATGATGTGCTGATGATGGCTTCCTCCCGGGTAAAATATTCCGGAGGTAAACTAGTCCCCCATTCGGATCACCGGGTGGGGACTACACGAGAGGGGGCGATCATCAGGAAGATGGATACTGACATTCTGTGAGTCGGAGCGTGGAATGTTAGAAGTTTGAATCGTTGTGGTAGGTTAGAGAATCTGAAAAGGGAGATGGATAGGCTAAAGTTAGATGTAGTTGGTATAAGTGAAGTACGTTGGCAGGAAGAACAAGATTTTTGGTCAGGCAACTACCGAATTATCAACACAAAATCAAACAGTGGAAATGCAGGAGTTGGTTTAATAATGAATAAGAAAATAGGGCAGCGGGTAAGCTACTACGACCAGCATAGCGAAAGAATTATTGTCGTCAAGATAGACACCAAACCAATGCCCACCACAATAGTGCAGGTCTATATGCCTACTAGTTCAGCGGATGATGAAGAAATCGAAAGAATATATGAGGAGATAGAAGATTTAATACAATATGTAAAAGGTGACGAGAATCTAATTGTGATGGGAGACTGGAATGCAGTAGTAGGCCAAGGAAGAGAAGGTAGTACAGTAGGAGAATTTGGATTGGGACAAAGGAACGAAAGAGGAAGTCGGCTGGTTGAATTCTGCACTGATCATAATTTAGTCCTTGCCAATACTTGGTTCAAACACCACAAACGACGGCTGTACACGTGGACGAAAATTGGAGACACTGGAAGGTATCAAACAGACTTCATTATGATTAGGCAGAGATTCAAAAACCAGGTGTTGGATTGCAAAACTTTCCCAGGAGCAGACATGGACTCTGACCACAACTTGTTGGTCATGAAAAGCCATCTGAAGATGAAGAAATTGAAGAAAGGAAAGAATGCAAAAAGATGGGATCTAGACAAGTTGAAAGAAAAGAGTGTGAGGGATTGTTTCAAGGAACATGTTGCACAAGGGCTAAATGAAAACGCTGAAGGAAACACTATAGAAGAAAAGTGGAGAGTCATGAAAAATGAAGTCAGTAGGGCTGCTGAAGAAATGTTAGGAAGGAAGAAAAGCTCAACTAAGAATCAGTGGATAACTCAGGAAATACAAGACCTGATTGATGAACGACGAAAATACAAGAATGCTAGAAATGAAGAGGGCATGAAAGAATACAGGCGATTAAAGAATCAAGTGGATAGAAAGTGCAAGGTAGCTAAGGAAGAATGGCTGAAGGAGAAGTGCAAGGATGTCGAAGGCTGTATGGTCCTGGGAAAGGTAGATGCTGCATACAGGAAAATGAAGGAAACCTTTGGAGAAAAGAAATCTAGGTGTATGAACATTAAGAGCTCAGATGGAAAGCCACTTCTAGGGAAAGAAGACAAAGCAGAAAGATGGCAGGAACATACCCAACAGTTGTATCAAGGTAAAGATGTAGATAATTTGGTTCTGGAACATGAAGAGGCTGTTGATGCTGATGAAATGGGAGACCCAATTTTGAGGTCAGAGTTTGACAGAGCTGTGAGTGACCTAAATAGGAACAAGGCACCTGGAATTGATGACATTCCCTCTGAATTACTGACTGCCTTAGGAGAAACCAGCATGGCAAGGTTATTTCATTTAGTGTGCAAGATGTATGAGTCAGGTGAAGTCCCATCCGATTTTCGGCAGAATGTTGTTATACCTATTCCCAAGAAAGCCGGTGCTGACAGGTGTGAAAACTACCGCACCGTTAGTTTAGTATCTCATGCCTGCAAAATTTGAACACGTATTATTTACAGAAGAATGGGAAAACAAGTTCAAGCTGAGTTGGGAGAAGATCAATTTGGCTTCAGAAGAAATGTAGGAACACGTGAAGCAATCCTGACTTTACGTCTGATCTTAGAGGATCGAATCAAGAAGGACAAGCCCACGTACATGGCCTTCGTAGATCTAAAAAAGGCATTCGATAATGTTGATTGGACCAAGCTATTTATGATTCTGAAGATGATAGGGATCAGATACCGAGAACGAAGAATCATCTACAATCTGTATAAAAATCAGTCTGCAGTGATAAGAATCGAGGGCTTTGAAAAGGAAGCAGCAATCCAGAAAGGAGTGAGGCAAGGCTGCAGTTTGTCCCCTCTCCTTTTCAATGTTTATATAGAACAGGCAGTAAAGGAAATCAAAGAGAAATTTGGAAAGGGAATCACAGTCCAAGGAGAGGAAATCGAAACCTTGAGATTTGCCGATGATATTATTTTATCTGAGACTGTAGAAGATCTCGAGAAGTTGCTGAATGGTATGGATGAAGTCTTGGGTAAGGAGTACAAGATGAAAATAAATAAGTCCAAAACAAAAGTAATGGAGTGCAGTCGAACGAAGGCAGGTGATGTAGGAAATATTAGATTAGGAAATGAAGTCTTAAAGGAAGTAGATGAATATTGTTACTTGGGTAGTAAAATAACTAACGATGGCAGAATTAAGGAGGACATAAAATGCAGACTAGCACAAGCAAGGAAGAGCTTTCTTAAGAAAAGAAATTTGCTCACTTCAAACATTGATATAGGAATTAGAAAGATGTTTTTGAAGACTTTCGTGTGGATCGTGGCATTGTATGGAAGTGAAACATGGACGATAACTAGTTCAGAAAGAAAGAGAATAGAAGCTTTTGAAATGTGGTGTTACAGAAGAATGCTGAAGGTGAGATGGATAGATCGAATCACGAATGAAGAACTGAATCGAATTGGTGAGAGGAGATCGATTTGGCTACATTTGACGAGAAGAAGAGATAGAATGATAGGACACATCTTGAGACACCCAGGACTTGTTCAGTTGGTTTTTGAAGGAAGTGTAGGTGGTAGGAACGGTAGGGGTAGACCAAGGTATGAATATGACAAGCAGATTAGAGCAGATGTAGGATGCAATAGTTACGTCGAAATGAAAAGGTTAGCGCAGGATAGGGTGGCATGGAGAGCTGCATCAAACCAGTCTATGGACTGATGGCTCAAACAACAACATATGAAACTAAATGTAAACGTGATCACCTGACTGTGAAATAATCAACCGTGACAAAGCAACTGCTACGTTACGGTTTTTTGAACTTCGATTGTTCTTAACGATATTCCTTACGATTTTCATTATGTTCACAAGCTATACTCACTAGACAGCAACTTTAGGAAAGTCATTCACTCTCTGTAGCAGGCAGTGAAATAATAGGAAACAAATCTGTGCCCACATGTAAGACTATGGATGTAATGTGATCCTCAAATTGATCATGGTCAATTTGGCAAGATTGACGGTTCATAAACAGTAAATACCGGAAGACTATGCCGGGCTGAGTGGCTCAGACGGTAGAGGCGCTGGCCTTCTGAGCTCAACTTGGCAGGTTCGATCCTCCTCAGTCCCGTGGAATTTGAAGGTGCTCAAATACATCAGCCTCGTGTCGGTAGATTTACTGGCTCGTAAAACAACTCCTGCGGGACAAAATTCCGACACCTCGGCGTCTCCGAAAACCGAAAAAGTAGTTTGTGGGACGTAAAGCCATTATTATTACCGTATTATTATTATTATTATTATTATTATTATTATTATTATTATTAAATAGTGCATTACCGCCAATAAGACAATGCGTTATCGAAGTAAAGCATCTGACTGTCTTTAAGAAAAGACTTTTTTGCTAGCGTCTTTACGTCGCACCGACACAGATAGGTCTTATGGCGACGATGGGATAGGAAAGGCCTAGGAGTTGGAAGGAAGCGGCCGCGGCCTTAATTAAGGTACAGCCCCAGCATTTGCCTGGTGTGAAAATGGGAAACAATCTTCACGGCTGCAGACAGTGGGATTCGAACCCCCTATCTCCCGGATGCAAGCTCACAGCCGCGCGCCCCTAACCGCGCGGCCAACTCGCCCGGTAAGATAATCTTCTTTACTTCGCACCGGCACAGATAGGTCTTATGGCGACAATGGGATAGGAAAAGGCTAGGAGTAGGAAGGAAGCAGGGCTTCCGACAGTGGAGTTAAAACTCACTATCTCCCGAGTGCAAGCTGACAGGTACGTGAACCAAACCGCGCAGCACTCGCTCGGTGACTTGTTCTTTTTTTAGTACTTTGCCCCTTAATATACTGCCGCTCCTCGGAGTAACCATAGAAACCAGAAAGGCGAACGCCAAATGGGGAAGCATGGAACAATTTACGAAATAATTGAGGTTCTGTGTCAGATAGTAAATGGTGAACATATCACAGTCACAAGAATCTGTCACTTGGAGGATTTATGGCTTGCTTTATTTGCTCCCTTCGTCATCGTGATGAAAATCCTATACGTAATGTACCTTAATAGTATTGTATTGCCTATATAGGTACTACAAAGAAATCATGATCAGTTATTTCACTTGCACTTGCATATACACTTCATGACATGACAAGATTTTTAAAAAATATCGATTCTTACTAGGGGCTGAGAACGAGAACGGGGAGGCTTCCATGTTCCACAAGTAAGTTCACAGTAATTCACAAGAACGAGAACAGGAACCATGAAATAAACTTAACCTAACATTTTGCCACGAGCTGGAAGTTGAGTGTATATTACAGTTCCGTGAAGTGTGTGACTTCTTATAATTTTTTATTTTAAAAAAGTATTTTTTTCCTGTAAGGTTAGGTTAGGAGTGTTTGACTTGTGAACCGGTCTTTTAGTTCAGGTTAAATAAAAAGTAACAGAGTAGTTCTTCACATGTTGTCATTGATTCAAAAATGGTGTATACCCGATTTGGAGATATGAATCAGAACGAACGAGGAGCCAAGGAACGAGTTGCGGCTGCCATCTCTCGATTCAGCTTTCGATTCACACACGAGTCGATTCATTTCATTCACTGAATCATGATTCGTTCAGAATCTTCCCATCTCTAAAGTCGGAATATCCAAGGTAACGTCGAGCGGAAAGCACGGATTACCCCTGGCGAGATAAGGTCCCTTCGGTACGGATCCCATACGGCTGCTCCATTTTCCAGGAATGACCTTACTGACGACAACCAGCCCAAAGCTGCGTGGAGGTTTTTTGGATTTAGATTCTGTTGCTATTAATCCATTCAAAGGTAGAAGGTCCTTTTAGTCAGCTGAAATTGGTGAAGGTAAAGATGCATAACAAAATTCACGTCAGAATTGCTTCACGTTTCACACCAAAAACACTCTTAAAAGTGTTAGGAAGACCTGCTATACATAATTATGAATTCTCTGAAAATGCCTTGCGTAAGATAGGAACCTCAGCTGCATATTCATATTCCAATTGCAACATCACAATGAATCCCCTGTCCTCTACCACAGCAACTACACCAGACGAGGAACCAGAGTCTTCTCATTTTAATTAGGTATGTTGTAGTTATTCATCAATTTAATGCTTCAATATTCCCCCAATGAAGACCTCGTTCACAAAATTTCATGTAGTGACGTAGAACAAGACATGTCTCGGGAAAATATCAACGTTCTCACCGCGGCCATACAAGCCATGTTAGACCGATTCAAGGATATGGAGGCCAGGATGGATTCTTTTTTTAGATGAGGACCACCAGGGATACGACGGCGGCACGGACGAGCAGGACCAGCAACCACAGCTCCCCGAAGCCATCCCTTGGAGACAGTTACAGCCGGCGACCTACAAGGGCCTCCCAACACCACCCGACGCCAAAGTCTACCAGATCGCCCTCGCACTACGGGATCAGCTCGCCCTCATCCCTACGGGACGCGATCACCACAACGCAGCAACCACCCTATGGGCTCTCTCAGCATGGCCTCGCCTGGATCCAGCGCAGAGGAAGTATTTCTTCAATCGGGCCAACCTCTTATACCTGGCCCTAACCCAGGGGTGGGACGTGGCAGTCCAGGTAGACCGGCCCACCGGCGATCAGGTCGCCGTCTTGCCAGAAGGTTTTACCTACACACCAACTTTCCGCCAGCCCGCGGTCACCCGCGGGGCCAGCTCAACTCGGCCAGGAAGAGGACGCGGACGTCGCGGGGCGGGGAGCAAACCAGCAACCAAGGCGTAGTGCTGCGACTGGCCGCAGGGCAGCGGCGAACCTCTCCTCGCCGGCCCCTGCGCCAGACCACCATTCCAGTATTGAAGAGGTCCCTTACGGGGCTCCCTGAGACCATGTAGTGCTTTGTCATCTCAGCGATTGTATGTATCTTTGTTTGCAAATGATATTCTTGTCTTTGTTCATATGTATCTTGTGAATTACAGATAATTTTTTTTTGTAACAGGCTTGCCCTGATTTCGCCAAACATTGTATGTATTTTATAATAATAACAATAATAAATAGCACAGAGGGAGGGAACCCTTCCGGTACTCCCTCGCTGCCTCTCTCGCGGCTAACGCCTGTGCTGCCTTCTCGTACATGCGATCGAACCCCAGGCTATATAAGCCGGGATGGAAGGCAGCTCGGGGTCAGTTGGTCGTGAGAGAGGTCAGCAAGTAGGCTAGGTCAGCATATAGGCCAATCTAACAGAAAAGTTAGGGCATATAAGCTGGAATAAAAACGTTATTAAACACAGGATGTCATTTCATCAAATAAAAAGAGCATTTTTCATATTCCTTAAATCACGCCAAATAAAAATAAAATCAATTTGAAGATATATGCAAGTACCAGGCTATATCACCATTGCGTCTGAAAATATCGATATGTGACAATGTTGTCGAAGAAGTACTGACAAGCGGCAGATATACCATTAAGAACGATAATTCCTTGATAGAAACTCGTACAATATTGAACCTTAGATAACTGAAACTTACAGGCCAGAGTTCTAGGCTGAAATATTTCATACGATTTTTTTGGGTACCACACAATAATTGTAAGAAATTTTCATTTTTTTCCTGGCGATTTTCCTAAAGAGTAGTTCAGTAAATTGATCGAAGTCTGTGGAAAATGTGTTAGATGTATAAAAAATAAAGGAATGTATTGTTTTGAAATACCATCAGTCCTATTATTCAAGTCCCAACAAGTATCGTACAGCAGCTGACTCAATGCTACACACCGTTCGTCAGTACAGGTGTACGAATACTTACGGCGGTATCTGTATGTCTCGAAGGAATTAGTTCAATACACATTAGTGTTATACGCTGACGAGTAAAGTGGCCGCGCGTGTAAACGCGCTATGGCTATGGAAAAATGGCTTTTAGTGTCGGGAGTGTCCGAGGACAAGTTCGGCTCGCCAGATGCAGGTCTTTTGATTTGACCCCTGTAGGCGACCTGCGCATCGTGATGACGATGAAATCGACACATACACCCAGCCACCGTGCCAGCGAAATTAACCAATTATGGTTAAAATTCCCGACCCTGCCGGGAATCGAACCCGGGACCCTTGTGACCAAAGGCCAGCATGCTAACCATTTAGCCATGGCGGAGCTAAACGCAGCATGCTGTGAGCGGCTGGCTGGTAGGAACTATGGTTTAGTGCTGATGCAAGCAGTGACGAGCGTTGCGGTGCGGTGCGATGCGATGCGATGCGATGCGGTGCGGTGGAGTGCGTTCCATCAGATTGTGAATATATCTGCGTGTGTTTACAGTCGTATGTGATCTGTAGTGTGACTTACTGTTTAGCTTCTCCCGTTTACATTTTCTTTGGAAATGAGTGCTGGTAGTCGTCCAAACGGACAGAAAGCATGTCCAGGAAAAGAGAAGTAAAGGAAAAACTTAATTTATCGTTTGGCAGAACAACAGCAAGAAAAATAGTACAAAATAAGTACATTACAATTATTATTCTAAACACTGGTATTAAAAAACGATTAAAGGGAACATTCAAATATTAGTTATCTAAATACTGCACGTAACAAAATTTGCAGAGAATTATTGACTGTAAATTCATATCTAGCGACTACAACCAGGTTAGAGCTGAGGGTGTCGCATCAGTGACGCCTTGGAACGATCCGTTGTACTTCCTCAGATGATAATCCTTCACAAGGTGTAATACAGTCCGTTCCTGGGCTCCACAGACACAAGCAGTAGAGTTATAAAATCCCCGTAGAATATATATGCTGAGAATCAAAAGTATTCCGACACTTCAGCATTTTCGATGTAAAAGGTAATACTTCCACTCCTATGGGTAGGAAGTTAAAATCGGCATGTCAGATGTATTACTGGCGAGCTTACTTCGGAAAAGAAGAGGGATTTGTTTACCAGTCCATTTCATATTACTTATACCAAACACCAATTGGAGAAGAGATGGGAAGGAAAGGGGGAATTGTAGAAGACAGGTGGTCTAATGTTTTAAGGAAAAGGAGATTGCAGACTAAGGGCTCTATTCAGGATCAGAACTCAGGACAGGTGTCTGTGAGAAATCGGTACGAGTACTGCAGGTAGAACAACAGAGGGAAAATGAGGAACAGAGAACTGTTGCTGAGAATCGCGGAAGTAGGAGGAAAGAAAAAGGTAGGAAAGGGAAATATAGAGTAGAGGATACGAAAAGACAGGTGGAACAGGGTCACGGGAGGGAGAAAAGCGAGGAGGAAGTAGCTTCTGCAGCTGTCAGGAAAGATGGGGCTGACAAGGAGGGGAGGGGATCAAATGAGGTGGGTAGGGTTGAGTCTCTGGTCATGGGGGATTCCATCGTTAGACATCTGGGGAAAGTGTGTGAAGGAAAGGGGAACAGGGTAGAGTGTTATCCAGGAATTACGTTAAGGCAGATGTTGAGGAAAGTAGAAGAGAAGGAGGAGGGAAAGGAGAATGTGGTAGTGTTTCACCTTGGTACCAACAACGTAAGGCAAGCAGGTATAAGTACCAATGTAGTTGGGAATGTGTGGGATCTGCTAAATGGAGCAAGGGTAATGTTTAAGGAAGCTGAGATCGTTATCAGTGGAATACTATGTAGGAGGGATACTGACTGGAAGGCGTTTGGGAATTTAAATAAGAGTATAGAGTGGGCATGCGGGAAACTGGGAGTGAGATTTCTAGATCGTAATGGGTGGGTAGGAGATAGGGATCTTCGCTCAGATGGCCTTCATTTAAACCACAGTGGAACGTATAAGTTAGGCAACTTCTTCAGAGGGGTTATAGGGAGATACATTCAGGGAAACGGGGTGGTCTACGGAGCGGTGATAAGGGTACAGGGATCAGGAAGACAAGTAGAGATGACCGAAAAATGTTAGTGTTGAACTGTAGAAGTATTGTAAAGAAAAGAATAGAATTAAGTAATTTAATAGATATATAATTGCCAGATAAACTGTAATAGGAGTTGAATCATGGCTGAGAAATGATATAATGAATGCAGAAATATTCTCACAGAACTGAAGTGTGTATCGCAGAGATGGGATAGGAACGGTAGGAGGGGGAATATTCATGTTGGTGAAAGAAGAATTTGTAAGCTACGAAAAAGTTAAAGATGACAAAATTGAAATTCTAAATGTATCATCTCTAAAAAAATAGACAACCTGATGTCTTTGGAGTGTACAGCCCGTTAAAGGGTAGCGCTGGCGCTGATTCAGATTTGATAATATATGGTATTAGCTATGGGGAAACGATATGGAAAGGGATGCGACTGTAGCGGGAGATCTCAATTTACCAAATGTCAACTGGGGAGGTAATGCGAACGACAGGAAGCTTAACCAACAAATGGCAAATAAGTTAATATGGGAAGGACAGCTGAATCAGAAAGTGATGGAGCCAATTAGAAGGAAGAGTATTCTGGATGTGGTGCTGGTAAAACCGGATGAGCTCTACAGAGAAACCGAAGTAATATATGGTATTAGTGATCACGGAGCTGTTTTTGTCGTAGTTAAAAGTAAATGTCACAGAAAAGAAGGTCTTAAAAGTAGGACTATCAGGCAGTACCATATGACTGATAAAACAGGCGCGGAATAGTTTTTAAAATGTAATTATGATCGGTGGAAAACGGTAAATAAAAATGTAAACAGATTCTGGGATGGGTTTAAAGCAATTGTTGAGGAATGTGAAAACAGATTTGTACCTTTAAAGGTGGTAAGGAATGGTAAAAACCCACTATATTATAACAGAGAAGTAAAGAGACTAAGAAGGAGGTGTAGGTTGGAAAGAAATAGATAGATTCGGGGATATACTAAAGACAATGGGTTGGAATATAGTACCATATCTGTAGTACTTACTTGATTATTGTTTGCATCAAGGAGCTACACCAAATGAATGAAGAGTTGCTATATTAGCCCCTGTGTACAAAGGAAAGGGTGATAGACATAAAGCTGAAAACTGCAGGCCAACCAGTTTGACATTCATTGCATGTAAGCTTTGGAAAAGCATTCTTTCTGATTATATTATACATGTTTGCGAAATTAATAACTGGTTCGATAGAAGGCAGTTCAGGTTTAGGAAAGGTTTTTCCACTGAAGCTTAACTTGTAGGATTCCAGCAAGATATAGCAGATATCTTGGATTCAGGAGGTCAAATGGACTGTATCGCGATTGACCTATCTACGGCATTTGATAGGGTAGATCATGAGAGACTGCTGGCAAAACTGAGTGCAATTGGACTAGACAAAAGAGTGACTGAATGGCTGGCTATATTTCTAAAAAACAGAACTCAGAAAATTAGCGTAGGCGAAGATTTATCTGGTCCTGTAATAATTAAGAGGGAAATTCCTCAAGGCAGTATTATTGGACCTTTATGTTTTCTTATATAAATGATACGAGTAAAGAACTGATATCAGAGATAAGGCCTTTTGCTGATTATGTTATTCTGTATAAACTAATGAATAAGTTACAAGATTGTGAGCAACTGCAAAATGACCTCGATAATGTTGTGAAATGGACAGTAGGCAATGATATGATGATTAGCTGGGTTAAAATTCAGTTTGTTAGTTTCACAAATAGGAAAAATCCTCTTAGTTTATATACTGCGTTGATGGGGTGAAAGTTCCTTTTGGGGGATCAGTGTAAGTACCTAGGTGTTAATATAAGTAAAGATCTTCATTGGGGTAATCACTTCAATGTGATTGTAAATAAAGGGTACATATCTCTGCACAAGGTTATGAGGGTATTTAGGGGTTGTGGTAAGGATGAAAAGGAAAGGGCATATAAGTCTCTAGTAAGTCCCCAACTAGGGTATGATACCAGTGTGTGGGATCCTCACCAGGATTACTTTATTCGGGAACTGGAAAAATCTAAAGAAAAGCAGCTCGATATGTTCTGGGTGATTTCTGACAAAAGAGTAGCGTTACAAAAAATACTGCGAAGTTTGGGCTGGGAAAATTTGGGAGAAGAGAGGCGAGCTGCTCGACTAAGTGGAATGTTCCGAGCTGTCAGTGGAGAGATGGCACGGAATGACATCAGTAGACGAATAAGTTTTGAGTGGTGTCTTTAAACGTAGGTAAGATCACAATATGAAAATAAAGTCGGAATTCAAGAGGACACATTGGGGCAAATGTTCTTTTATAGGAAGGGGAGTTCAGGATTGGAATAATTTAACAAGGGAGGTGTTCGATAAATTTCCAATTTCTTTGAAATAATTTTAGAAAGTGCTAGAAAACAACAGATAGGGAATCTGCCACCTGGGCGACTGCCCTAAATGCAGATCCGTAGTGATTGAAGGCGGCCTGTTCTACACTCCAAAAGTATTCGGACACGTAATGAAAAAGAGAAACAAATGAATGTGTAAGAGAAACGTAACGAGCTTCTGGAACACTTTGCATCAGGTAGGAAATGAAAAAATGAAAATCCACAGCCTGTTTCCAGTCATTCAACAGCAGAAACAAGGAAACATAGAATGGGCCTCAAAGGTAAGGAGATGACATAGGATTTAAAAAATATATTATAAGGCTAGATATTGAAGTAAGATAATTGAAAGAGGTAAGCCGGATTGTTAATAGACCACGTTCAACTGTTTGCGATGTAATAGACAAATTCGGCAGGGAAGTATCCGTATAAAACAGGCTAAGAACGGGACAACCTCAAATCCTCACACTAAACGATAAACGCGTTATCCACTTATCTATCAAGAAAAACCCTCGCCTCAGTACTCCGAAGATTGCATTTGAACTACAGAACACCAATGTCTAGTTTCTGCGAACACAGTGTGGTGTGTTTGTAATCGTGAAAGGTACCATGGTCGAGTCGTTCGGAAGATCTGGGTGAATTAAACTGACAGGAGGAAACGACAGGAATTTGCCTTGAAATACCAGGATAAGACTGAGGAATTTTGGAAAAAGGTGATATGGCCTGATGAGAGTAAATTCAACGAGTTTATTTAGATGGAAAGCCGAAGGTACGGAGGGAAACGAACGCTGAATTGGAGCCTCAGAACATCATTCCACCTATCAAACATGGAGTTGGCTCTGTATATGTAAATGGCTGCATGAGTGCACTCAGTATGGGAAAGCTGCACATTATTGATGGTCTAATGGATCACAGAATGTACCCGAACATCCTTAAACAAAAACTACCAGCCAGTGCAGATAAAATGGGGATGGCTGACGACTGGACCTTTACGAAGGATAATGATTGCAAGCATACCGCGCATACTGTTTAACTGTGACTGTTGTATAACACTCCCAAACATCTACACACTCCACCCCAGTCCCCTGATATTAATCCCATTGACAATACATCAAGCCTTTTGAAGAAGATTTCAAAACATACTTTGCTAGCTGAATGGCAACTCATACCTCCGACATTAACCGCATATTACGTGAATTCCAGTCAACGCCGACTGAAAGCGATAAACAAAGCTAAAGGGTATCCGACAAAGTACTGAAATAACAGTGCTGTAGGATAAAGTGTGTGTTGTTTTTTTACTGGATCACTCAATGTCCAAATACTTCTGACGCGTGAGAAAGGAACCTTTACACCGAGCTCGATAGCTGCAGTCGCTTAAGTGCGGCCGGTATCCAGTATCCAGTATATTTTGTATGATTATGTAATCAAGTCTACATACCGAGGCGGACAGAAGCATTAATAATAATGTTAATAACTTTCATCTCAATAAATATTTTTACGGTTTTCGGGAACGCCGATGAATGTTGTAACGCAGGAGTTCTTTAACGGGCCAGTAAATCTACCGACACGAAGCCGATATATTTGAGCACCTACAAATACCACCGGACTGAGCCAGGATGGGATCTGCTAAGCTGGGTTCAGAAGGCCAGCGCTCTACCGTACGAGCTACTCAGCCCGGCGACAGAAGTATTTAAATTATGCCACTACAAGAGGCCATTTAACTACCAAAACATACACAGTAAAATGAACAATTCTCTTCCATGTTTTTAACACACCTTTATTTCATTTTTAATGTTAAATGTTTGTACATAAATTAAATATAAATACATGTTCGTGATGAAAATTTTTCTTCCAGAGCAGTTGGACATACGTATTAAAAAAACCACAGCACTCTAGTACTTGATTATTATGCCTATCCTGTACACAACTGCTGCCGAACGCCTTGGCTTTGAATGTACGTGCTTGCTGTCCGAATCAATTTTATTCCACTTCTGCAAATTAATGTATTTCTGTCTTGCATTGCTTGTGATGTGGTGTTTCCTGATCCTACCTTCCAATTCTTGCCAGATGTTCTCGATCGGGTTCAAGTCGGGTGACTGAGGTGGTGTTTTGAGTGTGTGGAGTATGTTGTAGTTAATTCATAACCTAGCAAATTCTGAGGTGTGCTTAGGACCGTTGTCTTGTTGGAAATAACAATTATTTCCAACATTTAATTTTTCAGCTCTTCTCTGCAGATGTTCCTGTAGTATATTCTTATAATCATACTTGTTCATGTTGCCATCAATAAAAGCTAGCTCACCCACACCACTTGACGAGATACATCACCATACCATTACGCTGCCGCCCCCATGTTTGACCGTAGCTTCCATATGTTTAGGATCTCACTCAGTCCTATTCTTCTGCCTCCACACATTTAATCGGCCATCACTTCGGCATATATTAAACTTACTTTCATCTGACCATAACAAACGATCCCAGAACACATTGATCTTCGTTACATACTCACTGCAAATACTAAACGCTTTTCATTATTTACTTTACGTATATACGGTTTTCTCTTTGTGTTCTGGAATTGTACCCAGTACTGTCCAGAGCCCTACGAACTGTTCTTTTATGAATAACCTTCCCAGGATATTCTTCCAGATGTGCTCTTAATTTCTGTTGCTGTTATTCTGGGATTTTTCCTCACCATGTTCAGCACTTGTCTTTCATCTCTACAAGTAAGTTTTGGCGGAGCACCTTTCCAAAGCTGATTGACAAGGGTATTCCTCGTTTTATAACGTTGGATGACACACCACACACTGGACGGATTTCTGAGTACAGCTTCTCTAATTGCTTTACACGTCTTATTTTGTTCATGCATACGCAAGATGATTTTTCTCTCCTCTAGAGCCGTCTCTTTTCCTTTCCGCCCCACTTGGATTGTGGCCACTCGTAGCTGAAGTTCCTTGTGTACTGTATGACAACAGACACAAACGAGTTCTGAATGAACGAACGTCAACATTTCCATCGTTTATTGTGTTTGAATACTTGTGTCATAAGGTAACGGAACGTTGTTAAGGGAAATCACATGTTGAATAATACACACGTATACTTAACATTCGTGTACTGTATATGAGTTTGAAACGCACGAAAACGCATCGGTTGAAACACGAAATAATACATAATTTCGCCTTCTGTGTCGATTAATTTAACATTTAAAGCTGCATATTCATAGATTTGAATACTTCTATCCGCCTCTGTATGTATAATGTCACTCTACGAGTAAACGGTCTACGCAGATTGCGGTGCACGAATATTTTTGGTTCTATCTGTACATGGAAGCATTTCATCTGACGTGGCCTGTCCTCAGTCGGTTCAATCCAGTCCACTAACCCCGGTTTGGATTGAATCGCTATTAGTTTCCTGATAGGATCCGTAACACCGCGGTGGTTAATTGGAAGAACTAATAACCGGGCATTACAAGCTAGAAGAACCGGACCCAAACCTAAAATGTCCCACTGGATTGGTGTTTCAGCCTGTGGTCGATGGTGATGCACAAAACCTTAATGTTTTTTGTTGCACGGTCTGCAACGAACTTTATGCACATGCTAAAGAGTCCACTGGGACGTCGCATTTTTCTCGCCATCCACTCATTTCTAACAACAAAATACCATGGATACGATCATGGCCCAATTACACTGACTGACAGAGCAAATGCAACACCAAGAAGGAGTGGTCAGAACTTTATGCCAATTGCAGGGTAGACTGACGTCACTGAGGTATGCTCATGATGTGAAATGCGCCGCTGTGCTGCGCACGTAGCGAACGATAAATGGGACACGGCGTTGGCGAATGGCCCACTTCGTACCGTGATTTCTCAGCCGACAGTCATTGTAGAACGTGTTGTCGTGTGCCACAGGACACGTGTATAGCTAAGAATGCCAGGCCGCCGTCAACGGAGGCATTTCCAGCAGACAGACGACTTTACGAGGGGTATGGTGATCGGGCTGAGAAGGGCAGGTTGGTCGCTTCGTCAAATCGCAGCCGATACCCATAGGGATGTGTCCACGGTGCAGCGCCTGTGGCGAAGATGGTTGGCGCAGGGACATGTGGCACGTGCGAGGGGTCCAGGCGCAGCCCGAGTGACGTCAGCACGCGAGGATCGGCGCATCCGCCGCCAAGCGGTGGCAGCCCCGCACGCCACGTCAACCGCCATTCTTCAGCATGTGCAAGACACCCTGGCTGTTCCAATATCGACCAGAACAATTTCCCGTCGATTGGTTGAAGGAGGCCTGCACTCCCGGCGTCCGCTCAGAAGACTACCATTGACTCCACAGCATAGATGTGCACGCCTGGCATGGTGCCGGGCTAGAGCGACTTGGATGAGGGAATGGCGGAACGTCGTGTTCTCCGATGAGTCACGCTTCTGTTCTGTCAGTGATAGTCACCGCAGACGAGTGTGGCGTCGGCGTGGAGAAAGGTCAAATCCGGCAGTAACTGTGGAGCGCCCTACCGCTAGACAACGCGGCATCATGGTTTGGGGCGCTATTGCGTATGATTCCACGTCACCTCTAGTGCGTATTCAAGGCACGTTAAATGCCCACCGCTACGTGCAGCATGTGCTGCGGCCGGTGGCACTCCCGTACCTTCAGGGGCTGCCCAATGCTCTGTTTCAGCAGGATAATGCCCGCCCACACACTGCTCGCATCTCCCAACAGGCTCTACGGGGTGTACAGATGCTTCCGTGGCCAGCGTACTCTCCGGATCTCTCACCAATCGAACACGTGTGGGATCTCATTGGACGCCGTTTGCAAACTCTGCCCCAGCCTCGTACGGACGACCAACTGTGGCAAATGGTTGACAGAGAATGGAGAACCATCCCTCAGGACACCATCCGCACTCTTATTGACTCTGTACCTCGACGTGTCTCTGCGTGCATCGCCGCTCGCGGTGGTCCTACATCCTACTGAGTCGATGCCGTGCGCATTGTGTAACCTGCATATCGGTTTGAAATAAACATCAATTATTCGTCCGTGCCGTCTCTGTTTTTTCCCCAACTTTCATCCCTTTCGAACCACTCTTCCTTGGTGTTGCATTTGCTCTGTCAGTCAGTCAGTGTATTACAGGAATGCGCATTTATTAAGTCATTTTCGCTTTCTTTTAGGCATTTTTATTCTGTAGGTCTTTTTACTTCAATATTTCGAAATTTTGTCATTTTCAGCCATCCGATATATACAATGCTTGTTTTGAAGTCATTTTTCTTTGTTCTGCGGTATTTTTATGCATTTACATTATGTAATCAACATATCTGAATATCAATCGAGTTTTCAACAAAATGAGAATGCTCAAACATCGAAAGGTTCAGCACTGAGTTCTAAAGATGTGAAATAAAGTGACCTTCTACAATCCTACCCGTAATCTTTGGAAATCTACATCCTTGGAGAGCGACGATACATTACTCCTAATTTGGATGGACTTGCAATGAGGGGGGAGGTATGATCAGTGTAGTAGATACAAATTCACATTTCAGTCAAACTGAAAATGAAAATCCACAGCCTGTTTCCAGTCATTTGACCGGGTCAGGAATGGAATGAATGAAGCCCCAATTTATCGGCGATGATAGGAAATGTGCCGGCTGCCGAAGCCTGTCGCACTCCTCTGAGGCAATGATTTCTAACAACAAAATACCATGGATACGATCATGGCCCAATTATTACAGGAATGCGCATTTATTAAGTCATTTTCGTTTTCTTTTTGGCATTTTTATTCTGTAGGTCTTTTTACAGATGAAATGAAATTATATTGGAGAGTGTTGCCGGAATGAAAGATGACAGGGAAAACCGGAGTACCCGGAGAAAAACCTGTCCCGCCTCCGCTTTGTCCAGCACAAATATCACATGGAATGACCGGGGGATCTGAAGCACGGGACCCAGCGAGGAGAGGCCGGCGCGCTGCCGCCTGAGCCACGGAGGCTTATTTCAGTCAGATTGCTGACATAAAAATACGTGCGTGTCAGTTTCGTTTTACATAAAGCACAATTTGTATATTCGTGTGGGATTCAGCTAAAGCGTTAGAATGTCAAAGATAAAGCCATCTACAATAACGCTGTGCACTTAAGGAAAATTATTTCACAATTCGCACTCCACTGAGGCAATAAAAATAAATTTCGTGTGGCTATTTCTAGCCGAGTGCAGCCCTTGTAAGGCAGACCCTCCGATGAGGGTGGGCGGCATCTGCCATGTGTAGGTAACTGCGTGTTATTGCGGTGGAGGATAGTGTTATGTGTGGTGTGTGAGTTGCAGGGATGTTGGGGACAGCACAAACACCCAGCCCCCGGACCATTGGAATTAACCAATTAAGGTTAAAATCCCCGACCCGGCCGGGAATCGAACCCGGGACCCTCTGAACCGAAGGCTAGTACGCTGACCATTCAGCCAACGAGTCGGACAACTGAGGCAATGATTAATGACTACAGATGGTCAGATACTTTTTTTTTTTTGAGAAACATGCGAAGTAAAAGATTTACTATTTAGCAATATGTGAGTTGCGACCAAAACGTGGTATCCAGAATACCAGTGGATTGTAGGCATTGCAGAATATCCTAGTAATGACGACATATGCTTGCTCAGTTATTTTGCTTGTAAGATTTTTTAGAGACTGACATTTTATTCTCTCATGTGGTTATCTATTATTATTATTATTATTATTATTATTATTATTATTATTATTATTATTATTATTATTATTATTATTTGACGACAGTTATTAATTGTATTCACTACATTACGACGAAGGTAATGTAGACAATACACTTATTTGCTATTTTGGGTATAATTTTTTCCTTCATCATTTTGGGCCATTTTCTCGCTTATTTTAAGTCATTTTTTAGGATTTTTACGTCATTTCGTAGTTCATCGAAATCCGGGTTATAGAGATGAGTAATTGACGTGAGCTGTCCCATGCTACCTGGAGGTAGTTAGCAATTTCCCCGTACAAGTCAACTGTCAGCACGAACATGTTATGTGTAACAGTTTTTTTTGGCACCTCCGTACAGGCCATGAAGTCCCTTGGAGGAGTGGAAGGTAAAGGCTTCCACCATAGTTAACCGCGGCACATGATGGGGTAGAGTGGTTAGTTCTACGCCCGGCCGCCTTTGCCCCCAGGAATTAACCTGGTACTCATTTTTGGTGGAGGCTGAGTGAACCTCAGGGCCATAGTTATGTGTAACAGTATGTTCCAAAAAATTACTCTCCCAAGTCATGGCGCCCAGCGTCAACCAGTGTGAACACAGAAATCAAATAATAAGATAAATTTCATGATTTATTTGCTATGGGGAAAAACTTCTGCTCGTGTCATGTTTCCGTGACTCTACTGTAATATAATTTTACTGAAATGGAATTGTATTATACTGCATTTCTATAATAATATTCTTGACAACTGCTCACAAGTAACTCAACAGATGGAAACGAGTGCATTCAGGTGCTATTGGTGGTCATTATGAAGTGGGGCCTCCATCTATAATAGATTTGGAAAAACAGGCTACTTTACATCCACTTCACACTCAAGAGATTGATACCTGGAGCAGCTGTAGCTTCGGAACAGGATGCCGCTGCAAAGTAGGGCTGTGTGTCGCGTGACGCAAACACCATCATTATTCAGCGGTAGGCAGCCAACAGGAAGTAGCCTGCTCCAGTGACAGTCTCCCGCAACATCCCTGATAGTCACAATATCTCCCATGCTCTTCACACAGTTCATACTGTGCTCATTCGAAACAAGTGTTGTATGAATACCACTAGTATAACCGAAGACATATCTATAGCATGTGGTACCAATGTTAATCAACAAAAAAAAAAGTAATTAAGATACAATGCCTGTTAGGTACCACAGTACAGCTGTCTAAAACTTGGTGACACAAGCTCAAGAATTAATACATTATGTAGAAATATTCCAGCACATACTTCAAATTAAATGTTTATATTACAGCACTATTCTTTATCTTGTATGTTTAAAAACAATATAGTTTGCTTTACATCGCACCGACAAAGATAGGTCTTACGGCAACGACATGACAACAAAGGGCTAAGAGCGGCAAAGCAATGGTCTTAATTAAGGTACAGCCCCAGCATTTGCCTGGTGTGAAAATGGGAAACCACGGAAAACCATCTTCAGGGCTGCCGACAGTGGGATTCGAACCCACTATCTCCTGGATGCAAGCTCACAGCCGCGCGCTCCTAACCGCACGGTCAACTCGCCCGGTCAAAATACCGGCGGCCTGGAGAATATGGGGTGGGGCAGGTACACCACAAAATTGAAACGAAACAGCTAAAAAATTGTACATTTTTTATGCTGTCTGAGCGAATTTCGACAGATAAGGATGATATTTTACCAACTTAACTGCGGAAATAATAGTTATTTTTTCGAGATTTTGATTCAGTACTATAGGCCTACCATAAAAACTTTCATCAAAGGAACAATTACACATGTACGCAACTAAGGTGTTATGCCATCAGATACAAATCGCGTTTCTACATGTTGCTGCGCAGGCCTATTTTCTGATTTTAAGGTTAGAAGCTAATGAGTCGTACTTGCTGTGGCGCTGAAAATTCGGTGAGCTACGTCGAATGAATTTTGTGCGTATTTTCGCTAGGTATTTTTTATATAAAGAAATCAAAGGAAATAATTAGGTATTAGATAACATGGTTTGTATAAATTGCCTTTTTTTAAATAATTCCTAGTTTTAGGTGGCTAGAATGGAATAAAACAATAATTTTTTTCGGCACAAAGTGAGTGGGCGACTGTCCTCCCTCTCCCCCCCCCCCCCCCCTAATTGCTGCTACTGGACAAAAGGGTAGCGTGTTGCAAAGTTTGGGCTTGGAAGACTTGGGAGAAAGAAAACGAGCTGCTCGACTGTATGTTCCGAGCTGTCAGTGGACAGATGGCGTGGAATGATATTAGTAGACGAATAATTTTGAGTGGTGTCTTTAAAAGTAGGAAAGATCACAATATGAAGATAAAGTTGCAATTCAAGAGGACAAATTTGGGCAAATATTGCTATTTGATTTACGTCGCACCGACACAGATAGGTCTTATGGCGACGATGGGATAGGAAAGTCCTAGGAATGGGAAGGAAGTGGCCGTGGCCTCAATTAAGGTACAGCCCCAACACTTGCCTGGTGTGAAAATGGGAAACCACGGAAAACCATCTTCAGGGCTGCCGACAGTGGGGTTCGAACCCACTATCTCCCGGATGCAAGCTCACAGCTGCGCGCTCTTAACCGCATGGCCAACGTGCCCGGTGTAATAAGTTCAGGCGAGATATATAAGTTGAGTCACTTCCTTCACACGAAAGAGAACTTTTTCTTGACTTATTATAAGAGTTCTTGGAGGTTGTGTTTACTGCGACACTTACTTGCATCATATACGTTTAACGAGTATCTGTACATTTTTACACGTTCTGTTCTTGTAACTGAACGCATGCTACCGAAATAAGACGAGTTAATCTCATAAAACCAGCTGCGTAACTTACTTGGTTAGGCACTAACATCTTATGTTCAGGATGGTGGATCAAATCTCGCAAAAGTCAGTTGTCATTTACGGATGTTTTAATGTTATAGACCCACGACAGATTTACTGGCATTTTAAGGAACAATGAAGGGCAACATTCCAGCCCTGCAGAATTTCTTAAGACCCGCACAGTTCAAGGGGCGTAAAACAACATTATTATTATTATTATTATTATTATTATTATTAT